>NC_069659.1:246512500-247137500 GCF_027244095.1 Hemicordylus capensis | reverse complement strand
GGAAGTGGTGATAGGGGCACACATGCCATTTCCAGCTGGCTTTTCACATACTGGGCAGCAGTGCACTGTTTAATTCCACTGCCACCATCAAGGTGGGGCAGCGGTGGCGAAGGCCAACCCCCCAACCCCCAATGATGGCATAGGAGCCTGGGCCCTGGAGGAACTCCAAAAATCAGGTTTGAAAAGATACAGGACCTATGGAGCCAGGGCCCAGGGCCCGGATCCTTTGGGGGTGTAGCAACACCCCTGCCCTCTACAAAAAGCAGGTTCTTGGCCATATTAGGGACTGGGAGAAATGCTCTCCTTAGTGGAAAAATGAGAAAAGCCCCCCCCTTGAAGGGTCTCTATGGATCTGTTTGCTAGATAGTTGCATGTTCCTGTGTGAGATTAACAGGGCTGGGGAAAGGGATGCCTCTCCAGGGTTACAGTTCAGCCACATCATCCTGTTTTCATAGCTCCAGCAAATGGCTCTTTTAAGCCCTTCGGTTAAAGATGGGGAAGGGTTGGAGTGGAGTCATTTGCCATGAGGGGGTAGTTTCAGAATTTTTGGCAGCTAGAGTCTGAGAAGGAAACTGGGTATTATACCCTGCAAAATGAGGGTGCTTCTGCATGCCTCTCTAGATCACATTTGTGTTTGTTTGTTCATTTGCTTGTTTGTTTGTTCGAATTCTAGACCGCCCTTACAGAATAGCTCAGGGTGGTTCACAAATACCACAAAACAGTTAACATAAATAAATGACTGAAAACAAAGATTTTAGAATACAATAAAGCAGCTAAAAAAATAAAACAATTTGAAACCTTATAAAAACTTGATACATTAAGAACGCTTTAAAACAGTTTAAAAACTGTTGCTTTGATGTCATTGCTTTGATGCTTTGATGTCATTGCACAAGTGCGGGTAGAAAAGAGATCATGACATACCAAGTAACTACCCTGAAGAGAGCTGGTCTTGTGGTAGCAAGCATGACTTGTCCCCTTAAGCTAAGCAGGATCCACCCTGGTTGCTTATGAAAGGGAGACTAGAAGTGTGAGCACTGTAAGATATTCCCCTTAGGGGATGGAGCCACTCTGGGAAGAGCATCTAGGCTTCAAGTTCCCTCCCTGGCATCTCCATGATAAGGCTGAGAGAGATTCCTGCCTGCAACCTTGGAGAAGCCGCTGCCAGTCTGTGTAGACAATACTGAGTGAGATGGACCTATGGTCTGATTCAGTATATGGCAGCTTCCTATGTTCCTACCCCCAGCATATGACCACAAGAAGCTACCTTATACTGTTAGTTAATTTAGTCCACTCTGATGGGAAGCAGCTTTCCAAAGGTCTTTTTGAGCCCTCCTGTCTCTAATCCCATGAGAGCCCTCAAGACGCACATGAGTGGATGTGCCAAATATCATGAATGTAGCTTCAGATCCTGGAATATGCTGTGTATCCATCAAGACACAAACTGCTCCACCGTTTCCTGACTCCATTGTGTTCTGAATGCTCCACTTCAGTACAGGCTCTAACAAACAAGGACAACCACACTCTTGTTGAAGGCAGAGCAATGTATTTATTTACCACATCTATAAGGAGCCTAAAGCAGGTTATGTGGTTATGTTTATCCTCACATCAACCCTGTGAGGTAGGTTAGGCTGAGAGATAAGTGACTCCCTCAGAGTCGCCTAGTGAGCTTCATGACTGAGCGGGGATTTAAGCTTGGGTCTTCTCGGTCCTAGTCCAACACTCTAACCATTATGCCATGCTGGCTCTCAGAGCAATGGCATGTGTATCCCATTGAAATATGAAAATATGAAAGGTATCTTGCAAAATGTTCTGGATTTCCACTTGTCACATAGGGGTTTCTGTTGTACTACTAAGATAGTAGTTTCAATATTTTGGTGCAAATGCCCTGAAGCCATGGTATTTTTACACCAGCTGGGATAGGCCTTCAAAGAAGACGGGCTCTTTTGTCCTTGTTGCCTGAGCTGCTTCCCCTCCCTATCCCTTTGCAGACTGACCTCTTCAGGCTGCTGTCTTTGGTGCTGATTTTGTTTCCTCTCTTCCCTGTAGGGCTACCAGATTCCCAAGGGCTGGAGTGTAATGTACAGTATTCGGGACACGCACGAGACTGCCAGCATCTACCAGAGCCCCCCAGACACCTTTGATCCTCAGCGGTTTTGGGTTTCGCCAGAAGAGAGGGAAGAACAGAAAGCAGCTGGCTCTTTCCGCTTTCACTACATCCCCTTTGGTGGGGGAGTCCGAAACTGCATTGGCAAAGAGCTGGCCCAGGCTATCCTCAAGCTGCTTGCCATCGAACTGGTCAGCACAGCCCACTGGGAGCTAGCCACAGCCCACTTCCCCACCATGCAGACTGTCCCAATTGTGCATCCCGTGGATGGCCTGCAGCTCTATTTTCATTTCCTGAAGCCTGGAAAAGAAAGCAGTGGGACAAGCAAGGCACACACTTGAGAGGCACTATGCTCTCCACGGCGCCACTAGCTTAGGACTCTGATAGATCAGGCCTCTAGGACAAAATAGCAGATCTCTTCCAGCAGTAGGATTTCAATCTGCACCAATTCCTCTCATCCAGCTGATGCTTGTGGGAGGGTGAAGGATTTAGCCCCTGTCCTTGGTCCTTAATGGCCCGCAGGCCTATTAGCACCCAAGCTTGTTCAGAGATCTGAGTTCATAGCAAGAACCCTCTCTGAAATTCTGCACTTTTTGTTAATATTTGTGTGCATTGTACAACCTTGTAACCTGGTTAAGAGAAATCATGGTCTAAAGCTAGATGCCTCAGAAGGGATCTTAGAAACAATGGTGTTAGCTTCCATCCAGGAGAGACTAGATATGCAGAGGTCAAGTATCCATAGAGTAGGAACCGTGTTGTGTCCACTTAGAGTGCTCTGTGTTGATCCTGTCTCTGTGAAGCTTCCCCAAAACTCCTTACAACTCAGAATAAGGCTGCTGCTCCATGTTTACATGAGAAGGTAGAAGCGACATGTTTTCCTACATGGGAACAGCCAGATAGGGGCATGGACTTATACCTCTGTGTAAGTACAGATGAAGAAGAGCATAGCACATAGAGCTGAGATTTAAACATTTCGTAATGTTTTTTTAGGATGAGGATATCCAGAGACTTAAACCAGGGCTGCCCGTAAGCTTCAAAGAGATGGCAGACATAAGAAGACATAGATTCCTAGTTTCCAATTACTAATACCACTCGATTCCTGTGTGCCTGTAAAAAGTAAATAGTGTTACAGGATATCTATATTATGAAGGGAGAAAGTGAGACTCTGTCAATAAGTTGCACTTCTGTTAGCTGGTCTTCATTTCAAATTTCACACAATTTGGTAAGGCAGAGCTCTGTGCTTTATAGCTGCTTCCCTCATAAACACAAAGTAATCTTATATAGAGTTAACTCAATGCTTAGGCAGCAACAACTGCTCTATTTTTCTCCTCCTTTCCCTCCCTTTCCCTTTTGGACTCCACCCCCCCCCTACAGGATCCCCACTGGGACAAATTTCTAAACAAAACATAAAAGATAGACTACACTGCACTCTGGATTTGGAAAGCTGGGCTATGGGAGAAGGACAGACATGGAGGCTGTTCTTATGCACAGCCTGACCCGGGCTAGGGGTCCCAGTGGGGCAGCACTGCCTAGCCCCTCTATCTACCCTGGTGTAGCCAAGGTTAAGGGAGTGAGCCCTCCCTTACCCACCCACCCCAGCTACTTGCTCGTGTGCGAGCATGGGCTGCTTCCAGCCTGGCCGGACACAGAGATGGGCATCTAGAGCGTCTGTCTCCTGGGAGAATCCCCCAGTGCATCTCACGTGTCACATGGCGTGTTGTGGGATTCATGGAGGCTGGGACAATGAGTCCTGGCCTCAGATCTATCTGCCCTGCTCCATACTGCACTGAGCAGGACTGACTGTGTGGGAGCATGTAGCATGCTCCCACCAACAAAACGGCGATAATCTGGGAGGGAAGGCAATGGTTTGGGAATCCTTCCCCCCACCCGCCTGGTGAGCCATATGAATGGCCCCATGATGTCTTAAACATGGCTCCCACATGCAAAGACATTATTTGATTGATTATCATTCCATGATGCAGCTAAAGAAACAGGCCAGCACCACTGGAAAGCATGGCATGACATGTAAGATCCATCTATAGTGCTGGATCTGTGATGGCTCATTCACAAAGGCAAGCCGCTGGTCAAGTGATGAACTTCCATGCATGAACCAACCCTTAGACTGCATTCAGTCAGTCTGTCATTCAAGCTGTTCACTACTAGCCCACACCAGGCAGCCAGCAACAACAAAAGGCGAAGATGTTGAATGATCTGGTGGTTCTGTCCATATAACAATTGAACAACAGTGCTTGGTTTTAAATCAGTTCCAAATAATTAGGGTTAACTGGTTCATGGATCATAGCTTTAGTTTGTGAGCACATCCCATTGAACCTGAAAAGAACAGTTCACAATGAGCCAGTGCTGTTTTATTCAAGGGTAGAGGTTGTCTCTGAAGTCCTTATGGAATCCATTGGACTAAGATTGCCTTTTTAGCTGCTTAAGAAATAGCTTTGTACGAACTGCAGGGTTGTGGCTTGAGCCAGGAGTGTGTGCTGAGAACTGGGTTATAAATGGGAACAAATTGTGGTGTAGAAGTGGAAACGTGAATGTGGATTGTGGCTGACATGCTGCACAGCTTCGTGCAGGCTGTTAAGAACTGCCCGCACCACTGTGGGCATCTAAAAACCATGCCCATAGTGCTGTGCCACAGAACCCTTCACTAGTACTGACCCTTTTGCAATTGCATGTCACAATGCTACTTGCACTGGGAATAATGCAAGTTGCATCATGATGTGCTATTGTGCAAAAGTAAGTGGCAGCGAAAGAGCCCTGTTGCGTAGCACCATGGGCATGTTTTTTAGACCCCTGCAGTGGCACAACTGGTTCAGTACCACCTGCATCAAGCTGCTCAGCACATCCACCAGTGTCTTTATAATCTGGATTATATATACTATTTGATTAGGAATGCTTGTGCAAGGAGGATCTTGCTTTAGTGCCAACTGCCAAGAGGGAAGAGATGTCTTTCCTGACATACATTTCAGCAATGTTAACACATTTCCCTGGCATATACCTGGTTAAAGCTGCTATGGTGTGTCTTCTCTAGATGCAGAAGGATTATGGCATGGAGGATTGTTTGAGGGTAGGAAAGCCAGGCTGCAGGTTAGGGTTTAGAAACACATGAACATCTTTCTTAAAAGGAAACAAATAGGAAATATGATACTGCAGTCTGTACAGCTATGGTAGATATTCCAATATCTCTGAGATAGCGAAAATAAAATAAAAAAGAAAAGAAAAGAAAAAAGCAATGTTTCTCCAGATTGAACTGAGGGGGTGGGGTTAAGCCTTTCTCTGGACCAGGCCTGCTCAACTTTGGCCCTGCAGCTGTTTTTGGACTACAACACCCATAATCTCCAGCCTCAGTGCCCAATGGCCAGGGATTATACGAGTTGTAGACCAACATCTGCAGGAGGGCCGAAGTTGAGCAGGCCTGCTCTGAACTATACCATTTCACCTGTGTCTGAGCTTTCCCATTTCATGTGCATATGATTGAATGCCCTTCCATGGAAAAAGCATATACACAGATCAGTATCTAATCCCCCTCTGCATAGGCCAGTTTTTTGTGTCTAATCCTGTGAACATCCACCTGCAATTCAAAGTAGTATAGCTCAAATACAGGTCTACCCCCTCCGTGAGTAGTAAGCTTCAGATACAGCACTTCAAAGATGTGCTCCAGCTGCAGTATATGCAGTTCAGTTTCCCCCGGAAGATACTGCAGCAAGATGTAGTGCAGATCCAGCAAACTGAACTGGGGTGACCACCAAGTTGCTGCTGTCAGAAAGAACTAGCAACCACATTTAAGGCAACTTCACTGTATAGGATTTAGCTCCAAGTGAGGCCCTGGATCAACAAGATATGATGGAAATAAAAAAATGTCCTATGACAATTGTGATTGGTCTTTAAAAGTAAAAATCCCATGATGTATTAAGTTGGGAGATGGACTTGGGGTGGAACATTCAGACAACCATGTTGTATCTTTGCGTATCTCAGGTTTCTGCCTATTAGGGCATGAAAATAAGGTGGCATATGACTCCCACTCCATCCAATTTTCAAACCAGAATTAGAGGAGGGTCTGTGCTGAAGAGAGTGCTTGCAGAAGGGCTCTCTCACATGTGGTGGAATAGTGACATTGGAAGAAATGTTTGGCTTCTTTACACAGTGCTTAAGCTGAATGTTTGCTTCATGGGTAACACCCTGCCAAGATCTAGTAGTGCATTATGAAACCAACACACTAACCATAGATGTTACAGAAAGGAGCAACTCCTCAGTTACTCCTGGAAGAACGGTAGACATTCACAAGCAATTCACAATATCAGTTATTGCTAAAGCTGAAAAGGTGTTTATTTAAGACACAAGTACTATGAGAAGCAAAATAAGGCCATCACCTTCTAGTTTGGTAACTAAGTTCTGAACAAAGAATATTCAGCGTTATGGCTATAAAATTATCTATCTGCAAAAGTAGTAAGAATGAAGAAACTACAAGTCTCCAGGAAAGGATGGCGTCTCCATAGTATTTTCAACAAGTTCCTGGATGTGCTTTTGTTTCTCATCTATACCCACAGTCTGCAATGTGGTAAGTTCCTGAGTGCTGGAAACAGGACAAAACAGGACCATTATAACCAGACAGCAGTACTCTACAAAGAGACTCATACAAGTTACTATGTCTTAACAGGAAGGGCTTTTCCTTAAGTTTTGATGAAAAAACTGAATAAATTTATCTTGGGTTATATCGAGCATAGGAGATAATATTAATAAAGCCCTAAATGTTATTCATCACAGCAGTTAGTGTCTCTCGGTACCAAAAATGTCTGTGACCATCTTGAATGGATTTTTTTTTTAATGGCTTTACAGAATGGGCTATGGTTTTACTTTGAAAAAGGTCAATAGCTGACCTTAACAAAGAGCTACAAGGTATGATCAGGCTGAATAGACATCCAACCATTTTCTTTCCTCTGTCTAGAGGCACCCAGTATAGATGCCCTCTATATCCTCTTAGAACTAAATGAAAGGGCAAATTAAAGAGGAAGCAGGAGGCATACATACCTGGTGGTGCCTCTATACAAAAGCAACACGCTCCTCGCTGGATATTTCTGGAGTAGAGCTTGGACAATCTAAACCTCACGTGCTTATTTGTAAAGCTTAATTGCTACCTGTTATTTGTAATTGCCCAGAGACATTTCTATACCGCCCTTCCAAATATGGCCCAGGGCAGTTTACACAGAGAAATATCAAACAAATAAGATGGAACCCTGTCCCCAAAGGGCTCACAATCTAAAAAAAGAAACATAAGATAGACACCAACAGCAGTCACTGGAAGTACTGTGCTGTGGTGGATCGGGCCAGTTACTCACCCCCTGCTCAATAAACAGAATCACCACCACGTAACATTAAAAAGTGCTTCTTTGCCCAGTTAGCTGGGATTTTAACATAGAAACATGTTAAATAAATAAAATAACAGTTGTCTTCTACAAGATGGCAGGTTGCCTAGGACACATTTTTGAGGGCGGGTGGAGTGGGGGCAGGGCTGGGACAGAGGCTGCTGCCCCTACTGCGAATAGCTGCCGTCTGCATGGCAACTGAGGTAGTGCTAGCTGGGGGTGGGTGGGGCGGGAGATGGTGAGGAAGGCGATTGGACCTTTTAGAATCCACAAGGCTTCTCTGCGGCCCAGTCCCACACAGAGTCCATGCCCTCCACATGGCCCCCACCACTAACCTGGCAGCTGTGCAAGCCTGGCGGCCAGGTGAGCAATGGGAGCAAGGTGTGTGGCAGCCACAGACTCTACACAGAGCTGGGCAGTGGTGGTCTTATGGATTTGAAAAGGTATGGTCTCTTTCCTCACTGCCCCTGCCTCAGCCAGCACTAGTCACCAAGTAATACTTTGCCCACCACACATTCAGTAAAAATTATATTCTGTACATTACAGAAGATAACTTTAGCTGAATGTGGTGGGACACACCCAAGTCATACTTTGCCTAGGGCACCAAACACCCTTGGCCCTGTCCTGATCTTTCTCAAAGCTTCAAATGTAAAAGACTGGGAAGTCAGAAGCTGTGGCTGTTAACTTTCTGGCCATGGGACAAAGAGATTTGTAGCAAGTATTCTCCGTAAAATGGAATGCGAACCCCTAGTGATACCTGGGAGTGCAGTTGATTACTGACTAGAAGGCACTCTGCAAAATATTTCTGTGCCCCTACTTACATAAATCAGAGAAGACCTGAAGAAACTAAACAAACTCCAGCTAACCTGGATAGCCAGAAGATGTGGTAAAACATAGGAAGCTGCCATATACTGAGTCAGAGCATAGGTCCATCTAGCTCAGTATTGTCTACACAGACTGGCAGCAGCTTCTCCAAGGTTGCTGGCAGGAATCTCTCTCAAAACTATCTTGGAGATGCCAGGGAAGGAACTTGTAACCTTCTGCTCTTCCCAGAGCAGCTCTATCCCTTATAAGGGGACTATCTTACGGTGCTTACACATCAAGTCTCCCATTCATATGCAACCAAGGTGGACCCTGCTTAGCTAAGGGGACAAGTCATGCTTGCTACCACAAGACCAGCAATCCTCTCACAGATAAAAATCTATGTTCTCATTCCCTAACTCATCACATCACATCACAATTATTTGATATAATAAGACCAAGACAAAAACATTGGATTAAGTAGGAGGAGATCATGTCCCCAGAAAGACTGCAGAATTCCATCCGGTCAGTTACACTATGCTCCACAAATGTGTTTGGTAATCTTAAATTCACTTTGTTGACATTACATTTCTACACTGTACTTCCTCCAAGGAGTTCAGAATCCCAGGCAGGAAGAGGTCTTCCTAGATTTCTTGGCAAAGCCCTGAATCAACATTCCTCTCTTGCTTGCTCTCTTCAAAAGAAGTCAACCAGGTAGCTGACTGGTTGCTGAACTCTTTATTTACATTCCACATACAGGGTTCTTTCCCCTCCTTTATCCTCAACACAGCCCTGTCCCTGTGTCACAGGTGACCTTTGCATGAAATCTTTTCAGAGGCAGATTTTTTCTGCCCAATTTCTGAGGCAGCAGATCACTGGGGCTCCAGGAGGGCAGCAGAATGTCCCCTCCACCAGCAACTTCAGAGCAGCTCTTCAGGCCTGACCTGGCCATTGCAGGCTTTGTGCCCCCTTCCTGAACTCCTTGCAAGTGACCTTCCCTCCTTCCTCTCCACTTTCAAAGCTTGGAAGTGCCAGTTTTGAACAGGGGCTGCACCTCACAGGACATGGGACAAGGCAGAATGAGGCAGCTCCCCTCCGGCACTACAGTACCTTGGACCACCTCCGCCCCACATGTGGTAGGTTAGGCTGATAAATGGGGCGGCTTCCCATGATCACTCAGAGGTAGGTACAGAGCAAGTAGGAGGGAACCAGAGATTTCCAGGGAGCATGCACTTTTGCTGGGCATGTCGGCTGAAGCTGGTTCCTGGCCACCACCTGAGAGTCTACCAAGAATCTCCACCCAACTTCAAATGTGGGCATCAAGCCAGCAGGGTGTAGTGGTTCGACTAGCACCGGGGAGACCCAAGTTCAAATCCCCATTCAGCTATGAAACTCGCTGGGTGATTCTGGGCCAGTCACTTCTCTCTCAGCCTCACTTACCTCACAGGGTTGTTGTGAAGATAAGCATAACCACATATACAGCTCTGGACTCCTTGGAGGAAGAGTGGGATACACTTGTAAATTGGTCAGTAGAGATAAATTGGTCAGTAGGAGACAGCGTGGTGTAGTGGTTAGAGTGCTGGACTAGGACCGGGGAGACCCGAGTTCAAATCCCCATTCAGCCATGATACTAGCTGGGTGACTCTGGGCCAGTCACTTCTCTCTCAGCCTAACCTACTTCACAGGGTTGTTGTGAAAGAGAAACTCAAGTATGTAGTACACCACTCTGGGCTCCTTGGAGGAAGAGCGGGATATAAATGCAATCAATCAATCAATCAATCAATAATAATAATAATAATAATATGCAGTAGGATCTTGGGTGGAGGTTGGTAACTCTGCACGTGGGTGGCAGCTTCAGGCAACACACCTGCCAGGAGTGTGCACTCCCCAGGAACCAAACCTCTGGATCCCTCCTACTTACTTTGTACCTACTTATGGGCAATCATGATAAGCCACCCACAGTGTGACTGGCCCAGGGTCACTCATGGCTGAATGGGAATTTGAACCTGGGTCCTCCTGCGGCTACTCTGACATTCGAACCATGACACCACACTGGCTCTGTTCATTTGGAGCTCAGAATGAACAACGTTGACCCCTGATGTGTCCTCCAGTGACCCTGCTTTGGCATTACTGGCCTTTCAAAGATCTTTGGCAGCACTTGCTCCCACTGCTGACCAACCAAAAGACAACTCTGCGTGATTTGTTTGGTCTTCGGAGTCTCCATGCATTGTAATACTTTACTAACAACCTATACATGTGATTAAAATGATTTCAGTCTTCAACAGAAGTCACTTTTTTGTTAACCCAAACTGCCATGGGTTCTAGAGATTGTTATTTACAGGATTTGAGGCTTGGATTTCCACAAGTCTGGCAAAGTCCAGAGGTTTGCTTTCAGGCAGGAAACAGGACACTAGCAGTGTCATCCTGTGTATGTTTATCTGGAAGCAAGTCCCATTGTGCCAAATGGGGCTGGGTCCCAGAGAAGTGGGGATAGAATTGCAGAATCAATCAGCTCAGCTGATACATATGACCTGCTCTGAGACAGATGTACAAATGAAAGTAGAGAGGGAAGATGATTGTCCTCAAAAAGGAAGGTAGTTTCTTCTTCTCTCCGTATATGCTGACAGACTCCTCCTGCAAAGTTCTGTGTAGATAGTACACATACCTATGTGTTAATTTACAATGTACTCCACCTTTCGGTCCCTTGATCTCTACATGACTCCCATGACCCACATGATTCTTAGACCGGGATTAGCAGAAGGCCATATGTGGTGTGAACATAAAATTGTAATTTTGTCCTTTTTTATATGTAGCTTGATTGGCCACATCACAGGTAATCCTACTTTATGTTACATCAGAACCAACGTTTCTCCAAAGCAGAATTTGGAAGAGAATTTCAGGGTTCCTCCCAAGGAGAAATTAAAATTCAAAGAGGAATTTCTGGGTTCATTCCTAAAGAGAAACATTAGATATTTTTTCCCCAGAGGGCTTCTTCACATCTTTTTGCTGCATTATGATGCAAATGTTGGTTGGGGGGCAGGGAGATACGGGAGTCATGGTCCACCTGTACCTGTTGCTGGCAGCAAAGCTAGGGTTGCCCACAGTGGTTTGGCAAAGTGTGGGATTGTTTCATTGCTGAACATGATCACTTGCCAAATCAAAGCCCATTGGGCTAGAATGAAGCGGAAGCCTTTTCTTTTTATATGGAGTCTCTTGATTGAGCATGCCAGGGATCTCGATAAACTGGTGTCACAAGCTGGAAAATACAAAACCAGCTTGTATTTGGGTTTGTTTACTAATGCCTTAAGAGCCAGCCCTTATCAAGTTGGGGTTTTGACCTTGTTACCGAGAGTGCATGCAGTGCTGTAGCTTAAGCATTCTGCTTTCAGAATTCTGGTCGAGAATTCTGCTTTCATTTACATCATTGACACAAATGTTGTGGGTTTTGATGTCTATTTTGTTTTAGTTTCAGCTCTAAGTAAAAGCTAATGTTGTTCTCACTATTTTGTCCATATCATAGTAGTATGCGATTGTAATCTGTGTGCATGTGGTGTGCATTCACCACCACAGCACAACTGTGCATTCTGGTTATTAGAAATGAACTCTGCTTATGTTCAGAGACCCTTTCCTCCAGCTAATCTCATAAGGTCCAGATACCAATAGCTACATAGATAAAGGGAAATCTTGCATGAGCAACCTTAAGCATAATCTACTACAATTTAGTTTCACAGTAATTAACTGGTTTGCACTGTCAGAGTCTGGAGTTCTTGTGGAGTCTGGACTACTCACTTAATAATGTGAAAAGCAGTCAATCGCTTTTTATATTATTCTATTTTTATATTAGCTAACATAATATAACCTTTTCACATCTTGAATTTTTGACTGCTCAAATGTTTTTTTGGAACAGCACTTCTTGTTTTCCAGGAACTGCACATTTCACGTCTGGCTGCACATTTCAAAAAAGCCCTGTTTCTGATTGTATTAATTTTTTTAATGAGAAAAATGTTTTCTAAAAGGCTATGTAAAAAGTTTTTTTTTTAATCTCCAAATTTATGATGGCTTTTTTTTTTTAAAGTTGCAAAGATTAGAGAGAATTTACTCCCCACCAGTTGTATGCACACTGTAGCGAGCTGCTACTTGGTAAGGGGTGTTTATTTTGCTTCTGACATGCAGTGCTGATGTTGAAATGAAATACAACAATTTGCTCCACCTGCTGGCAATTAAATACACAACAGCAAAATGCACGTATGTGCTGTTCAGTTAATTCTAATAACTTGAAGAAGATTGCCTTGGTACTTTGAAAAGGAAATTGTACTAACTGTCCACACTAATACTAGGAGACTTTGAAACAAACTGTCTTGAAGTAGATTGAGAGTCCATTGGTCAACTCTTTATTGAAAGGTGGCAGAAGAGACAGCAGACCACTGTGCCTGCCCCGCCCACTACTACTACGACGACGACGACGATGATGATGACGACGACGGATATTTATATAATGTTCTTCAACCAAAGTTCTCAAAGCAGTTTAATGGTCCCCTATCCCCAAAGGGCTCACAATCTAAAAATAAACATAAGGCAGATACCAGCAACAGCCACTGGAGAGATGCTGTGCTGGGGTTGGATAGGGCCAGTTGCTCTCCCTCTGCTAAATGTAAGCGAATCACCACTTTAAAAGGTGTCTCTTTGCTCAGCTAGCAGGGGTGGTGCTCAGTTAGCATGGGTAACCTGCTATCCTCCACATCATAATTCAAGATTCTCAGGGCTCATTCTCACAATCAACAACACAGCATTTTACCAGGAATCTGGGTCTGCTGTGGAAAACCTGGATTGAGCCCAGATCAGTAATCTAGCATCTGAGCTGAACTGGCTGAGCTGGGCTCAATCCGGGTTCCCAGCTCCAGATTCACAGTACAACACTGGGTTCTCGCAACATGTGCTGAGGACCACGTGCAGCTCAGGGATCCCAGATCCCCGCTACAACTCACATCATCCTTATGGTGAGAACACATCCTCAGTAAACCTTAAATCATTTTTAGTATATTCTATTAGGGCTGAAATAAAATTGGGGGAAGCCTTCTCCTAACACAAATTTGCTTGCAAAAATAGGACTGTATGGTCTCAAAATTTGAATCATCCCTCCCAACTGTCTCAAAGTTGGATACAGGGCTGTCCTTAGGGCATGACAAGCAGGGGGACCACCCCGGGCCCCGCTTTTAAAACCCCTATTAGAATTAACTGGAAGGGGGCCCCACACTGGCTGATTTTCCCCAGGCCAGATTTGCACACCACCAGGGCTCTCTAAGGACGGCCCTGTTTGAATACTGATAGTTCCATCTCTTTTCTGCAGCTGTTTTATTGGCAGTGGATAGCCTGCCTTTAAATCTTTTAATCTCACCATAGATTTCCAATAATAATAATAATTTTTAAAAGAATAATAAAGGTGGGCATGGCAGTTTCTGCTGTAGTTTTAGTAAGCAAGTGAATCCATTCTTGCACCCAGAGCATGCCATCTTTGGAGACAGGGGGCCATCTTATTTATTTGTTATTTCTCTGTGTAAACTGCCCTGAGCCATTTTTGGAAGGGCAGTATAGAAATCAAATGAATGAAAGAATGAAGGTCAGGCCCCTACCTTGGGGTCTCCAGATACATTATTTAATCAAATGCTCTCACTGCAGAAACCTGAAGAAAATGTACTCTTTCTACAGGTACTCTTGCAACATACATCTTCAAATGTTCTTGTTGCTTCATGGTTAACTTAAATGGGATTGGAGGTGTAACCTTTTCTATAAACTGTACCTGTTGAATATTTGCCTGTTATGAGCTTGCTCAAGACACACCTGGAAGTTCCTTCCAGGTTTCAGTTGTGGATCACACATCTAGTTACACCGATACTCCTAAGTTTGGAGATGGATTAAAACATTCACAAATTACTTTTCATCCTCCTTGATGGACTGCAGTATGCAGAACTCCAGTGGGCATAGCCAATTCACCACCACTGGAAATTTCCCTTGTTAGAAACAACTTACAACTGCCTATCCCTGAATACGTGTTTTGTTTTTTTGGAGAGGAGAAGGCTTTCCTCTTCTGAGAAGTTTCTGGCTTTAGGACATCACTCTAAAACATTCTGAAGATCATAAGATGTACATGGTTTTATGTGATGTAAATCCACTTAAGCCTACCTAGGAGATTTCATACTTTGGATAGAACCATCTGCTGCTGAATTAATGGTGATCTGGTATTCTAGCAAGTTTCTTTGAACTTTCATAATACAATGTAGAGCTCTCTTGTTAATTTCCTTACCTGGATGTTGAGGGGTATCAACTTTTGTTCTAAATAGGCCCCTGTGCCTTTAACAGTTGACAGAAGATTAACAGGTGAAGTTCTTCTCCTGGGGAAACATCAGCTGCTGGATTTTTGCTTTCACTGCAAGTGTTAATGGCACAGTCATAGTCCATCATAATCAGCAAAACCACACTGGGGACCCTACCTGGAGAGAAGATGTCTGAATTAACTCCCAGAGAGCGGACCCTGTGTAAGGTAACTCCTCTTGCCCTCAACTCCATCACAGCTAGAGAAGGTTAGACTGCAAGGCTGAGTTAAAATGCTGTTGGCAGGTTGACCCTCTAGTGAACCAGAAGTCCCTGCCCTTCTGACCTTGTCTTTAAGGTGAATCTTTGTGGTAAATTGAGAAAAAAAACCACAGTAGGCGGGAAGATCCAAGAGTCAATGACTAACTTTAATTAGCACAACTCTCTAAATGATCCATTCAACATTCTACGGATATTATTGTGAGATTCCTCCTGAATCAAAATGTTTTTATTTTTTAAAAAACCTCTAGACCAACTGGATTTGGTGTAGAGGGCCCACCTCTACTACCTATGTTATTTCTTCAAATTCTGGTTTATTTATTTTATCTTTACATTTATATCCTGCTCTTCCTCCAAGGGACCCAGAGAGGTATACATGGTTATGTTTATCCTCACAACAGTCCTGTGAGGTAGGTTAAGCTGAGAGATATGTGACTGGCCCAGAGTCACCCAGTGAGTTTCATGGCCAAATGGAAATTTGAACTCAAGTCTCCTTAGTTCAACGGTCTAACCACTATGCCATGCTGGCTAATCTGGAATAATTGATCACTTCTAGTTCTACAGTTGCTATCTATCTAGAATCAGGCTGGAGGGTGGGAAGAAATATGTTGGTACTGTGTTGCCTGTGAGTGGCTATGGTAGTTAAGGAACAAAGAAAACAACTTCTCAGTGCTTTTATCCATTTAGGACTAGCAGGACCTCAGCTGGAGGACTAGGAAGCCAATTCTGATGTTTAGCTCTAAAGCACCAAACAGAACTTCACATTTTTTTCTGTATTTCAGTATTCCAGAATGACTCTTCCTAAACTTGTGCTCTTTCAACATATTAATATGCATGTTTACTAAGAAGTAAGTCCCTTGTTCATTGGGACTAGCTACCAGGAATAGTGCAATAGGGAGTAACCCTTACTGAACACAATGGGATTTCAGTCACAGGGAGATTGTTGCTGGAAGAAAGAATCTCCTGTGTAGATTAGGTTGGAACATCTTTAACCATTAAGTGTCCACAGTGATTAGTACCGCATGTGTCTCAGAGTGATGCTATAAAAGACATTTAAGATAGAATGCAATCGTCTAAACCTGTAAATACAGGATAGGGAATGACAGGGGTGAAGACCCCCGCACTTGATGAGTCCCCCCCATGACTAAACTCTCACCCCAAGTATTACCTTTTCACTCAGGTGGTGCAGGGTGCTCTGGTTTTCCCCTCCGTGTTTATTTCTCCCCAACTGTTCAAACAGTGTTTTTCTCTCCCCCATGTTAAAAAAGTACTTTCCTGTCCCTTAAAACATACTTTCTTCCCCGCAAAAGTGTATTTTCTCTCTTCCCAGAAGCTTTAAGGAAGGAGCTGCTCCTCAAACTTTCCCACTATCTGCACCTCTGGATCCGATTGTATATCCAATGTACTGTCTAGTCAAGGCATATCTTGCATTCGCATTACAGACCCATCCATGAAAAGTGAAGATTTATTAATTCACGAACCATCGCACGTCCCCAAACGTCCCGACATTCGAATTACAGGAGGAACCGGTGTAAGATTTCAAACGTTCTCTTGAAAGTAGGTCCAGTTGCCTGTCTTCTGAATAAACATTAACAGGAGGGGGGGGGGGTGAACCAGACCACATGAGCCTAGTTAATTGATTAGCTAGTTATTAGTTGGTTTTTTAAAAAGGGACGGGGGAATCTTTGGGGCCATTTAGGTCCGCAATTGTGACATCCAACTCCAGTAAGATTACTCTGGAGTAGATACAGTTGAGAACGGAACGGAAGCCCCTAGAAAAAACCTCGCCGCTTTCCAAGTGATGATGAATATTTGCAAGCGAAGTGTAATCGGCGTTAACTTGTAAACACCACAGTCTGTTCTTATTAGGCTGTTAATTTCTTGAGCTCCTTCCAAGATGTCTTTAATTATCCCTTTCACTCTTTGACTACCGGACGGGTCCTCCCCCCGCCCCCTCCCCCGGATTGACGACTGTATAATAGATGGCTGCGGAGATAATAAAGGTTTCCTGTGGTAATTAACAGTGTTCAGACCACCGTATCTCGTTATTTGACGGACAGTGAACTTGGCGAAGGAGCTGGCAGGGTTCATTCAGATGTCAGGGTCCGGGCTGTAGGTCGCCTGCAGGTCAGCGCATGGGAATGCGCAAGTGCCCCGGGGTCATGCCACTGTTTTTCCAGGCGCTGCAGACACCACCAAATGGGCATCCCCCTCCACCCCCCATTAGGCGCGCACACACGGGAGACGGCCGAGCCTTCCAACCCCACCAGGCCCGGAGTGTATATAGGTCAGACGAGCGGGTGGCGGGAGCGAGATGGGAACACAGCGAGCCTTGAAAGGGAAAAGACAGCAAAGCCAACCTGAGGGAACTCGAGCACGGAGGGGGAAACGTGTCAAGGCCGCAGAGCCCCGCTTCTTTCTTCTCCTCGCGCCAACGCCATTAACGCTATTAGCTCCGAGTCCGGCACAAGCGTCTCTCCACGTGAGAGGCGGGGGCGCGGGGTGGGCCGGAAGTTCCCCCAGAATCGGGACCTTCTTCAGTGGCCTTTAGAATGAGCCGTGCCCGCTTGTTGACCCCCGCGGAGTTTTGTCTGTTTAAAGGGCCTGCAAGAATATTGGAGGGGTGGTGGTGGTGGTAATGCAGAGGAAAGGCCTCGATCCTCTCTCCATACGCTTTAGGCTGCAGTCCTGTGCACTTCATTGCTTACTAAAAACCGGGGTGGGGGGGGGGTGTCGTTGCAAATTCAGAAGTGCAGGCCCTCTCCGGGACAGGCCCCAGAGCCATTCCCAGCCCAACAGCCAGAGAAGCCGAGAAATGCCGGCGCTCTCGGCTCCGTCCCTAGTAAGCACCTCCCCCACTTCACTACCCCCCTGCATAAAACGGGGATGCGTAGGATCGGACAAGATCTTTTTCAGGAGCGACTCAGAAAACGCTTGGTATGTGTGTGGGGACGTGGTTATGAGTTTCGAAATTGTGGAGTAGGTGTTGGATTCGAATTACAGAAGGTAATACTAGCCCCGATTTAAACACGAGAATGGCCTTTCTCGGAAATAAAATCCCTTTGAGAAGGGACGGGACTTGTTCAACTTCGCTTGAATTCGGTGCAAATACCTAGTAGCACAGCGTCCAGCCGCACCGATCACAAACCATAGCCGCGGCTAGTCGCCTAGACCATGATTACTGTCGAACCTTTCGCAAGTTTGCAGTCCTCCCAAGCAGCATATATATGTTTGTCCCGAAATCGCGCCGAACTCATGTGGCTTCCTACCAAGGGTGCGCAACCCTACATTCATGTTGTTATTTGTTTATTTATTCGATTTCTATACCGCCCTTCCAAAAATGGCTCAGGGCGGTTTACACAGAGTAATAATAAATAAATAAGATGGATCCCTGTCCCAAAAGGGCTCACAATCTAAAAAGAAACATAAGATAGACACCAGCAGCAGTCACTGGAAGTACTGTGCTGCGGGTGGTTAGGGCCAGTTACCCTCCCCCTGCTAAATAAAAAGAATCACCACAGTAAAAGGTGCCTCTTTGCCAAGTTAGCAGGGTTTGTGTTATGGTTTTGATACACGCAGAATTACCCCGATTGGTTCACATATATGGATTGGGTGCGGGACGTAGACCACTCGGATCGGCGCTCTTCTGAGAGAGGCGGTTTCCCCAAGACAGATCTATCTTCACTAAAGAGGGGCGAGTAAGTTTTCCCATTAAAAATCAAAACTCCGTGCCCCCTTGCTTTCAAGAGGAGAAACCGGCGGCTCCAGAGCAAAAGAGCAGCGAGGGGCCGCCACCCTTTCCCCCCAGTCAGCATTCTAGCCTCTCAAAGCAGAAAATAGTCTGTGGTCGACAGTAGCGGTGGGGCCGGCAGAGGCCCGCCCCCCAGAAGAATAGTTGCCCCCCGCTTTTGTTTCAGAAATCTAACATGTAGGGCCTTGAGCTCGCCCACCCAGAACTGACACTCTTTGCCTCTCCCTCCTGTGCCCTCTTCAGTTTCTTTTCTGGTGCAGCCACTGACCGTGGTCCATGGGCGGACTGCTGCCCAGTTTCTGGTCTGACCAAGGTTTCTTCAAAGAATGCTGGATCTTGCTTTGGCCTGCAAGACCCGACGTGCGTCCTTCAGCCCAGGCATGCTTATTTAGGATCACTTAACCCAGGATTAGTTACGCTTTGACTGTGAAGGGATTCGGGAGGATGCACTCTTGCTTTGTAAATTTAACACACATTCGTGGCTCACGGCAAGACGATTCAGGCCATCCCTACTCCAGTGCACATACTGGGACCAGAGCCAGACCTATTTTATATCCACCGGCGGCTTATTCTGAAGTAAAAGGCTCGAAGACAAGCCCGCCTATTCCCATGGAAATGGAGAGGACTGAACTAACTTGATAGTTTTGTTGCAGCTGCCCCCGCCCCCCCCCCCATTTCTCTTTCAACTCTTACCACCAGAACTGGTGTAGGGAAATCGGAGATCATTCCTGGGCTTACTCAGAAGTAAATCCCATTCTAGTCAATAGAGCTTACTCCCGTCCCATGTAAGTGCATACTTGCAGCTTTAGCTACATGGGCACCGATGATAAGCTCCTCTCCTTTCCTGGGGGGAAGCCCTATTGAACTCGGTCAAACTTACTTCTGAGTAAACCTGCCTGGGACCGGGTTGCCCTGTACACATCTCGTGGCTTTGTGAATCAGCTGCGAAAAGTAGCGAGAATATCGGGGGATGGACCAGTTGCCTCTTCAACCGCTCTTCCGCTTCTGGCTGGGCATGGGAATTCGGATTCACCGGTGTCGCCTTTTCCGCACCAAGCGGCGGAGGCGAAGCGCCGCACCACTGCAGTCTCCCGAATCGCTCTGCCCCCATTTCCTCTCGGTTCTGCCACGACGGTGTGTACCCAAAGATCTCAGACTCAGTCAGAGGAGGTAGATGAGGAGGGCTTAGAGCAGGAGGAGGAACTGCTGCTACTGCCGGTTTGAGGTTGCATAAGAGCCATGCGTGCCTGCCTGCCACATCTGGCGATCGACCAATACCGCATGGCACGAAAGGGAAGCGCTTTAGTGGAAGGGAGGCGGCGGGGGCTCATCAGGATTCCCACGCAGGGGGGGATGCCGGACTCTCGTGAGCTGCGTGCTTAGGCTGCAAGCTTGAGCACACAACTCATCTTGCACGCGAAGGGAGGGAGCAGCTGATGCATGGCAGATGTTCCCAGGAGCCGGGTGGCCCGCCGCCGCAGCTCCTTCTTCGGCTCCACCATCGGCGGAGGTCAACCGCAAACAGGGTGTCGCAGCTACCGCAGGGCAGTCAGCCGCGGGCAGCAGGTGCAAAAGTCTGCACCTCACCAGCCTGCAGGTTGCACTCGAACCCCGAAGCAAGCCTGCCTGCTACTACTTAACTTGGAGACTACGATCCCCACTGGTTTCTGTGGGCCTTACTTACCTCCAAGGCACAGCTTCACCCACTGCCTGCTCCAGTTTGTAAAGCTAAGCAGCAGGTATTTAAGCCAACCCATTGGCTGTAGAGACCTCACAGGTCTCTTACCATAAGCAATGGGTCGGCCGTCGGCTATTAAATAAGGCTGCTGCACTCCCTAAAGGGCAAGTGGAGCCCGATCCTCTGCAGGTTTACAAGGAAACAAGTTTCATTGTGTTCAGGACTGGTAATCCCATTGATCTCCATGAGGCTTACTTCTAAGGAAACATGCCCATGTGTTGTGATCTAGGAAGGGTCACGCAGGCTCTCCCCTCTTATTCTGGTTCTCTTTCCTACACCCTAACTTGTGAAAAATCTGATTTAACTTTCACGAGAGACGCATAATGTTGCGCGCAATTAAATATATGATTAAACGGGCTTAATTCCTAGAAGTCCGCGGGGCTCTGGTACCTTAATGATGCCGCTTAATGATTGCATCCGATAGACTCAGCCCGTCCTCCGGGTACTTCTCCGACCCGCGAGCACCTTTTAATTTCAATGTGCCGAGCTTGCGCAGGAGAAGTTCTCAGTGGTGCAGACTGCCCACTAGTTAAGCGATCTAGCCGATCCTGGGGTGGGGGTGGGGAATAGGAAGAGCGAGATTCGCTTAGAGCTCAGTGGGTCGGTCGTGGCTCGAGATTTCGTCTTCTTCTCTGGCGATTTTGAAGCCTTAGCGCATAGCTCTCACCCCACGCCGTGGAGTGAAGCCGGATCAGCCCCCGGAGAATCTGAGCTCCCACCCTTGCCGGTCCTGCTGACTAAGATCTATGTTCTAAATGCCTCGAACGGCGAAGGGAGGCGGCGGCGGCAGCAGCAGCGAACGTCTCCCTCTCTGTTTACCTTTCGCCGTAACCTCTTTTCCCCTCGCTGACCTGCGTTTGAACCTACGATTAGCACCGCATCATCAGTTTGAGAATTTACTCTGTCTTCTTGCTGGTTGCTGATTCCTCCCTTCAGGACTCTGAACGTAAATATAAACTCGTCTCTCTTTGGGGTGAACTTCAGGCCAAGGACTAATGTTAGAGAAAAGCGTCGAGGATCGGGCCATTCTTCCCTCATCCGGTTACATCATTTATAGTTTTAGCCTAGGAAACCCGCCGCCCGCCCCCTTCTCAGAGGCTTCTCAGCGCTAGGTAGCCGGGGAAGAGGGAACGCAGACTGTCCGAAATGAGGAGGGGGGACGGGGATGGGGACGGGGGGCAGCCCCGGTTTTCTCAGCCTGACTCTTTCTACCTAAGGGGATCAGATCAGATGGGATCTAGAGCTTCAAATCTCCCAGTGCTTTGCTCGAGGGCCATTCTCTTTTTGATGGCTGCCTTAAGCCGGGACTACTCCCAAGTATAGTCCTGGGGTCTTCAAATAAAGGCCCAAACTGGGAACTACGGAACCACTCAGGATGATGGGACTTTTTGTGAGAGTGTGGCTACCTAGGCTTTGAGGGCGGCTACCTAGGCTCTGAGCCAGGAGCTACCCGGGCTTACTGATTCAGCTGCAAGGCTCAGCCCTAAAACGTGAAGTGGCAAATAAGAGTGCCTTTGAGCAGGTACAGAGTGTCTAAGGCATTACGACTGAACATGCATTTGAAGGGCCTGTACCCAGACTCACTTTTAAAATTTTACAACTTTAACAAATAAAGTTTTAATTGTTAATTGTTTTATGATGTGTTATAGTCTCTGTTTTTAACTGTTAATTGATTTTAATTGTTTTGTTTTAATGTAAACTGTCCTGAGCCATTTTTGGAAGGGTGGTATAGAAATCAAATAAATAAAGAGAAATGAACATAGGTGCAGTCACTAATACAAATGAATGTATATGAGTGTATAGATGTATGTACACTGGTACAGCATCATGTCTGAATTGAGCTAAAGGCTGCCCTCTTCCTTAAAGGAAAAATGTGTTCCACAGTCACACAAGAAGGGTAATACCTGTATAGAGACCAGTTAAAGGTCGCAAAGAAATGAGCAAGGTTTCCAGTTCATCAGAACTCTTCCATCAGGCTGGATGTTAAACAAAATATGGGCAAAAGAGAGAGAAAAGGGGGACAGCTGGAAAAAAACCCTGCTTTGCAATTGTAATGAATAGAATGGGGGAAGCATTAAGCTGGAAGAACTAGATTAGCTGTGCCTGGTGCAAAAAAATATCTCAATTGCCACCAAAGGTTTCAGAGATAGAGGGGAAAAAATACTGTTCTCCCTTTGCAAGACACAGACCAGCCAATCTATAGGGCAGGTTTTTTTTCTTTCTTAAAAACAAAACAAAACAGTTTGTAGGTTGTCTTATGACATTTATATCCTGCCCCAAACACACATCTCTGGGTAGATTTTTTAATGCATCCTGCTAACTTTTAGTCATATGCAAGAGGAAATTGTCTACTTAGGGAGTCTAGCAGAATGTTTGAGCATTTTATACTTGTAGGACCACCCCAATCGTTGCCAGGAATCTAGTAGTGGTTAATAAAACTGAATCTTAATACACTTCAATAGATATAAGCCATTCTTCCCATTGACTTAAAGAGGACTGCAGCATGTCCCTAAGCGGAAGTCCCTATTAGGGGTTGAAGAACAGGTTTTATTAGCATAGCTAGATCCTCTGCATCTTTAATCTGAAATAAATCCCAGTTCCTCCCTAGTCAGAGAGCACAGGATTGCTGGTTTCCTAGGCTGCTATGCTTGAGTGCAATTCTATGCTCTAGAAAAGAAAGCCCTATGGAACTCAATGGGGTTTACTTCTGAGTCACCATGTGTCGGATTAGCTGCTCCTGCTGAAGTCAATGGGACCTACTCCCTTGTATGAACTGCTAGGAGCTGAATGAATGTGGCTAATTTGAAATCCAGGCACTTAAGAACAACCCTGCTGGATCAGGCCCAAGGCCTATCTAGTACACCATCCTTTTTCACACAGTGTCCCACCAGATGCCTCAGGGAAGCCCACAGGCAAGAGCTGAGGGCTCTTCTGCTATTACTCTCCTGCAACTGATATATAGAGGCACCTTGCTTCTGAGGCTGGAGGTGGCCTACAGCCACTGATAGATGATAGACCTGTCCTCCATGAATTTATCTAAAAGCTATCCAGGCTGTTGGCTATCAGCACATCTTGTGGCAGGGAATTCCATAGGCTGATTATATGTTGTGTAGAAAAAAATACTTCCTTTTGTTGGTTGTAAATTTCTTGGCAATCAGTTTCATGGGATGACCCTTGTTTCTAGTGGTGTGTGTGAGGGAGAAAAATTTCTCTCTATCAACTTTTTCCACACCACGCATTATTTTATAGACCTCTATCATGTCTCCCCTCAGTCCTCTTTTTTCTAAACAAAACAGCCCCAGATGCTGTAGTCTTCCCTCCTAGGTACTTGAGGCTCATGATCATCTTGGTTGCCCTCTTCTGCATCTTTTCCAGTTCTATAATGTCCTTTCTGAGGTATGGTGACCAGAAGTGTACACAGTTCTCCAAATGTGGGTGTACCATAGTTTTGTATAAGAGTATTGTGATATTAGCAGTGTTATTTTCAATCCCTTCCCTAGTTATTCTAATCATGGAATTTGCCTTTTTTCAATTTTTTTAAACAGCTGCTGCACAGTGAGTCAACACTTTCAAGGAGCTGTCCACCATGACCCCAAGATCCCTCTCCTGGTCAGTCACGGACAGCTCAGACCCCATCAGTGTATATGCAAAGTTGTGTTTTTGTGGGGTTTTGTGGCCCAATATGCTTCATTTTACACTTGCTAGCATTGAACCACATTTGCCATTTTGTCACCCACTCACCCAGTTTGGAGAGATCCTTTTGGAACGCCTCACAATCTCTTTGGGATTTCACTATCCTAAATAGTTTGCAGATTTGACCACTTCGCTGCTTACCCCAATTCCTAGATCTATTGAACCATTTAATAACGATTTATTAACCATTTAAGTTATTGCAACAGGGGCTAGAACCTTTGTAGTGGGCCCTGGGGCAAAAGGTGGAGATGTCTCTGTCGTCTTCTTCAGAGCGGCCCGGGGGAGAACAAAGAGCAAGCTGCCTGCCAGCCGTTCAGGAGCCCGGGGACGTTTGTCTCCCGCGCACCTAGTTCAAACCTACGCCCTTGGTGTGCAGCGCATCTACTCAGTGGCTGTCCGCAAGTGTCTAATATGCTGTAGGTAGGTTATTTACGGAACGATGTTCACAACCTCCGGGCTTGAAGTGCTTCTAGAGATAGAAGCACTTAAAGTAGCCTCTGAGGTAGGCGCCTGTGCGCTAATCCAGTGTAGTGTGATGGAGGACAGAGCCTTGGATTGTGAGGAGGACGATTGTCTCCCAGGGCCTGAGACCTTGGGCCGCTTACACTCGCTCAGCCTAAAGCCTGTTGGGAGGATAAAAGCGCGGGGGACCGACCCTGTCCGCCGCCCTGACCTCCTTTGAGGAAGGAAAGCGCATAAAACGACAACCCCCGAGAGAGAGGTTGGGTGTGGTGACTCTTGAGTCTATTGTGTTCCAGGTCACATGTGCAGAGGGTTCCATGAACTCCAGTTTGTGTTTGAATAATGAACTCTCACGGTAGGATCGCCGCAATGCCATGACGTAGACTGTGCGCCATGGCAAACCAGTCCAAGCCCGATCGCCCGATCGATGGACCGCAGGCGAGGAGTTTGTTCTTTGATAGGTTATAGACAACGCCGCTCGTCTCTCCTCCAAAGCATTCACTGCGGACCTGTTGCTGTCCCCGAGTTTTAATGAAACCGGAGTCCCAACCGTTGGAATGGAGGGGAGCAGAATAACTGGAGTCCAGCGGGGCTGACTCTTAAGTCAACGAGCACTGCAGGGCCCAGCTCTGAATCACGGAAGCTCAGCCGACGGGGTTTTGTCGGCCACTTATTGCCAAACACGGCAATTCCTTCCATGGAGACGGGGCTGCAAACTGCACCTACCGAGCACAATTGCCCACGGCTCAGCCCTGCTCTCTCTTGTGCCCCTGACTATGGATGAAGAGCTTCCCGGGCGCCCTGAAAAACCACAGCCCACGAAGGCATATGGTGACCACGCACATGTGACTCTTCCAGGCGCGACAAGCCTGGCTTTTTCTGCAGAAGAGTCGCAGGGCTGGAAATCGAGCCGCTCCCCGACTGTCTCCCGGATGGGCCGAGGCGGCTTACAAGCAGGCGGCAGCCCTTTTCCTGAAAATCAAGGCTGCCATGCAATCCAATGGGCTGTGGCGAGGAAATAATGCTGTCGGGCGAAGGCTGCAGTCCTCCGCGTGCGCCTACTCAGAAGCGGGTCCCGCTGAATTCAGCGAGGCTTCCGAGTAAACAAGCCCAGGATCCATCTGTCAGTGGGCCAGCAGCTCTAGGGGACGCCTGGGACTAGATTTTTAAAACCCCACCCTTTGCAGAGTTAGGAAAGCCGAAGCCAATGGAAAACAATCGCTCCAGGCTTGCCTTATTCGGGCTGCAACTCTGAAGCCCGCTTCCTAGCTAGGAGTCCACCACATTCACTGCTGAGTCTGCTCGCTTAGAATCGCACCGCAGGACCGGAAGCCTAGACACATGGACACATCGGGAGTAAGCCCTACTGAGTTCCGCTGGATTCACTTCGGACTAAACATGCAGTGCATGATTCCTGTAATCCCAGGCACGTTACATGGGAGCAAGTTTCCCTGAAGACAGCGAGACCGATCTTCCAGTATTCATGCTTAGGCTTGTACTACCCACGGAAATTCCACTTCGCATTTCCGTGAAAACGTATTCGGGACTGGCGCCGTAACGCTGCAGCTCCGAGTCGTACTGCTTGGGCGGTTTAATGCCCTTGAATCCAGGCATACGGCTGCCGGTCCGCGTCCGGCAGCCGGACACAAGCGAAGCCTCGACCTCGCTGCTCCCTTCTGCTGCCCTAGATGATATTGACACCTTCGCCAGTAGCTCGGCGGTTTGTTTGGGCTGAGCCTGGGGAAGGGGCTGGGGCGGGGGCGGGGGCGGAGGCGGGAGGGCGCAAAGCCCAAACGGCTGAAGCCAGGCCGGAACGAGGGGGGCTGGATGGGGCGGAGCCTGCCGCGGCAATTAAGGCTGAACTTTGAGTGAACTAATTTGATCGCCCCCCGGACCAAGGTAAAGTGGGCAGCGACCTGGGTATGGGGTATAAAAGGGGGGCCTGCGGCGGGGCTTGGCCCTTGTGCTGGCTAGCTAAGGGGAAAGGTAGGTGCCTGCCGCCGCCTCGCCACCAGCCAGCATGGGCTTCTCCGCGTTTCTGGCTAGCGCCGTGTGCACCTTCGTGCTGCCGCTGCTGCTCTTCCTGGCCACCGTGAAGCTCTGGGACCTGTACTGTGTCCGGGGCCGCGATCCTAGCTGCCCCTTGCCTCTGCCCCCTGGCACCATGGGGCTGCCCTTCTTCGGGGAGACTCTGCAGTTGGTGTTGCAGGTAAGCTGGAGAGCCTGGAAGCGGCAGCGGCGCCTTCGGGGGAGGGGGGGGCACGGGCAGGAGGAAGAAGAAGGTGGCGCCAGGTGAGCCCCGCGTGGCTAGCTGGCTGGCTACCCACTCTTCCTTTCTCTCGCTTTCTCGTCCTGCGTAGCGGCGGAAATTCCTGCAGATGAAGCGGCGCAAGTACGGCTACATCTACAAGACGCACCTCTTCGGGAGGCCCACGGTGCGCGTGATGGGAGTGGAGAACGTGCGGCACATCCTGCTGGGCGAGCATCGGCTGGTGGCCGTGCAGTGGCCGGCCTCGGTGCGCACCATCCTGGGCTCGGGCTGCCTCTCCAACCTCCACGACGCGCAGCACAAACACCGCAAGAAGGCAAGCGAGGAGGCGGCGGCGCCGCCCTTGACAGGGCTGGGCTAGGCTGGGCTGGACACTTCGAGAGATGGGAGTCTTCGACAGTCCGGGCTGCAGGAGCTTCTCGTGGGAATGGATCAGGGTGCTCCGAGTAGGGACTGCTGCAGCGGCAGAATCTCTGCTGTTCTGGAGACGGAAAGTTGCCACTGAAGTCAAGGCGCTCAGTCTCCAAACTCCGGCAGTCTTCTGCTGAGTCTCGAGTCCTTGCAGCCCGATCTGGAGATTCTTGCCACAGAGCCCTCTAGGACTTGCGGGCCAGTAGTTGAGCTTGCTTAGGTCTACTGCAGCTCCCCGCCAGCCTGACTGCATGCTTTTCTTCTGCGAGAGCGCAAGGCATTAAAGAGGACTTCTTTAGGAGTAAATATGCATAGGCTCCTGTTGTAAAGGTGGAGAGGGTAGAAAACCAGAGTGTTCACAGAAAGGCCGTTCCAATAAAACAAATGGCGCCTTCCTTTTAGAAAGGGTTGCAATGCAAAAAGAAATAGTCGCAATCCAGAGACCATAAAAGGGTCCTGCCGCCTCGGTGCTCCACACCTTACCGCGAAGTTTCAGTGATTTGAAAGGTCAGCGAAGGCAACTTTTTAGAGCAAGTTAGGAAAATGTCCGGTCGTCTTAGGAGACCTGTACATCATTTTGAGCATGTTCTCAGCAAGGCTATTTGCAGCAGAATCCTATGCACGTTTAGTCAAAAGTCCCATTGAACTGGGTGGTGTTTATTACAGTCTCTGTGCCTGTAGCTTTAAAAACCTAAAGAAGTGCCCATGACTCCCTTGGAGGAAATCCAGAGCGCTCACATGCTGTCCACCCCAAACAGCAATTCCTTCCATGCTTTTGGTCTCCCTTGACTGTTAAAGGCACATGCAACGTGTTTAAATTCCGTTGAGTTCAACTGGATTTCTCTCCCAGGGAGCATACACAGGGTTGCAGCGTTAAGAGACCAACGCTGAGACCAACTCTCGCTGGCTGAAGTCCAGCGACTGGTTGCTATTTAGGAACATTACCAAATCCCATGAAAATCGGAGAGCCTTGAATTCTCCCCCCTGGCTCTTAAACACATTGACTTGGAAGCGAGGACCTTGGAGATCAGTGAGTCTCCACTTCCACTTCCAAGCCAGCGTTCTTCTGTGTAGTCTTGCTGATGCTGAGCGCAATAAGTGCGCGCCCCTCTTTCCAGAAAGGCAAAACGCATCCTTAACTTGGATTAAAGCCTCTTTGAATTCAGCTCGACCTACTTGGAAATCCACGTGTGTTGGAGATCTGAGAAAGAAGCGCTTTCGACCGAGCCGGGATTTTAGCCCGGCGAAATTCATCGGGCGTTCGTCTAAAACGAATCCCTCTCTCTTTCCAACGCAGGTAATCATGCAAGCTTTCTCCCGAGAAGCTCTGGAACATTATATCCCGGTCATCCAGGAAGAGGTGAGCGCTTGCCTGAAGCAGTGGCTGATCAGCAGCGGAGGCGGCTCCTGCCTGTTGGTTTACCCCGAAGTAAAGCGGCTTATGTTCCGAATCGCTATGCGCATCCTGCTGGGGTTTCGGCCGGGCCAGACCGGATCGGACAGCGAGCAACATCTGGTGGAGGCCTTTGAGGAGATGATCCGCAACCTCTTCTCCCTGCCCATCGATGTGCCTTTCAGCGGCCTCTACAAGGTAAAGAAGCCGGCTGCCTGGAAGCGGGAAAGGGAGGCCGCTCAGAGACTGACGGAGGGGCGGGGGGAGCGAGGGGGTGGTGGTGGTGGACCCTGGGCGCCTTAGCGGCTGAACGTACAGACCGGCGGGGAGGTAATCAGCAGGCCACGGCTAGCGTAGCGGATTCCTCTCTGCTTCCAGGGCTTGAGAGCGCGGGATGTCATCCACGCCAAGATCGAGGAGAATATCCTGGCGAAATTGGCTGCGAAGGAGCCCACCGATGGCTACAAGGATGCGCTCCAGCTGCTGATGGAGCACACGCAGAGCAATGGCGAGCAGCTGAACATGCAGGTGAGTCCCGCCGCAGCAGGATGGGATTTCTTCTATCCTGGCGTTCTGAATGGAATTGGGTGGGCTTGCAGGGACGGGCTGGGGATCCATACCGAGGCACTGGAAGCCCAACTGGGCCCCATAACCTGGTTTCCCAGGATGGCACTTGCCCAAACGTTAGCCACGCACAGAGCCAGCTCAGAGTCTTTTTCATTATACCTTTCTTTGAATTCAGGCCCATGTTACAGCGGCAGAAGCTGCGATGGAAAAAGCAAAATAACCATGTGCAGTGCAAACCATTATAGCTGTGACAAGTGCATTATTTCAAGGATCTTGGGCAGGATGATGTTCTGGATCTGTGGGGTTTCACTGAAGGGAAATGTTCCTGCCTTTTGTTTTAGTTCCCATAGTCTTCCTACAAAACCAAAGCAACTCATGGATCTATCTTTGCTTTCTTGACAAAGCCATAAATCAACATCCCTCTCCCCTGTCCATCTTTCTTTCTTTTTTAAAGTAGTGACTTCCTTCGTTGCATGTAAATCCTGCATACATGTTCTCCCATCTTACCTTCACAATAACCCTGTGGGGTAGGTTTAGCTAGGAGATGGGGAGTGGCCCAAGGTCTCACAATGAGCTTCATGGCTGGGGATTTGAACTTCAGTTTCCTCCATCCTAGCCCAGCACTCTGACCACTCCACCGTACAGGCTGTCATCTTTGCTAGACTCTGGGGAGTCCGATGCTTATTTAGGCTGTTGTCAACCCTATTGATTAGTCAGTTAAGACTTGTACGATCGTCATAAATGAAATGACCTGCATCAAAACAACACTTCGTTCTAAATAAATGTATTTTGATGCATCCACTTGTTGCAGCAAGAGCCATAGCAGAAGAGGCATTCAGTTCTGTAGGTGAAAGGAGGAGGAAAGCCTCAGATATTTATTTATTTATTTATTTGCACCTGTCACCTGGTTTTTATAAGCATGCCAATATCTCTTTCAACAGCTGCTGCTTAGTTGTCGGGTCCCAGTGCTAGTAAACTTTAGGACAGGTTAGACCCACTACTACTTTTTTGGTAGTGCCACTATACTTGGAGTAGACCATAGCCTGGCTTTCATTGAGGTGGTGGGCCTGTCTTTGGACTGTACCACTCCAGATTGAAGGTTGAAGCTACTTGCATTATTGAATGTTCCTCGGTGTGTGCGTGCAGACACACATGCTATCTCTACACAAACTAGATGTCTTCCCCTGGCATCCAGCATAGAAAGCGTCTTGTATGTGGTAGAATATTAAATCGTGCGACTCCCCCGCTCCCCGTTCCTCCAGTCTTAGTACAGCCCAAACACAGGTTCCCCAATGAGGCTGCTGTGAAACCTGCAACATTCTACACACATTATTGGTCTATCTTCAGGACTTGGGAGTGATCGTTTTTAGTAGAACAACTCAGGAACGGCTGATACTGTGTGCCTCAGCATCCGCATCTTCCACCTGTTCCCTTTCCACCTACAGTTAGCAGCTGTGGGTATTGAGGAGGATTGCAGGGTGGATGTGGATGTGGAATTTCTGACTGGTCCATAAAAGGTGCAAAATGGATCTGGTAGCCTAAATAAAACTCTGATTATGGATCTTCAGGATTCAGGGTGGGAAGACCTCTTTTGGTGTGTGAGAAAGGAGGCTTCCATCATGGGGACCTAAGAGTTTCATGGAGGTACTTGGGCCCAGGGGAAGGGGGAGCTGGTGACTTGGGCTAGCACTAGTGCTGTCTGAAGCGATTTGGGGAGACAATATATGGTAGGTGTCGAATCCAAGGGAAAGGGTTGTGGTATGCAAGGACAAGGCTGTGGAGTGGAATCAGGAATCTTAATAGTTTAATGAAATAGAGACTACGTACAGAGAAGCAAGTGCAGACTGTTTTTTGGTGCTCTTGCTGCTGGCTGTTTATTAGCCCCATGTCTACTCCAGGACTGGAATACAAGTAACTAAAGCCCCAGTCAAAAGCTGGCCTGGATCAAGAATGGATTAACCAAAAACATCACAGTAAGTAAGGGTTTTTTGCAGGAGGTCAGCTGCAGCCCAGGCCTACTGTGGTTGCGTGTGTGTGTGTGTAAAATTATGGGTTTGGCCCTTAAGCATTGACTGAGTAAGAAGTTTGGCTTTCCAACCTGTTTGAGTTCAGCCCAGAAATAAAGTCTGAAATGTACACACCACCTGGTTTTGTGTTTTCTCTAACAGGAACTAAAAGAATCAGCAACTGAGCTGCTTTTTGGTGGACATGAAACCACAGCCAGTGCTGCTACATCCTTGATCACTTTCCTAGGTCTTCACCATGATGTTTTGCAAAATGTGAGAAAGGAATTGCAAGAGAAGGTGAGTGATGTCTTTAGTGCAGAAGTTCAATAGTACAGTGTAGGAAACTGATCTGATCCAGTGACTTGGCCTATAGAGCTAGGTTTCAAACCCTGCTGGTCCAGATAAAAATCTCTGTAATTGGGTGTGTTTAAAATGCTGTAAATAACAGGTCAAAGTGATGCTCCAGTGTGCATAGCTCTTGTTCAACCAAAGAGTTTTATAGATCCTTTGCCTTTTAAGGCATTGCCTTAGGGCTTCTCAGCTTCAGCCGTCTTGCTGATGTTGGTCTATAACTCCCATAATCCCTGTCTGTTGGCCACTGTTGCTGGGGATTATGGGAGTTGTAATCCAAAAACAGCTGGGGGGGGGCAAGTTGTAGGCCTAGCCACTGATCCATGTACATATAAAGCAGGGCTGCAACTTTTAAATTGACTTTATCTGTTAAGTTAATCTAAGAAGCTGTTGGAGTGCCTCTCCCAATTTAAATGGCTGAAGTATTTCTGTTACATTATTTTTAATACAAGAACTTAACAACAAGAAAAAGAATCTGGAAGAGGCATTCTTCTTTCTCAGAAGGGAATGCTTCCCAGTTTGCACCTGCTTTAATATGGGTATGCATCATTTATTTAAAAAGTCAAGTGATTGTCTTAACAAAGACTTTTGCCACACAGGAGGTGCGCTTGCTCTGTGTGAATGTTGCCCAGCGCCTTGTGAGAAATGTTGCTTCCATGACTTGTAAACATGCCAGGAAGCTAAAGCACATGGCCAGGGTGGTGGTGATAACACACCCCTCCCGCCAAGTTTACATACCAAAAGATATGAAATAATGGTTCCTTGTCCCAAAGTAGTTCACAGCCTAAAAACAAGATACACAGGGGAGATATGAGTAAACAACTACTTGAAGAGACACTGTTGGGCTGAATAGGGACAATTGCTCTCCTCTTGCTAAACAGAAGAGAACCACCACTCCTTGCTCAGTTAGCAGGGGCAAAGACCTTGGTTTATTTGAGCTATTGTGAGAACAACCATGAAGGAGATGGCAAGCACACTGAGAAAAGTGTACACACAGCTTTGGGTGGGATTGAAATTTCTGAATACAATGAAAGCAAAGAAGAGTTCTTCTGGATTTTATTAACTTACTACATTTTATATCCTGCGCTTCTTCCAAGGAGCCCAGAGCAGTGTACATAGTTATACCTATTCTCACAATAACCCTGTGAGGTAGATTAGGTTGAGAGATAAGTGACTGACCAAGAGTTTCATGGCTGAATGGGGATTTGAACTCAGGTCTCCTCAGTCCTAGTCCAACACTCTAACCACTACACAACACTGGCTCTCTTGATGGCAATAGTTAGGGATGTGCACAAAGTGTTTTGGTGCCCCTGTCTCAAGGCGCAAGAACGCTTCGAGCTGCGCCCACCGAATTGTTTTGGTGCGGGTGAGTGGGTATTTTAAAGGAGGAAGGCAGGCCTTACCTTCCCCTCCATGGCCCTTCTGCCTCCCTCCTCCCCACTGCCCCAGCATGGTGCTGTCAGGATTAAACACTGCCTGAAGCCCGCAAGTGGCATCAGCACAGAAATGAGGTCTGAGCATGCATGGATGCCATCTTGAGTGGTCAGCATGGTGCTACTGACCACTCAAGATGGCGTCCGTGCATGCTCAGATGCCATTTCCATGCTGTCCCCATGCACAGGCTCCTGGGAGGAGCCCTGCAGCTGCGCTCAGGGCGTTTACTCCCAACAGTGCCGTGCTGGGGTAGTGGAGGGGCACGTAAGACCTGCCTTCATCCTTTTAAAGTGCCTGCTCTCTGCTCCCCACCCCCGACAGTGCGCTAAGCCCTTTGGATGCTGAGATAGGCATCTCTTGATTTCTGCTCTGGCACTCATGACATACCCTTTGTTTTCAGGGATTGTTGGGCAACTTCAGCCAAGATAAGCATTTGGAAATGGAGGTCTTGGAGCAACTGAAGTACACTGGCTGTGTTGTCAAAGAGACACTCCGGCTGAGCCCTCCGGTCCCAGGAGGGTTCCGAGTGGCACTCAAGACTTTTGAGCTAAATGTAAGCAGGAGAGTCAAGTTAATTTTATGTTAATTTAGCAGATTTTAGACCATGCCATATACAAATCTCTGGGTGGCTTACAAAGTTGCCCTAATGCCCCAATCTTAAGGCTTTTGCTTGGAAGCATTGGCATGGATTTCCATGGAACTTTCTCCTAGGTGCTTAGGATCACAACAGAAGATTGCAATAATGCTGAGGTGTGACCAGTGATGTAGTTGCAAATCCAAGAGGTCAGGCGCTTCCAGGACAGCCTCCATGGCCATGCCCATGCCCACCCCGACAGCCAGAGAAGCTAGAAGTGCTGGTGCTCCGTCCCTGCACACCCTCCCCTCCACGACACCCCTGAGGCTCTCCAGGCTGTTGCTGGACCACATCTCTGATTGATTGAAGTTGGGGATGATGGGAGATGGTATTCCTAACTGAAGTTCTGATGCACTTGAAGTGTGATCAGAGCTTTTCAAGTGACAGAAGACTTTTCAGATTAGGAACGGAGAAAGCCTAATAGACTTGCTGTGCTGTGGGGGGGGGGGAACCCTGCATTAGAACTCTTAGCACTATGCCTTATAGCAGGGCAACACAACTCTGGCCTGCCAGCCGTTGATGAACTACCACTACCATTATCCCTGAATATTGGCCGCTATGATGGATGATGGCAGTTGTAGTCCAAGAGCTGCCCTGAGCCATTTTTGGAAGGGCGGTATATAAATCAATAATAAAATAATAATAATAGGTGGCTGGCCAAAGTTGTGCAGCCCCATCTTATAGAGTTGTGTTGTCCTCATCCATAGATTTTTTGAGAAGGGCCATCATGCAAATAAAGTAAGTGCTTGCAATTGTCCTAGTGTCTTGGGTGCCCAGGAAGTTGGCCTAGGCTTCTCCTTCAGTCTTCCAACCAGGCGCGTAACAATGATAGGGCAAGGGGAGACAGTTGTCTGGGGGCCCCACTGCCTGGAGGGGCACCCCAGGGGCACCTCATGTGACTCCCCATTGCCCCCTGCCCAGCCCCATAGCCTCTCAGCCACTTGCCCTCTTCGCCGTCTCTCCTGCTTGTTCTGCTGGCCGCAATCGAAGCAGCAGGCAAGCTGCAAAGAGCTCCTTTTCTCCCGCCTCTCAGCTGATCGGCGGGTGGGCGGGGCTTCCACAGAGGCCTCTGTGTAGGCCGCAGTGAAGCCTGAACTCGAGTAGGGCCCAAGCAAGCCAGGAAGGAGGAGGCAGCCAGAGTGTTCTCTGCAGCAGAAGACCCCTTGCTGCCCTGCTTAACCCAGACCAGCATTTGCCAGGTAGAGTGTGAACTCCTTTTTGTGGTTACCTTTCCCGCCCCCCCCCCCCATATATAGGGATCTGCTTGCCATAGGGCTTGGATATGGGGGGGGGGGACCGAGAAGTCTCTGAATATTTATTTTGAAACAGCTTGGAAAATTTGCTGACTTAAAAAAAACTATCTAAAAAGTCCTATAAGTGGCTTGTTTCATGGCAGAAAATTGCAAAAACTTCTGGAACAGTATTTTATTAATTTTATTTATTCATTCATTCATTTATAAATGCACTTATGTTCAAGTTGTTTTGCAACCCAGAAGGTCTGAGTGAGAACTGTGAAGCATGTGTGGTGCTTTTATTTTATTTTTCTTGTGTGTGAACTGCTCCCCAATAACTTGCAGGGACTTCAGGGTAAATCTGGCCAACATGTGAATGCAGCACCTGCATTCCAGAGGAGATGTGTCTTAAAGGGCTTTAAAAGCCTCCTGTGAAAAACCTCCTGCAATCAAACTTGACTGAATTTGTTCAGAATTCTGGGAAAACAAACATAGGTTCACCCTGCATGGTTGAAAGTCTCCTTTGCTAATCTGCAGCGAGGGGCCCATTTTAATAATTCATCTTTCTAGTGTGTTCTAGGCATTAAAAGTAATACAAATGTATAGTACTCAATGTATATCACTATATATTGTGATGTGTGTGTGTATTCAGTGAAATGTATTTGCAGGCAGCATACTTATTTTGGAATATCAGACTTAAATCCTTGGGGGCCTGGGGTGTGCGGAGGCCCTGGACTTTGCGGGGGGGCCCATTTTAAAATCTTGTCTCTGGGCCCACTTCAACCTTGCTACGCCCCTGCTTCCAACTGGCCATGTCCTGCAACATGGGCTGTGCATAAAGGAATTCTGGTGGCAGTGGCAGCTTCTTCTAGAGAACACTGATTCTCTGAAACTTTTCTCAGGCATATCTGTAGAAAACCTAGCATCTCTCTTTCTCTACCTCTTATCATAGAAAAAGCCTTTGGCTAACATACTGTGCAAGAGTAAATCAGCCTAGTAATGTTGCATTTGCAGAATTGGCCCAAGTTGTGCAAATGCAAAATTTATGCACATTGTGTTACACAAGAGTAAGCCCATTATTTCCATTTGTGCAAATGTAACATTACTATGTTGACATATGCTTGTGCAGTATGTCAACCTTTGTTTTTCTGGTGCATGGCAAATTGGAGGATGAAACTGCAGAGATATCAATTGCTTCCTAAAAAGAGTGTGGGGCAGTAGGTGGTCATGTTGATGCCCAGATCCTCATGTGCAACAGTATGCAAATACCTGCCTGTAATATGGGAGATGCTGAGCTCCATTGGTGCTGATCACCTTGTTGAGTAGAATGTGGTGCTGTACCACCTCCTCCTTCAACAGGTGATCAGTAATGAATCCTATAAAACAATGTGGGCTATAAATCCAAACAGAAGAAAGAATCCAGGCATCTTGACACCCCAGCCTCCCTTATTTGGCATTTCCTCCCAATTCCTGAGGTGGATCAATTCTTCAAATTTCTGGCAACTCTTAATAGCCCAGTACCATCACCAATGGCGTCGATGGAACAAGTGAGAACTTTTGCATCATTGGTGCTGAATATGTATTGATGTAAATGAGGAGGATTATAGCACTATCTAGCTATTGGTAGAAGGTTGCTAATAGTGTGAATGGCATTGGCTTGTCTGTTTGGTGCTAATTTCTTTCCACTGGGGGCACAATTCTAACCTGTTCTGTCATTTAAGCTCTTGCTCCGTTTGGTCATGTGTACAGGTGTTCACTTTGGCCAGATTCAAATCTGAATGATGTCATTTGGGGTTGTCATTCTGTCTATTACAGGGATTCCAGATTCCTAAAGGCTGGAATGTCATCTACAGTATCTGTGACACCCATGATGTTGCAGAGCTCTTCACCAATAAAGATGAATTCAACCCTGACCGGTTCATGGCTCCTTTCCCAGAGGATGCCTCACGATTTAGTTTCATCCCTTTTGGAGGAGGCTTGAGAAGCTGTGTGGGCAAAGAGTTTGCCAAAATCCTCCTCAAGATCTTTGCTGTCGAGCTGGCTCAGAATTGCGACTGGCAGCTTTTAAATGGACCTCCAACCATGAAGACTGGACCCATCATGTATCCAGTGGACAATCTGCCTACAAAGTTCACAAGTTTCAATGGGCAGGTTTAATAAATGCCAGGCTAGTGTCTTGGTATTCTTAACTTAAGTCCTGGTCCATTTAAAGTATGTACAATGGCTTTTTATAGTGCTCTAAATTCAATATTATATATTTAACTTTATGAATGTGTAATAGTTATTTATACCTTTTTAAGGATATTTTTAAAAGCTATTTCATATAGTTTTCTTCAAGCAAGCACTGGGCTGGTCCAGATGTGACAGAGACTCATGATTAAGCCTGGTTTCGTGCCACGTCCTGAGCTCCGGAGTGCCTGCCCCCTCCTTCCCATGCCCACACCAGTGTCTGTTTCTGATATAGGTTAGAATAAACCAACCTCAGTGTTGTAGACAACAGGTGTCTCAGTGGTCAGGAAAAGGAGTGGCAGTGCCCAGCAAGGTGACACCTGTGCAGCAGCAAGTAGCACCTGAGCTGACTACCTTGCACTGTATCATGGAGGGGCCACCCCTGTTCAGCTGTGACATATTGACTGATCTCTCTCAATTGTAACCCCCTTGCTTAAAACAAACGGTCACCTTCAAACCTTGGATACAGCCTGCACCCATGTTCCCGCTAAGGTGTGCACATGCTCACGAGTTTTGTTGTCCACTCAGTTAATTGTAGATCCCGGTTGAATCAGGAAGACCCCATTCTGAATGCATGTGTGCACACTGCCTTGGCACTGCCGGTTAGAACAAAACAAATTCTGGAGACAGGTGAAAAAAATTAGGGAGATCACTGGACTGCATTTGATGGAAATAATCAAAAAAATTATTTCAAGCAAGTGAAGTCCAGTGGTCACCCTAATTTTTCTCATCTGTGTGTGGAATGAGTTTTGCTCTAGAAGGCAGTGTGTGCATTGCATTCAGAATGGCGCTTTCCTAATTCGACCTGAGAGGGATCCACTGTTAACTGAGCGGACATCAAAAAACATGTGAGCATATGCACACCTTAGCGGGAACACGGGTGCAGGCTGTATCCAAGGTTTGAAGGAGAGAGTTTATTTTATATGAGGTTAGAATAAAGAGAGAGATGGGTTCAGATGTCACAACTGATATTATTTGCTTCTGGACCACATTGGGAGCAGACATGGGAGGCAGGGGGCATATGCTCCTAGGGTGCTGTGCAGAATCTGATTTGACCAGGGTTCCACATCATGTCTGAACCAGCCCACTATAATTATGGGTCCTTGGGATTCATAATTGGATAATTTTATTTCTATAGAAATAAAGTTTCCTACTATTTAAGACTCTCAAAAGCTGGTTTACTAATTATGCTGAAGATGTTCATGTGTGTACGCGCCCAGACAACCTCTCAACGTGAAAACTTAATGCAATGAATTGTATGTCTACTGTGAACCAAAAAGCCATAGTGTGGCTTATGTCAGAATAAAAACTCTTGAGTAATAGAACTTTGATACGTGGTGTTCGCATTTATGGAGAATGACATTGTTTGAAAAATGCATAAGGGAGGCTTGAAGCAAAGTTCACAATCTGATTGTAAGCATGCTTAAAATTACAGGTCTCGTTGACCGCTGTGGAACTTGGTTTCAAGAAAGATTGCTCTGGTGTTCCATAGAATCTCTTTATTTTCCCTTTACCTTGGGGATCAGAATTACAAAAGTTGCTATTGCCTAGCAGGAAGGGCATTGTGGATATGAACTACTTGAGCACATGCGATCACTTAAAGTGATGTGTATATATTCTATGTAGTCTCTCCCTCCCCCTTCATTTAAAATATGTTTTATAATCTTTACAAAGCATGATGTTTTATTTTCAGATTATGGAGTTATCACATATCCCTTGGGTCTGGGGTGAATGATACAATGGGGCAGTAAATGACCAATGTGAGTCAGTTCCCATGTGTTTCCTGGCTGACATAATGCACATTACTTTTCATGCAAGTGAAAGTATTAAAGGAAGAAACTTACATGGGAGCATACCTTCCATAAGCAGAGAACCTGCAACTTATCTATCTTGTTCAAGAAAAACTAATATTTATTTATTTGATTTATGTACCGCCCTTCTAAAAATGGGTCTGGGTGGTTGACATCAATATGTATATGGTGCCTGGGAAAGATAACATAGGAAGAGCCACATAGTTCAGAGATCTGCTGTAGGAGTGGCCAAATACATTCCCTTTTGTGTTTTATAGGAGCATGTCATTTCAACTATTTTGCATCTCCACATCATACAAGGAGCTGAACCGAACCCCCAAATTAGTTTAGAAATGCTGTACTAAATCTAGATATGTTTAGAAATGCTGTTTAGTTTAGAAATGCTGAACTGAATCTAGAATCTGAACTGAATCTTAAATTTTAAATTGTTTTATTGTAAATTGCCCAGAGACATGAGTTTGGGGTGGTATAGTAATTTGTTAAATAAAGTTACTTTGCACTGGAACCAGAATTAAACCCCTAAACAAAGTGGCAACACTTTCAAAATATGCTCTGGCATCAAGCATTCAGATTTCAATTGCATGGTTCAGGTTTTATTTTCCTTGTTTTTATTCTGTTGTATATGTTTTGTTTGTAAGCACTTTTGACACTTTCAAAAAGAAAAATTTAAAAATACACTTTCCCCTCAAGTTAAATATGTACATTGTGTTCATTTATGGTTAACACCATGACATGCTGTTTCATATACAGTAGTTACTTTCAAGCAAAAGAGTTTGACATTATTCTGCATGTAATTATCTGGACTCCTTCAGATACTTTTTTTTTTTTAAACTCTCCAGTTCAGTTCCAGATCAGACTCTTAAAATAAATACTTATGAACCTGAACCCAGATTTTTTTTAATGGTTCAGCTCCCTGCCATCATATAGCAAAAGTGGTTTGCTGTGGGGTTGTGAGGGAAGAAGGATGCATCTCTTTGAAAAACAAGAAGGCCAAAGATTCACTCATTGCATCGTTTTCTGACTGGAGCCATATTGGATGAGATTTCAACTTAGCCTAGCCTGCTTGGTTGTCTGGTTCTTATTGCCAGAATGCCACACACACTTTAAAAAAAAAATCCTAAACTGTAACATGCTTCCCAGTTTGGATACAAACTGGAAGAATAAACTGTTTGTTTCTGTCTACATATGATGATCTAAGAAACACTTTACAAACCCAGTATAAAACTGGTAATATTGTAGCATAGCAGATTCCGGCAGCATTTGAGATCCATGTCTAACATGGAATAAATGTTTCTGTCCAACAGTCACATGCCTTAATAAACATGACAGTAAAGAACGCTACTGATTGCTGAGGGAAAGTAAGAACTTGGCTAAAGTCAGAGCTAGATAATACTGACTTTGAAGATGTGCAATGAAACAAATCCTTTCAATTAAATTAGGGAACAAAGATGTTGTGTGGTTGAAATGTTGGTCTCTTGATTTTATTGCATGAGTTTTTGTTACCTGTGCAGTGCAATTGGCCTTTGGCTTTGGTGTGCAAACACATCAGTAAACCCACCCAAGACTCTTCAATGTGTTACTTCCTGTGCAATCTTCTTTTGCACTTTACAGCATAATACCTCTTTGCCTTTTCACAAACCTTGTACTGTCAGCACACATGTTTGGCTTTTAGGTTGCCACCCTTTTTCTGACAGAAGCTCTCTACTCCGAAAGATATCAAGCAGATTAATATCTGCCTGATATCCAACTCTTCAGAGCCGATATTCCAAAAAGTGTTAGGTTATTGGTTTTGATGTTTTATGAAGGATCTGACTGGAATGCTGTCTTTTCTCATCATTAAACAGACTGTTTAATTCTGCTCATTATATTCCAACATCAGTTCAGCCAACACAGGTTAGTTTTCATGTTCTTCCAAATAGCCTTCCAAAGAAAAAGAAAACTCTACAAGCAGGGGATGTGACTGCTCCTTTATAAGTATCCACTAAAACGGAGCTTATAATTTACAGATCCACAGATCCCCAACATAAAACCAACCTCAATGAACAGAATCTAAAAAGAGCTGTTAATTCTGCATAATTTTGCTCCTCCTAATGTTATAGGGAAAATCTGTAAAATGTGTGCTTGTCTGGCAGCAATAAATACACTGCAGTATTTATTTTCTTCATTACATTCCAGCTGTGTAACTATTATTCTTATAATTTTTCTCTATACTTGTGGAGACACATAAATATAGCAAGACTGGGCTGCAGTGAACTGGTTCTGACTTTCAGATCACTCCTTCCATTGGTTCTTCTTTGTGGAGGAAAACTACTCTTAAAGCATTGAGCCAAAATCCCAAAGATGCATCTAAAATACTCAAATGTATGTTTCCAAATTCCATGAGTTCTAAAATCCTCTTAGGACCGAATATTTTTAAATGGATGAAATAAAGTATTGTCTATGAAATAGGGTTGCCAAATGCCTAGAAAAAATTCTGCTCCTGTGCTTTCCATAGAAGTTTGGGACACAGAATTCAGCAAGTGATGTTTTTCATGGCAGGAGTTTACACATGATAGAAACTTAGGTAGCCTGATACCGAGTCAGACCATTGATCTACCTAGCTCAATACGGTCTACATTGACTGGCAGCAGCTTTCTATGATTTCAGGCAGGAGTCTCTCTCAGGCCTACCGAGAGATGCCAGGGATTGAACCTGGGATGTTCTTTATGCAAAGCAGATCTGCCACTGAGCTTTGGCTCCATTCCCAAATGATCACCTACTAATTGCTGCAAACCAAACTGTTCTTCTAGGGGCACCTAAAGGAGCTAGTTCATAAGTTGGAAACCATAAACTTGTCTCCAAATGGAGCCTTGAGTTGCCAAATTACTTATGGATAGAGTCTCTGTGCTTTTAACAGCTGCTAGACATACAGAAATTCAGCAAGTATAATATTGCTATACTGCTATGTCAGAACAAACTGTACGTGCTTAAAGGCACATAACTTCTATCAGACAAAGATAGTTCTTTTGACAACAACAGTTCTAGTGCAAATAAATACAGTTCATCTTTTGGCATTTGGCTTCTTGATCATACGAGTTGACTTACGTGATACTGATAAAGATTTGCAGAAGTTGTAACCCACCAAACCTGGTGGTTTTCTTAGAGCTCACCTTTTATGCCCTGCCTGGACCGCAAAAATGTCATCTGCATCGAAGCACCAGGATCTGTCTGCTAAATATAGCTGTCCCAAGGTTTGGCAGCCACATCGATTTTGCTCAATAGTGGCAAACTTCTATGACTTTCAGTTATTCCCATTGGTTTCCCTTTTCTGCATTCGGCAATGACCGCTTTCATACATCAGTGTTTTAATACTGAATGCTTCTTACAAGCCATTTAGAAGTTCTGAGTTTATTGAAATAAAACCCAACATGGTACAGTATTATCTTATTACAATTTGCTTCTTATCTCAATTAATGTCTGACAAATATTCTGTATATAGTTTTTCAAAACTGAACCTGAGCCACTGAATTTAGATGGAACTGCTGTTTACAGCTCCAATACAACTCAATCACATTTCTTTGCTATCATAATAGATCCAAGAAGCTACTACATCTAAACACTAGGATTATCTTTCTTCTAACTACACAATGCTATTTATCAACAGCATGCCAGATTGCAGAAAACTACTAAATGCATTGCCACACACACTCTAGTACAAAACAAACCCATTTTGCAATGCTTTTAGGTATTTACATTTGAGTGTGAGCATGTTTGCACATTGGAGAAACCACTTCATGTGATGTGAATGAGATGAAGTGTCTGTCGTGAGGCTCCTTCCAAAGAGCTACAATACATGTATCTATCTCTCAGATGCTATGAATTCTGGTTTTTTGGGGTACTCCAGTCTAGTACAACTGTTGTGATAGAATGTATCTGCTGAAAATATGATAGAAGTTGATGATATCAAGTCAACCCTAACCCATTGAGGCCTGCCTGAGGCATTTTAGGGTAATTCCAAATATGTTTGCTTATTGTATACATTTAACAACTGTTGTCCCCTACCTAGAAGTGGTTACACTTCAGTGAATGCAGTAATTTCTGGTTGTAAAACTCTTAAGGATCAAAGGCTAGCTTTAAGGGAAGAGGCTCGGTTTTCCATAGAAGACCAAAGGATGGCTAGGTTGGGAAAACAGCCACCAAGCCAAGTAGGGCTTTCTTGGCAGGTGGTCTCTGTTCCACTTCAAAATGTCTCTCCCCCCTACTTACAAATGCAATGCAAGAAATACACAGATTACTCATAAAAAGGCTCTTGATGTTTATGAGCTGCAGCCATTAATGTGATGGATTAGATGCAAGGAGAGATTGTAGGAGGCTCATTTTCAAGACTGGCTTGCCCCAATTGTTGAATAAGTTTGGGTGAAAAATGATTACTTGAAGTTGTATGAATTATGCAGCCTTCATCATGGTATGGAAATAAATGTGACTCCATATGCAGGCTTCAGATAAAATATTAAACAAATCTGTTTACAGATGAAGCACAGGAACATCATGAGCTGTGTTTAATTACTTTCCAATTGCTATATTTCAAGATGGCTAACAGCAGAATACTGATCTTTCTGTAGAGCAACGGAAGCCTTTGCACTAGCAGATGTTTGCCATGTGCTTAGAGATATGGTTAATGCTAGTAGTATTTGTACTGGCCATTAATATATGTGTATATAGGTGTGTGTATAGATAGATAGATAGTTCAACCACATGAATCAGAATGGCCCAAGAACCTCCAAAAGATTAAGAAAACTCCAAGTTGATTGAGGACAATGAATTACATTAACATGAATGGCACAGAGGCATAACTAAGATTTTTTGATAACTATTTGTTTTCCTGAATCACATCAAAGGTCCATCTAGCCTACCGATAACCCTGGGAATCTCAGAAGCAAGAGAATAGAAATAGCCTTCCTCTGACCTAAACATCTGATAATACAAAGTTTGCTGCTTTTGAATATATTTATTTTTATAATTTATTTAATTTATGTATAGAAACTTAATTTTTTGTCAGCATGGTTAAACATCACTGATTGAATTCTCCACTATCTAATCAATTAGGGCTGACTAATGAATAGCTTTTTCTGACATGGATAAAACTATGGGAGTTCAATGGATCTTTCTCCTTGATAAATGTGCATAGGATTGCAGCGCTAGTCTCATGTAGTCGAACAACTCCAAATATACATGTAGAGTTGGAAAGTTTTGCGTTCTAACAAGTTGTTTTATACACCTAAAAAAAAAAAGATTTTTCCATTTTAACCTATGCATTTAAAGAACACTAATATATACTGCAGGAAAAGGGAAAGATTGTGCTGTCGAATCAGTGTTGACTCCTGGCGACCAAAGAGCCATGTGGTTTTCTTGGTAAAATACAGGAGTGGTTTACTATTGCCTCCTCCCACACGTATGAGATGATGCCTTTCAGCACCTTCCTATATCGCTGCTGCCCAGTATAGGAGTTACCCATATTCTGGGAAACACACCAGTGAGGATTCGAACCAAAAGCCTCCTGCTCTCTAGGCAGCTTGTTTCCCTGCTGCGCCATTAGGTGGCCATATACTGCAGAATGTGAATGAAATTGTCTTGAGGATCCTGAAGAAAGAATAGTTCCTCTTAAGCCTGGACAAACACGTCATAACAGAAGAAATTAGAACATCTGTGCAAACTATGGAGTAATAGGGTCTTAAAGAGTCCAGAGTCTCTGCTTGCTATCAGCTATACCAATTAATCAGTGAGTAAACTTTAATCTGCAACTTCAGCCGATTGATCAGATCTATTAAAGCTTTCAGCTCAAGATTTTTTATATCAGTAACTGCATTATAATTTCCACAAACCACCTTTACTTCAAGTCTTTTCTCAATGAAAAGCTTAAAGATCAAAGGAGGAAGGCCTCTCTTCATAAGCGATTTTGGGTGTGATAAAAGGACAATGATTTTAAAGATGAAATCAGCTTTCTGCCAAACAAGCCAGAACATGCTGAATCAGAGATGAAATCAAAGGTAACTTCACCATACCTAAAAAGATCAGAATGAATTTAGAACTACCCTCCCACCCCAAGTCTATCTATATCCCAACTGGAAGGTCAAATACGAAAGCTGCTGTGGGTCAAGATAATGGGGCACGGTGGTGCATGATAGATTTAGTGAAGAATACATTATATCCCATTTTTAGTTTTAAGTACGTCTTACATACAGTATATACATTTCACAAAAAAGTTGTTTTATAATTATTTTAATACTACTACTCAGCTTTAAGATCTATACTATTGGCTTTCAGGTTTACACATTTATACAGTGCTTAAAAGGTGTTCAAATTGCGTCACACCTATCATTGCTGTACTTTTTACAACTCTAAAAGGTAGGGCTGGGTTAGGGTCTCGATATTGTGCAGGGAGATCAAGAGATGAAGGCTTTCCTCAGGCCATGCATTTTATGCATGCTTACACAGAAGAAAAACACCCTACATTCAATGGGGCTTACTCCCAGGTAAGTGTGCAGAGGAGAGCAGCATTAATGAGCTGATGACCAAGTTGATGTTTGAAGTGGGAATGTTCAGCTCTGTTAGCATAACATTCCATTATAAATACACTCATGTTCACTATTGCTTCTAAGGATGAACTTTTTATCTAGTAATCTGTGGGACTCTTTGCACTTCTGGAAGAAGCACTTTTCTTTGGTATTAGCTTAGATTTGATTCTCTTTGGGGTAGCTTCTTTTTATCCTTGTGCTGCCCTTTATTTTATTTTCACATTTATATTCCACTCTTCCTCCAAGGAGCCCAAAATAACCCTGTGAGGTAGGTTACATCTTTTTACATCTGTTTGGTGACTTACTGCACTTAAACAATATAAACTGACCATCACCATGTGGGCCTTAACTGCCCCAAAAGTAATGTTTTTACCAACCCAAAAGTAACAAAGCATCAAACAGTTGTGTGCTGTGCCATACTGTCTGTATTAATATGGTATTTCCTTTATATATTCCTACTATGCTTTCTAAGTGATTAGATGGGACACACAACTGATAATCTTAGCTAAAATCACCCATGTTTATAGTGCTTTAAGCAGTCAATGTGATTGTTCTGGTTTCAGGCCCTCTATATTGTAAAAGTTCTTTTCACTTCCATTGTAGTACTTTTTCCTCACCACCTAGTATCATTGTAAATATCCATCACTGATGCTAATTATGCTCCTTCAGGGCCACAGACACAGTAGGGCATGCATTATAAGTTTGGTAGAACAGAGATGTTCTTTAGACTGGTAAGCACATCTGAGATTGGTAACATGTTAGTCAGGACCATTTTGCTCATGGGGTGAGTTAAGGATAAGGCTGTACAGGAAAAGTATAGAGGCAAAGCTACATTTGCCACAGACTGCATGCTCAATATAGAGCTGCAGCCAATCATCACAGCCTTACACATGCATCTCCATGTTTACAAGCATGTGTTTGTCCCATCCACACATTACATCTTTCAGTGTACACGTAAAGCAACTTAGATGCAGATGCACAACTAAAAATTTTAACATGTGAAGCAGCCCTCGGGGGAGATCATGCTTGTCATATTTCTAAGGCCATCCTTATGGCCCTCTATCCCTGTTCTGTACATTACTTTATAAATTGTTTTTATTCATCGTGCACTTAAAATGAAAAAACAGGAACCAATATCCTTGAAGAAATAATTAAAAGTAAACGACAGGTCCTAAGGATGTCATTGAGACACTTTGGTGGTCTCTGGGTCATGCCTCTTTTCACCTTTTTTGAACTTGAGAATAGATCTTGACAAGAAAGCTAATAAGGAGAGATCAACACACAACACAAGACTACCCCAGGTCACAAGGGGATGGGGTGGTGGGGGGCGGGAGAAGGAATATGTCCTGAGCTTAGCAAAGAAGTGGAATTCCAAAGGCGGTTTTCCTAGCTGGCCATTTCCCTGAACTAGCATTGTTGTGATTTACAGTATCGGCTCCACTGCTGACACCTTTATGTCCCTCCCTCCTATCCCAGCAGGTCCCACAGACACAGTTCATGATAGATGCTGGTGAACTTTTCCTCTGATCACCTTCTGGAGAACTTTCCCATAATCTATTGTTTTCCATCACAGAGGAATACAAAACAAGTTTTTCCCTTCCACCCTTGACTTTCGCTTCCTGGCTATTTTGCCCTATCTGTAGAGCAATGCACAGAATTTATTACATCAGTGTGAAAGAAGTTTTAAGCTCCTTGTCTCTGTATCCCACTCCCTGAACTTAAAATGGTCCAAAGTAAATCAACGTAATGGCCACCCGCCTTACATTGTCACGGGACTGTTTTATACACCACTTTGTCATGTTATTTAGAACACTTAATTGAAAACATAAAAGGGCCAGAGCTAGTTAACTTTGTGTGCCTTCAGAATACTGTATGAAAGAATACAAAGCCCCACAATAAGCTTAACTAGGCAAGAGAAATCAGATGAGGCAATGGAAATATTCCCATTATTTCTTCTTTTAAAATAGAAGGCACTATTATTTTCTGAAAAATACTGATATTATATTATGGGCATATGGTTATTGAGGATAAGTTCCTACTATGCATCCCAAAGCAGCTATGTAGCATAGCTCAACTGGATCCTGAAAATGTTATTTAGTTCCAAAATATCAACATTAATTGGATAGCTCATCAGCATGCAGCCCCACTGGTGCAGCACGACAAGGAAAAGGGATTTACGGAAAACATTAGGAGAAGAAAGCATTGCGGGAATAGAATGATCTACTTTTTTTTACTGGCTCCACTGTATAACTTATTCATCCAGAGAGCTTTTGAAAAATTAGGAATTAGAAAGTTGCCCAAATGTATGCTTAATATGTCACCTGAGCCGGTTTTCAACAGATGGATACACATAGATGGTGGCCCTTGGCCCCGTTGGATGAATGTAGCAAGAGGCATCACTTGGGAATGGTCCGATGATGTAGCAGCTATGCTGAATTTATTAAGCAGGTCAAGCTCTCATGGTCAGTGCCTAGATTTTGGGTTAATTGGGATTTTATGCATATTACTTGGAGTTTAATGCTGTAAAAAAAACAAACACAACAGAACATAAAAAATAAAGCCACATCAAGAATCAAACCATCTTGATAGTCTGAGTGCAAATTCAGAATATATGTACATGGCCGAGGAGAGCTGGTCTTGTGGTAGCAAACATGACTTGTCCCCATAGCTAAGCAGGGTCTGCCCTGGTTGCATCTGAATGGGAGACTTGATGTGTGATCACTGCAAGATATTCCCCTCAGGGGATGAAGCCGCTCTGGGAAGAGCAGAAGGTTTCAAGTTCCCTCTCTGGCTTCTCCAAGATAGGACTGAGAGAGATTCCTGCCTGCAACCTTGGAGAAGCCGCTGCCAGTCTGTGAAGACAATACTGAGCTAGATAGACCAATGGTCTGACTTAGTATATGGCAGTTTCCTATGTACATATACTACATCTGTTAATAATACAGTGATCCTTGAAGATTAAAGGATCACTTCTAGAAAACTCTACTTCCAAAGTTTTTTCCTCAAACTTTTTAACTTTTTAAAAATTTCACTATATTCTTTTACTTGACAAAATAAGGAAGCTCTGCATTAATTCATAGTTCTAAAAGCTTTTCTGGGTTCTACCAATGAAGGAAATATCTAGAATCCCTATACAGGAAGTATCTTCCAGTTCTAAAAAAATGTGGATATTTATTTTCTTCCTGAAAGATATTTACTGTGCCTTTAAGGATCAAAGGGGTTCTATGACTAAATTAATATGTCCACGAGGGCTTAAGATGAACAACAAAACTTTATTTCACTACAATCTATTACTTTAAAGGTTAAGGACTGACATGGAGCAAGGATGCACTGAGCAAATGCACAGCCCTCGTGGACATATTTTTGGTGACACAGAGAGCCAGCTGGAGAAGGGGAGGGCATCAAAAACTGCTGCTCCTCCACTGTATTTTTAAGTTACTGGTAGTTGGGAAATACTGTTGGGCTGCTCTCTTGCTGCATCTTTGCTCTGTATGCCCGCCAAGGCCTTTCATCTACCCAGTTCTGAGACGACACCCATTTCTTAACTGAAGTTGTCTTAATGTTCATAAAAAAAAGCTTTAGTCTATTTTTCATCATGTGGTCTAAATAAAAAACCCATTAAAAATACATAATTAAACAGAAAGCCATTAAGCAAGAGTCAGCATCAATGCAACAAAGTTAATAATTCAAATATATCTAAATGTTTGGGGGAGGGCGGAAGATCAAAGTTTTAGCTTGGCGCCTTAACTCTAATACTGGTGGCGCCTAGTGTTCCAGGGACTACCTAAGGACCATTAAGTTGCTTTGAACTGAAACATCTTCACCTTCCAGTTCTATGAAGTCATCATACACTGTAGATAAGTCTATATACGCAGATCTTTTTTCTTCCTTGCTCCAGCGATAACTGGGCAAAAAGGTCTTCTCGTTTGGCTTTTCCTAAATACAGTACAACATTTCTCAATTGGAATAAATGTCCTACTTCAGAAAAAAAAAATTTCTTACTGAGGATTTTCAAAAATTATTCCAAACATAAAATAAAATGAAGTAAGCGCGATGTCACATAGTGAAAAAAATGAATGAAAAACTTATGCAGTGTAGCAGTCAAACTTCGAACCTGGTAGACATGTACTACTAAAAGTGCTTCCTGCTGGAAAACAAAACTCCTCTTTCATACCATATTCCTAACCAAAATGTAAATAAACAAGTATGTTTCATTAAAAATACTGGATCACTCGACAAGCTGTCATTTGAGTGATAACCACATCTCTATTAGTATACCAAGAGCATCACTTCATCATGAGTGACACCCTTTCCCTATTATTTCTTGGACAACAGTGTGACTAGTAGTTCAATGAGTGGCAGAGGTTCTGCTCATGCAGGGGGAAAGGGTTGGTTCTCACAGATCCCCCTTCCCTCTGCTGCTCTTTGAACCCACTCCCCCAAATTGACTCTTGAACTCCCCCCAGTCCTCAGGGATATATTTCCAGGGGACAGGGAGATCTGCAGAGTGTGTGTGGGGCGGGGTGGGGTGGGGGGCGGAAATCTGCCTAACTTGTCCTTTGAGTAATTTGCCTCATCATGGCAGCCAGAGATTTTATCAGGACTGGTACCAATATGTACGGGCTGTCCTGGTAAACAGGAGACAGTTGGAGGGTATGTGGCATTTTTTGCAGTCTGCTGCATTCTTTTTGCCCTCTTGCTGAACCATACCAAACCCCATTCAGAATGCATCAGTGCCTCATGATTTCTTTGGCTTTCTATAAGTTTAAGTGGATCAAAACTTATCAGATACTTTAAAAAAAAAGATGTTATCAAGGTGGCATTGTTTAATCAAAAAGACACAATAGGGTTTGTTCTCTACACTGCCTGAGAATTCAAGACAAACCTAGAAAGTCTTCAGGACAACAGAATGTCTCAGGCACAGGACACATGCACCAATCAAATTGTGGTGGCTGGCCTGTAGAGTTGTCTCTCCCCCCGCCCCAGCCCCGCACCTTTCATCTTTATTGGGCAATAAACAATTGTTTTCATTTAGCTTTCAAACCTCTCCCTCCCTCCCTCCCACTCCTCACCCCGTTTCCAGCCCACAGTCTTGTCTTTCCCACTACGGCCTCTCTCCATAGATCACATCTTACAACCTCACCGTATAAATTGCATCACCCTCCTTGCTAGGCTGCCACATGTTTTTCTGGCAAGGCTCCTGTGCTCTTATCAGCTGTGTGCGAATTTCAGTTGGTGAAACTTCCCACCTCATTATAGTTTGGTGGCAGAGAAGTTTCACATGCTGATTTCTTCCCTGTTTAGCTGTTCAAGGTACAAGAGCCTTGCCAGGGAAAAAGGAGGTGGTAACTTTAATATAAAATGATACTAGTCTGGAGTGCCTGTACTGTGGAAGCAATTTCTTCTCATCTGAAATGTGTGCAGGCTGTTGCCAGCCTTTCAACTAGACCTGCTTCTGTTCCTTGAACTTCAGTTTGATGTGCAGGCTAGTGCAGGTTTTAATGGCATACAGATCAAGAGATGGGGAAAGCCTCTAATGCTTAATTTCCACACAGAGGCTGATGCTGTGTCCCTCCCACACAGGAGTGGGAGGGACTAGCTGAAAATCTGGAAACCCTAGTGGGCCGTTTGTGGTTGTGCTGAGAGAAGTCTGTCCTGTATATCAGGGTTCTCAAACTTGAGTCCCTGGATGTTGTTCATCTACAACTCCCATCATGCCCATGGCTGGGGATGATGGACTTATAGTCCAACCACACCTGGGGAACCAAGTTTGAGGACCCCTGAACATCCTCAAAGCAGGCACTCCCTTTTTCATATAATCCAGGACAGAGCCCTGATATTGAACACAGCTCCTCTCTGTCTAAGCTCTCATGAACCTGGTGTCAAATTAATACTGAAGTTGTACTTGAGTTTGAAGGGTGATGCATACAGTTGCTTACAGTACTGGTCCTATAAAAAGCATTGCCTTATGTGGAATCCAAGGGAAAGAGTTGTGGTAAGCAATGACAAGGCAGTGGATTGGAATCAGGAATATTAATAGTTTAATGAAATCAATATTATATACAGAGAGGCAAGTGCACACTGCTTTTCAATGCTCTTGCTGTGGGCTCAGGCTGTTGGTTAGCCCCACCTCTACTCCAGGACTAGAATACAACTAATTAAAGCCCCATTCAAAAGCTGGCCTGGATCAAGGAATGGATTACGCAAACACAGCACACCTTACTCAGTTTTTTGGGTGTGTGTGTTTGTTTCCAGAACTGGGGTAATAACTCTGTATTCAACAAACACGTACAACTTAAAGTTAACATATTTATGCCGCATTGCCTGCAAGACTAGCACAATAAGTTGTGTCTATTAAGCATGTAGGAGCTGGATTTGGTGAGAGTTCTTCCTTTTCACATTCTTGAGAGTTAAATTTGGTTTAGATAGAAGGAAACAACAGACTCTGAGGAAGGGGAAAAAGTTACGGGAAATAAATGCATATATTTTACTAGATCAACTTTGCTGGGTAATAATGTACAAGGAAGAAGACAGAATAGCTCATTTGCAGCCATACAGTATAAGTCCCTTTAACACAAATATTTTTTGCTTCTTAGAGAGTGGTCTAACTGCAAAAGTTAGATCTTCAAGTAGAAGGCAATCAAAGCTCTAAAGGTTGGTTATACTGAATCAGCATGTGAAATCCAGACCTCTTCCTCATTTCCAAGATCATTTCCCTCAGGACTTCTCAGCTCCTGAAGGTAGAAGTTATGAGAAGCCCTTTGCCTTCTCAGCCTTCTTGTTCCCACCTCCTTTGCTACTAATAAGATATTGGTAGAAGAGAAGGTATCTGATATTCTGTGTAATATTTGGTAATGTTTGAAATTCCTTGACAGTGTTTTGGCATGCCCACATCTCTTCAAGGTTTATATTTATTTTAACATTATGAGATCAGGAACATAAATCAACTAATAAATCAACTGCCGTTCCTGTTTACCTGTGGTGGTGCTAAAGAGAGAAAATATAAGTAACTATACAGAGATAAAGTGTTTTCCAATCTGGATCATTTATAGAACACCCAATTCACCAGTAATTCTTCTGAAGGATACTCAAGTTGCTATCTTGCAAATGCTCTGACATTTCCTTACACTTCTGGGGGATTGAACAATTTCAAACAAGCACTAAGATGGAGATGGTTAATGTCTGTATTCTTGGGGGCCACTCTGTTCTCCTGATGGGGGAAGGGCAGGTCTAGGGACCAGATGTTAATTTTTGTCTCACAAACTCACTAATCAGGATTGGTCTACTTAATAACATTGGCTCCATCATGGATTAAGGGCTTTTAGGTTGTGAGCCTTTTGAGACAGGGAACCATCTTATTTCTTTTTCTATGTAAACTACTTTGAGTATGCTTTTGTTAAAAAGTGATATATAAATATTCATAATAATAAACACAAGCATTAGCACATGTGTCAGGCATAGCATTACATAAAAAGGTATCTCTTTACATATTCTTTTTTGTCATTTATCAACAGAGAGAAAGAGGCAACATTAAGATGTAAAATATAGCAGAATTGCATGGTATGAGGAAACTTTGGGGTCCCCAACCCTGTGTTTTTCTCATAAGGCAACTGCAGGGCAGTGGGAGATTTGGAAGGAAGAGCTAGTGGGGGTACTTCATCTTTCCCTGGCCTGTCAGGTTTCCACTGCAAAGGATCCCCTAGGTTCTTCTTAATCTCCCCCCACCCACCTTTCTTTCGAAACTCAAAGTGGGGGGAAAGAGGAAAGGATTTCTAGAGGCAAGTGTGGGAAGGGTTAAGAACCCTTATCTGTTGATTATCCAGATACTGAGGTCATTCACACAATCCAACACTGTGTTCTACCTAGGTTTGGAAGCTATGTATGCTCCCAATTTTTGATTGTGTGGAAGTAAGGTAGGAGGAAAACCTGGGTAGAAGTGCTTGTGTGGAAGCTAGGGAGGAGGAAAAGCTACTCAGGTTTTCCTCCTACCTTGCTTCCACACAACCAAAAATTGGGAGCATACACAGCTCCCAAACCCAGGTAGAACATAGTTTTGATTGTGTGAATGACCTCAATGTCTCATTCCTTCCTACTTTTCACAAACAAACATTATTTCTCTTTTCCTTATGAATTGTTGAGTAACTTTTTAAAAAAACTCTACCTTGATTAAATTGAAATGGGGCCACCAAGGCCCAGAAAAAATGGGTCCATGTTCTAGATAATGCTAACAGAAAAATCCAACTCCACAGATAGCTTCTGCTTGTATAGAGTGTAAATCTAATATGATCTGTAATATATTGTTCTAACAAGGGCATTGCTATAAGTTCCTGAATCAGAACTCCAGAAAAAAGAATAATGCATCTATTCCAGCTATTGCAACTGCAGGCACCTGCTTTTCAAATGCAAAACCACCTGTGCTGTCTTGAACAGAAGTAAGGAGGGAAGTACAGTAGAAAAAAGGGGGAAACCACTGGGTGATGTAACCCCTTAGGTCAGACAAGAGGAAGTTTGTAAATGACCCATTCTGAAGTAGACATTTGAGTTCCGCAGAGTGGTACATTCTACAAAGGGATGCATTAAAAAGGCAGTTGTTCACAGCAAGGGTTATACTATATGGCTATTAGAGTGAATGGAAAGCATCTTAATTCTTGCCAATGGCAGGAAATAAGGTCAAGCTAAGATAACAGGCCTTTGAATTAGAGGGCTCAAGAATAAATATTAGTCTTGTGTCTTCAGAGTGGATTTAAAGAAATTAGTCTTTAAAAAAAAATTCTGATTTTTTCTCACATCCATGTCTGTTAAAGAAAACAAAACTATGGCAATAGGTTGGGTTTTGTGTCTCATTAACTACATGTTCTTTCTCCCAAGTTTTCAGCCCTTGAAAAACACTAGAATGTATGTAATGGTTATTGTACCTTACTGATGTTAAAAATGAATGACTGAAAATTATGTCCTATAGAGAAAGCACTCAATGCAAGGGAAAAGGGAGATATGTTCATAAATAATCAAATGTTACACCTGGTCCTTTGTGTACATTAAATACTATAATACTTTGTATTTATACAGGTGGCCCTCATTATCCTCAGTCCTGGCACCCGCAGTTTTGTGTATCTGTGGTTGGGCAATAGAGACCTGACCTCATTATTCACAGATAAAAAAATAATTACAATAAGCCTATCCACGGTACCTAATTTCCAGCCACCATTGTGCTGAAAAAAGCCATTTGGTGGCTCTTAGTTTAAAAAAAAAAATCCCCCTGTGATTTCTCATGGAAAATTGACAGAATTTGAGGTTTTGGGGGCATGGTTGGACAGCTGGACTCCTAGAGAGCACAGCACAGCAACTTGTATTTTAAAAGCCTTTTTTGGACCATTTTTCATATCCAACCCTCCCCAGCCAAATTCCCATTGCCTCCAGGTTTCATTACCTGCTGTTGTAGGTGTGAACAGAACCACTCTGGATAACAAGGGCCACCTGTATAATGCTATTTCTGAGGAGTCAAAGCAAGCAATTTATTGTCTTACAAACTGTAGACCATCTCTATAAGTTAGAACAGTATTATTATCTGCACATTACAGATAGAGAAGCCAGAACTGAATTAGCCCATATGCAAGTGTCAGCCAAGAAGTACTCAGTGTTACATCATGTATGGTGTAATATGGATTAATAACTGACAATTGTGCTTTTGGTGATATGACATTATTAAGAAAACAATCAAGATAACAGTGGCTTGCTGTAGATCCAGGGTATTCATAGCCAGCTGAATATCAAACAAGGGTTGCAGAGAACATGTTGTCAAATACTCTGCTACACCAGCTTGAACATGTAATGGAGGAGTGATCCAGAACTGCAATGATCTCCGTGTTTTGGCCATATGTTAGTGCTTATTGTGTAGGAAATACCTAAGATTTGAAGCATCTCTGAATCCGTGTTGTGATTTAGGCCTCATTCCTGTGTTATGTTGCTGCAGCTCTGTGGCTTGATAATGTCAGATTGCTCCAGTACAGTTGTCCCTCTAATTGTTCTCATCTCTGTGTGGAATGAGTTTTGTTCTGGGCGGCAGTATCAAGGCGCTGTGTATGCACCTGCATTCAGAGTGGAGCCTTCCCAATTCAACCTGAGTGGGATCTAAACTTAACTCTGAAAATCAGAAAACTTGTGAGCGTGTGCACGCCTTAGAGGGAACAGTGCTCTAGTAGTGCCAAAATATAGAAACCTCATGGAAAACCCATATGCAGAAGGCTTCCTCTGATCTTACCATGATTCTTTTCACATTATTCTACCTCTCCTTGGTGATTTCTATATTGTAGCAGTCAGGAATGGAATGAGTGGTGACCATGTAAGACTTGTGTCCATGTTGCTCCCATGTGAGAATTGGACCTTTATTTGGAGTTAACACACACAATTGTAGCTGTAGTATCCAGTGTTAGAGGTTGTCAGAAACCATAATCAGGCAATACGGACAATCCTGGGTGCATGTATTGAATGTTTACAATAATGGAGTTACACTAGCAAATGCTGACATTAAATAGACCAGAAGATTGCCAAAATCTCTTTGTGATTATTGATGCTCTTCAGAGTTTGGACATTTCACTGTGACACATTTCTTTCCCTTGCACCATTAGAATATTCATATCTAGAAAGTCTGTCCAAGTAGTTTATCAGACATACTTTGTAAAAGTAGTCATGAAGGCATTGCCACTTTGTTGCCAGAATTGCTGCATAAACAAAAAAGTGTTCAGAAGAAAAATATAGCTTTACGACACACAATGCAGGGCCTGTTTAAATGCTCTTCCCTTGGCACTATTGAAAGGTAGATTCCATCATATATCTATTTTGCAACGCCAATGTCTATGTGTTTCAGGTGAGACTGAGCAAATATTTCATGTCAGTCTCTGATATTGTTTTTATCGTGAGGAGGTTCGACCTGATTTTACTAATATTAATGAAATTCCCAGGACATTCAGATTATTTTTCTGTTAATTCTCTTTTAAAGGATAAAGATTGTGTGACTTATGAAGTGACCAAATTGTTTTCTGGCTTTTAGGGTTAGTAGTTAGTAGCTAAGTAGGGTTGCTAAGTAGTTAGTAGCTAAGTTAGTAGCTTCTGTTTAGGTTATTTGGACCCAAACTGTATTGTTATTTTGTACAAATTCTTCCTTGTTTTGCTGGTTCTGGACCATAATAAAAAGACTGACTGCACACTTTGGCTGAATTCAGATGTAATAGGAAACCAGAGGTCCCTTCACCTCCAATTCCCCAAGCAACGCATCTGAATTGAAGGATCTGGAGTTAAGGGCACAAAGGGATCCACATCCACAGTTTCCCTCACCAAACGCCACTCTGAACTGTTGATCAGAGTGGAGTTTTGCCACCCTTAACTCCGGTGCCAGTGTTGCATCCGAATGCTGGCACTGCAGTTTTAACCCCATGGAACCGGAGTTGAGGGAGGAAGCTCCTCCCTCGCTCTGGCCCGATTGGCTGTGTGGGCTGTCCTGCCGCTGTAGTATGCCATCAGTTCACAATTTTGTAAACCATGTGGTCTGTTGGAGATTCCTTTAAAGAAGGAGCCGCTCTTCCTTTTTTGCAATATTTGTAGCCAACTTTGCTACCTTTTTCATTTTGTAAGAATGATATCCCATCACATTATGTTGACATCCATTGGGAAGCCAACTGTAAGGACATCAAGAAGTTGATCTTTACCTTGCATTTGCTTCACACATATTCTCGCAAGGTCAGCCCTGTTTACAAGGTCAGTCACTACAAACAGAAAACTGACACTCCACATGGCTGAAGCTGCTACACTGTCAAGTTGTACATCGCCTGGATGCTTGCTTGCAGCACTCTGTTTTACCTCTCTAATTAGAGCGGTATAATCATAATGTTTCGTTTGATTTGAAACAATATGTGCATTATCACCTTCAGATGCTACTGGCATTTTGTACCTTTTAAGAATATTAATGCATTGAAATGGCCATTACAACAATATAGCAGATATACAGTATCCTATGGGCTTTATGTGGAACCTGAAGCTATTTTGCAAAAATTGTGCATCCTATTGTGGCACAGTGGGGAAATGTTTGACTAACAAGCAGAAGGTTGCAGGTTCAAATCCCCTCTGGTACTGTATCGGGCAGCAGCGATATAGGAAAATGCTGAAAGGCATAATCTCATACAGCACAGGAAATGGCAATGGTAAACCCCTCCTGTATTCTACCAAAGAAAACCAGAGGACTCTGTGGACGCCAGGAGTTGAAATTGACTCGACGGCACACTTTACCTATAATAGCATCTAAAGACTCTTCAGTTTTAAGTAAAAATATAAAGGCCCAGTCCAAAGTTAAGCACTTTGAAATCCTATTATTTCAATAGAAAGTATTTCAGCATGTGCTTATCTTTCCCATTGAAAACAAGAAGTTCTGCTAAGAACTAATCTGCCTACTTTCCTTTCCCTGTAATCCAGGAGCGGCTGGTGAGGGCAGCACCGGGAGGCACCTTTAAGGAGGTAATAAGCAGGTGCTTACCTGCTTATCATGGGTAAGATCATGTAAGCAGCATCTGCAATCCTGTTCGGGGCAGTAGCGCTCCACCTGGCATCTGGCATGGCCACGGTGTGGCCCTGGTCCCTGCACATGTGTGGAGGCTTTATGCATGCATAGAGGCTAGGGCTACAATGGTACCATGTTGGTAAGCACCTGCTTATTACCTCCTTAAAGGTACCTCCTACCACCACCCCAGCGCTGTCCTCACCAGCTGCTCCTGCTATAATCTTAATTGATAATTACCTACTTCCACCTCAAACCACCTCTTAATTGGGGTGGATGACATCACAAACTATGCCAATGAGGTATTGCTACAACTGAACCAAATTTAGTTCAAATTGATTAGGCGGTTCACAAGTTAGCCCACTTGTACCTCAGAGGGTCACACCATCTTGAGTTGGGGTGGATTACATAATCACAAGCTACAACGTTGAGGTTTCCCTATTTGTCCCTTCAGCAGGATCAAATTTGGTTCAAATAGGTCCAGGCATTACGAAGTTGATAGGGGAACCCACACACACAACCCACACACACAGAAAGCTGGGTGATCTCATAAGCTTACTTTCCTTAAGGTAGGCTAAAAATGATTTTAAAAAATCTTCATTTGGCTGAATAATATTAAAAATGCAAAGATAGTGGTTTGTATCCAAAAGGAGTCATCATTCAGTACCACTGAAATAAGTAATGAGCTTAAGTTAGTCATGACTAACCTATCTCATTAATTTCAACAGGACTTAACTTTCTTTGAATACAACCCAGTGTATTTGAAATACAAATTTTATGATTTCTAAAATCGTGTCAGGATTAGGTTGCAATCCTTTTTAAAAATACTTAACTCATAGAACAGCTGAATGAAATTTCAGACCCTGCAACTACAATCCTGAGCATGTATGTTTGGAGGTAGGTCCAAGTGAAAGGAAGCAGACTTATTCCAAGTAAATATTTTCATCAGGTTGCCAGTCATACAACATTTGTAACCAGCATACAGAGACGCTTGATCACCACAGCTGGCTGAGAGTCTCACCTGGTATAAGTAGGTTTATTATTTACCATTTACATTTATATCCCGCTCTTCCTCCAAGAAGCCCAGAGTGGTGTACTACGTACTTAAGTTTCTCCTCACAACAACCTTGTGAAATAAGTTAGGCTGTGAGAGAAGTGACTGGCCGAGAATCACCCAGCAACTGTGGATTATTGTCTATCGTGCTAATGCAAAGCATGTTAATGATATACTAAATGTAAAATTTAGATTAGGCATTCTGGAGTCTCCAGTATTTCCAGTGTAGTTTCTTGAGGCTGATGATCCTTAAGGTAATTCTCTTGCATTTTTGTCTGTGAAGTTGAGATTCACTATTCTTACTGGCTCCTCTGAAATGATCAACATTTTTCATGCCACTTATTAAAGGCATTAGTGGTTTCTTCTTCTGTTCTGCTTAAGATCTAAAGGACTACTATGAAAGCATCTTGCAGCAGCTGGATGACTCTGGAGCTTATGCATTCCTAATATTGCCAAGTAGTAAATAATCTTGCATCTAATATCACTTTGCCTCTCACTATCTCTTTGCCCCCACCAACCTTGTACTTTTAGTGTCCTGAAAATCCATTATGCATTGCATTATGATCTTAGACTTTTCTTGTTCCTACATCATTTTATTTTGCATTATTAATGAATAAAAATCTTACTATCATTTCCTCCTAGTTTTCAGCCTTACTGAATGTTGTGAAGACAGGAAAGTATGTCAAACATGAGCAGCATTAGAACCCTGAGATGAATATGCATAACTAAAAATTAGGATAAATTCTAATAGTGATCTAAGAGTGACATAAAGCTCATGTAGAGTTAGTGGGAAGTATCTTCCAGTGGTACAATTTATATAATATATATGCAAAGGAACATCAGCTTATATAAGAAGCCAAAATGCAAGTCCTCTTCTCATTTAGTAGAAAAAAGATCAAATGTTGGCTTCTTCATGATGGCAATTAACATGTGTTAAGTACTCCAGAAAAAAGATTAAACATCCTTTTCACATTATCCCTTAATCATAGGCAATTTCCGTGATGCAGGCCTTTTCTACCTTTCATGGGGATGTCAGAATGACCAAAGTAAATAGCTCAGCTCAAAGCTGGTGGAGGAAAAGTTCACACACACATGTGTTCACTTTGCAATGCTTTAGCACCTCCTTTAAGGCTGGCAAATACATTTCCATCTGAGATTCTGCACCAAAGGGAGGAAAAAGGTCTCCTCTTTTATTATTATGTCATAGCATTCAGCAGTACCTCCTCACACTCAGCTAGTCACATCCTACAATCTACAAAATATTCAAAGCTGACCAGTGACTCCCGCTGACCCCCCAGCATTTCTATCTCACTAGTAACATATATAATACATAAATTAGTTCTCTGTGCATTAAAGTGATATTCAACAACCTGGAATAACTATGGATCTGGCTGCTGCACCAAAGTAACATCTTTCAACTCCATGGTAACACAGTGATTTGTGATGTTATACTTGGACAGTTGGTTCATACACAGCAATCTCCACCTCATCCCCATATTATTCTTATATCATAAATTCACATGATGCTTTATAAAGCATTTTTTTAAAAAAAATCAGGACTCCTGCTTTGAGGAGCTTATACAAATTTTATTTATTTAACATTTTTATACTGCTCAAAATGTGCGTCTCCGGGTGGTTTACAATTAAAACCATTTAACACATTAACACAATTGAAATCATTTAAACATTAAAATCATTTAAAGCCAACGTTAAAAATTAAAACCACAAATCTAATTAAAAGCCTGGGTGAATAAATGTGTTTTCCAGTGCCTTTTAAAAAGTTGCCAGAGAGGGGGAGGCTCTTATTTCAACAGGGAGCTCATTCCAAAGTCCAGGGATAGCAACGGAGAGGGCCTGTCCCCGAGTAGCCACCAAAGAAGTTGGCGGCAACCGCAGCCGAACCTCTCCAGATGATCTTAACTGGCGAGGGGTGGGGGGAGGCTCATGGTGAAGATGACAAAGTTCTCTTAAACACCGAGGGCCGCCTAAGCTGTTTAGGGCTTTAGAGGCAATAACCAGCACCTTGTATTTTGCCCGGAAAAGTATTAGCAGCCAGTGTAGTTCTTTCGATACAGGAGTAATATGGTCTCTCCTAGATGACCCAGAGACCAACCTGGCTGCTGCATTCTGGGTCTACTGCAGTTTTCGGGCTACGTACAAAGGCAGCCCTACAGAGCGCATTTCAGTAACCCAGTCTAGAGGTTACCAGCATCTTAAGGTCCTTCATCTCAAGAAACAGATGCAGCTGGCATATCAGCCGAAGCTTATAAAAAGCACCTCTGGCCACCACCTCAACCTGGGACACCAGGGAGAGGTTCAGATCCAGAAGCACCCTCAGACTGCGTACCTGTTCCTTCTGGGGAGTGTGACCCCATCCAGAACTGGCAGATCAAAATTCTCTCCCTAGTTCCAACCCTGCACAAGAAGTTCCTCTGTCTTATCTGGATTCAGCCTCAGTTTGTCATCCCTCATCTAGCCCATTATTGTCTCCAGCAAGCATTTAGGGAGGTTATGCCTTCTCCTGATGATGTTGATATCAATAAATAGATTTGGGTGTCATCAACATACTGATAACACCCTGCACCAAGTCTCCTGATGATATCTCCCAGTGGTTTCATGTAGATGTTAAACAACATTGGACATAATATGGAGCCCTAAGGGACACCATATGACACCAGTCTCCAAGAGACACTATCCAGAATCTGCCTGTAAGGTAGGAGCAGAACCACTGCAAAGCAGTGCCTACCCCCAATCCTCTCAGTCGTTCCAGAAGGATACTATGGTAAATCGTATTGAAAGTTGCTGAGAGATCCAAAAGGACCAACATAGCCACGCTCCCTCTGTCAATTCCCAGTTGGAGTTCATCCATCAGGCTGACCAAGGTAGTCTCCACCCCATAGCCTGCCCAAACGCCAGTTTTTAATGAGTCTATATAATCAGTTTCCTCCAAGACCGCCTGGAACTGGGAGGTCACCACCTTCTCAATCACTTTGCTCAGCCACGGAAGGTTGGATACAGGCCTGTAGTTGCTCAGCTCTGAGGGATCCAAGGCAGGCTTTTTCAGAAGCAGTCTAATGATTGTCTCCTTAAGACAAGGAGGCATCCTGCCCTCCCTCAGAGATACGACAAATATGAAAACACACACACACCACTTTTCAACAAAAGTGCCCAAAGTGGTTTACATATATAAATAAGATAAGATGGCTCCCTGTCCCCAAAGGGCTCAGAATCTAAAAAAGAAACATAAGACATAAACCAGCAACAGCCACTGGAAGGATGCTATGATGGGATGCATAGGCATGCAAAAACAAAGCCCATATGAATTCAGCAATGTGTAAAAGCATCCAAAAAGAGAAAAAGAATCTATTTCTAGATCTAAAATACATATATTTTAATATTATAATAATCATCAACGACACTTAGAGAACACTGTTCAGTTATGTAGGGAGTTGTAAAACTCAATCAGTAAAACTATATCTATATTATACACTCCACATAGTCATTAAGATGGTCTCTATATCAAATAAGAAGCCCAATAGCCCAAAAGCACATTAATAAGATGGGAGAAGTCCAAGACAATCTTCCCAATGTCTTGTTTTAGCCGAGGGATAACATATCATAGTTTCGCCAGCATCTGTTCATGGATGTACTGTTGCCAGACGCATTTCAACTCCAATTGAGTCTTATTCAGTGGCAAATATAGTATTTAACAAATATCACTATAAGATAAAACATGCAGGATGAGCTATCTCAATGGAGGCTGATAACAAATGTAGTGTAATGCAAATTGCCAAATGGAAAACTAAAGCAGACTAAATTTCAGTAATTTAACAGAACATATAATCAAAGCATATCAAACAAAGTTTCACCAGGCATTTGCCCTTTAATTATTATTTTTATTTTAAATAATTGTTATTGGTATTGTTGCTCACTGCCTAGATTCTTTGAAGGGGACAGTATGAAAAAGAAGAAGATGAACCTTAATAAAGATTGGTGTCCATCATAATGGCAACATAATACTCTGTTGTTTTCCCGAAATATGAGTTTACCAAAAGATTATATGGAGTACTTACTATATACTTCTACCCAACTTTATGGTTACTGTCAGCTGCTCCCTTCAGCTTTCTTATCTAGTTCTAGCTGAATGGCTTAAATAGAGTCTGATCTTTCTTACAATAAAATTAGAGACACCTGGTAGTACCACAGAATTAAGTATCTAGACTTCTGGTCCTGATACAACTTACTCCCATGACCAAAAAAAGGTACACATATGTATTTAAAATGTATAATAAACTACATAAATCCAGTCATATAAAATAGTGATACAATAACCATAGACTACACTAATATAAATTCTACAAAATGTAAATAAAATTAATATATCAAAATATTGCATATATGTATGTATATATATGTATATATGTATGTATGTGTATATATATATATATATATATATATATATATATATATATATGTGTGTGTATATATATATATATATATATATATATATATATAAATTTTAATTTAAAAGGCCAACAATGCACTGTGTTTAACCTACAAGCCAATTAACTTCTTCATTCAAGCCAAATGGGGACCACGTTTTCAGTGTATGGATCCAGTACAGCTCTGGTCATGCCAACCAATTGTGTACAGCCATTTTCCTATTGTGGGTCTTTTCAAAAACTTCAAACTTTGTGTCTGATGCTGAAATTCTATAGTGTTTTACCAGGGGAGCTTGCAATTTCTTATTTCTAATACAGTTTTTATGTTCTACTATTCTCACTCTTATCTGTCTTGTGGTCATGCCCACATAGAGCAATCACTGTATAATATAGATAATATTATACAACTCCCTTGCTGCTGCAATTTAAAAGATCCCTGATATGTTATATTCTCTGACTCTGGACATTTTGAAATGTTGCAGTCTTTTCACAATTGCCACAAACTGAACAATGTCGACATCTGAATTGTCCCTTAGGTACATTTCCATTTATCGATGTGACATCTTTAGTAGATCTATTTAATAAGTCATTATGTACCAGGATATATTTCAAGTTTCAAGGATATATTTCAAGTTCTTTTATGGGCAAATATAAGTTGTTCTTCACATCTCAGAATATCATGCAATAGATGCCAATGTCTTCTGATTATCAACTGTATATCCCGAAAGTATGTATCAGAATACATACGTGATCAGAATAACCATCCTATTGCATGTCTCCTTCTTATTTTGAGAAGTAATCAATCCTCCTTGATCCAAAGCTTTAGCCCTGTAGAAGGCTTTCTTGATAATTTGCATGGGGTAACCTCTTTCCAATAACTGTGCTCTCAGGATGTATAGAAGGTATCCAAATCACTACAACTCCTATATAATCTCAACATGAGGGAGTATGGGAGATTTCTTTTAAGGCCAACTGGATGATAACTGTCCAATTTCAGCGGAGAGTTCACATGTAGAGTTTTTTTTAATACAAGTATTTAGTAAGCTTGTTTCCTTTTCCGGTGACCTCAACATAAAAAAATTCATTTTATCAGTAAGAAACTAGGAACTTTATAGTAGGATGGATAGTATCCAAAAGGTTCTGGAAGTTTATTAACTCATCCTCTGGTCCTGTCCATATGATAAAGATGTAATCCAAAACCTTTTGTATGTCCTTATATATGATACAAACTCATTATTGTCCAAAATAAATGGTTCCTCTAAGCATCCATAAAGAGGTTGGATTTCCATGTGGCAATTTGTATTGCACTATATTTGTTATCAGTCTCCGTTGAGATAGCTCATCCTGCATGTTTTATCTTATAGTGATATTTTGTTAAATACTATATTTGCCACTGAATAAGACTCAATTAGAGTTGAAATGTGTCTGGCAACAGTACATCCATGAACAGATGCTGGCGAAACTATGATATGTTATCCCTTGGCTAAAACAAGACATTGGGAAAATTGTCTTGGACTTCTCCCATCTTACTGATATGTTTTTGGACCATTGGAGTTTTTATTTGATATAGAGATCACCTTAATGACTATGTTGTGTATATAGATAGGTTTGTTTTATCCAGACATTGAGTCCTTCCCAAGGACCTGGGATGGCTGAATTTTATTGTCAATGTGTTGCTGTTATTATTATAGATATCGTCGCAGAATATAGGCTGTTCCCAGTAAAATTGCTTTTTGTAATTGGCTGATGGTGATTTCTGCGGCCCTTATGGTATTGAGATGCTCTTCAGGTTGTTTTGGAATTGCACCTAGGGCGCCAATTACCACTGGGATTATTTTGGTCTTCTTCTGCCACAGCCTTTCAATTTCAATTTGTAGATCTTTGTATTTTGTGATTTTTTCTGTTTCTTTTTCTTCTATTCTTCTATCCCCTGGTATTGCTATGTTGATTATTTTAACTTGTTTTTCTTTCTTCTCGACTACAGTTATATCTGGTGTATTGTGTGGCAGATGTTTGTCTGTTTGTAGTCGGAAGTCCCATAATATTTTGTATCTTCATTTTCTACAACTTTTTCAATTTTATGGTCCCACCAATTTTTGGCTACAGGTAACTTGTATTTTTTGCAGATGTTCCAGTGTATCATCCCTCCTACCTTGTCATGCCTTTGTTTGTAGTCAGTCTGTTCGATCTTTTTACAACAGCTGATTAGGTGGTCCACTGTTTCATCTGCTTCTTTACAAAGGTGGCGCTTGCTGTTTGTTGTTGATTTTTTGACTTTTGCTCTTATTGCATTTGTTCTTAGTGCTTGTTCTTGTGCAGCCAGTATTAAAGCCTCTTCAAGTTGCCATTCTTAAGCCATTGCCAGGTCTTGGTGATGTCTGATTTTCCAGTTATATTGTGCAAATATTGACCATGCAATGGCTTATTTTTCCATTTTTCTGCTCGGTTCTTGACTTGTTCTTTGTTGTAGACCTGCTTTGTTTCATTGGTGTTTAATAGTTTCTTGTTATTGACCATTTTAAGTGCATCTTCTTCACTGTCCTTTATATATTCTTCAAGGCCTCTTTTCTCCTCCTCCACTGTTTTATTTATTTATTATTTTTATTTATTTATTTATACAGCCAGACAGGTGTTATTGACTGGCTTGTTTTATCCAGACATCGAGTCCTTCCCAAGGACCTGGGATGGCTGGATTTTATTGTCAAAGTTGTTGCTGTTATAGATATCATTGCAGAATATAGGCTGTTCCCAGTAAAGTTGCCTTTTGTAATTGGCTGATGGTGATTTCTGTGGCCCCTATGGTGTTGAGGTGCTCTTCAACAGGGCGCCAATTACCACTGGGATTATTTTGGTCTTTTTCTGCCATAGCCTTTCAATTTCAATGTGTAGATCTTTGTATTTTGTTATTTTTTCTATTTCTTTTTCTTCTATTCTGCCATCCCCTGGTATTGCTATGTCGATTATTTTAACTTGTTTTTCTTCTCGACTACAGTTATATCTGGTGTATTGTGTGGCAGACATTTGTCTGTTTTTTATTATTATTATCATTATCATTATTATTATTAAATATATGTATATGTCTGGATTCTTTTTTCCCCCACACCTGGGGATGGATAGGGCCAGTTGCTCCCCTCCCCAATCAAGAGAATCACCACTTTAAAAAGGTGCCTCTTTGCTCAGTTAGCAGGGGGTGTCAGAATGACCTAAGTAAATAGCTCAGCTGAAAGCTGGTGGAGGAAAAAATCAGACACACACGTGTTCACTTTGCAATGCTTTAGCACCTCCTTTAAGGCTGGAAAATGCATTTCCATCTAAGAGTCTGCTCAGTTATACTGGGGAAGACAACAAAAATGGAAGGGGGAGATAAGGATAGCAAGGGGTGAATGGGAATCGAGGGCAATCAGAATGAAAAACATTCTACCCTATCTTGTTTTACATAGGAACATAGAAAGCTACCCTATTCTGAGTCAGACCCTTGGTCTATCTGGCTCAGTATTGTCTACACTGGCTGGCAGCAGCTCTCCAAGGTTTCAGGCCGGGGTCTTTCCCAGCCCTACCTAGAGATGCTGCCAGGAACTGAACCTAGAACCTTCTAAGTGCAAAGAAGATGCTCTATCACTGAGCTGTGGCATCTTTTTTGTGGCATCTCTTTTCTCTGAATAAATCAACATAAGCCCATTCAGACATCATAAACCACCCCACACTAATGCCACATACAGTGGGGTAAAGGGAAAGGAAGTCTCACCCTCTCTGTGTCAATCAGCAGCATGCCCTGCCACTCACACTTGCAGTGGGGCTTGTCTGAAGAGGGAAAACCACCCAGAGACATGCATTTTGAGCGGTATACAAATACACTGAATAAATAAATAATGTACAACAGCAACGCCCATTTATTTGAATGAAGCAGATGCAGAAATTTCAATAGATTAAACCCACAAGCAGCTAAATGACTGTCTTTATTTTTCCGGAGTAGCAACAGCCTTGAAACATGGGCATCCAAAGGGATTCTTCTGGGTGTAGGGGCAAAGTGCATACATACAAATATATTCCTAAAATATGTAAATAGACATCTAGGAACATAGGAAGCTGCCATATACTGAGTCAGGCCATGGGTCCATCTAGCTCAGTGTTGTCTTCTCAGAATGGCAGCAGCTTCTCCAAAGTTGCAGGCAAGAGTCTCTCTCAGCCCTCTCTTGGAGATGCCAGATAGGGAACTTGGGAACTTCTGCATGCAAGCAGGCGGATGCTCTTCCCAGAGTGGCCCCATCCGAAATCCTCTACAGTAACCAGCTGTTCATCTGGGGGGCAACTGCCCCTGTTCTCCCTTCTGTGGACACCCATGCCTTATGGTGGAGCCACAGGCTAGGAGCAGAGTTGAGAGAAGATGCTCCCATGTTCACACATTTCCCTGCTTCCAAGTTCACACATATTAGACATTTATACCTATTTAACTGTTATGGCTTTCCACACAGAATCTTGGGAACTGTAGTCTGGTGTGGATGGTGAAAATCCTCTGCTTGAGATCCTAACCCCTGGACTGCATCACCACCAATGGGGGGAAAAGTCAAAAATTCCACTGAGTGAGCCCAGGCTATTGGACACATCTCAAGAGCTCATCAAATCCCAATCAACAACCAAAGACTTTCCAGGGTGGGTGTGTGCAGCCCAGTCTTAGGCATTTTTACTCAGAAGTAAATGCCACTGTGTTCAATACAGGCCACTTAGGAAAGAGTATACAGGATAGCAGCCATAGAGTTGCTTGTGCTAAGCATTTCCATCAGACACCAGTGATCACTGCTCTAGTTATTGTATGCACAGTGTAGGTGTTGTTTTTTTAAATTCCTTTCTCTGTGCACAATGTGCTTTATGATTCATACTCACAGCAACTCTATCACTGCAGGTTAGGATAAGAAAGTGTAGCTTCCTCCATGATTTTCAGGGAGATTTCAACCTGTGCCTCCTCCTCCTCAACCCAAAGCCCTTCTCCTTACATCACGTTGGCCCAAGAGTTTGAGAGGATACTAGTTGCTGCTCGACTTTGTCATCAGTACTTTGCCCTTCAAGCAACTTTTTGTTTTGAACAATGCATCACCTCCCTTCACATTTGGTTAATGAGGTTGTTTGTTTTTCCCCCCTTAGTAAAGCCTTCAAAACCCATTAATTCAATCATGAGCTCATTAAAAAGCCATTAATGGGAATATGCCTTTATTGATAGTGTAATATAAAATGCATCCCCATTTAAATTTTAATAGTGCAGCAGCAAAGACCATTAAAAATGCCATTTGTAAAAGAAAAGGGGTAGTGAATTGTCACCTACAAGCTCCCACTAAGCACCTCATCTGTTTTCAGGCGCTAACTTCACTGACTTCTGGCTACCATGTAAAAAACAGATTAAACTAACATCCATCAAGGTGAAAGATAATGATTGCCTGTGTCAGACAACACCTGTTTTTGCAGCATTCTTCACCTTAAACTTAAGAGGCACTGAAACTTTTCACTGAATTTTACAATTGCCCAAGGCAAACTGTGTGCATGAAGTACCTTCTGCGGCTTCATTTACAGTTTCTTAGTCTTATTTTTTAAAGATTATGCTGCTCCCCGTGGTGTGACGTGAGGCCATATTTCGGAGAGAAGGTGTTCACCTATCTAATCAGGGTAAGATTTGTTTCTTCGGGACCTGCAGTGGGGCATTCATGGAATTTTGGTGGGGTGGGGTAAGCCGGACTAAACTGAGGTTTGCCCGACTTTTGTGGCTGATGAGTGTGGGTAAGTTTAAGTGTATTAATTGGTGTTTGACTGGAGGACTGTTTCAGGTGAGTAGGCAAGCCGAGGAACAGCCCTTGCAGGTTTTGCAGCCCTTGGGCTAGGATCTGCCCCTACGCAGGCACAGGCCAGCACCCACTACTCAGCATTTTGTGGCCTGGGTGGGGGGAACTCCCCTCAGCGGGGTTTCACCCATGGCTGTTATGATGTTCGGATTCCATCTAGGCAGAACTAACACCCAGTCTGTCGCCCGGGGTTGGGCGGTCCTCCTTATGAGATTGACCCTTAGTTGGGGTAACCGCACTCTGAATTGTCATGCCTTGCTGAATGATGTGTGTTATCTAATTAATAAAAGTGGCCTAGTTCATCCAACTATACGTGTCTTGTCTTTATTGGGGCCTGGGGGTGCAATGACAAGGCCATGTATCTATATATTTAATTATCTTAAACATACCCGTCAATAATCCCATGCGTGGCAGCTCTCGTGAGAACAGCTGCCTGGGGGATAGTGACCGGGATGGGAGACAATGGTGGCAGTGGTGGCAGTGGGCTGGCCTGGCCCAGCTGCCAGTCAGCCAGAGGAGATGGCAGCAAGCCAGTCTGGCCCTGGCCCGGCCACCAGTCGACCGGTGGAGGCGCGGAGGGCCAGCCTGGCCTGGCCGCCGGAAGGAGGGATGGCAGGATGGGAGGTGGCAGGCCAGCTTTCTGGCTGGCCCACAAACCAGAAAGCGTGTGGTGGGGGGGGAGGAAGTGTGCTGGCCTACCGGCCCACCAGAAAGTGCGGGAGGGGGCTGAGAAGCGGGAGGGGGAGGAGTGGCTGGCTGGCCAGCCAGAAAGCTGGGCATGCCGGTGTGGTGGTGGTGCAGAACACAGATGCTCTGCACCCGGCCCAGCTAGTAACTTTGAACAGCCAAAGGAAAATATAGCAGCAGGATGGCCATGCTGCAATGAGCATTCCAAGCACAATTCTATCATTCTGGTGGTATAACATTGTGCCATCACACAAAGCTATCACTTCGTACAGACATGCGCAGAGGCAAGGCATGGCCCACAGCTGTGCTACAGGCATAAGAGGGAGGCATGCATGGATGTTTACTCAGAGCAGTCCAGCTGTGCTTATTCTCTAGTAATGTGCTTATGGGTCCAATCTTAACCATTCTAAAGGCATTGCAGGCATTCTGGAGCAACTTATGTCTCATCAACAACAGCCCTATCTGCACATTGTACTCAGCACTCATACACCAAATGTACTGTGTACACAGGTACAGATCTGTACACAGGTTACAGTCAACACATTATGTTGAAGGTAGGTACAGCAGTACACTCCGTATCTGTACCATGCATTTGAGGACCCAATACCCAGGTTCACTTTTAAAATGAACGAAGGTACACTCATTCACACAAACACATGGATAGGTGCACAGCTAACTGTACATGCGTACAACATAATGTCTGAATAGGGCAGTATATTTTTGAGACTTCTCCAGAAGAGAGCTTCCTGCTCTCTCGGGCAGTGAAGGTTGGGAGTGGGTTGGGGAAGTATTCATTGGAAGGGGAAGTTATTTTCCATCCCCCTCTCAGTTGTCCCAATGCTCCTTTTGGGAAACCAGCTTTTCAAACTGTGTAGCCCACATTGGTCACATGCTGATTCCTGTCAGCCATGTAAAGCAATGGGAAGCCGTGCAGGCCTACACCCCCTACAAGTCTTGACTGCAGGGGTCAGAAGCTCTGGAAATGCCGGTCCTTGCCCAGATTGCATTTGAAGGGCCATCAAAATGTAATTAGAACTGACATAATGGGACAGAGTTGTGCAATGGACTCTTCTTGACCACAGCACCATCAAATGCAAGCAGCTGGGATTCCGTGTTCTCTCTAATTTTTTTCATCTGTGTGCGGAATGAGTTTTGTTCTGGGTGGCAGCGTCAGGTCAGTGTGCACACACGTGCATGCAGAGCGGGGAGCTTATTGCTTAAACCTGAGTGGGATCTAAAATTAACTAAGCAGACATCCAAAAAATGTGTGAACGTATGCGCATGCCTTAGAGGGAACACTGCTGAGATTGTACTGTAGTAATGAATAACATGGCAGTTTGTGAGCTGACAGCCACCTAATAGCGCAGCAGGAAAGTAACTTGCCTAGGAAGCAAGAGGTTGCTGGTTTGAATCCCTGCCGGTATGTTTCCCAGACTATGGGAAAGACCTATATTGGGCAGCAGCGATATAGAAAGATGCTGAAAGGCATCTTTCTTTCAGATGCTGAAAGACAATGGTAAACCCCTCCTGTTTTGTTTTGCTTTGTTTATTTATTTATTTATTTTATTTCTATACCACCCTTCCAAAAATGGCTCAGGGTGCTTTACACAGAGAAATAATAAATAAATAAGATGGCTCCCTGTCCTCAAAGGGCTCACAATCCAAAAAGATTGTGTATTCTACCAAAGATGTTCTACCAAAGAAAACCACATGGCTCTGTGGTCACCAGGAGACACCGACTGGGTGGCACAACTTTACTTTACTTTGTGAGCTGATGCAGCTACATTGTTTCAGTCTTAACAGTATGCCGTTCGGGGCTTCTTCCCATACATTTCTACACATAATAATGTAAAGGGTCAATGCTAGAAGCACAGAGTGGATGTCAGGGTTGGCTGCAGCTCCCTGTTGAATGCATCTTAGATGGCAAACCTGGTTTGTCCTGCATAATCCACGAAATGACTCTTGAAAGGAAGCAGATACTTTTGATGGGGGAAGTCAGCACAAATTGCACAGATATACCCCAACAGATATACGGCCATGACTTGAAATTGATTATGGAGAATGGTTATAACCTGTGCACATTGTGTGTGGAACTGGAATAAGGCTGAAAATAGTACCATATAGTCCCTTAAAAGATATAGACAGATAGACAGACAGACAGATAGACATAGTTCAGCATATATAGTTAAAACATATTCCAACTATAGAGGACAAAATCACTTTGGGAAAAACAATAAATGCATGTAAAAAGTGGTTCACGAGGAACCCATGGAAGTAGAAACTGAGGACACAGATGTGATGTTTATTGGGGCAATCGAGTTACAGATGGCATGCAAAAGGAAGCAGTAGTTAAAGATAAATAGTACCACTGGCCTTTAACAGCGTAATATAGCTAACAAATTGGACTCCGGACTGAAAGTGAGCCCGATCAAATGGAGAAAAAGCAAGAGACTGTAAACCAAGTTGTTAAAGAAGACTGTAAGCCAAGGTGTTAAAAGAAGCAGGTGATATAGTGGGAATCTGAGCCATAGGTACATGCGGATTAAAGATGTAGCAAAGGGGCAATAAATATTGATACTACCCTTTTGTAATATCACCCCATGGGAAAGAATCTTTGCCGGATGTTCAGGCCTGAGAACTACTGGGGCTGGGAGAGCTGTTTTGACAGCAAACAATACAAGAGAGCCAGAAAGAATTATACGTTCTGCAAGCAAACCGGAACACAGGAACAGCAGTTGTGGTACTACTAGCCTGGGAATTGCAGTCTCTTGGAGGTTTTGAAGAGCTTGAAACATAACCCTTTTATATAGAATCTACTAAAAAGAAACAGCTGGTTCAGCACTTTATGCCTTAAAATAACCAGCAATACTTTTCAAAGAATTAAGGGAAAAGATTAGGAAAATTCCTAGTAGCTTGATTAAAAAAAAAAAAAATACAATGGTGTCCATAATGAACAAGATAACAAGAAAGTATTTTGGTTCCCAAGGTTCCTAGGAAGAATATGATGCAAGGGAAGAACTAGATATCAAAAGAGAATTATACGGCAAATGTGAAGAGATGACAAATTACGGGATATGATCCTTACAAGACTGGATGCCTTATGTGGGGTAGGATAGCTACTGTAGGATAGTTCAAAACTGCTGAAATATTTAAAACAAGACAAAACAAAATATATAATTAATTAACAAGCCTCAGTGGGGTTATATTCCGCTAACAGTATAGTCAACAGTACAGGAATGGAAAGGACTAGGATATTTTTGGCATTATGTTTGTAGTATGGATATACTCTTAGATTCTTCAAAACTCCTGGAAACATAGAAGTAAAAGAAGAGAAGCTGCTACTCTGTCCAAGCTTTTGCATATATAAGAGCCACAACTTTATCTTGCATTTTGGGTCAAGGAGATCCTGCACAGCAATACTGAAAAGAATTTTGAGTTCGAGTCTCCCACTCCTTGGAGAGTTGGGTTTAAGACAGAGGCTTCACTGAGCAGAGCTGCGCAGCTCACTGGTGTGATACCATATGGACATCATTAAGATTTTTAAAGAATCCTAATTGCATAAGTTCCTTCACACACATCATAAAGAGACTGGCTTACATTCGCCCCAGGGCTAGGACAACAGAGACAGCCGTGCAGGGATGCAAAAAGACTGGAGCTTAAGTCTCCAGTGTTCCTTCCCAGCCCCATTGGAGACTGGAGGGCAGAAGGTGATGATTATCACTGCTCTCTCCTCTGCCCAGATAGCGTTTTCATATGCAGGAATCTGTCCCTGAGGGGTGCATGACCTTCAGGGACAGATTCCTGCAAGTGAAAACTTGGTCTGGGGGGAGGAGAGAGCAGGGAAAATTGCATCCTCTCTCCCTCTGCCTCCACTGGGGCTGCGAAGAAAGGCCAGGGTGCACTTAAATAGTAGTCTTTTTGCATCTCTGCAGGGCTGATACTGTCGTCCTAACCCGATGGAGAATGTAAGCCAGTGATCCCACTGAAAGAGTTATAGACCAGTTGCTAGAGTACTATGTCCAAGGTCAGCTACTCTATTAACAGGAACACATCTGAAATTCTCCAAATATGATAGCACAATAAGACAATTCGTAATACAACCATAAATCATTACATTATTAAATAGATCTCTTTTAAACATTTCAATATTTAAAAAAATTTCCTCTGTCTACACTTGCCTTGCTCGAATATTTCTCAGGAGTTGACAAATGGATGTTTATGTGCTTATTAAAGAATGTAGGCAATTTGCTATCTGCCTTGCTTATTTCTACCATGCACAGTCTTTTTAGAAGCAGCAGCATGTTGGAACATAGCTAGCCACTCATTTTAGGGCTGTTTTTAATGGATACTACTGTAATAGGCTGCCAATACTTGTCCTACAACAAATTAGAGAGAGAGAGAGAGAGAGATAGGAGTGCGGGGCTATAGGCGAGGACTACAGATCAAAGGTCAGCTTCCTGAGCATGACAGAGAATGCAGTAGCTTCAAATTGGAAGTGGCCTTGACATGCAGATTTCAATCACTGCAGAGAATTACAAAGGGCATTTGAAGAACGCCCAACATCCAATATTAGTCATCCTCGGGGCAACAGCAGCATTTGTATTCATGTTAATATGCCATTTTAAAAAGCAAGGCAAGGGGAGTTCCTTTTCTGGCTGTTGGAACAAGATCTCCACTCAAAGTCACTGGCTCCAAACCTGACCACAGTTAGCAAACCCACGTGAAATCATTGGGACAATTTAGTTGCAAGTAAAAGTCAAATTGGCTGACATCTAGACTGTACTAAGTACTCCCATTGACATTAATGGGACAGGTTAGTCATGACTTAATTAATGTCAGTGGGATTAGTCATGACTAACTTGTCTCAATGGGACTACTCAGGAGTTATATAATCTGGATGTCAGCCACCATCCTCAACAGGACTCAAGTGCCACCACTAATGTATTTTGGACTGGAGGCCCAGCCTTTGCTTTGTGGTGGAACATTTGAAGGAGAAGCGTTCTTAGATATAGGACCATTATTCATAAGCTCCTGGTAGACAGGTGGCTAACAAAGGTGTCCAACTGAAATACATATGGCTTTTGAATCAAATTTATCAGTGCAATTAGTGCACTTTGCTTCACTGGTTTTAAGTTAGTAATGGGCAGTGGGTGGCCTAGGTACAAAATCAAGAACCACAATGAGGACTAAGTCAGTCAGAGATATGTCCTTATGTACACAGGCAAAGAAGAGAGAGGTACATAAAGAGCCAGCGTGGTGTAGTGGTTAGAGTGCTGGACTAGGACTGGGGAGACCCGAGTTCAAATCTCCATTCAGCCATAAAACTAGCTGGGTGACTCTGGGTCAGTCACTTCTCTCTCAGCCTAACCTACTTCACAGGGTTGTTGTGAGGAGAAACTCATGTATGTAGTACACCGCTCTGGGCTCCTTGGAGGAAGAGCGGGATATAAATGTAATCATCATCATCATCATCATCATCATCATCATCATCATAGGGTGCAGTTCCAAAAGACCTTGAAGAGCACCTCAACACCATAGAGGCCACAGAAATCACCATCAGCCAATTACAAAAAGCAGCTTTACTGGGAACAGCCTATATTCTGCGACGATATCTATAACAACAGCAACAACATTGACAATAAAATTCTGGCATCCCAGGTCCTTGGCAAGGACTCGATGTCTGGATAAAACAAACTAGTCAGTGACACCTGTCTGTCTGTGTAAAATAATAATAATAAAGGGAGGACACTGCCAAAGCCTCTATTACTGAGGAGGCGGAGGAAGGGTTTAAAAGAACCCTTTGCATATGTTTGATGCCCACTGACTAACTCCTGCAGGAGCCAAGTGTTGCTAGAACTTCAACCCTTGCTGAATTCAAAACATAGCCTTTTATTTTATTTGTTTGTTTTAAAAGTTGCCTTACCACTTAAATATCTCCATTATTATTCTCTGGACCCTGCAGATTCTATTGTTATCACAACCCACTAAATACAATAAGCAAATATCTACAAACCTGATTTGGACAGCATCTTGAACTTATCTACTCCAAAGAATTTTGTCCTTGCTTGTTTTTTTAAATTTATTTATTTATTTATTTATTTTACATTCATAGCCCGCTCTTCCTCCAAGGAGCCCAGAGCGGTGTACTACATACTTGAGTTTCTCCTCACAACAACCCTGTGAAGTAGGTTAGGCTGAGAGAGAAGTGACTGGCCCAGAGTCACACAGCTAGTATCGTGGCTGAATGGGGATTTGAACTCGGGTCTTCCCGGTCCTAGTCCAGCACTCTAATAAAACTTCTAATAATCCCTTTGACAATAGCTGAGTGATCAATATCAGCAGTTTCTCTTGCCAGAGTGAAAATGTCAGTTTTTGAAATGCATTTTGATTTATTTTTCAACCTTTTTAATGGTAAAGAATGCCCTGTGAAGTGTCATACTTGTAATAATGCTATAGGGTTACCTGCAAGAATGATTAGCCCATTGATTGTTTTAGTGCTTGTCAGGAATGGTTCCATGCTGCTGATATATTTTTTTAAGAATGTGTGAGTCATCATGTGCTATTGATCTAGCATTTTGCCTGTACATGCTAGTTCAGAGACAGGTCATGAACTTGGAGTACAGTAGAGAATTAGATGGTGTCTATTGTGGCATTTTATTTACTGTTCCTGTGTAGGGGTGTGCACAGAACTGGTTTGGCTGGTTCGGTGTCATATGAACCAGATCAGAACCGACCCAGCCCGGTTCTGTGTCTACCCAAATTAGGTCCAGTTTGGTTCGACCATTGAACCAGGGTTTGATATACTTATAAAGGGAAATCCAGTGAGGGAGCACAGAGGGTGGGGTTCAGGGGTGGGGGACCCTTTCTGGGGTAAGGGGAAGCTGGGCAGGGGTGGTGAATGAGTAAATAAGCTGCTCATCCGGTTGGTGAGGCTGCTGGCACCACCTCTCACCACTGCTCACTCTCTCGATGGCCCCAAGCATTGCATTCCCCCCATTTTACCAAGTGGAAGCGAGGAGAGCTGGTCTTGTGGTAGCAAGCATGACTTGTTCCCTTAGCTAAGCAGGGTCCACCCTGGTTGCATATGAATGGGAGACTAGAAGTGTGAGCATTGTAAAATATTCCCCTCAGGGGATGGAGCAGCTCTGGGAAGAGCAGAATGTTCCAAGTTCCCTCCGTGACATCTCCAAGATAGGGCTGAGAGAGATTCCTGCCTGCAACTTTGGAGAAGTTGCTGCCAGTCTGTGAAGACAATACTGAGCTAGATAGACCAATGGTCTGACTCAGTATATGGCAGTTTCCTATGTTCCTATGTTGTTCCTATGAGTGGTGGTACTGGCTGTTGCACTAGCCAGATAAGCAGCATACTTACTCGCTCGCCACCCCTGTCTGGCTCACTTATCACGTCGAACCGGTTCACCCCCTGGTTTGGTCCACAATCAAACTAACAAACTGGCCCCAGTTTGAGATGAACTGGCTCGGCACGATCCGTTCATGCACACCCCTATTCCTATGATGTTAATAGTAACAGCAAGATCTAAAATATGTCATATTCATAATCAAAGTGGATTCCATCTTCCAATTATCGCTGAAGTGAAGATCATATTCCAAATTATGGTTATATGAAACTAGGGAGTATTCCTTCAAGACTTTGGATACTCTCTGCTTAATTTTTTTTAAAAAATCTGCATTAGGATAATCTAAATTCTGTGACAAGAAAAATAAGCCTGTGATTTGTCTGGATCATGCAAATTAAACTAATTTGTATTTCCTCCTAATTTTAGCATAATTCATTCCACACAGGGTCATGGGGAAGGGGTAAGGAATTATGCATGGCATAAAAATCTCACTGACAGTTGACAGTCAAAAACTTGACCACCAACTGACAGCTGACCTGTTCACCAGCCATTTCCACACTCTTATCTTCACTGCCATAAGAACTCCATTTTCAACATTAATTTTGTACACAAGATTTGGAGAAAGGAAAGAGTACAGAATCATGCTTTAAAAAAAAGATAACTTATGAATAGATGTCAGGAAAACAGATGACAATGCATTTTTGTATAGCTTTTTTCTTTCCCCTCTCTTCTCAGACCGAATTCAGCACAGTAAGAATATGGAATCCCAGCAGTGTGTAATAGTGATTAGTGTGTGCATTTTTGTTTGGTTTTTTTTTTTTTTAAACCATTCTGTGAACTCCCAGCCCTGGAGCATTTGAAATAGGATAGGAAGCTTGGGTCTTGTCACAAATGCTGCTACGACTTGTCCTGAGGAAGCCTTCATAATGGGGTCAGGTAGAGTTCATTGAACTACCAACCCAGCACTATTTCAGAAATGCTAAGGTGCTCTTTCCACTGATCTCCTCTTTCTCTCTCTCTCCCCCTCTCTGCCTGTTATTAAACGGGTAGTTTTTACAACATCAATAAAGAACTTTCCTACCCAATTGCCCCAGACAAAAGACTGAAAGCTAGGTTTTAAAACTATGAAAACTTTGTGTTAGGTTCACATTAGATTGTTTTGCTGTGTCAAATACTCACTTGAGTTCAAAAGTTCAGATGAACCATGAACTTTGTCATTTCACAGCAGGCAGTTCTACAAATATAGCCCAAAAGTGGGGGGAGGAAAGCAGGGAGAACACTCCTACAATATTTTGGGCGCACTTGTTTTCTCTGTACCTATAAATGTTTACTTAACTTAAAAGATGGATTTACCAGCTCAAAATAGGGAAGGTCTTTTAAATCCAAATAATTTCACAATGGCCTGAAAGGGTAGAGGATTTAAAACAACACACATTCAATGGCTAGTCATTAATGCACAAGCTAAACCCAGCTAATCTTCTTAATAAATTGTGAAGTCTTGTATGCCTCACAGGCTCAGTGATGGCTTTTTCGCTGTCTGGAACAGCCCAGAATATCCAAACAAACAGGTCATGACTCTGTGTATTTGTTTAAAAAGTCTGAACCCATGTTCTCTTGTGATACTGTCTCTTGAGCCGAACAGGTTATGCAAAGGCTGATGGGACTTCAACCAGCTAAAGATAAAGGGGCAGCCTCCCACTCCATCATCCGTTCTTTTTGAAACAACAGAAAAGGAAAACCTGCAGACACAAGTAGTTTTATGAAATACATTTTTTTTCCTTTTAAAAAAACACATGGGAAACCAAATCCCCCAACTCCTGGACTCTCAAGGGAATTTCCCCTAAATGAAACTTTAATGCCATTTTACAGGGTTACCCCTTGGTGGTTCAGTATGGTAGATATGGTAAGGTTTCTTATTCTGAATAGTACTGCCCATGTGATGCACAGTCCATAGAGCAGGCCTGCTCAGCTTCGGCCCTCCTGCAGATGTTGGCCTACAACTCCCATAATCCCTGGCTATTGGCCATTGCAGCTGGGGATTATGGGAGCTGTAGTCTGAAAACAGCTGGGTGGCCAAAGTTGAGCAGGTCTGCCATAGAGCAAGGATTCTCAACGTTGGTTCCCCAGATGTTATTGGACTTCAACTCCCATAATTCCCAACCAAAGGCCACTGGGGCTGGGGATTATGGGAGTTGAAGTCCAATAATGTCTGGGGACCCAACATTGAAAATCCCTGCCATAGAGGATTTGGGTCATGTTTTATTATCTTGCAGTGTTTATAGGGATTCACTCAAGTTGTTAATTTTACCCCTGATTAAGGACACAGGCAGAAAAGATGAAGTATATATCACATTTCTCTTGTCGGACCATCAAGCCAATGTCACTTACAATGTAGCTAAGTTTTGTTTAACAGCAATGAATACATGACAACATCTAATGACTAACGTAGTGGAATAATTTACAAGGCCAATGTATATTTGAAAAACTATATTGTTGCAATATTGTTGCATGGGTGTGACATCATGTTCTTTCCTCCATGTTTCTCTACTGGTTAAGGAGTGTAATAAAGTTTTATCTATTTACAGAGTGACCAGATGCATATGAGGACAAAGCTCCAGCACTTTTAACAGATGTGTAGAAGAAGGAATGCCAACAAGTGCAGCTTTTCTCACCCCAGCCTGACAAGCTGTACTGTTATCTGCCAAATTCTCTGTATAACTGTGCAGAGTAATATAGCAAATAGTGTTGGATTTTGACCAGGGAGAATTTCCTTCGCCATTGTTCTGAAAATCAGATTATTTCATGCAATTTACTCAAACGAGCCAGGGAGGTTAAATTGTTTTTATTGTCTAACATGCAAAGGATAACTCACATGTCATAGATGCTTTTTCCTGATAATTTGTCCATTCACATTGGTGATATTTGGACATTAAACCCCAAAGGCAATTGTCTTCAGCCAGGTTCAGGTGAGGAATGAAGGCCTCTTTCTCTCCTTCCCAAAGAATGCCCTTTTCTGCAACTGGCAGGACTGACAGGGAGAAGGCAAAAGGCCCAGGCAGAGGAGGAGCCAGTGTTTTATTAGCTCTCAGACTGAGACAGCCCTACTAAGCTATTCCCAATACATTGATTCTAAACAGGCTGTACTAGCTGTTCTCTGCTTATGTGGTCAGCATCTTCTGGTTCATCTAACAATATAGACTAAATTATTCTCCTAGAGTTACATACAGCAACAGAAAGTCTAAGTATATTAACCTGGCTTGCTACTTGCACATATACCAAATCTGTGGTGCTACTGAGGCAGCACAGTCATAGATCCTTCCTTTGCCATGCAGCTCACTGATGCTAGCCAGTTCACACTCCCTCAGCATGAGGAACCTCACAAAGTTGCTGTGAGGTAAAATAGGAAAACTCCTTGAGTGCTTTGGAGGAACGGTGTGATACAAATGTAGTAAATAAACATTAAAGGTATTAACACGTGTGTCATCTATTACTTCTGGGCATCCTACATGACACACCAAAATGGCTTGGAAAAGAGCATGTGGTATTTTGTGTTGACAGCGAGGTCATGCAGGTAGAAGAGCTGATGCCAGCCTCATTTTTATTCCCCTTGTCTGTAAAGGAAGACATCTGTGGTCTGTCTCAGGAAAGGTTCAGACATGTGTATAGGCTGGTTTGCAATAATGATTAGACTGACAAAAGCAGAGCCATGACCAGCAATCCCCCCCGAGCTGCATACAGTTTGTTTCTGGGTCTAATTCAAGGTGCTTTGAAGCCCTTAATGGTTTGGGCCATGGATACCCAAGGGACCGCCTGCTCCCAAGGGCTGTGTCCACTTGACAAGGTCATCTGAGGGGGCTCTGCACTGGGAGCTGACAATGAGGGAAGCTTGGCTGTCGTGAACGTGGGACAGGGCCTTCTCTGTTGCTGCTCCCAGACTCTGGAATGCTCTTCTGGTGGCTATTTGCTCCTCAGTCTCCATCACAGTTTTTAGAAAGCTTGTGAAATCCTGGCTTTTTACCCAGGCTTCTATATGATTAACTCTGCTGCTGCTGCTTTGTATTTTTGAACTGTTATATTGTGCTTGTATTTTAAATCTTTTTAGTCAGATCTATGTTTTTATATTCTTAGCTTAATATTTTAATTGTGTAATTTTTATAGTCTTTAATTTTTTGGTGTGAACCACCTTGGGATTGTTTTAATGAAAGGCAGTATACAAATTCAACAATAAATAAATAAAATAAATAAGATGACTTTCAATAGGTATTGCTTTTCTGCATCACTGTAACCCTATTGGAGAAACTTCACTGTCCAACTCCAAGTCTATTTTTGAGAAATATTTCGACCTAATCAGTCAGATTCTAGAATTATTTGTTCCAGGGTAGTGTCTTCGTATTTCTAACTCAGTGCATTTAAAGTAAGATCAGAACTTTTTGACAAAAGACATGTCCTTTTCAGAATATGGAATGGATAAAGTCCCATGACTTGCAGTGATATGGAAATGGCATCTGTTGAATATTGTTGTCGTTGTTTTTACAATCATATCCCGCTCTTTCTCCAAGGAGCCCAGAGTGGTGTACTACATATTAAGCTTCTCTTCACAACAACCCTGTGAGGTAGGTTAGGCTGAGAGAGATGTGACCGGCCCAGAGTCACCCAGCAAGTCTCATGGCTGAATGGGGATTTGAACTCTGGTCTCTCTGGTCCTAGTCCAGCACTCTAACCACTATACCACGCTGGCTCTGCCTGCTTTTGTACTCTTAGCTCTGTGCCTTATAGAGTCAGGTTGCCCTTATCACTAGATTTTATTAGAAGGCTTGTTATACAATGAAGATAAGTGTTTGCAACTGTCTTGTGTTTTGGGTGCCCAGCAATTTGTCCTAGGCTTCCCCTTCAGTCTTCCACATGGTAATGTCCTGCAATAGGAACTATGCAGAAAGGAATTCTAGCCACCTTAAGTGGCGCAGCGGGGAAATGCTTGACTAGCAAGCAGAAGGTTGCCAGTTCAAATTCCTACTGGTATGTTCCCCAGACTATGGAAAACACCTATACTGGGCGATATAGGGAGCAGCGATATAGGGAGATGCTGAAAGGCATAATCTCATACTGCATAGGAGGAGACAATGGTAAACCCCTCCTGTATTATACCAAAGAAAACCACAGGGCTCTGTGGTCTCCAGGAGTTGAAACCGACTCAACGGCACATTTTACCTTTACCTAGAAAGGAATTCTGGCAGGGCTTTGGGAGCAGAGAGCAGCACACAAGCATGAGCTCTTGGCTAGCTTGGGCTGGAAGTTAAGCTGGAAGGAAGCCAGTGACTTGAATCTTGCTTCCCTTCACCAGGTTAGGAACTGGACTTGGAGGATTATGTCCTTCATTCCAGCAAAAAGATCCTTTATGCAGTGAGAGGGATGGCCCTCTTGCAGTTTAAAGGATCATGGAGGAGAGAAAAATTAGTCTTGGAGTATATACCTCATTCCAAGCTTAATTTCTCTTCCAAAGAGTCCATTAAATTTTGAAGACGGCTCCTCCCTCACAGCTTAAAGAATCAGCAGAAAAGAGGAACTGGTTTTAGAAGACATACGTCTTCTGAGGTCAGTTCATCTCATTTCATCCACCACCCACATCATGATGCTTTTTCACAGGTCCCTGCTTCGTCAGGAGCAGTGTTGGTAGGGCTCTCCTATGCCACATCATTCAGTGTAACCCCCTTCAAGCAGAATTATTCACAATTATCCAGCACAACACAGCAGTTAAATATGGAATAGGAGTTCTGAAGAACAGAATGACTCGGTTGTAATAATGTTCACTTCATCCCTTCCAATGTGAATAAGGGAACTTGTACATTTTCCCATTGGCACCAGGTAGTCCAACAGGAAAATTTGATATAAACAGGATAAAACTAATCCCTTTCTCATTGGATAGAACTTTTGGTGGAGGATAGACTTTAATTTGATCAGTATAAGTTTGCTATGGCTTCATCTGGCACACCCCGGAAAACTGTAGTTTCGGCAGATATTGAAAAATCCTATTCCTGAAATAGCTACATTTCCAGAGTTCACTAGGGCAGGCCACTGCAGTTTAGAGTGTAAATAAGAACAGTATGTGCTGCTTGAACAATAACAAAAAAGTAGGGACTCCCTTTCCATTGTTTTTCCCTTTGGGGTGATTATCTGCAAAAGGTACCTTTTGTGACCTACTCCCCTGTCTGTCAATGAAAGGTAGAGAGTACTTGTTTTGTTGTTTTGGGCAAAGGTGGAGCTTGCCAGCTGCTGATGGGTGAGGAACTCATTGGAGCAATTTTGTGTTCCTTGCTTCTAAACTTCACTTGACAGATTCTATTTTTATTTTTATTTTTGTGTGTGGGAATAATATGGTAATAAAATGTGCTGGTTTTATAAACGCTGTGTAAAACAAACGTAGGTATGGGCAAAGAGGGAAATGTATATTTTAAGGAGTAGACATCAAAACGTCTGTGCAAGGGCATGATATCAAACCCCAATGGAATGGCTTTCTTACCAGTTTCCTTTTGTTTAGCATCAAACATGCACTTTATGCCTCTTTCAAATGCTTGCAAGCAGTGGTCTACTATTAGACTGTTACTAAAGTTCAGCCTGTGTGAAAAAAGAAAAATAGTTTATTTAAATCAGCGTTGAAAGTTGCTGGAAATGGAAAGCAGGCTATGTTGGTAACACCTTATTAAAAATAATACCAGGTCAGTAAATGCAAAAACATTTCTCATCCATGATTTAATTGTGGATGAGCATGCTGACCTGGTATGTGTGACTGAGACCTGGTTGGGTGAACTTGGTGGAGTGGGTCTCTCCCAGCTTTGCCCTTCAGGTTTCATGATCCTACAGCAGCCCCACCTTGAGGGTTGGGGAGGAGGAGTAGCGATCATCTATCAAGAGTCCATTCCCCTCTCCAGATGCTCAGTTAGGCAATATCAGAATTTCGTTTGTCCCTGAGGGTGAGCATACAAGATAGAATAGGGATTCTGTTGGTTTACCGACCACCCTGCTGCACCTCAGTCTCTCCGCCTGAGCTGGTGGGGGGTCGTCTTGGAGGTGACATTGGGTTCTCCTAGATTTATTGTCTTGGGTGACTTCAAATTCTGTGCCAAGGCCCCCCTAGTAGGAATGGCTCAGAACTTCATGGCTGCCATGACAACCATAGGCCTATCTCAACTAATATCAGGTCCTACTCATGTGGCAGGACATATGCTGGATCTGGTTTTTGCCAACCAGGAACTGAATGATCTGCAGGTGGAAGAGCTTGATATAACTCCTTTGTCATGGACAGATCATCATCTGGTGGGGTTTAGTTTGACTGCTTCAACCAGCCTCTGCAGGGATGGTGGGCCAATGTCGTGAACTGGTAGCCTGGCTAACCCTACAGGATTTACAATCCCATGAAAGTAAACAGAAAGCAGCAACGAAACTGGATGAAGGAAAACAAAAGGCTCGCAAAGAAAACAGTAAATGAATAAAGTCCCCTGAACTGAAACTAGGTACCCCACTCTAACAATAATTGAGTAATAAGTGGAAGGAAAAGACAAAACAAGGAATGAAACAAGTGAAGGACACAGAACAAGGAATAAAGGGAACAATGCAGGGCAGGGAAGTACAGACAAGACAAACTGGAACACGGAAAAGATATAATATGCAAGAGCACACTATAAGCTGCCAGCAAAGTTGCAAACAGCAACTCAGCCATGGGAGACTGTTGAATATATATGGTTCCACAGAACCAACAACCAATCAGGCTTCCCTGAGTCAGCAGTTTGGCTTTCTTTCTTGTGATCTCCTGCACCTGCGTGAGTCCCACTGAACCTGTCTCTTGACACGTCGTCTTAATATAGGGGAAATCCCAGGCTCTTCCTCATCAGAAACCAAGTCTGGCAGCTGTTGAGAATCTTTAGCGCCAGAGTCTGGTTTCTCTGCCAATTCTTGTTGCTGTGGCTCACTAGCAGGCGAGTCCTCCTGCTCTGATTCTTCTGATTCTGAAGTCTGAGCCATGACAGCCAATTAGAATGGCTTATGAAGGTTTATGGATCTACTTGGTTTCCTGACAGCCCTTGGGGAGTTTCCAGTGTTCAGGACTGGTGACTCTGTTGAGGCCCTGCTGAATTTCTGGAATGTGGAGACAGCCCAGGCTATTGACATGGTCGCTCCTAAACACCCTCTCTGGCTTGGTGGAGCCAGTTCCGCTCCTTGGTTCTCCTTGGAGCTTCAGGCAATGAAACAACTCAGACAACATCTAGAGCGATGCTGGAGGAAGGTCCTGTAATGAATCTGACCGAACATGGGCTAGAGCCCATTGTAGGGACTACTCCGTGGTGGTTGGGGCAGCAATGAAGAAATATTTCTTCTTTGCCTCCATTGCGTCTGCCCAGTATAGACCAGTGGAGCTGTTTTGTGTGGCAAAGTCACTGCTTTACACAGGTCCCTGTGTGAACCATCAGCAGCCCTCTGTGACCCATTTGCTTGTCACTTCGCAGATAAAATCGCTTGCATCTGTGCCAGTTTGGACAACAGGATTTTGGTAGTTCCAAGAGACATGCCTCAGCAACCATCTGGTCCGACTGTGATTGATTATTTTCAGTTAGTGCAGCCTGAGGAAGTGGACAAGATCCTAGGCAGTGTGTGAGCAACATCATGTGCTCTGGCCCTTTGTTCTTCATGGCTAGTAAAATCTGCCTGGGGAAACAGGTAGGTGGTTGGAGCTAATTATTAATTATTAACTAAGGGAGGGCAAGATGGCATTGAGCCTCAAGTAGGCAGTGGTAAGACCACTATTTAAAAAGCCCTCCTTCCACCAATCTTGATAATGATACATCTGTTTCAAATCTCCCCTTTTAAAGCAAAGTGATAGAGCATGTGGTGGCTGTGAAGCTGCAAAGGGTCTTAGATGATATGGATTATCTAGGCTCTTTTAAATCTGGCTTTCACCCTGGGTTTGGGACTGAAACTGCCCTGGTTACCCTGGTGGATGACCTACTCCAGGAACTAGACTGGGGGAGTGTGTCCCTGTTGGTTCTGCTGGACCTCTCAGTGGCATTCAGTACCATCAACCATAGTATCCTGGACTGCCTCTTAGGTATAGGGATCAGGGGTGGTGCATTGGAGTGCTTCCGGTCCTTTCTTGGGGGGAAGTTCCAGAAGATAGTGCTGAGGGAGTTCTGTGTGACTCCTTGGCCTCTGGCCTAAAGGCTCCCGCAAGGCTTCAGTACTGTTTCCCATGCTGTTTAATATCTACAAGAAACTGCTGGCTAGGGTGCCAGCTGCATCCATTTATTGAGAAGGCAGATCTGGTCACGGTTACCCACGCCTTAGTCACGTCATGGCTGGATTACTGCAATATGCTTGGTGTGGGAATATTTAAGTGGGAATATCTGCCCTTGAAGAATATTTGGAAACTTCCGTTGGTGCCAGGGTTCTTTCTGGAACTGTTTGCTCAAAGCATATTACGCCTATTCTGAAAGAGCTCACTTGCTGCCAATTTGTTTCCAGATCCAATTCAAGAACAATCCAATGCTGGTTATTATCTTTAAAGCCCTTAACGGTTTGGGCCCTGGATACCTGAAGGAGTGCCTGCTCCCAAGAGTTTCTGCCCACCCAACAAGGTTGTCAGAGGGGTCTTTGCTCCATGTGTAGAGCTGAGAGAGGCTAAATTGTCGTGCACATGGGCAGGAGCACACCTACATTCAAAATCAGCTCTGGAAGGGCTTTGGAGGCTCCCACTCCATGAGCCCCCCTTAATTTTGTTTTAAAAGGTACCTGCTGCCGCCCCACCACTGCTCCTGTCGTGAAGAACCTCTAAATGATCTGGGGGGCTCCAAATGATCTGGGGAGCCTCCCCAGAGCCCCACCACTGCCCTGCGCCCACCCTGCTGCGCCGATATTTGCCACCTTCTCCACCATTTGCATGGCCGGGGGGTGGGATGTGAGCCGAGCCGAGCAGGCAGGCGGGCGTAAAGCGGATGGTGGGTCTCTCCAGTGTGAGTATGGAGTGTTGCAAGCATGGGCTTGCGGCGCTCCATACTTACACTGCACAGGTATGCCTGCCGGAGAGACCCACCAGCCGCCCTGTGCCCGCCTGCCTGCTCTGCTCACTCACTCCCCACCCCCCAGCCGTGCAAATGGTAGTGAAGGTGGCATATATTGGGTGGCACAGCAGCGGGTCTCAGGGGAGGTCCCCCTGAGTCAGGAAGCCACGGACCTGATCCCCAAAGTCCATGGCTAAGTGCGCCTCTGCCCGCAGGACAGGGCCTTCTGTGTTGTTGCCCCAGGCTCTGGAATGCGTTCCCAGTGAATGTCCTCTCTCTGACATTTGTGGCTGCTTTTAAAAACAACAACTAAAGACCTTGTTATTTGTTCAGGCTTAGGGGCTACTGGGTCTCTCAGCTCTCTTGCTTCTGTTTGTCTTTTTTTATGGTGGTGTGTGTGTGTGTGTGTGTGTGTGCGTTTTATGTTTTTTTATTGTTTAACTGATTTTAAGGTTTGAAATTGTGATTTTTAATGGAATTTCATTGTATTTTAACTTTTGTAAACCGCCATGAGATGCTTTATGAATGAATTAAACAATAACAATTAATGATAATAATAATTAATAAATAGCATTTGACAAGTGCGTATGAATGTTCAATTTGCTTCCTTCATGTGGCTTATATTTCTGTAATCATTACAGTAGCCATAAGAAGTAGTATTATGCCTGTATGGTATGTGTTGAAGTGCCCATCCTATTCACAAAAGTTGCTGAACTCCAAGTGCCGCCAGCCTTTCTATGAGAGAAGGTGATGCGATCACCACAGGGGAGGGGCTCAGTGGGGTGGCAAGTGCCAAGCCCCTCCCATCATGGGCACCACTGCACCATCCACTGCTGCCATCCTGCCTTGCCCCACTGGGGCACACTCTTTATTTCCCCCTCCTTGCCCCACCAGAGTGTACCTCTTTCCCTCCTTCCCAAACTTTAGCTAGGGACACCCCTGCCACCACTGCCTGGCTTGGTGGATAGTCTGAAAGTGCTCACACGTCACTTGGCAGCTGAGGGGGGCGGCATTATATTATCCTCTGCCTCTTGCAGCAAATGTCTGGGACCACCCCTGCTGACCTTGCTTGCTAAAGAGATTTCCTCCTCCCCACTAAAAATAAAATAAAGCTGTCATTTCAGACTGTGCCATGGTACAAAACACAAGATGCACCTGTTGCTTGTGTGCCCTGTTAAAAGTTTGAATAAGCTGTGCTAATATAGTCCCTCAGCTATGCAGTTGCATTATTGTTCTCCCTCCTGGGTTCAGCTCTGTTCTTCCAGTGTCCTCATCTTCCATTTACTTGGGCTCTGTAATGTTCATTTCCTTTTATGTCTTTCAGTACACTGATGCAGGCGGGTTTATGAGAACTGTTCCTCAGACTCTTACCGCCTCAGATAATTCAGATTCCCCTACTGCTGCAGATTTTCTGTTAACTTCTTATAGATCTCATGTGTTTCTGTTCTTCAGGTGCTTCTTCAAAATCCTTTCTTCAAGGGAAAAGATTCCTTTGACAGAAAGACCAAGGGAGCTAGAGTACCAAAGCAGGATTTGGGAGAGAATTATATTGCCCCCTGCCCTTGCCCTTTGTTCTTGCCATTTCTGCCAGTGCCCATAACTTGGACAACAGTCAGGAGGGGAAGAAGGTAAGAGGGGAGGTGGTGTGGGGGGGGGGGCTGGGGGGAGGGGTTATACCTAGTCTCTAGGACATCACCGCCTTTCTCTCTCTTCATTGGCAGCCTTGCTCTTGCCATCTCCTCTTTACCCAGGTTACAATAAAATGCATGTTTCTTGGTGCACAAAACGGTTTGTAGCTTGACATTGTTTGGGTCTTAGGCTATTGCTCAGTGCCACTGCCACAGACCGTCTACTTGGTTGTGAACAATAGTCTTCAGAATACGGGCCCTCAAACTAGTCTGTATCGGAGGGGTGCTTCTTGGGGAGATAACAACAATCCTCAGGAGAAAGCTTAAGTGATAGTATGTCTGTCTGTCTGTCTCTCTCACACTCACACACACACAGGCTATGCACACGAGCAGCCCAACCCAGGCTAGGCAATCCAACCTCGGTTGGGCTGCTCATGTGGAGCTCTGGGTTCGCTCCTGATCTTGGTGCTTCTGCCCCTGTTAGCCTGGCTTTTTGCCTCTGCCCTTAACTGGGGTTAGAGGGTGCAAGTGTGCCCCCAAGCCCAGGTCCGGGATCATGTGAATGTTCAGGCTGCACGCAGCCTGAGCAATCATAGAGCCAGGCTCCTAGAGTGCCTGGCTTGAAGGGAAATCCCTCAATGCACCAAAAGATCCACGCTGCTCGGAACAGTGTCGATTGTGTGGGCACATGGGTGCACGCAGAAGAGGAGAGTACAGATTGGCTGAGGGGAAGGTAGGTTCATCCCTGCCTTCCTCTCCGCCTCCTCTTGGTTGTGTGCACGACCTCAGAGTGTCTGGACTGGTCCAGGAGACAACACTAAAACACACTGGCTGACACTGTATGATTTTATTTATGAAGTTATTTATTATATTTTATATCCCGCTCTTTCTCCAAGGAGCCCAAAGTGGTGTACTACATACTTAAGTTTCTCCTCACAACAACCCTGTGAAGTAGGCAAGGCTGAGAGAGAAGTGACTGGCCCAGAGTCACCCAGCAAGTATCATGGCTGAATGGGGATTTGAACTCAGGTCTCCATGGTCCTAGTCCAGAACTCTAACCACTACACCACGCTGGTAATGGTACGTCAGCCTAGTAATGTTGCATGCATGAAGTTGCACAAATGATGTTAAATGAGAGTAAGCCTATTATGTTCAATGGGCTTACTCTTGCATAACACTGTACAATTTTGTCATTTGTGCAAACTTGCATGCATTCCGGGGTATAGCTGTAATTGAGTGGATGGGTTCAAAAAACTCGGGCACCCCAGCTCCACCCCTCCCTATTTTCTTTATTTCCCTCACCGAGGGGCTGCTGGAGAGAGGGGTGAACACTGGCCCCCCTCCCCTAGCTATGCCCCTGCATGCATGCAACATCACTAGGCTGATATATCCTTACACAGTATGTCAGCCACTAACCTTTTCCCCTTCACAACCAATACGAATGATCCATTGGCCTGGGGAGGGCCAACCGTCACCTGGCCCCTCTCCTCTGTGAAGAACCAAGTCCTTTTCAACAGCCATTACCATCAGACTCCAGCAGAGGGTGAGGCAAGCAGCAAGGTCCCTCCATCAGCCTGAACAGGACCAGCTGTGCTCTGAACCTTCCCCTCTCTCCCCACCCCCTTTTAATTGTGAGTCCCTTCAAGACAGGATTATTAATTTTTTTAAAAAAACTGTAAGCTGCTCTGAGCCTGTCAGAAAGAGCGGGTTGGAAATAAAACAAAATAAAGAGTCTGTCATAGTCTGTTTTGTGGCATATTCCTCTCCCACGTAAAAAGCTTGCATGTCGCAAACTAGCACATCAAATAGAGGGTATGCTAAACCTGTCTCTCTGATATGTGTTTACTACGTGCAAGGGGTTTATATAGAAACATTCAAACATATGACCACCTCACCTGCATCTTGAAACAGCCCAGCAGGGGCGTAGCAAGGTTGAAGGGGGCCCAGAGACAAGATTTTAAAATGCCCTCCCCCCCATCACTGAAGCTCAGTTCATGAAGTAAAGAAATCTTAAATGAGGCTGAATAGTGGTAACAAAAAGTGTGTGTGTGTGTGTGTGTGTGTGTGTGTGTGTGTGTGTGCCACAATAGAACATCATCCTAAATTATTTTTAAAGAGGTTTTGTAAATTGTGGAGGATGCAAGTCATTTCATGGTACTAGAGAAAGACATGCTGTTCTGGTAGCTCCAGGTCTCAAAGGAAGCCCGGGCAGGTGAGCAACTGGGGGAATGTCATGTGACTTGACTCTGGGGGCCCCCCAAGGCAGTGGGCCCCCAGACAACTGTCTCCCCTTGCCTTATTATAGTTACGCCCCTGCAGCCCAGCCAGAATTCTACCAGCTCATTTTCCGTAACTGAAGATCTGAAGAGGAACCACTAACAGGCAACTCACGTGTCTTTATTACACTCGGGGATGAGGGAGTGGGATGCTCTTTTCACTTATTGGTGGGAAAGAGCTATAATAAATTCCAAACATCCCCGATTTAAGGAAAGGAAGTGCTGATGGAAAAGCAAGAGAGATGCCACAAAGTCAAATTCTTGATGCATATTTTGTGTCCAGTGCAGAGGATGAAACCAAACTTTATCTAGTTATTGCACACACCGGTATAAGTAACTGTTTGAAGCTGAACATGCTGAATTTGGATCCTGAGGCTTTAAGTTTCTTCTCCAGCTTTAGTTCAAAGGAAATGAATAGGATATTGAAATCTAGGCTGATCTTATTTTTATGGTTTACAAGGCTGTTAAAATGCTGGTCATCAACATCTTGCTTTTCAACTTCTGGAATTATACAAAGCATTGCTGGATTCCAGGCTGGCACATTAGCGGTTCTTCCTCAGCTCTTTGATATGCAGAGGAGACCCATTGAGTTTTGTCCAAAGACAAGTGTGATCACATCACACCACACTCTAGAATTACATGTCAGATTTTGGCTGGTCAACTTTGAAGGTAAAGAACACTGCCAAAGACTCTTTTGGAAGAGGTTTGGCTGCATTTGTCCTTTCTGGATTTTAGAAGGAACTTTACAACTTACTTGATTAAAACAGCAGTGCACAAAATGCCTGGCCTAGGTAGCTCTGCCGGAAGTTTTTATACCTAAATTATATTTTAGCGTTGCTGTTTTATAATTCTTCTTATGAGTGTGTGTACTTTTTGATCAATGTGATGTTAAACTGATGTTGCGACCATCTTTAGTTGATGGAAAGGCAGAATATGCATATGTTAATTCCACATGGCTTTGTTTCAGAAGGGCAAGTACAGTTTGGAACTAGAGGAGTTGGATCACTTTTTGCAGGAGGCCATGACTTTGATAGTTGGAAAGCTACTCTACCACAGGGAGGGACATCTAAGTAGAATTTCTTTGCTGGAGTACATGAATTAGATCTAGTAATAACAATGATAACATTAAATGAGACATGTCTGTATGTGTATATGAAAGCACGCTATAGCCTGATGCCACTTATTTTAAATGACACCTCTCATTTCAAAGGTTTGCCCTGAGGCTCCTTAGAATGCAATATATATGTAGAATGCAATATATATCATGGCTCAATAGCACAGAAACCAAAGGCTCAGAAAGCCTATCATTTTTGGAATTGTACATACAGTATTAAAAAAAAAAAGATTTAGAGTGGTGTAGTGGTTAGAGTGCTGGACTAGGACCAGGGAGATCTGAGTTCAAATCCCCATTCAGCCATGATACTTGCTGGGTGACTCTGGGCCAGTCACTTCTCTCTCAGCCTAACCTACTTCACAGGGTTGTTGTGAGGAGAAACTTAAGTCTGTAGTACACCACTCTGGGCTCCTTGGAGGAAGAGTGGGATATAAAATGTAAAAAATTAAATTAAATTAATTTTTTTTAAAAAAATTGATTCATTCTAATAAATGAAGAATACTGTTGTGAAACAATGGGACTATTTTGAAAGCAGTATTAGGTTGTTGTATGATTGCTAGATACTACTTATCTAGACTGATTTCTCGATATTACTTAATCACACAAACCTGCTCTAAATTTAGGGGAAACCATGCATGTTCAAAAACACTCATCGGGCTGTTTCAGACAATCATCTGCCAGCACAAGTGACCAGAACTGGTCTGCATGGGGAAAGCACCTGCCCTGATGTCACTGCAGGATATCACAACACACTGGGGGAGGGGGCTTTGATCACATGAGGGAGGTGTTCATCTGAATTGCCCCTCTATATATGCTCCAAACAGGGTTTTAGAGCACATGTAGAAGAATAATTCAGATGAACACTTCCCTTGGGGCTGGTGGGGTGGGCAACTTGGTTCAGGACCACAACATACAGGTACTTCACCTGCACTATTTCCCCACAGAAAACTCCCAGCCAATGTGGCTATTTGCCCATGAAGTTTTTCTATTTTCTGTATTGCTTTTAACCAGATAAGAATATTGTTTTAGCACAGGCTTATAAACCTGTTCTATGCAGGATTTCTGGCATAGTCCCCCCCCCCCCCACTTTCTTAAAAGGCCTTGTTATTCAATATTGAAAAATCATTCTTCAACAAAAGATGTCTAGGCAACAGGATATGCTGAAGTCAGGGTCAGGGTGAGATGGGTTAGAATTCCACAGCCCTAACCTTTTGTAGTGGCCTAGGGTAAGAAAACCTTTTTCATTACATTACAGATATGTCCCTAAACACAAGGCTGTGTGGATGCTGAACTTAAAAAAAACTAATCATGCCCCCAGGTAGTCCAATTTCTGTGCCAAAACATGCTGAATTCGTCAACCTGTATATTCAAAGTGTGTCTATATTTTTATGGGTCCTCCAGCAGCATTCTGAACATTGGCTGGAAATGGGGCTGAAGAGAAGGAAAGTAGCTGTGAGTCTGAAAGAAGGGCAGGCCATAGATATGAAGGATATATGGGACGAAGAGGCAGGGAGTAGTATCCATGGGAGAAGGCACTGAAATCACACACCTCCAAGCTTTATTTTATAATTTTAACATTTATATACTGCTCTTCCTCCAAAGAGCCCAGAGCAGTATACATAGTTATGTTTCTCGTCACAACAACCCTGTGAGGTAGGTTAGGCTGAGAAAGTGAGGTAGGTTAGGCTCTGCTGACCCAGGGTCACCCAGCAAGTATCATGGCTGAATGAGGATTTGAACTTGAGTCTCCCTGGTCCTAGTCCAGCACTCCAACCACTACACCATACTGGTTGGGTTTTATTTTACTTTGCAGCAATGGGGTGGAGACTTTTAAAATTAAAATTTAAAATTAAAAAAAAGAAGAAGAAGATACATCAGGGAGGGGCCTAGGCCCTGAATCTGTCCCTGGCTGCAGTTGGTAGGATTGTCAGTTTGTGATTTTAAAGTACCTGATCAGTGGGAAGAGACAGGGATGGGCAGGTGCATAGTCCCCTGCTAACTGAGCAAAGAGGCACCTTTTAAAAGTAGTGATTCTCTTTATTTAGCAGGGCAAAAACAACTGGCTCTATCCATCCCCCGCACAGCATCCCTCCTGTGGCTGTTGCTGGTGTCTATCTTATGTTTCTTTTTTAGATTGTGAGCCCTTTGGGGACAAGGAGCTATTTTATTGAACTTATTTATTTCTATGTAAACTGCTTTGGAATTTTTTTTGTTGAAAAGCGGTATATAAATATTTGTGATATTTGTTGTATTCGTAGTAAGGTTAGAGGGGGCCCTAGAACAAAAAGTGAGTATGGACTCCCACCCTCCCAGCCTTCTTTTTCAGAGAGGCAGAAAGGGAGAGGGAAGAGATGGTGGACCCTCTCTCCTTCAGGGTCCAGAGACTTGTATCCCTTCAACAACATGACGTGCCTCTTTTATGAATGGTGCAAAGCCAGAAGTTCATTATAGTAGGTGAAAACGAAACAAGTTCCCACAGATACTCAATTTTTAACTTCTCTCTCTCTCTCTCGTCCACGTTTCATAAGATAAGAGGATTGGTGTAACATTAAAATGTGGCATAATAATTTGGACTCAGTCATGGAATACTTTTAACATCTGCCCCAAATCAGACTCGACTTCACCATTGAACCAATCTTACGTCCTTATAGAAAAATTCATGGAGGACAGGTCTATCAGTGGCTACTAGTCTGGTGGCTATGGGTCACCTCAGAGGCATGCTGCCTTTCAATACCAGTTGCAGAGGAGCAACAGCAGGAAAGAGGGCATGCCCTCACCTCTTGCCTGTGGGGTTCCCAGAGGCATCTGTTGGGCCACTGTGTAAAACAGGATGCTGGACTAGATAGGCCTTGGGCCTGATCCAGCAGGGCTATTCTTATGTTCTTATTAGGAATTCATATCAGTGAAGTGTGGCTGTGCATCTAGTATCCATTACAGCAATTGCAGGGGTTAAAACACACTGAATCATTTCAGAAATGATTCATAAATGATTTCTTGGCATATATCATAACATTTACACAACTGTTTAGTGACATTCTCTATGGAGAAAGCATGACGTGACAAAACCATCCTTAATATTCCCCAAGTCAAAACATTTGCATGCGCACTATAGAAATAGGCAGCAATGCTACTGCTATTTATTGATTACTGATTAAAGAGATTATATCTATTCATTTGTTACAAGCTGCCAGTGAACAATAAATGAACACACCTCTCTGAATTCATTAAGACAACCACATCTTATGATGTTTATATTCCACTCTCAAATATTTGTATCCTTGTATCTACCTAGGATGCTATATTTCAAGTCTTGCTTGGTAAGCAGCAAATTTTAGGATTGGGTACTGCTAGAGTACAACCAGATGTTACTTTCTTTTAGTAAAAAAGAAAAGAAAAAGAAAAGAACTACCATTCTATAAAAATAATGCATAATCCATATGTACTTTCTCCCTGTTGTGGTTTTGTGGCTGACTTGTTTTCCCCATTCTCACAGGACTGATGCAAATGTAATGCTTCTAATCTCTTGGCCATGATAAAGAGCTTGGAAGTGGGCTCTGGGATCAGAACATTTTCCCCAATCCCTTCTTTTCTCACACAAATTTCCCTTACCTTTTAATCATTGCTGAAGCTAACGTTGGCACTCAACTTGGATTCTCCCCCTTGTATGCAGAGTTTGCTAGCAAGAGGATAACATTCTACTGACTTAACCCCAGCTCAAACATGTATCATAATTCCCCCCACCTCTGTCTCTAGTTTTGCTCTGAACATTTATACCTGAATAAGAGATTTCTGCAACTTAAAGCTTGCCTCCAGCATTTTGAATGCTAATTGGTCCTGTAAAAATAAGCAGTTTATTTGCACTGAATTTCTTTTCCTAGGAGATCAACACAGCACTCTTTAAATTTTGTTTGCTATATCAAAAGTGTATCAAAATGGTGATGTTCTTCCTCTACTCTGTCTCTCTTAAATTAAAAATAAAACAAAACAAAAAAACCTGGCACAAGTTCTCAAACAAGTAGCAAATTATTTAAGATAAATATCTACTGCCGTAGACAGCTGCCAGAATAGGAGCGAAAATAAACTGGTGAAAGGAAACTGCCCAGTTCATGGAGAGGGCAGCTAGGATATAGTGCAGTAAGCCCATGACACTTCTGGATACACATGCTGAAAGAGTTCCCCCGGCTGGCCTGCTACAAATCTCCCAGTAATTCATTAAAGGGAAACGTTCCTTGCAACATTTCACTCCTGTTTTAACACTCTTTGTCTTTACCTTCCATACTTGATGGGTTCATTCCTATGTCAAGTGAGCCTCAGTGAACCAGTCTTTCTTTCTTGATAGAGAAGCCCTCTGTTTGGCTCAAGTAGAAGATTAAACGAGTGCTTTTACTGTAAGTAGTTTAACGGTCTGTGGAATTTGCCAAGGTTTGGCTGGGGTCAAACAAGAGAGAGAGAGATGAGCATTTTCTGACCCAGTAAATAATGTAAACAGTATAACTACTGACCCAACAGATGCAGCGAATACATTGCTTGTTGTTGTATTATGTTGTTGCAAGGCAGGCTAAGAGGGGGGAGCTTCAGAGGGAAAGTGTCCACATCAGGGGATATCTGTGAATTGCATTAAGATGAGAGAAAGGAGAAAAGATGGGACCATTTTACAATTTCAAAATAAATGCTTGCCTTTGAAGTTGCTGAGCAAATCTGTATTCAGACGCATGCTTTCCTGCTGTATCTGGTAAAGAACTGAGCTAGCTCTTAGGGCTTTCCCCTTCGTTCTTCCAGGAACAAAATATAGCCGTAAGTGCATAGAGTTACACCTTTGTTGCTGGTGGTTCATCTGAGAGATAGCGACATTCCTGTGTTTTCTCAAACCTCTGATGTGTACACCACCACCTAGAAAAGCTACTCCATTCATTTCCATGGGGGAAGCCAATCAGCATACAGATGGAAATGGAGACCCCTGCCTGTGCCAGAGATCAGTGCTTTGGAATGCACAGTGATCTCAAGATTGTCAGGTGATTTAGTGTGCTGTTTTTATACAGAAAGCATTGTTGGAGAGAAACAAGGTGGAAGATACCAGTTCCTTTTAATATAAGTACCTGATTGAAGGAAATGCATAACATCTGCTTGATCTCATGCCTGCCCTCACAAAATTGCTAGTCATTCAGTTGCCTACTTGTTTATACAAGTTGCATGTTGCTAATATTTAGTAATTCCACCATTAATAACTCTCTTCCTCTACCAGGGGTGTAGCTATAATTGAGCAGATGGGTTCAAAGAACCCAGGCCTCCCCCCACAGCTCCACCCCTCCCAATTTTCTTCATTATCTCACTCACTCCAAGGGGCCACTGGGGACAGGAGAGAATATGGGCCCTCTCTCCCCCTGTTTTTCTCATTTGGAGTCTATTTTCTTTAAAAAATATTGTTTTCTATCTTAAAAACAAAATCACTTCTCCTCGGTCAGCAAAGTCCTCCCCCACATTTTTGTACTTTGCTAAAATTAAAGAAGATACAATTTGTAGTCTGAGGTAAAGCCAGAGAGCTGGTCTTGTGGTAGCAAGCATGACTTGTCCCCTTAGCTAAGCAGGGCCTGCCCTGGTTGCATATGAATGGGAGACTACATATGTGAGCACTGTAAGATATTCCCCTCAGGGGATGGAGCCACTCTGGGAAGAGCAGAAGGTTACAAGTTCCCTCTCTGGCTTCTCCAAGATAGGGCTGAGAGAGATTCCTGCCTGCAGCCTTGGAGAAGCTGCTGCCAGTATGGGCAGACAATACTGAGTGAGATGGACCAATGGCTGACTCAGGATATGGCAGCTTCCTATGTTCCAATGGCTTTTGATTTTCACAGTGCTCTCATTTACAACCTTGGGACCTTTTAAAGGTGCTTTATCTATTATAGGTAAGTTAATATTAATTAATTTGTTGGGAGTTCTTAAAGGGATGTGCAACCCTTCCGCCTGATAATTTTGCTAGTCTTATTAAAACAAATTCTTCTGTTTGCCTGAAGAAGATTTTCCAAATTCATTTCAAATTTAACTTTAGGAGAAACAAGTGACACTCTAGGGATGAACTAGGGTTGTTTCCTGAAGAGGAACAATTGAATTTTCTTAGAATGTGTGTTTTGGCAAATCTTTGGTGGCAACACTTTTTTTTCTTTAAAAAGAGACCCCCTTTTTGTAAAATGGATTGCATTTTATGAAATAATGGGCAGAGAAAGTACTCAACATTTCCTGAATAGTAAATAACTACCCTGCTTTTACTACTGCTACTATAATACCACTCTTCAACAAAAGTTTGCAAAATCAACTTTTAGCTCTAAAAGAGTACAGTGCCTTAGCCTATTCATATAAACTAATGTAAATAGTGTGAGTGCTTTTGAAGAAAGTGTGCCCTGTTTCTGTAGTATACATGTACTATCCCTTCATGTACTACCTAGTGTATCAATCAAATAATCAGCTTTATTACAGTCAAAGACCAGCATAGGTAAATACATACAACTATCCATGAATATAAAAATGTCTAAAAAATATAAAATATTTTAAATAAGCTATAAGATATGCTAAAGGGTAAAAGTGGGATAGCTAAAAAATAAGGGAAGACAACTGATAAGACTAATAAATCTGATAAAACAACTAACTGATATAAACAATTTAGTGCAAACTATATAAAAATTTGGTCTATAAGGAGATACCACTCTAACAGGATGACTAGTAAAATGGAGATAAAACATAGTTAAATATATGAGTACATACTCTATCTAACTATAAGTTAAAGGCAACTAATATAGTAAAAGTATTTAAAAACAACATATTAGAATAAATTGGTCAGTAGTTAAACCCTGAACCATGGGTTATGGGCTTGCAGTAAGGGTCCGAAGACTCTTGCATGCTGCTGCACAGAACCAAGCAACATTGTATGGGAAGGTTCGCTTCTCATCTGAGAGCAGGATCTTACTGTAGACTTGACTGGAATGGCCGGGGTAGTTGCGAAGTAGAGGAAGTATGAGCTTCTCCCGGCTATCTTTATAAAACAGGCAAGACAAGAGTACATGTTCAGTGGTTTCCACCTCCCCAGAGGCACGGGGCAGAGCTTTTCTGTAAATGGGATCTTCTTGTATTTACCTTCCAAAACAGTGGATGGAAGAGCATGACGGCGGGCAAGGGTGAATGCCCTTCTGTGACTTGGTATTTCCAGCTGGGTGAAATATGGGGGGGGGGGGGAATACCGTGAAACTAGAGCTGTCCGAGGCCTGATATCCAGGAACCATACTTAGATCCACCTGGTGTTCCGTATCCAGGATCCTCTGTTTGATGGCTGTTTTTGCCTTGTCACTGCCCATAGCAAGGAGGTGAGATGGGGAGAAGCCCAGTAGTGCCACCTTATTATCGACTGCCCACTTCCATGAGGATTGGAAATTGTCCTGCAGTATTAATGGGGCCAGACCCTGTGGGCAAAGAGCTAATTTGACCCAGTGATTGAGCGTGGTCATCCAAACTTTAGCCTCAACTTTTATCATGCCGGTTTCCAGACGCAGAGTGGCATTGGAGATACAGCTAGGCACTTGTAAGGCCGCTCTTAGAAATTTAGATTGGACATGCTCCAATATACTAAAGTTAGAGGGGAGTCCTGGGTGGGCGCCATAGAGTAATTATGCCAGTGGCTTGGCTTTAAATAGTCTGAGTGCCACCGGTACATATTGGCTATCTCTAGTTTGAAGGAACCTCAAGATGGCAGCGGAGCTCATCTGTGCTGCTAGGGCAACATGTTCACAGTGGGTCTTTCTTGCGCCAGAAGCCTGGTGGACCTCAGATACATAAAAGGTCAGATACGTAAAACAGGCGACCTGTTCAATTTTGTGGCCGTCGATACTCCAGCAGTGGATCTTTGGTCTTCTGGTGAAGGCCATGATCTTAGTTTTCTGGTAGTTTATTTCAAGTTGTTCATCTTTGCAATACTGGGACAAAGCTGCCAGCGTCCTTCTGAGGCCTATAGGGGTCCTTGAGAGGATTGCAGCATCATCAGCATAGAGTAGGATGGAGATGGATCTTTCAGCCAACTTGGGAGGGTGGAAATCAGGGTTATTCAGGCAGCTCACCATAGCATTGATGTAGAAGTTGAACAGAAGCAGAGCTAGGATACAGGCCTGTTCGACTCCCTTCTGGGTCGGTACAGGCTTCGTAAGGTGTCCTTGGGGGCTACATCTCACTCTGAGTATTTTATCAGTGTGGAAGGTGTGGATCAGAAAAAGCAGACATCCATCTATTGTGGTGGATTCAAGCTTTTCCCATAGCTTAACTCGAGAGATAGAGTCAAATATGGCCTTGAGGCCTTTGAAGTCAGCGTACGGGGATGAAGAGTTATTAGAGAAATATTTTTCAATGAGAAGTTGGAGCACCAGGCACTGGTCAGTTGTAGATCTGCCTACCTTAAAGCCTGCCTATTCATCTGCCAGCACTTCTTGTTCTAGGCAGTCCTTGAATTTCCCATGTATGTGTCTGGCGTACAGCTTGCTGATGGTATTGAGTAGGCTAATGGGCCTATAATTGGCAGGGTCATCCCTTTGTCCCTTTTTGAATATGGGGATGATGATCGCCAAACCCCAGTCCCTGGGAATGCGACCCTATGCATAAATACCAAGGCCAGAATTGGGGCCCACCACTCTAGGTTACTTTTTATAAGATCCATACGGATGACGTCTTCCTCTGGGACCTTTCCTACTTTAGATTGTAAGACAAGGGATTCAACCTCCAATATTGTGACTGGTGGCCAGCTGGGCAAGTATTTTATATCCCTTAGAGAAGGGTCTGAGTTTACTGTGACATCTTTGTAAAGGTTCTGAAAGTGCAATTCCCAGGTTGATGGGGGGAAATGGGAGTCTATCCAGGCCAAGCTATTGCAAGAAGAATTAGCTGTGATACGCCAAAAAGTGGGAGAGTCCTTCACTTTGGCAGTCTGAATAACTAGTGTATCTTCCTTAATTTTTCTCAAAAAGAAACATGTTCAGTCAAGTCATGTCAATATTTCCCAGCACTCTCCTCTGCTCTACTTTCCTTTTCTCCGTGGCTGACACAGGTATCCTGGAAAGAGGTGGAGCAGGCCCATCATGCCCTGCCTCCATATACTCACCTGGCACTGTTATCTTTTAGGTACCAAAGCTGGCCCTGTTTGCTGGAGCCTTTGGTGTTTAGTTGTGCTATGAATAGGTTTCACCATTGTTAAGCTGCCGTTTGGTTGTCTGGTTTACTTCTTGTACTTTATATATATTATCCGGGTCCACTGGTTATTCCATATAGATAGTTTTAATCGATTTTAACTGAGGATGGTTTTTGTTTTTGTTTGTTGCGTACTGCATTTCTGTCTTGCTCTTCCTCCAAGAAAAGGTTATGCTGAGAGATAAGTGCCTAGCCCAGGTCACCCAGTGAGTTTCATGACTGAATGGGGATTTCAACTCAGGTCTCCCCGTTCCTAGTGCAACACACTAACCACTACATCATACTGGCTTGTTTTGTTAATGTTTTATTGCTGTCATTCTGGATTTTTGGAGCCACCCTGAAGACCATATTGGGTGGAGGCTTGGCTTTCGAGCACATGGGACAAGGCCTTCTCAGTCATTCCTCCAGGCTTTGAAACACTCTACCAGCTGGCATCTGCTCCTCAGCTTCCACCACAGTTTTTAGAAAACAAGTAAAGATGTGGCTCTTCAACCATTTTTTTTTTTGAGATGAGTTTTTACTTCTGCTGCTCTGTGTTTTTTGTATTATTATTTGACATAGGTTTTTATTTTTTTAAAATAGAGATTATTTTTATAATTATACTGATAGCAGTACTTTCTGTATTTTAATTGTGTATTGTTTTAACTATATTGTAAACGGCTTTGTGATAGTTTTAATGAAAAGTGGTGTATAAATCGAACGATAACTAAAAATAGATGCATCATCAGTTTGTTCCAGCTTCCAGTCAGAACTGGTTTGGCATCAGGCCCATAGCCAGCTGGTGGCATGGTGTATACCTGCCACACCAAACAAACAAACAAACAAACAAACAAACAAACAAACAAACAAACAAACAAACAAACCCCTTTCCTCCCCAGCCTCACTGACTGTTTTCAATGAACATTTTATAACCTACCTCCCCTGACTTCTGCAAACCCCCCCTCCAAAAAAAAAAAAAATATTTTTGAGGCTGGTTACAAGCCTGTTTGGAATGATGCCAGAGGTAGGTGTTTATATTTCTTAAAACACATTGATTTTTAAATAGAGAAATGGTCTATGTGGGCAAATTTCATGAATCAGACAGTGGGGCAGGTCTGTTGTGTCTCTTTCTTGACCACTTCCCTTAGTAGGACATTATTATTGATTTTACTGTGAGCAATGGTCAGGGCTGCCATTAGGTTACAATGGAGGGCAGTAAACAAAGACATTTGAGTAGGGAAGACAAGCTTCACAGCAAAGCGTAACGGCCTCTTGTATTATATAAGATTAAATTTCAGAGAAGGACAGTAGCTGACATCCTGACTAACAAAGTGTGCATGTAAGGCCACTCTGTGGAGACATGCTGGGAGTTGGCGCACAACTGTCCCAGTCCTCCTGCACAGCTGCTGTTGCACTAGAGGGCTAAGACTCCGGATGTTGCCTGCACTCTGAAAGTGTAAGATTGCAAACATGTCTCTGGAGATCAGCAGCACTCAGAGGTCTCAGCCCACGCGGGCAACAGCACATACATCGGAGGACTGGGGGAGTTGTGTGTGAGCTCCCAGTGTGTCCCCACAGTATTTCCTTACACACGTGCTCCATTAGGATGGCAGCCACTGAACTTTAAGGACATTTCTTGTGTTTAGGAGCATCTGTTTCTACACTGTTTTTTATATTTCATTATAGCCAAAAATGCAGGTGGTACTGAGGAATAATCTACTGTGATCTGAAATACTGGATGAGAAGAAAACTAGGGATGTGCACAAATTGTGATTTAATCAGCGATTTGCAGCCCAGCCCAGGCACCTTTAAAAGGGAAGAGAGCAGGTCTACACCTGCTCCTCCACTTCTCTCCACAGCTTCTTGTTTTGATGGTGCTCCTCCCAGCCGCCGTCTGGCAATGGCTGCACACACGTGGCCTCTGTACAGCACGAGGGGCAGGGCACTGCCCAAATAGGAAGCTGCAGCAAGCAGTGGAGGAGCAGGTGTGGACCTGCTCTCCTCCCTTTTAAAGGTGCCTGGACTGTGCTGCGAATCACTGCTCGAATCACGATTCGTGCACATCCCTAAAGAAAACTGCTCCCATTAAATGGTGGTGCTGAAAATTATGTGCACATTTGCCAGATGAAGCCTGATAATCCTTATTTTGAGACAAACAGGAAAATTAGCAAATTTTATCAAGTAGGTACAATCATGCAATTGTTTATAGATATGTTTTGATGGACCCCCCCCCCCCACAAAGGACAGCAAGCAATAAAAGAAGGTTGGGATGTGTAGTAAGGCAGTAGCAGAGCCCCATATATTAACATAGCTTTGAACGCATATTGACCAGATGTAAATCTGTATAGATTGGACCTAACAAATTAGCATATTGTGTGCTTTTGAATAGTAATAACTGTTTAAATATATATGTTTTCATGCATGGAAAGATTATGAATATATGCAAAGAGCTATTGCTTAACAATGGAAAGTCCTACAGCATACTGAATGGTACATCATCAGCTCTGTTCTCTGTGTCAAGGGAACTAAAGCACCTGTATTATAACAAACCTTCAAAAACATTGTTTATCGCAAGTCTCTGAAGTCTTTCTCAGGAGTATCAGTTTCCTTGGTATAGTTGAAATTCTGATTATATTTCTTCTTTCTGCAAGGCCAGTGAGGGACAGCATCACAGCTCTGTAAAAATTATTTCTCTCTCCCTATCCTTTCCCCTGGAGCCTCCACACACCCACTCACTCTTAGCCCTTTGTCTGGCTTGCTTATATAGTGTAAATTTATAGTTGCTACAATGTTCCAAAATATTATATGCTTGAAGAATGTGCAAATGAAAAGCATTTGAGAATCTCAGTACAGTAGTGTACAAACATTATCAATATACACTAAGGTTAACATAAGAACAGCCCTGCTGGATCAGGCCCGAGGCCCATCTAGTCCAGCATCCTGTTTTGCACAGTGGCCCACCAGATGCTGCTGGAAGCCACAGGCAGGAGTTGAGGGCATGCCTTCTCTCCTACTGTTACTCCCCCGCAACTGGTACCCAGAGGCACCGCGCCCCTGAGGCTGGAGGTGGCCTACAGCCCTCCGACCAGTAACCGTCAATAGACCTCTCCTCCATGAAGTTATCCAAACCCCTCTTAAAGCCATCCAGGTTGCTGGCTGTCACCACATCTCGTGGCAGAGAATTCCACAAGTTGATTATGTGTTGTGTGAAAAAGTACTTTCGTTTGTTGGTCCTAGATTTCCTGGCAATCAATTTCATAGAATGACCCCTGGTTCTAGTGTTATGTGAGAGGGAGAAGACTTTCTCTCTATCCACTTTCTCCATACCATGCATGATTTTATAGACCTCTATCATGTCTCCCCGCAGTCGTCTTTTTTCTAAACTGAATAGCCCCAGGTGTTGTAGCCTAGCCTCATAAGAAAGGTGCTCTAGGCCCTTGATCATCTTGGTTGCCCTCTTCTGCACCTTTTCCAGTTCTACAATGTCCTTTTTTAGATGTGGTGACCAGAATTGTACTCAGTACTCCAGGTGTGGCCGCACCATAATTTGTATAAGGGCATTCTAATATTAGCAGATTTATTTTCAATCCCCTTCCTAATGATCCCTAGCATGGAATTGGCCTTTTTTTACAGCTGCTGCACTTTGAGTCGACACTTTCAACGAGCTGTCCACCACGACCCCAAGATCCCTCTCCTGGTCAGTCACCGACAGCTCAGATTCCATCAGCATATACTTGAAGTTGGGATTCTTCGTCCCAATGTGCATCACTTTACACTTGCCAACATTGAACTGCATTTGTTACATCGTCGCCCACTCACCCAGTATGGAGAGATCCTTTTGGAGCTCTTCACAATCTGTTATGGATTTCACTACCCGAAAGAGTTTGGTATCATCTGCAAATTTGGCCACCTCGCTGCTTACCCCTGCTTCTAGATCATTTATGAATAAATTAAGAAGCACCAGTCCCAGTACAGATCCCTGGGGGACCCCACTTCTTACTTCCCTCCATTGCGAAAACTCTCCATTTATACCTAGCCTCTGTTTCCTGTCTTTCAACCAGTTAGCAATCCACACATGTAGTAGTAGTAGTAGTAGTAGTTGTTGTTGTTTATTTACAATCTTAGATCAAATATCAATATAAACAGAATATACACAGTAAAAAGAGAAAACAATAATGGAAACAAAGTCTAAAATGTCACCAAATATATACATTGACCAAACTAAGAGAAGCTAGAGCACAGCAATCGGTTACTGTCAAAGATTCCTGATTTTATATATTTGATGACATTTTAGACTTTGTTTCCATTATTTTTTTCTCTTTTTACTGTGTATATTCTGTGTATATTGATATTTGATCTAAGATCGTAAATAAACAACAACACATGTACTTGTCCCCTTATCCCATGCCTGCTAAGTTTCCTCAGGAGTCATTGATGAGGAACTTTGTCAAATGCTTTTTGGAAGTCCAGGTATACTATGTCAACTGGATCACCTTGATCCACATACTTGTTGACACTCTCAAAGAACTCCAAAAGGTTGGTCAGTCATGTGACTTGCCTCTGTGGGGGGCCCAAGGCAGTGGGCCCCCGGACAACTGTCTCCCCTTGCCCTATTATAGTTACGCCCCTGCCTGGGATATAAACTCTATAGAAAGGACAGGGAGGGGCGCCTTGGAGGTGGAGTAGCACTGTATGTTAAAGAAGGCATAGAATCTAACAAGCTAGAAAACCTGGGTGGACTGGAGCCCTCCACAGAAACTCTGGAAAGGGAATGTGCTACTGGGGATGTGCTGTCGCTCTCTTGATCATAACGTTGACAGTGACTGGGAGTTGCAGGAGGAATTCAGGGAGGCATCAAGGAGAGGCAGGGCTATAATCATGGGTGACTTCAATTCAAGGTTGACCGAAGGTTGCCAACCTTTTCCTGGCAGTGCTCCTTTGCCAGAAGTTAGGCAGGTGAGTCTTTTGTCACGGCATCTGTGTGCCAGGAAAAATATTAACAGCTGAACTTTTGCTCTTCACACAAGTATTAGAAACACAGGAGTAGTCCTGCCAAAAAAGTTATGTATATATTAATGATTTCAAAAATTGAACTCTTGTGGGGACGGGACGCAAACCAGGGGGAAATTGCCATGCTACAAAGAAAGCTACATGAGGGCAGATCATCACTTACCATTATATTAACACTTCACAAGACCAACCTTATTGAGCAACTAAAACAAGTATTCATTGATGTGCAGTGTAAAGATCCAAAAAGCTTCCTTCGGTACTAAACACATGTTAAAATCTGTTTTATAACGATTGTGCAGCTGCATCCCTTGTAGAATGAAAAAAACCATAATGGGCATTTTTATTTGTAGCAAGCCAAACAAAATTATCTAGAACAAATCCCTTCCATACCAATGTCTAATTTTGCTGTCATGTTTTGAGATCCTAAGGGATATCATAAATAATATAATTATTTGAGGAGACCATTAGCAAAGACGTTTGTGTTGGGGGGTTGGGGAGAAGCAGATACCCAGTGCAGCTTGCAGAAGACACGTATCTTACTCTAGATATTCCTCTAAACAAGTGTACTCCTTCTATTGCAAACCTTCAGCTCAGGTATCCCATAGAGATTGTGTGTGTCTACACATACACACATGCAAATTTAAATGTTACTTTTATGAGAGGCTACTCTAGCCAATTACTTAATCCAGACTAAGTTACTCATGAGTCAAGTAAAAGTGTGCTTTCAAGTCAATTTTGATTCCTGGTGCCCACAGAGCCCTATGGTTTTCTTTGGTAGAATACAGGAGGGGTTTACCATTGCATCCTCCCGTGCAGTATGAGATGATGCCTTTCAGCATCTTCCTATATTGCTGCTGCCCGATATAGTACTAGCGGGGATTCGAACCAGCAACCTTTTGCTTGTTAGTCAAAGATTTCCCCGCTGAGCCACTTAAGGTGACATTACTCATGAGTACTCCCCTTGAAATGAACTGGACAAGTTTACTTGTCCTCTTAATTTCAATGGGAGTACTCAGTGCTGATTTTCTGAAGCCTGTCAGTCAGCCTGAGGAGAGGGGTATGATGAGCTTTCCCCCCATCTACATTGAGAAACCTTTAGTACATTTAATTTCTTCCAAGTTTTATAGAGACTATTTTAGTATCATTGTGTGTGTGTGTGTGTGTGTGTGTATGTATATATGAATGACTGTGATTTTTAAAATTGAGTTTTTAACTCCCTAACTGGGCTGTGTCCCTTGGCTGGATGGTTAAATTTCATTTTCATTGTAATTAAATGATATTTACTTTTATATCTATCTATCGATCTACACAAAATTTAGATTATTTCTTGGACAAATTGAGCTTCAGCAAGCAGCCAACCAATCAGGAGCAGAGGAGGAGGGTCTTCACCTTCCTCCCTTCTCTTTTGCAGACACATTGCTGAGGATGCATTGAATTCAAGCAGGCGGTCCTCAGATGGGGAACACAAGAACATGGCTACATGTGGATATAAGAGGGTTCTGAGTACCTGGGAGCCCTTTAAGTACTCCTAGGGGTGCTAATACCCTTGGTTGTTAAGCCCTGCTCTATTACATACAAGTATCATGATCTCATCATGTCTGGATTTCAGACCATCTGGAGATGATTCTGACTCATTGGCAAAGGAATGTCAGTACATCTGCTGCTTTTATAGCTATGTAATCAAGATATCTTTTGAACTTTGGTGCTGGAGAAGACTTTTGAGGATACCATGGACAGCCAGGAAAACTAACAAATGGATCATAGAACAGATCAATCCAGCATTTTCACTCGAGGCACAAATGACCAGGCTCAAACTATCATACTTCGGACACATTATGCGAAGATCCAGCTCCCTTGAGAAGTCCATAATGCTGGGAAAAGTTGAAGGAAAGAGAAGAAGAGGACGACCAGCAGCAAAGTGGATGGACTCAATTACGACATCAATGAATGCACCACTGAGAGACTTTAAAGGCCAAGTTGAAGACAGATCATCCTGGAGAGAATCTATCTATGTGGTTGGTCGCTAAAAGTCAACACCGACTTGACGGCAATTAATCATAATATCAAGATATCATGGAGCCTGGCCCTATCCCTGGGCAGATTGGAAGTGATTGTATCACTAGATGAGTCACTGAAACCTAAAACATTGATTGACTTCAACAAATAATAAGCCTAAGGAAGGCGAAAGCACATCTGATGCACCTCAGAAAGGAAACTGATATATTTGTTGGAAATTCTCTGTGGTGAGAGAATCCCTTTCTCATTATAGCAGAGTGCACAGAGGCACAACACAGCAGATTTAGTTAGGCATGCGTGTATGCTGAAAGTAAAGTAACTTGGAGCCAATTCATAGTTCAAATCAATATATAAGGCATTTATTAAGGAACTCCATTCTAGATAGGAAAGTGAGGAGTTAGGATCTCTAATCTATCTATCTAGCTGGATGCAGATGGATTCTGCATCTTCTCTGCACACATGGTGCAGGGAGAGGAGCTTGCCATGTTGCAAGGTAGAAGGGCAGGTAGGGAAGAGAGAGAGGAACGAAGTTAATCTCTGAGATTATCAATCTACATATCCAAAGGGATCGTGTCAGAGCAGTAGAGAAGTGATGACCAATGTCTTGACCCTCTAGCCCTCTGACTTACTAGTCTGTCCTCCACTGTCTGAGACAAGAGACAGTGCAAAGTCCTTTAACTTCCAACAATATTAACCCTCTTCAGTCATTACAGAGTGCAGTGGTGCTCATGGTTACAACTCGGAAAGTGGAGAGGAAGTCCTGCCCCAGAGCTGTCACTCACCCCCTCTGGCTGCTCATGGTAATGGCACTTTTTGTCTGAAGGGGGGAAGTGCTGCAATTCTGATGGCTGGCACTTCCATGAGCAGCAACCTTGGGCGATCCAGGTTGCTGCTCAGGAAAGCACCGGCCTTCACAGTTGCAGGGTTTCCCCCTTCAGACAAACAGCACTATAACTTTGAGCAGCCAGCTGAAGGGGATGAGTGACATCTCTGGGGTGGGTCTTCTTCCCTGCTTTCTGAGCTATAACCCTATAGAGTGCCACTGTCATTTAATCATTTAACTAGATTCAATTTGCTAATATGGATAGTTTGAGTGTGTTGCATATTAAATTAAACCATTTTTTTCACATACGTATAGCATTATCTTAGCATTAATATATTCAGGATAATTTATTTTCTTTTATTAGTCTAAAATCGGCCTTAAGGTGTAAGTGAAACCAGATTTAGGCAGTAGCCCTGTAGGCAAAAGCCTATTGACTTTTATCTATGTACAGAACTTAATATAATGTTGGCCTTTTTACAAATATTTAATGATGATTTAACTTAGAAACAGTGACAACAAATGGGAAACTACAAAAAAAGAGTTTTAAATCCCATGACTTCTTTCAAGTGACTTGTACAATTAAAAGAAACAGGCCCATTTTGGTTCGATTCTCTGCAAATGTTTAATGTGAAAAAATGTGATAATTAGTCTTTCAATACTCATATGCTTAAGGATTCATTACAATCAGCCTTTGTCTGTTCCAGAGTTGGCAGGACGGACCTTCTACATTTGAGAAGGGAATGTTTGAGGGTCATTTAACATTGTATCACTCTCGTGATTCAAGAGCTGCTATAATTCTGCCAAAAAAGTATAGAAAGTTCCCCCAGTCGAATTTCATCTTGATTTTGATTATTGTTTATATCTAGACCACGTCTGAATAGTTCTAGTAAAAGAGAGGAATTTTACTCCTAGATTTGGGGTCAGCTTGTAATGGACCATGGTTTCAATGGAAAGAACAGCTGCTTCTTTTATAAGCAAAAAGGGTTCACTTACAGTTCAGGGTAACACAGTAATAATTTAACAAGGAAGTGCCTGTACATATATATGAAGCATTTTGATATTTGAGTGGCTGTAGCAGACTCCATGCTGAAGCTGAATATAATATTGATGGTGTGCATTGGGTAGAGGTGGGGCGAAAGGTTTTTCCCCTTCCTTAAAAAAAAAAACCACAACCCAGTGTACAGTTAGATCTTTCTGTCATCAGATTAAAGGGTTGTGGGTTTTTTTTTTTGGGGAAGAAAAATATCAAGAGGATTTTAATGATTTCTAAGTTATAGTCAGATCTCACAGGGACATCATAAGTTGAAATGTGGTCCAAAAGCATTTAGATCAAGCCCAGTAATCAATCAATCTGAAAAGCAATAATGAAAAAAGAGCAAATAACTCACAGACCTCCGGCCACCTACCTTTATTTATTTCTATGTATATCTGTGAATTTATTGAAAGAAAGAAAGAAAAAAGAAAGAAAGAAAGAAGTAATTTGGCAATTGCAACCATACAACAAATGCAGCAGGGCTGTGCTTCTTGGGACAGACATTCTCAAGAAAATCAAGCACTTTTATGGCTTTGTGACTTACAGATAAATAACAAACGTGCCTTTCTAAAATGACACCTTTAGAAATGGAACCAGACTAACTAGAAATCCCTCACTCATGACCATGCACTGCTGTCTTCAACTCAAAATTGTTACCATACACAGTTAAGTCAAGCGGGTTTAAAAGGTGATTGTAGCAGCCTTTGAATATTTGTTATCCCTATGCATTCTGGGTCACTCTTTTTGCCAAAACCCATTGTAGCTATTTAATCAATGTGTTTGCTTTTGGCAGTGTGTAGTTCACTGGAGGGTGAGCCAGAAGACCTCATCTGTGTTCTTGGCAGTGCCATTGAGTCATCATGTGATCTTAAACAAGTCATCTAGGGCTAGATTAGAGAGTTCCTTATTCACTCCAGGTAAATCTGTTGTTTTCTTACTAGTTAGTAACAAGCAGGATCTGCAATCAAATTTTGCAATGTATCCCCAGTCCCTAAGAGCATGGAAAAACAGCATGGTGGTGATGTTCAGGCCTCATGGGACGGGGAAAGGACACATTCCCCCCCATTTCCCATTCCCTTGAAGCCTTCATTGGCCATGGTGTATATAATATTAATTAATATTAATTAATATTAATATTTACTTGATTTGTATACCACCCTTCCAAAATGGCTCAGGGCAGTTTACAATTAAAACAAACCACTAAAACAGTAAAGAGCTAAAACAAATTAAAAACAACATAACAATTAATAATTTAAAAACATTTTAAAACAACAATTAAACAATTACAGTGATTAAAAACCCCAAAATCTGGTTTTTAATTTTAAAATAAACCAGATATTTAAAACCCCCAAAATTTAGGAAGCTGAGAAAGCTTGGGTGAAAAGATGGGTTTTCAGGTGTTTTTTTTTAATTGCCAGAGATGGGGAGGATCGTATCTCAGCAGGGAGCGCATTCCACAATCTCGGGGCAGCGACCGAGAAGGCCTGTCTCTGTGTAGCCACCAAACGAGTTGGTGTTAACTGGAGATGGACCTCCTCAGATGACCTCAATGGGCGGTGGGGCTCATAATGAAGAAGATGCTCTCTTAGATACCCAGGGCCTAAGCCGTTTAGGGCTTTGTAAGTTATAACTAGCACTTTGTATTTTGTCCGGGAACCTATTGGCAGCTAGTGTAACTCCATCAGTAAAGGAGTAACATGGTCTCTCCGAGATGACCCAGAGACCAACCTGGCTGCCGCGTTCTGAACCAACTGAAGTTTCCGGACTATGTACAAAGGCAGCCCCATGTAGAGCGCATTACAAAAATCCAGTCTAGAGGTTACCAACAGATGTACCACAGTTTTGAGGTCATTGATCTCGAGAAACGGGCGCAGCTGGTGTATCAGCCGGAGCTGATAGAAAGCACCCCTGGCCACCGCCTCAACCTGAGAAACCAGGGAGAGGTGTGAATCTAGAAGTACTCGCAGACTGTGAACCTGCTCCTTTTGGGGAAGTATGACCCCATCTAGAACAGGTAGATCAAGATCGTCTCTAGAGTTCTGACCCTGCACAATAAGTACCTCCGTCTTATCTGGATTCAGCTTCAGTTTATTCTCCTTCATCCAGCCCATTACTGCTTCCAGGCAGGCATTTAGGGAGGATATGCCAGCTCCTGAAGAAGTTGACATGGAGAAGTAGATCTGGATGTCATCAGCGTACTGGTAACACCCAGCTTCAAATCCCCTGATGCTCTCTCCCAGCAGTTTCATGTAGATGTTAAAAAGCACTGGAGAAAGTATGGAGCCTTGAGGGACACCATACCTAAGCACAGATTTTGAAGAGCAACAGTCTCCAATTGAAACCATCTGGAATCTATCCGAGAGGTACGAATGGAACCACTGTAAAATAGTGCATCCCATGCCCAACCCCCTCAGACGTTCCAGAAGGATACTATGGTTGATAGTATCGAAAGCCGCCGAGAGATCCAAAAGGACCAACAAAGTCACACTTCCTCTATCAATTACCACTTGGAGATCATCCATCAGGCCGACCAAAGCAGGCTCCACCCCATAGCCCGCCCCAAAACCAGTTTGAAATGGGTCTAGATAATCAGTTTCCTCCAAGACCACATGGAGCTGGGAGGCCACCTCCCTCTCAATTACCTTGCCCAGCCATGGGAGGTTGGAAACAGGCCTATAATTGCTCAACTGAGGGATCTAATGCAGGCTTCTTTAGAAGAGGTCTAATAATTGCCTCCTTAAGACAAGGAGGCATCCTGCCCTCCCTCGGAGAAGCATTTATGATTTCCACCAGGCTGTTTACAACAACCTCCCTGCTAGATATAACAAGCCATGCTGGACAAGGGTCAAGAGAACAAGTGGTAGGCCTCACTGCTCCAAGCAGCTTGTCCACGTCCTCAGGAATCACAAACTGAAACCGATCCAGTTGAATCACATAAGAGGAGTCGTTGGGCACCTCCAGCTCAGACGACAAATTAATTGTGGAGTCTCCATCTAGGTTGGCCTGAATCTGAAAGATTTTATCTGAGAAAAACTCTTTAAACACAACACAGCGGGTAACTGATGACTCCAAATTCTGGTTCGGGGGGGGGGGGGGGGCAGATACTAATCCCCTCACAACCCTGAACAACTCCGCTGGACGTGAACTCGCAGAGGCAATATATATAGCATTAGTGTGTCAGGTTTGGGGCTGGTTGTCAGTCCTAATTCTGATAATTTTATTGTGGTATTGAAGGGGACATACTTCTGGAGAATGGGAAAGGGGAGAAGGTGTCCTGCTCCTTGAAACTTCCTGTATAGTGTACATGTAGGGAGGGGAGGTTTTAGCCTTATTCAGAGCGGGCCCACTAATAAGGCAAGGTGGGGCAAGTTGCCTTAACTTCAGGCATGGAGCCAGCCAGAGGGTGGCCTGTGTCCAGCCCCACCTGGCAGCCCCTCTAGTAAAATCCTGTGCACATGGCATCATGCACATGGGGGCATGGCTCAAGCTCCAGAGAGCCCGAGTGAGCACGCCCCGTCCATTTCAGGCAGCATTTGCTTCATGACCGCCTTTATTTCCCTTTCTCTCTCTCCAGAGAGGGTGAGAAAGATAAATAAATGCAGTCAAGCAGCAAACGCTGCCTGGAATGGACGGGGGAGAACTTGCTTGGGCTCTCCGGAGCCTAAGCCACGTCCCCATGGGTGTGATGTCATGTGCAAAGGGGGCGTGGCTTGGGATAGCCCCAGCAAGCTCTCCCCTATCTATTACAGTCAGCACTTGCACATTACAGTCCCCACTGCTCATTAAAGCCATCAAGAGAAGTCCGTCTCTGGATGCACCAGTTTGTCTGGCGATGACTTGGGAACAGGCCTTCTCTGTAGTCACTTCTGGGCTATGGAATGCTCTCCCTATAGATGTTTGTGGTTTAACATCTTTACTGGCCATTAAAAGTACCCTTAAGACACATTTTTTTTAGCCAGGCTTTTAGTAATCTTTGAATGTTCAAATTGTTTTAAATGGGTTTAAGTTTGTTTCATTTTGTTTCTGCTGTGTTTATTATTGTGAATCGCCTAGAGCTTTTGGGGTCAGGCGACATATAAATAAAATAAATAAAAACTAGCTGTGCCAAGTGCAGAATATCTGTGCCTCTAGTTCTCCCCCTGCCATTTTCTCCCCTGCCTGCTCCCATCACTGTTTTCTTTGTCTGCCCGCCACCGTCGCTTTCTCCCCCATGCCCACCACCACTGCTGCCGTTTTTGCTTGCTCACTGCTGCCGTCATTGTCACTTTCTCCACCCGCTGCCTCTATTTTCTCCCTGCACATTTGCCTGTCCAGTGCCACCGCTTTCCTCTTCCCCACCAGCAGTTTGCGAACTCTCGGGAGAGCTGCCACGCATGGGATTAGTGACGGATACGCCTAAGATATATATATATCCCATCCCACCCACCCACCCTGTTTATCGGCCACCTCTGTGGCTCTGCCCACTTGGGCCACAGTCATAGGAACATAGGATGCTGCCATATACTGAGTCAGACCATTGGTCTATCTAGCTCAGTATTGTCTTCACAGACTGGCAGTGGCTTCTCCAAAGTTGCAGGCAAGAATCTCTCTCAGCCCTATTTTGGAGAAGCCAGGGAGGGAACTTGAAACCGTCTGCTCTTCCCAGAGCAGCTCCATCCCCTGAGCGGAATATCTTGCAGTGCTCACACATCAAGTCTCCCTTTCATATGCAACCAGGGCAGACCCTGCTTAGCTAAGGGGACAAGTCATGCTTGGTACCACAAGACTAGCTCTCCTCCACAGACCAGCTCTTCACTGGCAGCATGTATGGTATAATATGTCACCAACAGGCGACACACAGGTAATTCAGGGTGAGTGTGGGGTGAGTAGTGGGGAGCAGGCAGGTGAGCGGGGAGACAGGCAAGTGACATACCTGCCAACATGTCCCTATTTTCCCATCCACCTAAATGGGAAAATAGGGACATGTTGGCAAGTATGAAGTGAGGGAGGTGAACACGGGCCACTGCCAACATCATTACGCCTTTTACTCCCCTATCCCACATGTTCCATTGGGTGTACCATGATACATTTTTGCATAATCCACATCTGCTTTAAAGTGAAGGGGGCAGACACATGGATGACTGCTCTATCATGTCTAGTCTAGCCGTCAGGCAGAAGACTTTCCTAGCTCTACTAGCTTTAACTAGATATTCTAGGGTGTGAACCTGGGACATATTTTAGGGAAAACACATGCTCTGCTATTGAGCTAAGCACACAGGCATTTATTTATTTATTTATTTATTTAACAGAGGTATGGATGGATGTTGTACATGTCTGTATATTATCGTTACTTACCCAAAGTTTGGAAATTAGAGCTGGTTTTGAAAAATCACAATGCAAAAAAGTAGAAATTTCCTCCCAACACCCCACTTTTCTGTGTTTTTATTGGCTGGCATATTTGCACTCAGAGCAAATTACTAAATGAACCAAAGAATCATTCTGGCAAAGATAAATTTCACCCCAAGGTTCAAGACCTGGGAGCTGGCAGGAATCCAGACACTTTGACATAATTTTCTGCTAGTGCACCCCTGCCACTTCTCTTTTGATCATTTAGTTTCTGTTGGAGAAAAGAGACTGCGCAGTAGGGTAATCTGAGCAGGAACTCGATGGAACACAGAAACAAGAGACTGGACTCCTACTTTGTCAAAACAAGGGTGCAAAATAAATATGAGGGGGACTGCGGCTTTTCAGTTGTCAGTCGTGGAATGGGTATGAAAAGGAGCAGCTCACTGCTAACAGTGATATTTCGAGAATATTTGTCAGGGAGTACATATCACATTCTGGTAGCCCTAACATTCAATCTATTCTTGAGGCAATGGGTGAGCAAAAGTGATTTAGTAAGATCAGCCCAAGCTGCCCCCTATTAGGATTTTGACCAGAAGTTTTACTTAATGCTGAGTAAGATAAATAAACCTAGTGGTTTGACCATCATACCAAAGTCTACCTGGAACCGCAGGATATGTGTGCTTAAAGTGCTGGTTTCAATGGCCTAAGGCTAGCTAGAGACTGTGATTTTTTTACTGTTAATGTGGATCCAGAGAAGCCTAAAAAGAGTTCTGCTGCCACAAATGGGCTTTTCCAATCCTTGCAATGCCTGAAAAGCTGATTCTGAGGGGTGGGGGGCACTTTGGAATGTCCTGGGATGTGGTTCAGGGAGCCTCCCGCTGGTGTGTGTGTATTCATACACTTTGTTGAGGAGCTCCCATCAATTAACGGATGGCATTCTAGCAACATTCCTTTTTCTGCATCAAAAGCATATGATGGCCACATACTAATGACCATTTTTACTGAAACGAACAGTTAAAAAGTTGGACTATGTGAATTCTGAGACTAGGGGGTATGGTTTTTGAATGTGGTTTGAGGGGGAATCATGCCCTTGGTGTACACAGATTTTAATTTTGTCCAGTGGTCACTTGCTCAAATTCCCATTCAGCCATGAAACTCACTGGGTGACTCTGGACCAGTCACTAACCTACCCCACAGGGTTGTCAGAGGAAGAGTGGTGTATTGGGGTTGTTGGAGGAAGGGTAGGTCCTTCAGGACTGCCTCTGCCATCCAACTTCAACTCGCCTTGTGAGGTCGTTTCAGGTGGCCCTTCTCAGAGTTCCGGGAATCCAGGCCCAGGGGAGATACATGGGGCCCGGGCTCATGGGAGGGCTTTCTTTGTTGCAGTCCCCTCCTTTTGGAACACTCTGCCTCATGAGATTCATAATGCCCCCTATCTTCAGTCCTTTAAGAGAGCCAGCATGGTGTAGTGGTTAGAGTGCTGGACTAGGACCGGGGAGACCCGAGTTCAAATCCCCATTCAGCCATGAAACTAGCTGGGTGACTCTGGGCCAGTCACTTCTCTCTCAGCCTAACCTACTTCACAGGGTTGTTGTGAAAAAGAAACTCAAGTATGTAGTACACCGCTCTGGGCTCCTTGGAGAAAGAGCGGGATATAAATGTAATAATAATAATAATAATAATAAATTTTGCCAGGCTTTTAGTTTTTAATGTGTGTGTGTGGGGTTCTTTTTCTCCCCCCCTTTTTCTTTCTCCCCTCCTTCCCCCCTTCTTCTCTTGTATTTGTTGTTGTTTTAATTTATGTAAACTGCCTCAAGTCTAAGGAAGTCAGGTGGTCAATAAATTTGCTAAATAAAATAAATAAATAAATAACACACACACACACACACACACACACACACACACACACACACACACACATATATATATAAACTTTTTTCAGGTTTTTGAAACAATATAACAACCTGCAACACTGATTTACCAGACATGAAAGTGTGGTGCGTATGATCTCACTCCCTGCAATCATTCTTTCAATTTTTCATCTCTTAAAAAGGGTGGGGAGGGGGGAAGCCAGCCTACTATTTGTCTGCAGCCAAATATTCAGGACTAACAAAACTCAACAGTATTTTCCAAGATACACAGAACAAATCAAAGAACCCTGACTTTGAGTCTGGAATGTAGTGTGCAAATTTCCTCCATTTCCAACAGTTGTATGTACTGTATTGATTTCAAATATTTTGCTTTTGCAGAGCTGAGGAACTGAAGCAGTGCAGTGTGGCAGAAGGAAGAAATAATAAAAAGTTTAGGACAGTAAAGGAAATAGATTATAGTGGTGGTGGTGGGGGAGACAATGACTCAGAAGAGACTACTAATTGTCCACAGTCATCCCTTAATCACTGAAACTCCCCCAAAGCTTCTCTTTGATCTCCCCATCCCACTAAATAGCTCCTTCTGTACAGATCCTGTCCGGTGTTCAGGAAATTGACTAGCTGGCTCTGTTGTAGAATTTAATTGAATGTGCTGTGAAAAAATTGATACAAAAAGGTAAACCATTTACATTATAATTTGGCATCCTGTTATGGCACTTCATGGGCAATTCCTCCAAGGCGCTGACACTGTAAACTTTGAATATGGGGAAAGTAACAAAAGGAGGGAAGGATAGGATGGAGAGGGGCAAAGCTGAAAGACCAGAAGAGATGATTCTCAGTAAAGACACCATCACAAGTACTAAGGATTTGTTTCAGCTGGGGTTGAGCATTAAGGAGTTAAGCAATCAGCTTCACCTGTTCTTGCAAAAATGGTGTATTAAATAAAGGTGTAATTCACAGGCAGGCTATTGAGCAACTACACCTGCACAACTGATCAAGAGAAACTGCTTTAGTGGCTTTCAGAATGCTTTCTATTTATCTTCCTCATGTTTCTTCTTCTCTTCCCATGCAGTGCCCCCCCCATTAAGGAATTAATGCTTCCTACTGACTTCAAAAGAAGAATTTTGACAGCATGCCATTAGCTGAAGACATTTCAGTTTTGTCTGGTGATTACACTAATAACTATTTCTTTAGTTGTTTGTTTACTATGCTGTTATTTCAAACGGAAGGCTTGGATGCAGCTGAATAGAAAGGGATTGTAGGTGCTTTCCTAGAAGGTTATGCTTTGCAGAGCCTGACTCTGCCCTTCTGTGGCTGATACCCTAGCCCTGAGCTTTGTCATCTCCAAGTGTCTTCCTTAGTACTCCGGCATTTTAAAAAGGGCTTTGCCTTCCACGGTGTAATTGCAACCAGAAGCCACACTGAAGTGGGAAACAGAAGATAACATCAGGTCACTCAACGAGCAGAAGTTCACCAGGAGCAGCAGGATAAATCATTGTCTGTTGACAAGTTTTTATTGCCTTGGCCTTGTATCCTATTGGTGCATTTTAGCATGACCAGTGTTTTCTACTGTGAATCCACCAGACTTTGCATTTATGGTGACTAGTCAGTGTCCTCCTCGGTGTTATGGAACCAATGTAGTTAGCCCACTTTTTACACTCCATATTACCATATAGTTGAGGGCCATCTACCTATGATGGGGACAATCACATGTTTACTCTATTCACATATAAAGTGGTGAGTTAAATTTTTATAACAAAAGAGGTCCATGGGTGAAGGCGTCATGAATATTGCTGCAAACACATTCCTCCTACCCTGGCTCCAGTAATGGAAATGAACTCGGCAGAGGAGATAGTGTCTGAAGTAGCAGAGCACAGGAAGGTATGGCAAGAGTGGGGAGAGGATTCAGCTCTCCTCACTCACGTGTCAATTTGTTGAGCAAAAATTGGACTTCCTCACCTCCCGCTTTATATGTGCATAAGGTAGACACATGGATAAACAAACATGGCCACCCTGTCACATCTAGTTTGGCCTTGAACATTAGGGGTGTGTGTATGTATATATGTGTATATACACACACATACACATACACACAACCATCTAAAGGGCACATACCTTGGCTTTTAAGAACCTTCTCTCACTTAAAATCCAAATTTCGGGCATCTCAGATATACTTCTAGCATGCTTATTCTTTATAGAGTATTTATTATTCACAGTTTCCTTGTAATCCATAAATAATATGAGGTCTGTCCAGTCTGAAGGAAAAACTGCTTTGTATTTCCTAGGCTTGTGCACTTGGAATTTGTCAGAGGCTCCACAGCACATGGATATGGGCACTCACAGTGGACTGTGCAGCCAGCTGTTGCTGTTTCAGGCATGGGGAGAGGTGCCTTTGTACCAGAACTGGCAACTCTGCTGGAGGCTGGGGGAGGCAGGGGGACTGTAGGAAAAGCACTGGTAAGTCCCCAGGGGTCCCACGCAGCCTCCTGGCCTCCCCCACGCAGCTGCTGGTTCTAGTACAAAGGTGCCTTCTGTGCCAGAAACAGGTTGCATGCCATGGGGAGGGGTTGCACACATAAGGGCTTGTGACAGATTCTGATTGCACAGGCCTTCAGAATGTCTAATACTGCATGGATGATAATGAGGCTTGCAGCAGGAGGAGGGAGAGCACAGTGGCTGCTTAGGGCTGTTGCTGGGCTCTCTCCATCTTTTGCAAATTGGAGAGGTCGGAAGAGGAGGTAGGGGGCAACCGACTGAGGGCTAGGGTTGCCATATTCTGGCTTTCAAAATCTGGGTGCCTAATTTGCATAGTATGTAAATTGGCTTGAAAATAATTTTTGAGCAGAATAGTGACCGCATGTTTTGCTCCATAACTCTACTTCTACAAAGGCTAGAGCTTAGGAGGAGGAGGAGGAGGAAGAAGAAGGCTGAGATCTGGGCGAATCTGGGTGGGCTAAGCAATCTGGGTGAGATGCTTAAAATCCAGGTGAAATCCAAAATTTGGGGGGGCATGGCAACTGTAATGAGGGAGCAGGGAGGGTCTAGCCCCAAATTGCAGCCTGAAGTGACTACTTCAGCCTGCATCTTGGCAGGGTAGTCATTGCAGACATATTTATTTTTCTATGTAAATCGTTTTGAGAAGAACTCTTGTTGAAAAGTGGTATATAAATTACACTGTAGTACTGTAGTAGACTGCGGGAAAGCAGCATTAATTGTTAGAAAGGTGGAGGGAGGGAGGAGGTGCTGAGTCCATATTTGCTTCTATTTTGTCCTCCCTTTTAGATTCTTTGTCATCTGTTTTAATTTTTCTGAGGTATGTTTTCATTCTCTGAGTTTGGGGTCTCTGTTGTTCCCTCCTATGTGCAGATACAGCACATATTACACTTAGAAATGCCTGAGGTCTCCACAGCAGCCATTACATGCAATTCTAGCATGCACACTTACCTAGGAGCAAGTCTTTACCTTGGAGTAAGTCCTACTGAATTAAGCAGATTGGATCCAAAGGAAGTTAGTCACTCATTGCTAGATATCATTGAAATCCATGAGAAAAGTTAATAGTGGCTAACTTCAGAATCAGAATCTTTAATGTTATGGCCACAAGCCAAAACAAAAGAAAAAGATTACAGTTATACAGCAGTAAATAGAGTACATATGATTAAAACAGTTAAAATTAAAATTAATTAAAATTTTTAACAATATTTGAAACATAGTAATAAAAATGAAAACAAGAGAATGTCCTTATTAACCATCCGGTGACATATATTTATGGCAGCAGCACAGAATTTAGCAACATTAGATGTAACTACAAACTCTGAGTCCGAAAGCAACAAGGAACAATAAAATTGCTGCTGTCGACCAGGGAATTTACATAACAAAGGTGTGATGAAAGATTCACAAATATCCTTATAGAAAAGGCAGAATAATAAAACATGTTTGATAGTTTCGACCTGATCCAGCCCACAAGGGCAAAATCTATCAGCAAGTGGAACCCCTCTGTAGCACCCTTCTAGGACCACTGAGGGTAAACAGTGGCAACAAACCAAGGTAAAAGCTTTCCTTTACCTCGGAAATTCCAGCCAAGTAAAATAATTCATTGCAAAAACTAGGTATCTTCTTTCCTCCAAGATATAAAATTTAGAGACCTTCCCAAGGTCATTTTGCTGTTCAGAATCAAAAACTCATTGTTTAACCAGCAGTCTTGCCTGATCAAAACCCAATTTGGACAAGATTGTAACAGAGAGACCCAGAGTAGCTATTTTAGCCTCAATAGACTGGATCCACCTGGAGCCGAAATCTTCCTGAAAAATTAGGAGAGCCAGGCCAACTGGATAATAGATTAGTTTAAGCCAGTAACAAAGTATAGCAATCCAGGCCTCTACCCTAATCAAGCCAGTCTCCAAATGGATGGCAGCATTCGAAACTGATCTTGGGGTATTAAGTGCAGATCTCAGGAATTTTGACTGCACATATTCCAAAGTTACTATATTTGAGAAAGAGCCCAACTACACTCCATAAGGTAGTTGGGACAATGACTCGGCTTTAAATAATTTAAAAGTTGCTGGTAAGTAATAGCCACCTTTTGATCGCAAGCACTGTAAAATGGCAAGCGAGCTTTTCTGAGCATTGGAGGCTACATAATTCGCATGGGCCTTCCTAGTGCCCCCAGCATGGAAGACTACCCCTAGGTACTTAAAAAATAATACCTGTTCAATAAGTTGTCCCTCAATCCTTCAAGTGCAAATCTTAGGTCTCTTTACAAAAGCCATTATTTTGGTTTTCTGAAAATTGATCTCCAAACCTTCCTTCTTGCAGTACAGATTTTATGCACACAGCATTTTTCTGAGGCCAATAGGAGTTCTCGATAGGAGAACCGCATCATCTGCACAGAGGCGTATCTAGGGAAAATAGCGCCTAGGGCAAGCACTGAAATTGCACTCCCTGTCCAAATATCTGACACCCATCTTTCAGATAACTTTACCATAACATCAGCTAAAAAATACAAGTCAAGCTCGTTAATCTTTTAATATTTCAAAAACTATTTAGCAGTGGATGTAGCTAGACCAAAAAATGCTGGGAAACTACAAATTTCAGTATGCTGGAGTTCATGAAATACCCAAATACTATGTGGAGGTGTACTTGGAAAACTAAACAGAAGTGCCTGTCTAATTCTCTACTATGCATTGTAGCATCACTATTACATAAGTTTTAAAAATCAATGGAGAATTTGACTTTTCCCAGATACTCTGAAAATAATTAAAGGATATGCAGAGTAAACTGTGTCACTGCTTGGAATATATTCTAGTATTTCAGAAAGACAGTTAAAATTAGAGAAAGAAAGCAAGAAACTCCCAGTGGGCCTTAATACTAAGGATTTCACGCTGATTCAAAGACAAACTCACAATTAATAGCCATATTATTAAGACATCACATTTAACTCACTTATCACAAGAAGCAAAGTAAGAGCAAATGAATACAATCCTAGCTCACAAGCTTCACCTCAGTATTCACAACCCTGATTCTCTGTACATAGTGCCAAACTAAATATGTGAACAGTGACTTATATTGTATCTTTTTAAATTTTTCTTTACCTGTAGCCTCTTCAGGGGGCTTCCTAAAGGCTGTGTGTGTGTGTGGGGGGGGTCCTGCAAATGTTCCCCCTCCCCCACTGGCCTCTAGGGTCTCACAGAGACCATTTGAGCATGTGTGGTGGCTATTTAATTTTTTTTTTAAATGGCTGCTAAAAACAAAATGGCCACCACGCATGCTCAAATGTCCTCTGCGAGGCCTGGCCTGGCCTAGGGCCTCACAGAGGCCTTTCGAGCATGCGCGGTGGCCATTTTGTTTCCGGCAGCCATTTTTTAAATTTAAAAAATGGCGCCCCCTTCAAGTGGTGCACGGGGCATGTGCCCTGCCTGCCCTACCATAGATATGCCCCTGCATAAAGCAAGATAGATATATTACTCCCTGCAAATTTATCAGGGTGGAAACCTAAAAGTTGATCCACCATAGAATTTATGTAGTAATTCAACAATAGTAGAGCAAGAATGCAGCCCTTCTTAACACCTCTCTGGGTCACAATGGCACTCATTAGATGCCCTTGAAGGTTGTATCTAACTTTAAGAGAAGTGTCTGAATATAGCACTTGGAGCAGGTATAACAAAAGATGGTCAATGGAAGAAGTCCCCAGTTTTTCCCAAAGCTTAACCTGTGAAATGGAATTGAAAGCTGCCTTCAAGTCTACAAAGGCAGCATATAAAGAGGTCTTTATAAGGTGTTGCAATACTAAACAATGATCAGTAGTAGATCGACCCTCCCTAAAACTGGTCTGTTCGTCAGCAAGAAGGTTCTCGTGATCTAGCCAATCCTTTAACTTATCATGTAAGTGTCTTGAGCAAGTCCTTACCTTGGAGTAAGTCCTACTGAACTAAGCAGATTGTATCCAAATAAAGTTAGTCATTGCTAAATATCATTGAAATCAATGAGAAACGTTAATAGTGGCTAACTTAATTTCAATGACTGACATGATAAAGAGAATTACTCAAAGTAGTCCAGTTGAAATTAAAAGGATAAATTAGGTATTGCCTAATTTCAGTGGGACTACTTTGAGTAAACCTTTTGAGTAATGTATTGGCTCACGTCAGCCAAAACCAATGTGCCATGGGAGGAAGGCATGAAAGGAAGTGCCCAGGCCAGGGAGCTCTTGTCCTCAGCTCCTGAAAAGACCAACAGCCTGAGACAACTTTTAAAAACCTTCTGTAATTTGCTTCTTTTAATATTTTAAACCACTTTGGGTGCCTTTGTCAAGGCAGAAAGGCAGTATTTAAAATGTAGTAATAAATAAATAAAACAACTTAGACATGACAAACATTCTTAGTCAGGGTAGCCAGAACAGGCCGTAAATAGGTCCAATCAAATTACAAATTTACATTCAAAGAGGATCTCCGTCAACTGTACTGAAATCCAGTGCCACTGGATTGTATGTAAAGAAATTTAGTCATGATTAATTCACCATTGAAATCGATTAGACAAGTTAGTCATGACTGGAAAGCCAATTCCGGGAGAGGGGTGTGTGAGAGACCCTTGGCAATGGTATGGAATTGGTGGCTGCAAGAAGAGAGGGGAAGCATGGAGAGACATTTCCCATTCGTGGCGCTTCTGTTAGTGAAAGGGGTCTAGCCGTTTCTGGAGGCTCCCTCCCAGCACCACATTTTCCACCAATGTCAAAGAGCTATCGACTCTTGGCCTGCTTTGGTCTTGTGCTAGTGCCACTTGAGAGCCAGCGTGGTGTAGTGATTAGAGTGCTGGACTAGGACCGGGAGACCCGAGTTCAAATCCCCATTCAGCCATGAAACTAGCTGGGTGACTCTGGGCCAGTCACTTCTCTCTCAGCTTAACCTACTTCACAGGGTTGTTGTGAAAAAGAAACTCAAGTATGTAGTACACCGCTCTGGGCTCCTTGGAGGAAGAGTGGGATATAAATGTAAAAATAACAAAAATAACAATAACTGTGAATGCTAGCCAGAGTGGGCAGCATCCTCTGTAGGTGTTTACTGTGGACTTGGGGGGCTTTAAATATTAATTTATTTCTCTAAAAGGTCTGACATGGCACACATTTGGGCAATTACTCAAAGAACCTAAAAGCAAACATACCTATTCTGCACTATTATGTTGGAAGGATCTTATTCTGATGGCACTAGTACTATATCCCTACTAACTGAGCAGGACACCCTTTCAAAGTGGTGATTCTGTTTATTTAGCAGTGGGAGAGCAACTGGCCCTCTCCAACCCCAACACAGCATCCCTCCAGTGGCTATTGCTGGTGACTATCTTATTTTTCTTTTTTAGACTGTGAGCCCTTTGGGGACAGGGATCCATCTTTCTTTCTTTATTATTTGTTTTCCCTTTATGTAAACTGCTTTGGGATTGGGAACTTCTGCTGAAAGGCAGAATATAAATATTTGTTGTAGTAGTATTCCAGCTGCAGTGCAAACAATGATGTTGTGCTGAGTGGTGATAAACAGCTTTCTAATCCAACATTTTATCTACTATGAACTCTGAGTCTTTCAAGGTGTTTGAAAATCCCCAGGTATACTGCTCCCACAAGACTGGGGAGTTTCCAGAGATGTACCAAACCTTGTGAGCTGAAATACAGAAATGTGGCAAAATGTGTATTTGTATCCATACATCTCATGATTCTTGAAGGCTAACAGGCTGCTTGCTACTTATGCCAGCTAACATAATTATCCAGGAGTGTGTGAATAAAATCCATGCACAGTCATGGAACTGCACAGATGCAGATGTATAAAACTATATAGAGGGAACTGTAATCTGCACATCTAGAGGCAACTGAAGAACAACAGATATAGACATTAACACACAAATATCTATAGAAGGTACAAAGGATGGTGTATATACAAAAAGACAGAAATAGGTGTTGGAGAGGAAGAGAAATAGGAAGACCCAGGAGAGGAGAGGAACAGGGAGAGGGACCATATTAAGAAAACGGATACAGTCATTTAATATGTGATGTGCCCCGAGTACCCATGGAAAAAGTCTCATAGTCATAGCACACTTCACAATATGATGGTGCATGTGGGAGAAACAACTTATGAAGTGGCCCTGAGAAAGTTTGGTAGAGCCAAAAAAATGATGAGGCAGGACCAGAAGATTACATAAACGACTCTAGTCACATTTTCAGTCTTTTCTCCTCACTCACAAATGCAAGAAGTTTACTTAAAAAAAAACCCAACAACATCAGAAAGAAACCATGAGAATCTGATGTTTCCAATAAGAGTCCCAGATAATCCCACCGATGTCCCCTCTAACAGGGATTCCTTGATTTTGTTGACTACAACTCCCAGAATCTCCAACTGCAAGGACTTTTGCTTGGCGTTTATGGGAGTTGTAGTCAACAACCTTTGGGAATCCATGTTAGAAGGAACACTGAATCCCACCAACTGATATTATGAAGCAAGTTGGAGTAACAAAGTGTAACTTGGACACACCAATCTAAATTATATTTTTTCCTTATATTTTATATTTTATATTTTCCTATATATTTTTCTTACATTTTTTCTTATATTTGAGCAATATACTCTGAACTAGAATTTAAAAGGAGTAAGAAACTGCATTTTATTAGATATGAGTAGAATATTTCACTTGCAATATTTAAGAACATGCTGGATCAGGCCCAAGGCCCATCTAGTCCAGCCTCCTGTTTCCCGCACTGGCCCACCAGATGCCTCTGGGAAGTCGAGAGGCAAGAGCTGAAGGCATGCTTTCTTTCTCCCGCGGTTGCTTTTCTGCAACTGGTATTCAGAGTCATCCTGTTTCTAAGCCTGGAGGTAATCTATAGCCATCAAGACTAGTAGCCATTGATAGACTTGTTCTCCATCAATTTGTCTAAGGCCCTTTTAAAGCCATCCAAGTTGGTGGCCATCACTACAGCCTGTGGCAGAGGATTCCATAGCTTAATTATGCACTGTGAAAAAGAATTTTCTTTTGGCAGTGCTACATTTCCTGGCAGAAACAAATTTCTCAGTATTGGAGCAGTAATGTCAGCGGAAGAGCATCGCATACTGCACTAACAGGGTACCTAGACTTTGTCAACTCTCTACATTTGGAGCATCAAGACCCATCAAGCTGAATGTTTCCTAGCAGCCATCTTCTTCTTTATATATATTTCCCTTAGGCATTGATTGATTGATTAAGTGCCCTCAAGTCAGTGTTGACTCTTAGCAACCACATAGATAGATTCTCTCCAGGATGATCTGTCTTCAACTTGGCCTTTAAGATCTCTCAATGGTTCATTCATTGCTGTCGTAATCAAGTCCTTCCGCCTTGCTGCTGGTCATCCCCTCTGTCTCTTTCCTTCAACTTTCCCAGCATTATGGACTTCTTGAGGGAGCTGGGTTTTTGCATAATGTGTCAAAATATGATAATTTAAGCCTGGTCATTTGTGCCTCGAGTGAAAATTCTGGATTGATTTGTTCTATGATCCATTTGTTTGTTTTCCTGGCTGTCCATGGTAACCTCAAAAGTCTTCTCCAGCACCAAAGTTCAAAAGCATCAATGCTTTTTCTATCTTGCTTCTTCAAAGTCCAGCTTTCACATCCATTGAGTGTCAGCGGAAAAACCATTGTCCGAACGATTGTAATCTTTGTAGGTATAAACATGTCACGGCATCTAAATATCCTTTCCAAGGCCTTCATTGCAACCCTACCAAGTGTGAGTCTGCAGCATATTTCTTGACTGCTGGATCCTTTACTGTTGATGGTCAATCCTAAAAGGCAGAAGCTATCCACCACTTCAATGTCTTCATGATCAATTCTGAGGCTGGTCATGATTAATTCTAGAGCTTGCAGATCATCCCTATTCACCGCAGAGTGGTGTCGTCAGCATAGCGCAGGTTATTGATGTTTCTTCCTTCAACTTTAAAAGTTAAGCATACCTGTCACTAATCCCATGTGTGGCAGCTCTTGTGAGAGTTCGAGCAGCTGCAAGAAAGCGATGGGGACAGGCAGGAGGGAAGAAAATGGTGGTGGCAGCCAGCCAGCCATTGGGAAAACAAAACGGGAGTGAGCAGTGGTGGCTGGCCGGCTGGCTGGCCAGGAAGAAAGGAGCAGTGTGGGAGGGCGGGTGGAACACCGGCGGGGGGGCGGATGGCAGCGGAGGCTGTCTGGCGGGTGGGTGAGGAAGCGGAGGTGGAAGAAGACGGTGATGGCAGCCAGGGGGGTGGGGGATGGCGGTGGTGACGAACTAGCAGTGCAGATGCTCTGCACCCAGTTCAGCGTATGTGTGTGTATGTATATATCTATATCTATATCTATATCTATATCTATATCTATATCTATCTATCTATCTATGTTTTTGTTGCCTGTCTGGGGCTGCAAAAAACAAGGAGGTTGTCAAGTGCTTGGAAGGCGATAATATATTATTAGTGTTTGGCTTGGAGGAGGCCACAAGTTATGTAAACCTCACTTAAAGACACTACCTCATGATATGCATCTCAGAACAAATCTCTGAATCTGCCCACATTTCCTTCTGCTGCTTATAGTACAGAAATCTGCACAGAGTTTTACTCTTCTTTAATTTCCTACAGGCAATAACATACTATGAACAAGTCAAATCAATGATGTGTGATTAATTTCAATAACCATCACATAAGTGGAACTTATGTTCCACTTATAACCCAGCGTGGTGTAGTGGTTAGAGTGCTGGACTAGGACCGGGGAGACCCGAGTTCAAATCCCCGTTCAGCCATGAAACTAGCTGAGTGACTCTGGGCCAGTCACTTCTCTCTCAGCCTAACCTACTTCACAGGGTTGTTGTGAAAGAGAAACTCAAGTATGTAGTACACCGCTCTGGGCTCCTTGGAGGAAGAGCGGGATATAAATGTAATAATAATAATAATAATAATAATATAAATTAATAACTGGAATATGACAAAGAGAGTTCCCACTAGTTTGCCATGGAGTAATTGTGGCCCAAAGCTATTGCATATTCCTTATCTAGGCACTGAGTGATCATGATAAAGACAAGACGTATCCAATAGTTTCCTAGCAATGTACACATAAATAAGCAAATACAATTTTGTCTTGTTTACTTGATCTAAAGAAAAAGTGCGATTTCATTCTAAATCATATAATTTGACTTTAAAATAGAATCACAGTATTAGAGACAATAATGTTAATTGCCAAATTATTTTCTCTTAATTTTACTTTTTGCCCAGGAGGCTAAGAATGTGATCTCATAAGCAGCTATAAAAAAGTCATAGGGCAAGTACAGCCAATAAGATCAGCTCTAATTTAAAAATGTGTGTGCATTGTCAGTTCTGATCTTAATCTCCCTTAATGGAGTTGACATACATTCATTTCTTCAAGTAATCTAAACTGTCAAATATCCTACCAGGCAAAGCACAGATGGTGAATTCAATAAGATCTAAACTGCTGTGCACGATTATGAATGAAAATGCTGAATTTGGAACAGGCTGTTTACTGATGCATTAGTAACATCAATTAGAAGGTGCAGCTCTAGGTTTAAATGGTTTTTCAATGCCATTTAAGTAAAATGGTCTATCATTTTTAGAAATTACAATTGAAGGGCAATATGGTCCTAATTTGTTGAAATGGTGACAGCATAAGAGCTGTGTCTGAAATATTCTTATTTAATCAGTTAATTTGCTGTCTAGTATAGAAATAATTGATCTGCCTGATCTGCCCGGAAATTACATGAGTTTAAATATAAAATATTTTTAAAAGGCTGCAAAGTGAATTCCACCAACAACTATCTTTGATAGCCCAGAAGTAATAAATTAATACTACATTTGAGCCAATTCTAGATAGCTAGAAGAATATTAAAAAATGGTAACTCAGAATAGCTCACTGGAGCAAATGCCAATTAGCAAAGACATGGTGTGAGTTCAGTTCATATTTCTTAGCAAGTAGCTTCTGTAACTTTTAAAAAAAATAATTATTCAGTATAGTCACCTTGCTCTGCTGGAGCAGATTATGACATACAAATTCTATGCAACAGAGGTCTTGCTCAGGAGCTGTCAGTATGTTAGATACTACTACTCAAGAGAAAACATCAGACAGGTAGAGAGGAGGAGTTTTGTATTTGAAGGGTGCACCTCAAGCAATCAGCTGTACTATTTGATGTCATTTTACTGGTGCAAAACTTTGGTATGGGGTGGGGGTGGGGTTCCTACATGCAGATTAATCACTGCAGACAGAAAGATCCTCCGGTATCACCTCAAGCACAATAAGTGCCAGTGGATTCCACACATTTGGTTGTAAGATGGGACATTTTGAGAATGTTATGATGAGAAATCAAGAGATGGGAATGCAGATGTCATCCAATCATGAAACAATTAAGGCTGGCTGATCAGAACAACAATAAGCTGAAACAGCAGTAACGAATTTTCTTCTGCAATTAGCAGCTTTGGCGTGTTCTTCCTCCAAGAGCACAAGGAATCAATCTACGGAGAAGTTCTCTTACACAAACTATACTGGGAAACTATTCATGGGAGCAGCACAAGAGCACAGTAGGAAGCTATAAATAAATTATATTTATAAATTGTGCCCCTAGCCTGTGCCCCTTCTTGAAGCAATATAACACTTTCATTCAAACAAGCTTTTATGGCATTCTCAAACATGACATTAAAAGTACTTTTGAGCCTTTCTTTAAGAGCGAGTTTTGTGCATATATGAATGTTGTTGTACAAAAGTAAGCAGAAGAGAGCCACATCCAATGTACGTTCTAGACAATGGTTTTAGATTTTCATTACATACAGCTACAATTATTATTATTTATTACATTTATAAACCACCCCATCCAAAGGCTCTGGGCGGTGTACAACAAAAATGTACAGATACTTTAGTTCCATGTGTGAAAACCTCCTTGATATTAGGCAGCTTGATTTGACTATCAAAGCAGCTTGAGTTAATTTATGTGCAACTGTAGCCTTGTGAATGTAGGCATGACATGGTGAAACATCTGACACCCGACTAGCTGATTTCAGATATTGCTGCCTTTACTCATTTTGAGCTATAAATTACCTTAGTAAGATACAGGAAATATCTGTATAATCTAATGACCATCAGATGTACCTGCAAAACTAAATTTGGTCAGGTGTTCCTTGCTTCAGGAAAACACCTTGTTGGATGCTGTCTACTTGAATCCTGATTCTCATGGGTTCATTTTATCTGACCTGTATTGACTCAAGTTATCACCACAGCATCCTGGTTGGGCCCTGACCTTCTGGCTCCCATATTCCTGAACACAGATGAACTACCTTGATGTGATGCCATCAACCATTGGCAGTATGAGGTAGAAAGGGGAAGAGGGTGTGCCTCAGAAAGGGAGCAGTGGTTGCTTCCTCTTACTGCCCTCAAGACATATCACCAGGAGGGCCATTGGCTGAGGTTCATGTTCTTCTTTCACCTTTCTCTCCCTCTCTATTGATATTGCCTATACTCCCAGTTCACAGCTGGGAGGAACATCTCAGAATCCTCTAGATCAGGAATTCTCAAAGTTGGGTCCCCAGATGTTATTGGACTTCAACTCCCATAATCTCCAACCAAAGGCCACTGGGGCTAGGGATTATGAGAGTTGAAGTCCAATAACATCTGGGGACCCAACGTTGAGAATCCCTGCTCTATATTACACTGGGTGACCTCCAGGCTAGGCAACAGTTACTTCTAGTTGCTATATAATACCAGAAGTCTGAAGATTATTAGTGAGTTGTTTCTTTAGGTTGGTGATTCAGTGCACAGGGCACCTCAGAGGAGGCCACCACCACTGCTGTCAGTGCAAATGAACTGGCTTCTTCAGTGAACCAAGAGTGATAGAACACTTCACACAGGTTTACCATTGAACTATGACTACAGGTATTGAAATGGTATTGACTAAACAAGGGTATTTCTGGAATCACTGATAGAAGGGTGAGCTCAGAGTCACTCCACACTTGGGAATCGCTTGTTCTGTGTGCCTCCAATTCTCTTTACAAATTACTGGAATATTATCCTTACTGTTAATTTTCAGGACACATTTTAAGATATTTGTGTCATCCTAATCAAATTTCTCTAAATGTTTGCACTATTTAGTCTCTTAATGCCAACTTCATCAGGAAATGGCATGACTTCCCTAAATGCCTGCCTGGAGGTGATAATGGGCTGGATGAAGAATAACAAGCTGAAGTTGAATCCAAATAAGATGGAGGTACTGTCTGTAGGAGCTGCCTAATGGCACAGTGGGGAAATGACTTGACTAGCAAGCCAGAGGTTGCCGGTTCGAATACCTGCTGGTATGTTTCTCAGACTATGGGAAACACCTATATCAGGCAGCAGCAATATAGGAAGATGCTGAAAGGCATTATCTCATATTGCACGGGAGATGGCAGTGGTAAACCCCTCCTGTATTCTATCAAAGACAACCACAGGGCTCCGTGGTTGCCAGGAGTTGACACTGACTTGACAGCACATTTTACTTTTACTTTCTGTAGGGGGTTGGGACCTGAGAGATAGCTTAGATCTGCCTGTTCTGGATGGGGTTACACGCCCCCTAAAAGATCAGGTCTGTAGTCTGAGAGTGCTTCTGGATCATAAACTCTCTCTGGTTTCTCAGGTTGAGGCAGTGGCCAGTAGAGCTTTTTATCAGCTTTGGCTATGTCAAATTTCTGGAGACAAATAACCTTAAAACAGTGGTACATGTGCTGGTAACCTCCAGGCTTGACTACTGTAATGCACTCTATGTGGGGCTGCCTTTGTACATAGTTGGGAAACTGCAATTGGTACAGAATGCGGCAGCCAGATTGGTCTCTGGGTTTATCTGAAGGGACCATATAACACCAATTTTGAAAGAACTGCAGTGGCTGCTGCTATGTTTCCAAATGAAATACAAAGTGCTAGAGTCCAGGGTACTTAAAGGAGTGCTTTCTCTGTCTCCAACCCGTCGCCTATTAAGATCATCTGGAGAGGTCCAGTTATGGCTGCTGCTGATTTGTTTGATGGTTACCTGGGACCGGGCCTTCTCTGTGGCCCCAGGGCTTTGGAATGTGCTCCCTGCTGAAATAAGAGCATCTCCTTCTCTGTTTGCTTTTAGGTGGACCTTGAAGACGTACCTGTTTTCCCAGGCTTTTAACTGAAATCTAAATTTTAATGTGTTTTTAATTATTGAGATTTTATATGTTGTATGAATTTTAACTGTTTTATATAGTTTTATTTTTTAATTTGTACACTGCCTGGAGATTTCTATATCAGGCGAAGTAGAAATAGAAATACAATCAATCAATCAATCAAGTGAAATATATATGGGAATAAATTACAGAACTATTTCCCCCTTTCTTAAGCATCACATGAGTTTTGTCAAATGTGGTAAAATTACCATATTTACTACAGCTAATCATAATCCCCACTGTACTTGGGTCTAATTTTTCCTCAATATTGTATAGCAACAATAATGCATTACACTATATTGCAAACAACCAAACAGACACACACTAAACATACTGAACCTTTCTACAGTCAGTCAACTCATTGCTCAGGATGAATCTTGGCCACACCCACTGGAAACAAGACTACCTTATGAGTCATACACTTATCTTTAAGCAAACTGATAAGTTTAAATATAGCAGGCCAGCTGCCCATTTTGCCAGATATAGACTCAAAAGTGCTGCTTTCAAGGGTCTATACACAGGGCAATAAAGTTCATAATGGATGATGTCTTCTGTTTCTCCCAAATCACAATGGTACAACAATTCCTTGTAAGGAATGTTACCAGTGTTAAATGTAATTTGTGTCCATTGTCTGGAGGAAGAGAGCACAAAAAGCTGCTTAAAAGTTAAACTTTGAATGAGAGATAGTTTGGCCGATTACCTATCTGCAAAATAAAAGGTGAGATTTTGGCAGCTCAATTACTTTCCATACTTTTGTCATTCAATATCTGTCGATCTAGATTTTACAACGGCTGTAGCTTTCCGTTTTATCGCTTTTCTCAAGCAGTCTCACAAAATAACATTATGTGGAAACTGTTTTCATCTCTATTTTTGCTTATTCTCATTATCATCATTTGTTTCCCATGCCAGCCAGCTGAACCTAGCAAAGGGATTCAGAGAGTATGTGGGTGTAGTTTATGTTAGAACAAAAACTATGAAGTTAAGAATAATTCTGTTTTGTAATGGTAATCTTTTTGTTAAGCTCCAAAATATACAGAGGAATTGCCTGCATTGCTCCCTACCCTCCAAACTGCTGCAATTAACAGTGTCAAACTTATTTTGCTCTGCTGTTTTTGTCACTTCTTTGACCTTTTATCTAGTTTCTGTTCAAGGCAACAGTCATCCCTACAGATAGGCCAAAAACATTCAAATTTAATACTGCACAGAAACATGAATTTAAGTGGGCCAGGAAGGTGGGAAACCTGCTTGAAGCAATTATAGTGAATCAGTGTAATTACAGGAGGCTGGAACTGGTCTGTTTGCAAAAAATATGGCAAGAAATGAATGGATAATGAAGAGGGAAGGGAGACATTTTGGAAGGGAGTAATGTTGGAAATGAATGTCTATTCATGGAATCATAATCACAAACTGTCAAATACACTCAACATGTTGGTATTCCCAGATTATTGTATAATGGTATTGTGCCAGAACTATGTGAATCATAAATCAATTCTTTGGCCTCCTTTCTGACATATTTTGTAACCCTTTGGGAAATCAAGTATGTGTTAAAATTTCCCCCAAGGCAGCAAGTCACCACCAGTACTCTGAATACTTGCTGACACCTTCTCTCTCATTGTGTATTCCTTCCCTGTTATTCAGTCACTTACTCATTTATCAGCACATACAATTTCAAAAGAAAATTCCAAAACAGAATGGCCACAATTCAGTGGAGTTAGATGCATTTAAGACCATATTGATGCTTTTGAACTTTGGTGCTGGAGAAGACTTTTGAGGATACCATGGACAGCCAGGAAAATGAATGAAAACAAATGAATCATAGAACAAATAAATCCAGAATTTTCACTCGAGGCACAAATGACCAGACTCAAACTATCATAGGACACATAATGTGAAGATCCAGTTCCCTTGAGAATTCCATAATGCTGGGAAAAGTTGAAGGATAGAGAAGAAGAGGATGACCAGCAGCAAGGTGGATGGACTTGACTATGACAACAATGAATGCACCACTGAGATACCTTAAAGACCAAGTTGAAGATAGACTATCCTTTAGAGAATCTATCTATGTGGTCGCTAAGAGTCGACACCTACTTGATGGCACTTAATCAATCAATCCAACGGATTGTAACTGACTTCATAAAACATGTCATGTTTAACTCTGGGATGGATTGTGACCCTTCACTTTAATGTGCTGAACTGATAGAACTTTAATAGAAACTTAGAACTAAATAAAGCATTACTTATTTATTTTCTTTTTTTTTTATAGTATCATCCATGTACATGGACTGAGAAGAAAGGTCTCTGCCCTGAGGGGCTTACAGTCTAGAACTGGACAACAAAATGGGGAGCGGGGCAGGGGTGACAATATGCAATTGTTTCAGCTACACAAGCTTAGTTACAGCAGGGAAAGAAGACAAAAGCATTGCCAAAGGCTTCAACAACAGCAAAAAAAGGAGTGGGTTTTAAAAAGGAAGTTTGAATAGGGATACGACAAATATTTAAATGCCACTTTTCAACAAAATTTTCCAAAGCGGTTTATATAGATATAAATAAATAAATTAGATGACTCACAATCTTAAAGACCTCACAATCTTAAAAAAGAAACCTAAGATAGACACCAGCAGCAGCCACTCGAGGGATGCTGTGCTGGGAATGGATAGGTCCAGTTGCTCTTCCCCTGCTAAATAAAGAGAATCATCACTTTTAAAAGGTGCCTCTTTGCTCAGTTAGCAGAGGACAAATTTTGAAGGAAGTAGGAGAAGAGGCCTCCTCCTGCAGCTGTTCATAAGGGCAAAAGGGACAGCAAGGGAGAAGGAGTCCTTTGAGACAGCAGGAGGTCTTTGGGCAAATTGAGGGACAAGTTGAGGGACAAACAGAAGAAGCAAAAGTTACAGCCCAGGATGGAATGGGTTAGGAGATCTTAGAGGGAGGGGGGAGAGAGGGGGGGCAAGACTTTGAAGGCAAGGACAAAGAGCTTCTGATAGATCTGGGAGCAAACCAGAACCCAGTGAAAGGATTTAAGGAGAGGGGGTGACATGCTTGGTGCAATGAGAGAGGTCCATGGGGCTGGGCTCAAAGTCAGACTGGGAGCGTCAGGCAAAGAGCCAAGAACCAGGGTGAAGGAGAAAAGGGGAAAACTGGAGGCACAGTGTGTGTGGGAGAGGGAGAGGGAGAGAGAGACTAAGTAGACTATTATATTATAACCAGTATCTTTTATGTTTTGTTGTTTAAAAGTTTGTCCCAGTGGGACTCCTGTAGACAGTTGGGGGGTTGGAGTAGGAAAAGAAAAGGGAGAGAAAGAAGGAGAAAATGGTGTTGATGAACACTTAACTAAATCTATATAAGATTATTTTGTGTTTGTGAGGGAAGCAGCTATAAAACATAGACCAGCCAAGATGATGCAATGAGCCAGAATCAGGAAAAGTGCCAAGAGTCAAGTCAAGTGGACAAATCAGGGACATGGGTCTGAGACAGGGCTGAGAGAGATTCCTGCCTGCAACCTTGGAGAAGCCGCTGCCAGTCTGTGAAGACAATACTGAGCTAGATAGACCAATGGTCTGACTCAGTATATGGCAGTTTCCTGTGTTCCTATGGGTCAAGCAGCAAGCCAGAGCACAGGGACAGAACTAAGGGTAAAACTAGGTTAAGCAATCAGGCCAAAACCAGAGCCAGGGTCAGACCTGGCAAAGCAGACACACCACCCCAGGATAAAGGAGACCTTGAAATATAGGCAAGGCCTGTACCAGACAGGAAGCTTCTGATATCCTTCCTGCTGTAAAGAGAGCCCATGATGAACCTCACAAAGTTAGGCCAATCTTGGACCTGGAGCTGGAAAAGCTTTTGCAGTGCTGCAACTTGCCAGAAGGGGCAGCAGTAAACCCAGTCTCAGCCACAAGCCCCTGGAAATTTTGATTGGAGCCGAGAAGAAGGGCTGTATTCTTGCAATAATGCGAGGGGAGAAGAGGCATGATTCTGTGACAGACTGGATATGAAGAAAAGGAAACAGAAGAGTCAAAGGTAAAGCCAAGGCTTTGAGTCTGTTCTCAACAGGGTGGATTGATTATCCATTGAAAGTGGATAAGAGTGCTGGGAGAGGAGGACTTGGGAGGAAACATGAGCAGTTTGGTCTTGGACATCTATTGAGCTTGAGAAGACTAAATGGAACCAAAGAACTACCCCAGGCACATACAAAGCAGCTTGGCTCTTCACAACCTTTTCCCCAGCACTTTTATTCCATGCCCTGCTTTGAGACTGGAAGTATATTTTGCCAGGTGAACAAGGCTTGAGGAGAGAAGATGTAGGGAGGTGAACTGCAGAAAGGGGAAGATGCAGGGAGGTGAACTGCATGCTCTTGTTGCTTTTAAATCTGCTCACCCCTGTTTGACCATGACTGGGACAGTCTGTGTTCAAAAGAACATTGACTTCCCCACACCGCGTTTCTATCTGTTTGTGGGAGGGTGTCCTCATATCTTTGCCCTCATGCACAGAAAAGCAATTGGAGATGTGATATTGAGTGGGAAAATGGCTGCAGGGAAAAGGATTAGGCAGCTCTTCAGCGCACTGTTCCCTCTAGTCAGATGTGTAGTTTTCCGTGGCAGCTTTTCCTTTAAAGGGCTGGGGACCATATGGAGACCGTTACACACATCAGCTGTGTATTGTCTCAGTTTGGGCCTATGGCATTCATAATGAAAAAGACACTGGATTATGTGTACAGGCTATTTTAGAACACTAATTTCTCTGGTGGATCACATTAGGTTTAATTACCGTATTTTATGGACTATAAGACTCACTTTTTTCCTCAAAAAATATCCGCCAAAATTCAGGTGCGTCTTATGTGTTTTAACAGTTTAATATGTTAAAACTCTGAAAAACTGGATTAAAATTAAGGTGCGTCTTATAGTCCGTAGCGTCTTATAGTCCGTAAAATACGGTAAGCATTCCTGCTTTATACGTCAAGGTGCAAATAACCTGAGCAGAAGAATCCATTTCTTTAACATAAAGGATCAAGGCAAATAACTGACATATTCAGCAGTATTCTAGGTTTAGAAGTCTATGGTGTGTGTGTGTCTCTCTCTCTGTGTGTGTATATATATATATATATACCGCTCTTCCTCCAAGGAGCCCAGAGCAGTATACTACATACTTAGTTTTCTCTGCACAACAACCCTGTGAAGTAGGTAGTAGGTTAGGCTGAGAGAGAAGTGACTAGCCCGAAGTCACCCAGCTAGTATCATGGCTTAATGGGGATTTGAACTCGGGTCTCCCCTGTCCTAGTCCAGCACTCTAGCCACTACACCATGCTGGATCTTAAGAAAAAACTAGTGTAAGGAATAAATTAAAATGGGGGGCACACTACTAGGGTAATTGACCTAGAGAGGAGAGCTGGTCTTGTGGTAGCAAGCATGACTTGTCCCCTTAGCTAAGCAGGGTCTGCTCTGGTTGCATATGAATGGGAGACTTGATGTGTGAGCACTGTAAGGTATTCCCCTCAGGGGATGGAGCAGCTCTGGGAAGAGCAGAAGGTTCCAAGTTCCCTCCCTGGCATCTCCAAGATAGGGCTGAGAGAGATTCCTGCCTGCAACCTTGGAGAAGCTGCTGCCAGTCTGTGTAGACAATACTGAGCTAGATAGACCAATGGTCTGACTCAGTATATGGCAGTTTCCTGTGTTCCTATGACTGTCAATTTATGTTTCATTCAGCCTTATGCTAGATGGTTATCTTTAGTAAAACACGACTAAAAACTGATTGTGTGTCGATTGGGAGAGTCAAAGGAGCCAGCGTATGGTACTATCCACCCCCTAATGATGAGAGTAGGAATAATTTTGCATGACTGGATAAATCATTGGTATATAATGCTAAATACTAGCAACTGTCCCTTTCCAACTCCAGCACAGCATCCCCCTGGTGATGGTTGCTGGTCTCTAGCTTATTCATTGTTTATATTTCTATGTAAACACTTAAGAGAAATTTTGTTGAAAAGTGGCATATAAATGTTAGTAGTGTATTAGTTGTAGTAGTAGCAGCAGAAGCAGCGGCAGAGTATAATTGTTGCATATGAGCACTGAAATATTTGATATATACCTCTTCAGCCACCATAGTACAGAGCATGAGTTGGTAATCTTGGACACCTGCTATCAGAGTCCCCTCAATAGATTGATGGACTGATTGAGTAAGTGCCGTCAAGTTGGTGTCAACCTTTAGCGACCATATAGATAGATTCTCTCCAGGATGATAGGATGATCTTTAAGGTCTCTCAGTGGTGCATTCATAGTTGTCGGAGTCGAGTCCATCCACCTTGCTGCTGGTTGTCCTCTTCTTCTCTTTCCTTCAACTTTTCCCAGCATTATGGACATCTCAAGGGAGCTGGGTCTTCTCATAATGTGTCCGAAGTATGATAGTTTGAGTCTGGTCATTTGTGCCTCGAGTGAAAATTCTGGATTTATTTGTTCTATGATCCATTTGTTAGTTTTCCTGGCTGTCCATGGTATCCTCAAAAGTCTTCTCCAGCACCAAAGTTCAAAAGCGTCAGTATGGTCTTAAATGCACCTAACTCCACTGAATTGTTGCCATTCTGTTTCGGAATTTTCTTTTGAAATTGTATGTGCTGATAAATGAGTAAGTGACTGAATAACAGGGAAGGAATACACAATGAGAGAGAAGGTGTCAGCAAGTATTCAGAGTATTGGTGGTGACTTGCTGCCTTGGGGGAAACTTTAACACCTACTTGATTTCCCAAAGGGTTACAAAATATGTCAGAAAGGAGGCCAAAGAATTGACTTATGATTCACATAGTTCTGGCACAATACCGTTATGCAATAATAGGTATAGACACATCATGGCATCTAAATATCATTTCCAAGGCCTTCATTGCAGCCCTACCAAGTGCTAGTCTGCGGCATATTTCTTGACTGCTGTATCTCTTACAGTTGATGGTTCATCCTAAAAGGCCGAAGCCACCCACCACTTCAATGTCTTCATTGTCAATTCTGAGACTGGTTGCTGTACCCATTGTCATTAGTTTAGTCTTCTTTGATAAAACGATATCAAACAACTCTACAGTAGAGTTGCAGTCCCATTTTTTCACTGTGCTCACTCAATAGATAGTTAAGTAGGAATGTCCATAGCTGTAGTTAATGGCAAGCGTCTTAAGCGACCATCTGAGATCTGTGGTTAGACTCATGTATACTGTGTACTGGAGAGTGGCAACACAGCAGCCATAACAACAGGCCTTGTTTACATAATCAGGGATGCTCAAGGGTGTTTCTGTGGCTGTTTCTCAGGTTGGCGCAAAGAAAGTATGAAAGGGGGAGGTAGTTTCTATAGACCCATGAATCTGTTTCCCACCCCATTCTGATTGCTTTTGAGGTATTTTTCACCCCATTTTATTTTGATTGGCAGCCTTTACATTGCAGAGGAAAAGGGACCTAAGTGACTTCTGTAAAGGGGCTAATCTTGTTGATCAATGTTATACAGAACCAGAAGGAGAGGCCAAATTTACATGAAAAAGTTGTCTTCAGATTAGGCTTTTACACTTGGAAATTAGATGTTTTCAGGTCTATGTTCTATCTATTGTTATGGGCTTTAATTTGAATGGTAGAAAGTTGGAGAGGGCAGATTGTTGACTATTCAAATGCACTGAAAAGGATTTAGCTATGTGCCATTCTGACATGAGGGGTAAGTATTTACAAGTGGAAAGTTGCTTACTATATGCAATTTAAGGCATCCACACACATTTGTGTAGCTGAAGCCATAGTCGCTTGTATTGCTGTCAGAGCTAAATTCTTGTATTTGAGCCCTTTGAGATTTTAAAAGAAACTTTTATTCTGTTGATTCTGAACATACTTTGTATTGACTAAAATCAACAGCTATCAGACATGATCATGGGTGCAACCCAAGCTATTACACACAACTTTTTTTCTTGCAAGGGCCAGGCTCAAAAGAACTACACAACTTGTTTTGGAAGTTGCTCCAATAGAGGGAATATGAGTTCTTTTCTGGTATCAGAATACAGGGAGCAATAGAGCAGCACATGCGAAACAATTTCAGGAAGGCCTGCACCACAGGGGCATAGGCCATAATCTGAAGATCCCTTGCAAAATCTTTTTTCTAGAAGGGCTGAAGGCAACACGTTCATGCGGGCCCTAGTAAAAGCTATCCTAAACTTAGGAAAGTGTAGGGAAGCTAAATACTTAGCACCTTTATTCCCCAAAGGGGGCATAATGCCAAAAAATAGGGGAGAACAGGTCCTGTTTCCCCTGGAAACAAGATTTTGGTGCTCAATATCATGAAGGCGTTGTATAAGTGTAACCTTCGCCTTCTCGTGTTGTAATAATAATAGTAATAATAATAATAATAATAATAATAATAAATAGACCTTGAGCCAAACTGGGCCCGGTTTGGCTTGGGGTCGAGCTATGTTGGCTGGGCCAGTTCGGGCCTGGCTTGACAGGGAAGGGGGGTGGTAAATTTGTTAAAAAGCATGATAGACTTGCCACCACCGAGGGCTTTGGCGGCCTTGGTGCTGCGATGGCCATGAGGGGTCTCTGGCAGCTCCCCCTCCAGCTGCCACACCTGGGTAATGCAAATGGCCAGTGCGCATGTGTGGCGCCCCTCCCAAATGGCCATCACATGCTCACAAAGGGTCGAAATGGCATTGAAGCAGACTTGGGGGAGGCCAGTGGGGGGAGGGGGAGCCGCTAGAGATCCCTCCGCAGCTGCTGCAGCACCCCCCACGCCCACCAAAGCCCTTGGCAGTGGTAAGTCTATTATTAAATAATAATAAAATTTTTTTACTGCCCCCGTGCCCCTCGACCCCGGGCCCAAACCAATTCAGATGAAAACTGAACCAGTGCTCAAAAGTGTTCAACTGTGCACATAACCAAACTGGCCTTGTTTCAACTCGAATCCAGTTCAATTCAAGCCAAACTGGGCTTTCTGGTTTTGTGCAAATCCCTACCTCAGGGGACTGGGAAATAACCCTGTCTGAAGCCCTGGAGAGCCACTGCCTGTTGGCATAGACCAGGGGTTCCTAACCTGTGGTACTCTAGTGATGGCTGAACTGCAACTCCCATCACCTCCAACTATAATTTATTGTGGCTGGGGATGATGGGAGTTGTAGGTCAGCAACCTCTAGGGTACTACAGGTTGGGAGCCCCTGGGATGGACAGGGTTTCCATTTCCTTTACAGTGAGCCAGGGTTTTGGTCCAGCTAGCTCTCAGTATTCTCTGTACTGAGCTAAATGGACCAAAAGTCACATTCAGTTTCAGGTGGTGTATGTTCAAGCCTAAAAAGGGAGCCTAACTAGTTCTTTGGCTCCTGGGTTCCTGGATCACCTGGAAGGAGAAGGTCTGCTTTGTGAATCACAGGAAATTCTTGTGCAGTGAAAAGAAACCAAGAGAGAAAGAAAATTTTGTACACTGTTAACTTATGACCAGCAACCAAATCTCTATTGGCAAGATCCTGATTAAGTTAGTTACAACTAAGTCCAGTTGACATTTATGGTGGTTTAGTTATGATGAACTTGTCTCCTTAATTTCAGCGGTGCTTAGTCTTCACTAACAGGTCTGTGTTATCAGGTGTGCATTAAGGTGTGCTATTCACTGCCAGCCATAGCTTCCCAAACCAGCAAAACAGACCGCTGCAAAATTTCCACATCGCATGTATTTCATCACTGAGGGTTTGTTTTCACTCAAGCATAGCCCTCTCTAGGAAAAAAAGTACTGCATGTGAAGATGTTGAAGATCCACAAGAAAGATATTAAAGTGAGGGCTAATACAATGACCCAAAGAATCTCCTGTGGTGCACACAAGCAGGCCTACACTTCCAAGTGACCCAAAAACCAGCCTGTAACCTCATGGCAGGTAAATATGACCACAACAGCAGGATGTTCTGTTCTTTTTGCATATCAGCAGAATGAACCTTTTAGCTTAAACAGTGGTTTTAAGTATTTTGCTTTTAAACATTCAAATGCCATGTTTGAAACATGGCACATCATGCCACATTAACAACAGTTACATTCTTATGAATGCATCATAAGAATGCCTGGTTTAAAAAAGAGTCCCACACTACCAATATTTGGTTACAATTCAAGTTGACAGGTACTGCAAAATCACATTGATTACATTTTGAATATTCAAATCTCTTTTTGCAACTGAATATTTTATATCGTTGTTTGATTATTGTGATATGCTCTCAGGAAGAAATGTCCTAAGTTGTACTAGTTTTTTCACGATCACATCTAAAGGTACGACTGCATGACACACGTTAGGCATCACACACCTCCACATGAGTGCTAGGTTGTCATTTGAATGGAAATATGGTACATAGAGTGACATCTTGTGGCTGTCAGAAGAAATGCAAGCTGACGCAGATTAGAGCCCTACGTGGAAAGGGAAATGCTGGATGTTCAAGCTGGTTTCAGAAAAGGCAGAGCAACAAAAGACACCATTGCGGATGCATGCTGGATAATTAAGAAAGCCAAAGAATACCAAAAATGAGTCAAAATGTGCTTTATTAACTACAGAAAAGCTTTCGATTGCATCAACCATGTCAAGTTGTGGAATATCCTTAGGAAAATGGGTGTCCCAGAACATCTCATTGTTCTCATGAGAAACCTATACACAGGACAGGAAGCCACAGTCCAGATGGAACATGGTGAAACAGACTGGTTCCGGATCGGCAAAGGAGTAAGACAAGGGTGTATATTTGCTCCCTCTTTATTCAATGTATATGCTGAACATATACTAAGAGAAGCTGGATTGGAAGAAGATGAGTGTGGTTTTAAATCTGGAGGAAGAAACATCAATAACCTGTGCTACACTGATGACACCACTCTGATAGCTGAGAATGCGGATGATCTGCAGGCTCTAATAATGAAAGTCAAGGAGCACAGTGAAAAAATGGGACAACGACGAAATGTAAAGAAGACTAAACTAATGACAACGGGTACAGCAACCAGCCTCAGAATTGATCATGAAGGCATTGGTGGATAGCTTCTGCCTTTTAGGATTGACCATCAACAGTAAAGGATCCAGCAGTCAAGAAATATGCTGCAGACTCACACTTGGTAGGGTTGCAATGAAGGCCTTGGAAAGGATATTTAGATGCCATGATGTTTCTAGACTAACAAAGATTAGAATCGTTTGGACAGTGGTTTTCCCTGTGACACTCTATGGATACGAAAGCTGGACTTTGAAGAAGCAAGATAGAAAAAGCATTGATGCTTTTGAACTTTGGTGCTGGAGAAGACTTTTGAGGTTACCATGGACAGCCAGGAAAACAAACAAATGGATCATAGAACAAATAAATCCAGAATTTTCACACAAGGCACAAATGACCAGGCTCAAACTATCATACTTCGGACACATAATGTGAAGATCCAGCTCTCTTGAGAATTCCATAATGCTAGGAAAAGTTGAAGGAAAGAGAAGAAGAGGACAACCAGCAGCAAGGTGGATGGACTTGATTACGATAGCAATGAATGCACCACTGAGAGACCTTAAAGGCCAAGTTGAAGACAGACCATCCTGGAGACAATCTATGTATGTGGTTGCTAAGAGTCGACACCGACTTGATGGCACCTTTTCAATCAACCATTTATGGAGTAAGAGGGACAGGGACAGTTGGCTGGGTTGATGTAACCCAGGGCTGCAGAACTTTGCCCCTCCAGCTGTTTTTGGATTACAACTCCCATCATCCCCCAGGGCCATAGTAAGGAATTATGAGAGCCACAGTCCAACATCTGCAGGAGGGCCAAAGCTTTGCAGCCATGATGTAACATTTTGGTATTAGATTTATTTTTTTAAAAAAACAGGACAGTACACCTGTCCTGGCAAAGAGAAGGCAGGGGGGAATTCCCGGCATGCTTTTGCCTAGAATTTAAGACTAAGATTACTAATCTATAAATTACATCTTCATTTAATTGATTTGATTTCTCTGAAACCTTATTGATCCAAAAGGAGCCTCAAGGCATCTAACATCAAACAATAATATGCAATGACACTGGGACTGCTTCTACTCCGCCTCTGGACCTGGGCCAACTGATCCTCTCCTCAAGCTCCCACTGTCGCTGTTCCCATCAACTTTCATGCCCCTCTACTCCCCTGATTGATGGCAGTTGCCTAGCTGTGCCCTTCTTCCTCCTTTCCCCTTAGGACTGGGCAGCAGCAGCTTCAGATGCTTCAGGTGCACTGCTGAGGGAAGGCATTTGGCCTGTCTGGTGCTTGGCTGCACACTCTTTACTCTGCTCCACTCAGGACTGCAGGTCTTTTCTCTGTCCAAGGTTCTAACTGAGTTGCAAGGAAGAGAAATGGAGGAGAGAAAAGAGTAAGGGGGGTGGAGGACAGATCCATGGGAGAAATAGGAGTGAGAGACAAAAGGGGAAGGAAGGTGGAGATTTGGAACGGGATCCAAACAGGCAGGCTGTGGGCCAGGATGAGGATGAAGAAACACAGTTGAAAATCATTAGTTAAAACAATGTCACTGGGCCAGTTCAGAGACGATACTTTCAACGTGCATTTAGATTCCTCTACCCATGTACAAATGATCATCCAAATGGAAAACCACACATTCTCTACCCTGGATTTAAATATTAGATGTAATGTAGGATTTAGAATCTGGGGTAGTCATTATCATGTGATTAGATGACTGTTCAAATTGCAATGTGGCGTCGTCGTCCCCGACCATAGAGTTTGAACTGTAAACAGGACAGAGCCCAGGACTGGATCACCTAGTTAAGTCGGCAGGACTTGGCACAACTTTCTTCCTCACTGCCTGAGGTGGAGAGTTGCGACGAGAGCTCTTTTAATCTCTGTCACACTAACTGGCACTATCTGACATAGGTGGGTACTGTGTTGCTTTTTTTTGGGGGGGGGGATCAATTCTTGTAAATGTGAAAAACTGTGTGTGAGAATATTTGAGTTTCAAACATGAGGTTTTTGTGTTTGGGGGGGGTGTTTTCTGTTTTTTGTTTTGCTGTGACAGGAAAAAGGGGCAGTTCTACCCACCAAGGAAAAGCCTTAGGGATAGGGGGTCACCCTTGGTCCCTTGTCTTCTCTCCCTGACTTCCCAGTGCCTCACTTGCAGCCTCTTCAGTCACCCCCCCTCCAAATTTCTCCCTGCTAGGATGTAACAGATCATTTTGCCCAGGCAGATCCTAGTCAGGTTGAGGATGAAGGACTGACAGAGAGGTTGTTAGAGGAGAGAGCCCAATGTGTATTTGTGAGGGGGTAAGCCAGGCCACCGGGCAGGTCCCTTAAGGCATAGAGGCCGTCCCGGATCATTGACTTCTCACCCTGGTCCCTTGACTTCCGTGCCCCCCCTCCACTTTCCGGTGCCCCGCTTGCAGCCTCTTCAGTCACTCCCCCCCACCCCAAGTATAACGTACTCTGTTGAGGAGCGGGTGAGGGACCGTGGGTGGGGAGGTGGAGTGGCTGTGGTCTATAAGAATAACCTTTCCCTTACCAGGATCCCTGTTAGAGTGTCGGACGATATCAAATGTGTGTACTTAAGTCTGGGAACCAGGGATAGACTGGGACTTCTGTTGGTGTACCGATCGCCCTGCTGCTCAGCGAAGTCCCTAACTGAGCTGACGGACTTGGTCTTGGGTTTGGTGTTGGAGTCTCCCAGGCTTGTGGTCCTGGGGGACTTCAATGTTCACTTTGGGACCGATTTGTCCGGGGCAGCTCAGGAGCTGATAGCAGCCGTGACGACTATGGGCCTATCCCAAGTGGTCTAGGGGCCGACACACGTTGCTGGTCACACGCTTGATTTGGTCTTTCACTCTGATCAGGGTGGTGTTCCATGGGTGGGGAATCCTATGATTTCCCCATTGTCATGGACGGACCACCATCTTGTTAAGGTTGGACTCACAATCACTTCCCACCTTCGCAGGGGCGAGGGAACTATTAGGATGGTTTGCCCGAGAAGGTTATTAGATCCAATAGGATTTCAAGAAGCCTCGGAGAGATTAGTGTTGGCTCTGCTGGTGATCCTGTTGATGCCCTGGTGGAGAATTGGAACAGCAAACTCACTGGGGCAGTAGACATGATTGCTCCTAAGTGTTCTCTCTGACCCACTTCAAAACTGGCCCCTTGGTATATGGAAGAACCACGGGGGCTGAAGCGGTGAGGTAGACGATTGGAGCGCAAGTGGAGAAAGACTCGGCTTGAATCTGACAGATTGCAACATAGAGCTCATTTGAAGACCTATGCTCAGGCGATACGTGTGGCAAAGAAGCTATTTTTTTCTGCCCGTATTGCATTCACAAGTTTACGTCCGGTGGAGTTGTCCAGGGTTGTGAGAGGGCTAGTATGTGCCCCTCCTCCCTTGAATCAGAATCTGGAACCATCGATTACCCGCTGTGATGTGTTTAATGAATTCTTTGTGGAAAAGATCTCTCGTTTTCGGGCTGACTTAGACTCTGTCTCCATAATTACTTCAGGGTCTGATGTGGAGATGTCCAGCGACTCCTCTTGTAGGTTTAGGTTGGATCAGTTCCAGTTTGTGGCTCCTGAGGATATGGACAAGCTGATCGGAACGGTGCGGCCTACCACCTGTTCTCTTGACCCTTGCCCGACATGGCTTATACTATCTGACAGGGCGGTTATTGTAGAAGGCCTGGTAGAGATTATAAATGCGTCTCTGAGGGAAGGTAGGATGCCTCCTAATCTTAAGGAGGCAATTATTAGACCGCTTCTGAAGAAGCCTACATTGGATCCCTCAGAGCTGAGTAACTACAGGCCTGTCTCCAACCTTCCATGGTTGGGCAAGGTAATTGAGAGGGTGGTGGCCTCCCAGCTCCAGACATTCTTGGAGGAAACTGATTAGCTAGACCCATTTCAAACTTGCTTCTGGGCTGGCTATGGGGTGGAGACTGCCTTGGTCAGCCTGATGGATGATCTCCAAGTGGCAATTGACAGAGGAAGTATGACTCTGTTGGTCCTTTTGGACCTCTCGGCGGCTTTCAATACTATCGACCATAGTATCCTTCTGGAGCGTCTGAGGGGGGTGGGAGTGAGAGGCACTGCTCTGCAGTGGTTCCGCTCCTACCTCTTGGGCAGGTTCCAGATGGTGTCCCTTGGAGACTGTTGTTCTTCAAAATCTGAACTTCTGTATGGTGTCCCTCAGGGTTCCATATTTTCTCCGATGTTGTTTAACATCTACATGAAACCACTGGGAGAGATTATCAGGAGATTTGGTGCAGGGTGTTATCAGTATGCTGATGACACCCAAATCTATTTCTCCATGTCAACATCATTGGGAGAGGGCATAGCCTCCCTAAATGCCTGTCTGGAGTCGGTTATGGGCTGGATGAGGGATAACAAACTGAGACTGAATCCAGATAAGATGGAGGTATTCATTGTGCGGGGTCAAAACTCAGAAGACAATTTTGATCTGCCTGTTCTGGATGGGGTCACACTTCCCCAGAAGGAATAGGTACATAGTCTGGGGGTGTTTCTGGATCCAAGTCTCTCCCTGGTGTCCCAGGTTGAGGCGGTGGCCAGAGGTGCCTTCTATCAGCTTCAGCTGATACGCCAGCTGTATCTGTTTCTTGAGATAGATGACCACAGAACAGTGGTACATCTGCTGGTAACCTCCAGACTGGATTACTGTAATGTGCTCTATGTGGGGCTTCACTTGTATGTAGTCCAGAAACTACAGTTGGTTCAGAATGCGGCAGCCAGGCTGGTCTCTGGGTCATCTAGGAGACCATATTACTCCTGTATTGAAGGAGTTACACTGGCTGCTGATAAGTTTCCGGGCAAAATACAAGGTGTTAGTTATAACCTATAAAGCCCTAATCAGCTTGGGCACTGGGTATTTAAGAGAACGTCTTCACCGCCCATTGAGATCATTAGGAGCGGTCCGTCTGCATTTGCCACTGGTTCATCTTGTGGCTACTCAGGGATGGGCCTTCTCCGTTGCTGCCCCGAGGCTTTGGAATGCTCTCCCTAGTGAAATAAGAGCTTCCTCATCTCTGATAATATTTTAAAAGTCTTTAAAGACACATCTGTTCACCCAGGCTTTTAACTGATATTGTTTTGATTGTTTTAATGTTGTTTTAGAATATTTTGTTTTTTAAAAAATTTAAATTGTTGTGTTTTAAATTTCTTGTTTTTGTTTTTAACTGATGTTTTAATGTTGTTTTTATCTTGTTGTAAACCGCCCAGAGACGTAAGTTTTGGGCGGTATAAAAATATGTAATAAACAAACAAACAAACAAACAAACAAATAAATAAAGCTGCTTGGGCAGGAGGAATGCTTGCAAATTGCAAACCCTTTTACTTACTTATGTACTGACTTACTTACGAGAGAGAGAGAGCAATAGAAACCATGGGGAGAAAAACGTCACCAAAAGCTGGAACACCAGCTGGAATGGAGAATGCTGAGATGAGATGCCCCATAGTCTACCACAGTATAAAACTAAAACAAAACAAAGTGGAAAACACATTTCACTGTTGTACATTGCTATGTGTTTGGGCTGTTTCGGTTGTTCTGAATGTATTTTTCACTGGGCAACTGATGAGTGGCAAGAGATTTAAGCAAAAGACCAGATGACTTGAAGGCCTTTGGAATGTGTTTTGATGACTGCAGATATTGGAGCCATACTAGCTATACATCCCCACTTACCCAACACACATTCTTTACGACTGAGGCCACAGGAAACTCCCCCTGGAAATGTCTGCACTGCTTCTCCATTTTCCTTATATCAGGGTGCTTTTCAAGGGAGTCTTGTGAGTGTTTTGTTTTGTACTGTTGGGAAACTGGTTTCAAATCTTGGCAAATCAAAACTCCTTTCTTTCTCCCCATGGTTTCTATTGCTTCTGATTAAGTCTGAGGAGAGCTTGTTATGTGTTTGAAAAACATCTGCTCACTAGTTGCATAGAGCTGTGAACAGATTGTGTGCGCCAGGAGCAAAGAACTGGATGGGTCCGAAAAGGCAATCATTGTCACCTTCACACTCTTCAATGAGCAGGATTGCTCAGATCTCGCCTCATCCTAATTACATAATTGTTTTCTTAGAATAATGCCCTTCAAATGCCTCTTTAAGGGTAAATAAATAAGAACATTTAAAAGTGACACATTTTCTAGCCCTTGAATGAATTAAAGCAAGCCTTCTGTGATTTTCATCCTATTAAATTTGTGGCAGGTACTGACTGAAATATCTTAATCACAAGTGATCAAACATTCATTGATACAATGGTTGGTTACTGCTAAAGTGTTATTACTTCAATAGGGAAATGGCAATCCATCTGGACTGTGATTAGTTCCAGCTCTGAGCTGTCACTTTAGGTCATACCTCTCAAGTTGGTTCTTACCAATCCCGAATAAAAGGCTATTATATTTCGACAGAACAACTGCTCCACCCCAGGACCTAACGCTCCACATTATGGAAATGTTTTCATGGAATTATACCCACTAGTTTAGTCAGCAAATGTAGGTCATTATCATTTACCCCATTCTAGTGAAAACTGAGAATCCTATACATCTTTCACAGAGACTCAAGGATTGCCTTGTCAAGACTCAGAGCAATGGATGGCAGACTGCTTCAGACTTTCTGTATCTACCACAGTCTTATCAGGAGTGACAGGAGAAGTTGTGATCTAATAAGACTTAAGGCCAAGCTGCAAAAATCCTGAACATGTGCTCATAACCACAATTTACTAGTGATAAGTGCAAACATATGTTTGACTTCAGAAGTCATGTTCAGTCTTCTCCAAAAGTGGACTGAAGCATTTTATGATGTCATTTGGTTGATCAGGGCCAAGTGAGTACAGGGCTGGCTCAGGGTGGTGGCCAAAGTGGCACCAGCCAAGGGCACAGGGGTTGAGGGGGATCGCCGTCTTCCCTCTAAGGTGCGCAGCCTCTAGCCCTTGTGCAGCTATTTTTAGCACCCATCCCCATGTGGGTTCTCCCTCCGCCCCATGCCCTCCGGAGAGCTCTCTCCCTCATTGTCCCAGGGACAGGGTGCCTGGTGAGGGAGTTGCCTACCCTGCCAGCTAGAGCCAGGCACGCAGGCAAGACTTGGGGACTCTTTCCCACCTCTCCATCTCCTTCCAAGCGAAGAAGCTGTTGCCACTCTCTGTCTCTCACTTGGCTCGCTTGGTGTCTTGTGTCTCCCCTCCCTGAGAAAGTGGCACTGCATGCTGCTGAGGCTGCTGCTGGTGGTGTCCAGGGTGAGAGCCCACTGCGTCCCCTCCCTTTCCTCGCTTTGTGCCTCCCTGGCACACCTGCCTGCCTGCAACCACCTTAGCGCAGATGCGCCATGGAGGGCACTTTATTCAGGCAGAGGAGACCATGATCAACAGTGCAAAAAGTGAGCAGGTGCACAGCCCGGCTGAGCCAAACTTGCAGAAGAGGTACCTGGCCAAGGGGAAGAGGCAACTCAGTGCTTGTCTCAAGGGCTCCCCCACCGGCACCCTCTGCCATGCCCTGCTGAGACCATTTCCTTGTGCCATGGGCAGCCCCCTTGGACAGTTTGGGGGGACAGGGGGAAAAAGAGAGCAGCTATTCCATGCAGGCAGCTGTGGAGATGAGGTGCTTTGTGACACCCTCCCTCAAAATGCGTTGATTCTTAGCACCATCCACTTTAGGGCGAGAGAGATTGCGCAACACATGGAACAGGAAAGGAGTTTCAGACGTGTCTCAAATGTATCACTTAAGTTGGCCTTAGTTTGAAATTTCAAAAGTTAGGTCAGGCAGCATAGTGTCCCACAGGAATAGCTGTCCAAATGCTGCTATGGTTTAGCAATACTTTAATGCTTTCAGACCATTATAAAACTATGCAAGTAATTTCCAGGGTCCAGCATTACTGTATTATGTTTTCCGTTTAATCTTGTCTCAGTATGTGGCGTTCAGACAATTTTATTTATTTTATTTGGGATGTTGAACTCAAAACTTATACTTTGTGACTTTTATAGTTCTGTGCACCCTCTGATATGGCTAGCTGAAGCTGAAATCCATGTGTGTGTGGGGATCGCACAAACCCACTGAAATATCAGGACTGGTAACTGACTGCTAAAACACACCATGTTTAAACATACCATGAATGTAGAATAGTTTTAGGTGAAGCCTAGCAAGGCAGCTCAAGCAGGGATGATTCAGCATTTCTTTCCCTCATGTGAGCTTGCTTTGAGACAAAGGCTTTAAATCCGCTACAGAAGCTGAAGGCACTGGGTTGGAGAAACATTGTTTTTCCTTGGGACTGTACAGAATGAATAAAAACTTTTGGTTTTGAGTGTAGGTTTTTGGGAATAGTTAAGGCAGCTTTATTCACTCAGATTGAATGCTATGGTCAGGATCCACCAAACACTGCTGATATGCAAATCTTACTGAGATGACTGGTGTTTGCACAGATGCTTTGTGTCAAATGACTGGAATCAAACCCATAAATATTTCCTAGAAAGAAAAACATTTTCCTGTATCTGTGGGAAATTTTCTGCCATTTTTAAAAAAATACACTTTAGAAAAATCAATCTGTAGGCTTCTTCATCTGTTAATATGGATGTAAGTAATTAAAATATTAATATTTTAATAAAATGTTCTGAATGAAGTAAATAAAGTCATAAAAATTTATGGTTTTTAACTAAAAATAAAAACTATATTAAAAATAGGGAGGGGGGCTGCCAGAGCAAAATTGGCCAAGGATGCCCCAACCCCTTGAGCTGGCCTGAATGAGTATGGAGGAATGGCTTTTGCAAAAGGGAGTTTGGGACCTTCTCTGGATGAGTTCACATATGTACATATGTGGATACACCATTTGATTGCTCAGCACCTGATGACCCTAAGCTGACTGAGTGAACTAACACACACTGTCTCTCAAAGTACTGGCAGTGGCTGATACAAAAGTTCTGCCTGTGGTATTTAATCTGTCTCATTTGCATATGTAAGTCACCTCTGTCTCTTCAAAATTCTCAGAGGGGGCAAGGCAAATCCCAGCAGGTTTGAAAAGAGGTGTAATGCCCCATCATTAAGATAAACATTAGGAAGTCCCACATTGAAAGCTGTCCTCTTTGGATAGCATTTCGGGTATTCTCTGGCCCCTTCTCCTTTTCCTTTAACAGCAGTTGGATCTGCAGACATTGGAAAGTGATGATGTATATCTCAGTGCTGTGAAAAACTTCACCTTTTGGTTTTCTGTAGATCAAGATGGCTGATGTACTGCACAATGGTATGCATGTGGTGCAACGTAATGTTCACACAGTTGCTCAAGAGCATGGCATAAGAGTGAAAATTGTGCAAATAGAGTGGTGTGACAGCGCAGTCATTATATATAAAGGCTGCAGTGTCATGCAATTATTGCACTTGCACAACAGTGCACTTGCATAACCGCATGGTCATTATGTTCCACCGCATGCACAACATTGCACAGTATGTCAACCGCTGTTGCTAGAGGCATAAGAGCAAGGTAGACCATTTTTTTGCTGGCTAGTTAACAACCCTAATAGTATTGTATGGAGTGGGTGGTTTTGCTACAGGGGGAACCTTGTATCTCCTTGCAGGACCTTGGAAGCAGGGTTCAAACAGGCAGCTTCCCAATAAAGTTACAACCACAGGTTTAAGAATAAAATAAAATAAATGGCTTTCTGGAGTACAAAGTAAGAGGCTTGACTGTGGTCAGGGGTGTAGGGAGCTTACCTGCAGCCGGAGGATGAAGTGCTGCTGGCGACTCCTCCACCCCTCTTTATTTTTAATTGCGTGTGCAAAGCCATTGCCAAGCCACACCCCCAGAATTTGATGTCAGATGCAGAGGCAGGAAAAGGAGCTCCCAGTCAGTGATTCAACAAATCACTGACTGGGGAAACAATGCAGGGGCTGAAGTCAGATGCAGGGGCATGGCTACTGCCTAGGAGAGGGTCTGTTCAGACCTTCTCCCATCCTCCCCAGTCAGTGTTTCATTGAAATGCTGACTGGCTGGGCTTCCCCCCACCCCAATCCAGCCAGTGTTTCAATGAAACACTGGCTGGGGAGGAGAGAGGTGCACCCCATGCTCCCAGTTGGCAAGGCATGGGTGTGTTGCTTATGTATGAGCTCCGTGGTCCATCTGGTCTAGTCCTACGAGACCAGGAATCCCTGGGAGTGCTGGGGTGGGGGCTATGTTTTTACCCACGGGAGGAGTTGACTGCCCTCCCTGCCTTTACTGGTGAACAATGATTCTGATAATAAAAACCTCCCAGGCTAGTCAAGTGGTACACGCCGCCCCCCCCCCCACTCGTACCCAGGAAGGGGGAACTTGGGAGAAGAAGGGAAGGCCTCCTAGGATTAGAGGAAGTGGGGAATTCACCCTGTACTACCTGTCAGACATGAAAGAAGGGGAAGCCAGATAATCTGTGGAGAATATAGGGTGTGATGATGGAGGAGCAGAGGGTCACAATCTTCAAAATAAACCCCATAGACTGTGTAGTTTGGGGGGCTTCTGTCTGGCTGTTTGTGTAGGTTGGAAAATGGTTTGTGTGTCTAAGGTTACATGCTGTCTTAGTGTCCCTTTTGGTTAATGGTTACTGACTCCTCCGGTGGAGAATAGTGGGTTTGGGGGTAATGAGACAGAACAATGATGGGATTTCCTCTACAACAGAAGTGTTGACCTTATGGATATTTAACTTGTTGATTCTGTGGATTTGGATGATACAAGAGGCATGACTTGGTGACTCTAGTGCTGAGATCAGGCGTGGAACAACATGAGTGGATGAAGCAGGTCTCAGGAGTGCCAAAGCTTCCATGGGGGAAAGCCTTCTATCAGTGGGGAACTGTGGCTGTGCTCCCTCCTTGGCTAATCTTCCTTTGTCACTTCCAGCTACAGCAATAACAGTGCTTAACTCCTGGAATCATCTGGGAGCAGGCAGGTCCAGACTGTGCACCTCTCAAGGGCACGGGGGAGGGGGGGAACGGAGGCCCAATCTGGACCTCCTAACAGTTTCTTTGGGAATCCACAAAGGTGCTTGGCAAACATAGTGCCAGGCTGCTGTATCTACCCCTTTTTAACCCCTCTAAAACTGTCAAAAGAAGCTGTATAAGCAAAGTACATTGGGCACATTTAAAACAGAGCATAGAGACTGGTGAAACCCTTAGAGAGGCTGCCACCTTAGGGAGGCTGCCAGCTCCCGCCTCCTCCCACAAGCCCAGGCCACTTCCTCAGGCCGTTTTGTGACCCGCCGCCACCGCCCGCCGCCATTTTCATTGCCGGGAGCTCTCGCCAAAGCCGGGAACTCTCACAGTGTGTGAGAGTTCCTCCGCCAAATCCTAACCATGCATGGCTGGCTAAGAGAAATAAGTATATAGATAATCACAATGATACTTTGTAAGTTTGTATTGCTTTATTTCATTGCTTTACTCATACAGCTGGAACCAAAGTAAAGTGAAGCTTACTGCTAGTATTGTGACCTTTCCAAACATAGTGGGCAGATTCCAGACCAAAGCCCACCAAAATAGGCCTTAAGTTAGTCATAACTAACTTGCCTCGTTGATTTCAATAGTGCTTAGTCATGACCAGCTTAGCCTGGATCTTGTCCAATATTTACATCAAAATTGCAAACAGCTTTTATTGCACTATTTCTTTTAGAAAAATATAAGGAGTGCTTGTTTACTTTATTCCATCTATCAAAAGGCAGAATTTCAAAGAATTTCAATGATTTTTTAAAAAACCCACTTTAAATAGAGTGTGTCTTTAAAGAGAAGGCAAAAACTGAACACTTTTCTGCAGGAATGTTTTATGAACAATATTTAAAATCAGAGAAGACAGATCATGTGCACATGCTGAAGCTATCAAGGTCAAAATACAGAAACAGAACACAGTATCTTATGCTTGTCATTATTCAACATCTTGGATGGCAATTAAATTCTTGGGAATAAAGCTTTTCTTGGTTTAAACACAAAAGCACAGACATGAGGGGACACCTGCTTGCTTTGGTTATTTTGGTCCACAGATGGAGGTCATACTGTTTCACTCCAGTTCAGAGTTTAAAAGAAAATCATGTTCGAAATGGGTTCACAATCTTCATTGACAGGTAGTTCTAAAAAAAAGAAGAGAAAAAGCATGGGGAGGGTAGTCAAAAGGCATGCTAGACTTAAAAACATGCATATTAAGTTTAGTTGACAAGAGCTTTATTAAAAGTCAGATCAAGATACATAAACCCATAAAGGAAAACACATTATTTCACAGCTGTTAATTATCTTCTCCAATCAAGTAACAGTAATTCATGGACTGAAACAGCTTTTTGTATGCAGATTAGCACTGAACATGTCGTGGCCTTGGGATAGGTGACTGCATCCAATCTGATTCATGTGCAGAAAAACTTGTCTGGAACTCACATCTCCTCCAGAATGGAGGGGGTGCGTTCACATATTGGGCAGATTTATTCCAAAGTCCCTGTGCATTATTGGAGAGCAGTTAAGGGTAAGCATGTGCATGGAAACGGTTCGGAGGCCCTTTATGGATCTCCGAACTGGTTTGACGGATCAGCGGTTCTACAGGTTCGACGGCGGGGAGTGTCTAACTTTAAGGGCGGGGGAGGGTGTACTTACCCCCCTCGCCGTGATTTCCCCCACCAGCGCTCGGGTTTCCAAAAGTCCTTCGGGGCAGCAGTGTACCTCCCTGCCGCGTTGTTTGCCCCATTGTCCGGATGTGACTGGAAGTAGTGAGTGTGCCTCTGCACATCAGCGCACATGCGCATGCCATGTGCACTCATGAGTGCGCCGTGTGCATACGCATGCTCAATGTGCACAGGCATACTCACTACTTCCGGTCACAATGGGGCAAGTGGAGTGGCAGGGAGGTACGCTGCTGCCCGCAAAGGACTTTTGGAAAACCGAGCACTGGCGGGGAAATTGTGGCAGGGGGGCAACTGCACCCTCCCCCACCCTTAAAGTTAGACACCCCCCACCATCGAACTGGCCCCCGCTGGTTCCATGCACATCCCTAGTTCAGGGAGTCAGCATAGGGACCGGGAAGACCTGAGTTCGAATCCCCCTTCAACCATGAAACTCACTGGGTGACTCTGGGCCAGTCATGTAGCTCTCAGCCTAACCTACCTCAAAGGGTTGTTGTGAGGACAAAAATAACCATGTACTCTGAGCTCCTTGGAGGAAGAGCAAGATATAAGTGTAAAGTGTAAAAATAAAGTTAAATACATAAATACATAAATAAAGTTCACACACAATTTGGGTTTTCACTGTGCGTTAGAGTGTAGCCTGATTTCTATCTGGGGGAAAAAAATCCACTTGTGTTGGTTTTTGGGACAACTTTGAGTTCACAGTAAAGCCTCCCAGTAAACTCATTGTAAAGCCTGATGTCCTTGGAGGAGCAGGGAATGTAGCAGAATGACTGAAGGCTTCTGATATACTTGAAGTTCCCTATACTGTGGATGATACTTTATAATACCAAGAGCTAGGTATACATTTGAATAAATACAACCAAATAAATAAAGTTCAATGAGATGCTCAACCTACATTTCTGAAATACTGATACCAATTTGCTTGAAATAAAAAAATAAAATTGATGCAAATGCCGGGGAGGGAGGTAGTCACAGAGGACCTTTTAAGCGGAGCAGGACCTTTTTCTTTTGTCTGTTTGTTTGTTATTAACAGTCATTCCCTCATCATCCCCTGTTTGTGGTGTGTCTTTGGCAGCCATATCTAACAAAGCAAGTATCTATTGCTCAATGTCAGGTTTTTTGCCTTCCAGCTTTGGAGGATCTATTGCTTAGCTACCAATGAGACTTTCAGCAACTATGGTTTTTTTTATGGTTATCTGCCAGAACATGCATATATGGCCCAATCGGATGTACATCAGCTTGAAATCACAGAAGGCATTAAGAATTCATTGGCCCTCAGTGCCTCCTATTTCTTATTTTAAACAAGAGACTTATTAATGACTTAAACAGTGATCAATCAAGAAAAGTTTTCACATTTTAAAAGGATATCTTGTATTTGCTTATTAAAAATTATGAAGTAATATCTTCCTATCATTGTCTATTGGACTCTTAAAGTAGCCTTGCATTTCAAATAATGTTTGAAAGCTACAGGGAGCTTTGTCTGTGATCAGGAGCAACCGGTTGCAGTTTAAATACAAGCCTAACTGACTTCAAACCAGGAAGATGCATTGTCACAAAGAAGGAACAACTGTATACATTTTGAAATACATACCGGCAGTGAATATAGAAGAATGGCCACAAATAAGAGCACAATCAGCAGGATGATTAGGCCTATGAAGAGCCACTTAAATCTGCGCCACACAATAAATTTCATGGTCTTGCATGGATTTGTGAACCAAAGGAAAGAAGTTTCTGGCCGGCTATATTTTAAAAGAAAAAAAATCAGTCACATTACCAAACTAGCAGGCTTATTGCCAATGGGCTACATCATCTGTGTGCATTTTGTAGGGAGAACCTATAAACATCTCACAGTAGCAATATGCCGGAAACCAGTGCTGAAGGAGGTCTGGCTCTGCACGACCTCCATCTTATTGTACATGTGTTTGTGGTGGCCCATGGGGATGCAATTGTGTGTCAGTGGCGGGGTGGGTGTGTTTCTAACTGCACACCTTTCCCCTGTTCCTTATCAGTGAATGGAGATTTTTGCTCCATTCATTTGTATGAATCTGTAATTGTAACTGAAGAAACCATGGTAAAGGAGGACACACCTGCCAGAGGCTCTGTTGTCGTAAAGGTCTAGGCTGGGGAGGAGTAATGGACTTCCTTTGCCAAGCATTTTCCTAGTTAGTCTGGTGCCTTTGGAACTTTGCCATCCTAGGCAGATGCCTACAACACTGCCTCTTAAGTAGGAGCAGTTTGCTTTTGAACCCTCGCAGTCCTCCTCCTCTTCTTTCTTGCAGTCTCCATCAAAACGCTCTGCTTTGTCTACCTCTCATGATACTATTGCCTTCTCTGATGTCACACAGAGCCTTTATAGGCACATGGGTCATCTGGCTGCTATTCCCTGACTAGCTCTGATGTCACACAAGGGTGAAAGAGTCCAGAACTAGGGAGTTCAGTGCCAAGGAAGATTTGGACAAGCTTAGAATTTGCTGCCAAGTTTTATGAACGACTTTGATTAAATTAAGTCACATTATTCTTACGTGCATGTCACAGGTTTTCAAATGACATCTTGTTGGCAGAGAATAAATTTTAGAGGAAAATAGACAATGGATTCTTGTTTATGTATAAAAGTTAAATTGCATGGGAACTGTCTAAAATCTAGACAAGGTGTCATATTTGTAAAATTAATGAAAAAGAACAAACAGTTCTGAATTTTGATTGAAAGTCCTGTAGGCAGGTGCTGTAGCCTTGCTATGTTCCAAGGATAGTACAGTTCCATATAATATCCACCACATTGTTGGTGCTAAGTACTTGACTTGTATAACTGAGCAAAGTAACTCATGTTCCAGTCTGCTGCTCCTTGGAAATAGGAAATTCCAACTAATGCTGTGTGCATGCAGTCGAGAGAAGCACACTTACGACAGATGTGGTCCCACTTCTGCAGCATGGGCACTCATGCACAGCATGGGGAGGGGGCAATTTTTGCTGATCTCTGCTTCCACGAGAAGTACTCTAGTGCAATACAAAATTATGGCCCTGAGGGCTGTGCAACCCTGAGAGTTGTAATTTGGGGTTGCACAGAGTACTTCTAGTGGATGGGGAGAATGGTGAAGATTCCCCCCCACCCCCATTCATGAGTGCCTGTGCTGATGCAGGACTGCATCCATTGCATGTATTCCTCCTTTGGTTGCATGTGTGCAGCATTAGTTGGAATGCCAACCATCATTCCTTTCTCTCCAACAAATCCCCACCTCACAATTCTTATTGATTTTTAGTGCAATCAATGATTTTAGTACAACCAGAATGGCTGTCATAGGCTTTTTTTTGGCATCAGGTGTGCACTAGGGATGTGCCTGAATCATGTTTTAAAGTGCGATTCACAGCACATCCCTGGCACCTTCAAAATGGAGGACAGCAGGTGCATACCTCCTCCTCTGCCACTGGCTGCCACTTCCTGTATTGGTTGTGCTAGCCCACAGCTATCATTGCACACTGCGGTGCTTCCCACAGCTGCCCTTGCACGACACTGGCATGCACATGGCCTCTGTGCACAGCAGGGTTGCTGACCATGCAAATGGCCATCGCGCATGCACCAAGCCATGTGCATGCCGGTGTCATACGAGGGCAGCTGCAGGAAGTGTCGTCGGTGCACGCTGATAAGCTGGGAGCTAGCACTGCCGATACAGGAAGTGGTGTTGAGCAGCGGAGGAAGTGTGCTGCAAATCTCACTTCGATTAGCGATTCAAAGTCTCCACAGATGCCGATACAGGCAGTGGTGTCGAGCAGCGGAGGAGGTGTGCTGCGAATCACACTTCGAATAACAATTTGAAGTCTGCACTCTTTCTGTGGAAAGAGTCTCTAGATATATTTTGCAGTGACACAGTGGGCTGCAGAACTGAAGGAGAAAGGGTCACTACATTACAGAGCTACAGACCTTTACTTCCCCATTCAATCTGGCTATCTTGAAGCAAGGCAACCACAGCCACAGGGGAGGCACCATGAAACCCCCAACCACAGACATGGAGATTTGATTCTACCCTAGCACAACGTGAGGCTGGTGGGTTGTGTAACATACAAGTGCCTTTCTAATTACACCCAAGAAGCCTGGATCTGTAGACTGGACTGTTTGTGATTAGCAAAGTTCAGCTGAGCACCGAGTTGCAATGCCATAGAAATGCCTACATCTCATTAAATTCAGATTACAGCTCCATTAACTTCCTAGGCATGGCAATCACAGATAAATAATTACATGAGTAATATATGATTCAACTAAATGATTAAAAATAGTAGTTTCAGTTTTGTTCAGATGGGATGGGGTGCAACCAAGATATCAGAATTAATTACAAGCAGGGATGCAGCTGTAATTGTGCTGACGGGTTCAAAGAATCTGTTGGGACTTACTCCCACTGAGGCTCTGTGAAGAGATGCTGAGCTCCCCGCTCCCCAGGTTGGGACTCCTGCTGCTGCCCACCTTCAGCTGCACCAGCTGCCTCCTTTGGCCATACTCGCCTGGTTCTGCCCATCCTCCTTCCACCAGCTGATGGAAGGAGGATGGATGCAGCCAGATGAGTGGCCAGCTTGCTGCTGCTGCTGCTGCAACCAGCCTCCTTTAGCTGCTCACCAGCTGTGACCAATCTCCTTCCATTGGCAAGGTGTTCAGTTAATGGATGGAGGATGAACGCAGCTGGGTGGACGGCCACTGCCAGCCATCTCCTTTGGCTGTGCTTGCCCAGCTGCCCACATCCTCCTTCCATTGGTTGGAGCCTGGCCGATGGGAGAGGATGGGGGGAGTGGTGGCAGTCAATGGAAGAGGAGGCAGCTGGTGGCAGCTGCAGGGGGCTGGCATCGACCCCGGTGGGAGCCCTGGCCTGGAGAAGCAGGGAGCTCTGCAGGCCCCATCCCGGGGTGAGTGGGGTGTGCACATGCCTGAGTGCGTGCACTGCCACAGAGTTTGCTGCCATGAGTGGGAGAACTGTCCTCGCTATGCCCCTGATTACAAGTGAAGAGAATTACTTACTTTGGTGAGTCTAATTTGGGATTCATGTTAGGTTCATCTCTTCCTTTTCCAGCTGGCCGTTCCTCAATGTCTTTTTCACCAAGGACTTCCAGAGTCATCTCAACTTTACCCTTTAAATAGATAAAAATATTACTCTTAAGTAGTATACTTTAAAAAAAAGTTTAATGGAATTTTGAGAAAATTGATCTTTAGAAGTAATATTGTTGAAAACATGTACTTCTGGGGATCAGTTCTCTGAATATTCCCTCCAGTTTGGCCTCTCCTACTTTGCTGAATGTGAGAAACTAGGACATTTGTAAAAAGGCACATATAGTGCCTTTATTTCACATTTTACAATAATTATAGATAGATTCTGTCCATTTGTCACACTCTAGTGCGACCAAGAAAACCTCCCATAAAATCTACTGTGGGGTAATGCAGACAAAAGATGGGGTTAGGCAGATAAAATGGATGTAATTTTCAACAGTTCGCATTACGTCTTATGAGACAAGTATAGAAACTTGTGTGTGCAAAGTCTTGGGACTTATTATGCACTAACTATAATGTTTTAGCAAGCCATATAAAACAGGAGTCCCATGCATGGAGCTGCACATCACAACCATTACGTAGTAACTATTATGGATGCACTAACATCAATGGTAGATTTGCCACTAGTTTCAATTTGTACTAGCTGCAATCAGTGGACCTAACTGTGCACACCTGTGGGCAGGACTGAAGCCATAACGATCAATTATGCTGTTAACATGTGCAGACATATATAACTTCAGAAGCAGATCATGGAACATATAGAGGAGAAAGCAACCAGAGGGGGAGAGGGGGAAGAGCTAAGGTTCAGAGGCCAAAAGAAATCCCAACAATGAACAAACTATTTAAACATATGAATTGAATCATACAGCCAAAACACGGGAGCCATCTTTTTCTACATAGCATGGCCACCAGCCCCTCATGGATTTCTGCTCAAAGAGTGAAGCAATCTTAGTGGTCTTGGCAGAATTAGTTGGCTTGTGTTCTGGAATCATGTCTAATGTGCATTTCTCCGGCGTCTTCGCTGGCATAATTGCGTTGTGCAAATCAAGTTCAACAAAACCTAAAGAAAAAGAGGAGGAAAAACATTATGTCTTCTGTTGCTTCATTGGCAGCTTGGCACAAATCTCTCCCTTTGGAAAGACTCCCATTAAGTCCCTGTTGTTTCTATAGACATACCCAGATAGTCATCCAAGGAAAACTTATCATTGTCCCATATCTGAATAAGCAGTTTGGGTGGAACTCTGAATTCAGTGTTGTCAAGACTCCAGAAGTGTTCCTAAGAAGAGCAACAGAATCAGTAAAAAGAAACTCTAATACTGAATTATGGTTGAGTGGTCTGCCACAGCCTCCCTATCCCTTCCTGCACATATGCTTTGCACATGGGATTTTTCTATCACCACCTCCACCTCCTCCTCCACAGCAGTCTTTTCGTGAGTGGAGACCAGTGCTTGCATGATGGCTACATACACCAAAGAGAGCTTGTAAGAGAACAACAGGATTGGGCCCTCTGCATTTGAATGTAACATGTGCATTAACAGGCACGTTTGTCTGTCTGAGCTAGTGCAAGGTTTTATTGCACTCTGAGTAGAGACATAGCTTGCTCTCTGCCCTCAAACTGCTGAAAATAGCTGCGATAAAAAATCCTAATAAATAGACTTCAATTATATAACATTTAAATACTAAGCAAATTGTGATTCTTCTAACAAAATAGAAAACATAAACTAGCAATGATACTATCATTTACTGGATCAACAAAAGTAATTAGAACTTTCCATACTCAATAGAAAGGCAAAGGTAGTTGTAAACCGCCCAGAGATGGAAGTTTGGGGCAGTATACAAATTTGATTGAGAAATTAAAAATTAATTAATTAATTAATTAATTAAACAAAATATTAGGTGTGTACACAGCAAAAGATGTGATACAACATTAGCCTTCAAACATTCAGAGAGAAAATCTACAAGTTGGCAAGGTGGGATATATTCCTGCAGTATCAAAGAAGTTTTTCTGTTTGGAAGCATAAAGTTGATAATGTTAGACACTGACTTTGTTCTATATCCATGGATACCATCTGACCTGCCTAAGGGCCAAACTAGGAACATAGGAAGCTGCCATATACAGAGTCAGACCATTGGTCCATCTAGCTCAGTACTGTCTACACAGACTGGCAGGGTCTTCTCCAAGGCTGCAAGCAGGAATCTCTCTCAGCCCTGTCTTGGAGATGCCAGGGAGGGTGGGAACTTGGAACCTTCTGCTCTTCCCAGAGCAGCTCCATCCCCTAAGGGGAATATCTTACAGTGCTCACATATTCTCTCATTCAAATGCAACCAGGGCAGACCCTACTAAGCTAAGAGGACATGTCATGCTTGCTACCAAAAGCCCAGCTCTCCTAGTCATTACAAAGTAGACGCGAGGAACAGTCTCCCAACATATTGGCTGACATTCTGCGCAGTAAAATGTTGGCGTGAGGGACTTGCCGGGCCTATTTACTGTGAAATAACTTAAAACAGCTATTGGGCAGTTGTACAGTGATACTTCCATCGTGTCTAATGGACATGCTGCGTGCAATGTTGACCATTATGATCTAAGGAGAAAAACTACTGGAAAGGAAAGAGGCCTTTTTTTGGTCTCCTTTCAGCCTACAGAGATCTTCCAAGGCATATTGCAGCTCCCATAGCTACATGAGTAAGTGAAGGGGGTGGGGTGGGGGAAAACCACCCTTGAAGAAGACCTGCAAACACCTTAATGCCACATATAATTTGGCCCTCAGTAACCAAAGTTATTACAGAAAGTCACCTTTTTGGAAACTGTACAGAGCTGCTCAGCTGGAAAATACTCAAAAGGAAAAATAAATCTCCAATTGAAATTCCCGTCCCCATCCAGGGACCTGTAATGCACATCTGTTTTCTGCTTATTGTCTTCATGGCCAGGCATCCATCTGAAAATCAGAAACAAGCATGTTTGGCTTGCACAGCCAATGGGTTTGATAACTGTTTATAATGCAGCTATTATAATAACTGTTTATAATGCATACTGCAGTTGCCAAGTTGGAAGAGTAGTGGCTGACATCCAGACGAGTGTTGCATTGGCAGGTTGGCACAACAAGAGAAGTTGCACACAGTTAAGAAACTTGTGGAGCTCTGTGAAGTTGTGGTGCTCTGTGAAGTTGTGCAACTGCTAGTGGTAGACTCTCTCCAGGACAAATACGAGGTTGTGCAACGTATTGTGCAATGTATCATTATCTTCACTATCTATATTATATTAGATAATCTAGATAATATAACTAGTCCTAGATATAGATAATAAACGGATATTCCTTTATTTGAGCAATGTCCTTGCACAACCACAACACTAATCTGGGCACAGGCAAGCATTTATTATTTTGCAAAGCACTAGAATTGATGCACAGACTTGGGCACAACTTGATTTCATTCGGATAAGTCCGGCTAATTTCAGTGGGATGTGATTTATCTGCCAGTTAGATATAAGGCTTGAAGCCTGTCCCCAGGTGCGGAGCGGAGCGGGACCACCGGCAGCCTGTGAGCAGCCACAGTGGTGGCCCCACTGACCCCACCCCCCGCGTCTGACGTCAGACACGGGGCTAGCCACGCCCCCACATCTGACAACAGTCGTGGGAGGCATGGTCTGGCTCCCGAACGGAGCCTTGAGGCTTCGTTCGGGAGTTGGAGTTCAACTCCTGAAGGGGCCGCACAGCCCCTTTGGGAGTTAAACTAAGGCTGGCACTGCTTTCACAGCGCCAGCCTTTTAACTCCCGAAGGGGCCGCATGGCCCCTCCAGGAGCTACTTAGGCTGGCACTGCGTTCGCAGCACAGCCAGGAGCAGCTCTTCCCTGCATGGAAGAGCTGCTCCTGGCTGTGCTGCGAATGCAGCACCAACCTTAGTTTAGCTCCCGAAGGGGCTGCGTGGCCCCTGCTCGGGAGCTAAACTAGCTCCCCCACGTCTGACATCAGACACTGGGTGTGTGTCGGGGCCATGAGGTGCGGCCCCTGATTGGGCGTGGCCCGGGTTCTTTGAAACCATTGGCCCAATGGTGGCTCCACCCCTGCCTGTCGCAATGTCTCCATAAAGCTTCCTGTGTCACCCTGGGACACAGTCCATAATACCATACAGAGCCCCACACTATAGCACAGTAGCTACAGACTTTTCTAGTTCTGGCAGGGCCTGAACAATATTGATGTATCATGGAGTGCCCCAGAAACCATTTTTACCCTGGGCTCACATTAGCTACAAATATCCCTGCTTGCATGGGGCAACTTATGTGATGGACTGTAACCCTGAGCCAGATCTGTCCGTTGCCTATTCTCCTGCCCTTAGTGGAGCACAGAATCTCATACTTGAAGAAATGATTGCCTCACTTTGTCTCATGCTACAGCGATCTCTATCATATTATAGCTATTTCTACAAATCATTTGGCCAAGCCATATTGAAGCACATCCATTTAATTCACATATCATAAATAATAGAATACAAATTCTAGCTTCGTTTCAGGAAAAAATGATATTGGACATTTATCAATGGCAACCAGTAAAGCCATTGTATATCTCTGGGATTGCCTCTCTCAGCTGGTTGTATTCCGTCCTGTGAGCTCTTCTCAGCTGGCCTGTAGGAGGGCTTTCTCTGTGGCCACCCCTCTTCTTTGGAACACTCTTCCCCCCCAGATTCATTCAGCCCCCTCCCTGGATGCTTTTAAGGCCCTTCTTAAGACCTACCTGTTTTGTCAGACATTTGCCCTTTAATTTTTACTTTTTAAATTTATTTTTATTTTATTTTATTTTATTATTGATATTGTTGTTCACCATCTAAAGTCTTTGGAAGAGGTGGTATATAAGAAAATTTTAATAAATAAATAATAAATAAATAAATACATAACGCATTGTGGTGTGGTAGTGATGCTTCAGCAGTTTCCAGTTACCTCACCACACCTATCATTGCAATTCAATGTGCTGTGGGCAATGAATTTCAAAGCAGTCTGTGTATGGATTCACTCTTTGTAAGTCTTAACAAGAATCATTTACAACTTTAATCTTATAGTTGAGTTCATCTTTAACAAGGTCTGGGATAGGAAAGCCTTACCCCTTCACATAGATGTCACTCATTTCTTCCCCTGTGATGCTTTTTTCATCTAATATGACATCCTTTGTGTTCCAGATAACCACCCTCAGTTCATATCTGTAATACAGGTTATGGAAAGAATGAAAAAGTTAGAGCTTGAGCTCCCAGGTTTTTTATCCAGCAAAATATGAATAATGCCACGTACTCAATAGGTACAATTGGGTAGGGAAAGGACTGGTTCAGAGTACTGGCAAAACACTATGGAGCTCAGTGAAAACATTTCACCCACATGCATCGCTGAGCATAGAAGACCTGAAAAATTATGGCTGCTTCCACACTAGAGACCTGCTGAGGCATTGTTTTCCTGTCATTAACTAGAAGCAGAATTAAAACAGAGGTTCCACACAACACTTAAGGCCAATATTGTTCCCCATAGACAAAAGCTTTTTATAATGTTTACTAACAAGTAAGTCCCAATCAGCAAAAGTCCTCTCCTATATTAATTAAAAGTTTCCTACTTGCAGGACCTGCCTGTTTTATTGCTTCTTGTTGATTAGGACTGGGGAAATAAGTGATGAACAGCCCTGTAATTGTTCCAATGTCAAGTTCTGTTCTTGCAGAGGGATTAATTGCCAAATTCCTTGGATTTTTTCTTTACATTTTAAAATAACAAAATAGCACTATTTTGCACTAAATAATGCAAAGGAAAAAACAGTGATCCAAGGAAATAAGTAATTAAGGCCTCTGTCTCATATGGGAATAGAAACAGAGATTGGGGCAATTATGTAATGCTATTCAGCTATTGAGAGACTGTTCATCACTAACTCGTCAACTACAGACAACAGGAAGATCTAAAATGGACACAGTTTGCAAACAAGAAACTTTAAATTAAAGGTACAAGAGCCCTGTGCTTTTGTCTGTCCTCACTGGACAAGCTGGTGCTGCAATGGCATTTTATTGCAAGCATTTAGCCATGAATAAGAGCTGAAAAAACACAGGACAAAACAGGAAACACTGGCTGACATCTCGACTAATGAAGTGTGAGCCCCCACAGTTCCATAAAAAGGAAGAGCGGGGCCCCAGAAACAACACCCCTAGTCCCTCTATGTACACGCTATTGCACAAGTGGGCAAAATGTCCCAGTTCTGCCCACACTCCCGAAGCACTCTGGAATGGAAGAGAGGAAATATATCACTGAGGGTCAGTGCTGTGTTTCTTCTCTTCTGGAGCACAGGCAGAGTGGGGCCATTTTGTCTGCTCACACAACAGTGCACACACATAGAGAGACTGGGGGAGTTGCATGCAGGCCACACTTGTGTCCCTGTAGTTCCACTTTATGTGTGCGCTTAGTTAGTCCGGATGTTAGGTACTAGAATGTAGCTATCTGGCAACAAATTGTCCGGATTATCTATATAAAATGAATGAACAAAGGATGGCAATTCTGGATAAATGGGACAGTGTGAAAGGAACCTAATGGTGGTTCCAGGAAAAGCATGCTATCCACTTTCATCCTGTTCTACTTACTTCTTAGCCTTGCGTGGAGTGATGTTGAAAGGAGGACCAGGTGGGCCCAAGCTTTTGGGGAACACATCCACCCACATTTGAAGCCTTCCCTGCATCAATAAAACAACCATGTAAGTTTTTTAAAAAATCAGTGTTAAATATATTCCATTTTGATGCCAGGGCTTTCATTCAAAGAACTACACAAACTTGTTCTGCATATGCAAGAGGGCTTTGGACTTGATTTTCTCAAATAGTAGCCCCCACTGCCTCCTGGCATAGCAAACCACAGTGCAAACTGAGGGGATTTTCAAAAAACAGATGGTGATGATGATGATGATGATGATGATGATGATGATTATTAACTACTGCTCACAACATTAGTAAAATAGAGACGATGTAAAGTAAAATAGTAATAAAATTAACAAGGGTCTGGAGTTGCAAAGGAAAGAAGCCAGAAATTCCATGTAGCATGTCCAAACCCTTGGCATGCCTAAAGTATCTCTTTCAATCTTGCTCCGTAAATGTGGGTAAGAGCACACAAGGGGAGTTTTTTGCAATTACAGACTTTTACCAGACTATCTAGAACTGATGGCTGTAGTTATCCCAGCAGCAGGCTTCTCATTCTGCTGCTCATAATGAGTGACAAACACCTGCTTAACTTGCACGTGAACAAGACCAGGCCCGCAAAAATAATGAAACATTATCAAGGTGAAAAGCCCCTAAGCCAGGTGTAGATCTACATTGTTGCACACAACTAGTGGCCTTAAGGGGATGCGCTGCATATCCACATCAGAAACATCCATCTAGTTCACTGGAATTAGACTGGCATCACAATGTACATCTGTGCCCATGCAGTCTCCCTTGATGAATCAAGGTAACTGACTGCATTTTGCATAGAGTCTTGTACACAGGTAAATCTCTGATTTGCAGACATGCGTTGGGTTAGGATTGCAAACATGGAGCATGTCAGCTTGTGTCCTATCAATTGTGTACTTATGTTCGACTGACTGATTTCTATGCAGATTAAGCTTGTTCAAACTTTCTCTATACTCTTAGTAATTTTCAGAAGATGAGATACCATAAGATAAACCTGCCAAACTTCTGGTTCAACAAGTCATACACAGACTGCCAGCTGTGGGCCCACAAGGAGCTCAATAAACCTCGTGTTCTGGGCACTAATTGCTTTACTCTGAACCAGTTACTATTTAAGTGTATTACTTAATTTTTAAATCTATGTTATATTTCTGCCCTGTCTTTCTTGCAAAGGAGCCTTGACAGAAAGCCTTCTAATTTCAATTCTTCTTCTAAAAGTCCGCTTTAACTTTAATTTATCCCTCTCACAGTTCAGCCTCAGAAAATGAGATTACTCTTTAAAGCAGTGCTAAATAAAACTATATATTCTTGGGTACTCTGTTTTAGAAGGGCAACTAAATTAGAGCCAAAGTACACATTATGTTAAACATGCAGGTTGGCTGCTTTTTTTTTTTAGTTTAATAGCAGCAGAATAGTAAATGGGTGTACAGAACCAGGTCATGATAGGTCATCTAGATAGTCCACAACCCAGTCAAAATCAAGGATTTCTAATTTCATTTTATTTCAATGGGACAGTTCTGCTTAAAGCTCTGAAGCAGTTCCTCCTTGTCTTTAGTTAAACAATAGAGCTCTTCTCACGACCTGAAGACCTGGGTGGTCTGCAGGGAAGCAGGGTTAAACGCACCTTCCCCACAGATGATCAGCTTATAGTCCCTGGGCGGGCAGACCGCCCGCCCAGACGAGCAGTGGCTCCTGGGGTCAGGGTGCTGGGGTATGCTGTTGTGCGTTGCCCTGCCCCCAATAATGCACCACGTGAGTGTGTGGTGCATTACTGGGATCCCTCCCTCCCGCCAGAGTGTGCCAGCCACAGCTGCAAGCAGCCGTGGCCGACACACGATTCAAAAAATGAGGTTAAGGGAGTGCTCATTTAACTGGGTGGCTCAACAGGTGGGTTTGCTGCCGTGTAGCCACCCTGATCGATCCTGATCCTGGTGGTTCACGCGAGTGTGCAACACCAGGCTGGGCTCCCTTAGTCCAGTTTTGCACACTCGTGTGAATAGCCTCAATGTCTAGTCAGTACATGGTGTGATCTCATTTACATAATATTACATATTGTACAAAGGAGAGGTATGAAAATAAGGTATTTTCTATACTTTCCCTGCCAAGTCCCAGAAATTTATATCTCACAAATGAAGAGAGAGAAAAGTACTTGTGGGATGTTTGGCTGGAAGGTGCTGTACAATGTTCTTGTTTCTACATGTTCAGGCACCAAGCCCTGAGTCCTGAGAATGTGAAGGGCAAGTCGTTCTTCACTCCGCCCAAGATGGTCATGCAATTTTTTGTTGGCCTCTAAAGGAAAGAGAGGGACAAAGTGAGAAAGTAGGAATTCACAGCTAAGAAATGAAAATAATGCATCCCCGTTTGCACATTTGCGTTAAAATTTACTTGAACTAAATAAATTTCTTTCAGACTTGACAGCCAGTGAGCACATGGGGTTTCTAGCAATGGAGAGGCAAAATTCCATTCTGCACTGGTCTCTTTCACTCTTCTACAGCTTAAAACAGGGAATCCCCAGTTGTGCATACTGATCTGATCTTCTGTACCAGGGGTTCCCAACCTTGGGCCCTCAGATGTTGTTGGACTACAACTCCCATCATCCCCAAAATTGTGGTGGGAATTGTAGTCCAACATCTGAGGGCCCAAGGTTGGGAATCCCTGATCTATACCACAGCCAGTGCATATTTAAAATTCTATAGTAATAAATACTCAACGAAAAATACGGTGACCATATTCAGATGAACCTCCAGTGATCCTCAGACTTGTGCATGGGGAAAGAAAGGAAGGAGCATACATGAGGGAAGGAAATTAGAAGGTTCCACTTCTAGTTAGTGACAAACAACAGTTTGCAACCGTGTCTCAAGACAGCAAACTATGTTTTGCTCAAATCACATTTTGCCCCCAAACCAGGTCCAAATCATGGTTTGGAATTCTGGTTTTGGACAAATTATAGTTTGTTGCATTCAGACACAATGGAAGCTTCTAATCTCTCCCCTCATGCACAGGTCAGGGGAAGGAGAGGAGGGAGTGTGTGAGCCTGAGATTCACTGCTGCTCATTCCTAATTCTCCAAATCTTGATTTGACAATTAATGAAATTTAGTATGCAGGAGTAAACTCACCAAATTCATCCAAAGTGTAGTCCCTTGTTCCATAATGAATCCTCCTTCCATTTTCAGAGAGGACTGGAGGTGGGTAACCTTTAACCCTGGCTAGATTTTGCAAGATCTGTGTTGGTTTCAGTTGATCTCTCCAGGTGTTGACACCCGAACTTTTAGGAAATAGAGTACATTTCAAAATAAATCTATTATATATAGACTGTCTCTTGGCAGACACACACTTTATTATTTAGTTGTGTATTATTGTATTCCTAAATGAGCTGAATCCAGTGGTGTAGGGAGGGTATAAGAGGCTCATGTTCAGGCCACCCATGCCCCGAACCCAGCGGCATCCCCCCTGCGGTGCCCCTTTTCTGCCCTCTGGTGCATGGTGGCGGCCCTGACGGAGCAGCCTGGGGTAGTATGCCACCCCTGCTGCTCAGCCAGCCACCACACACACGGCAGGGAGAAAAGGGGCACCCCCCACATGCAGCAGAGAGTGAAGGGGCACCCCACATGCTGTGGGGAGAGACCAGTGGGGCAGGGCAGCCTATCACCCCCAGGCTGCTCCGCCACACATGGTGGAGCGAAAAGGGGCATCCCACACACGGTGGGAAGAAGAGGCATGAGGACATTGCTGGGTGCCCGTTGCGGCAAGCCCAGCAGCCCCAGCGGCTGCTGAGCACGGGTTCTTGGAATCCATGTGCACAATTACAGCCCCTAGCTGAATCAACTGAGAAAATTGTATGCAGTTTTAAAGTCATTTGAGGCTTAACAACACTAACAGCCTTCAAGAGAGCTCTTAAGACTCACCCCCCACCCGCCCCACAGTCTAGCCTTCAATGGTTCTTAAGTGTTATGGTGTATATGGAACTGCTCACAAAGGGTTCACCATTCACTTCAATGGGACAAGCAATTCTACACATACAGTGAAGCTGCCCCAAGGGGAGGGCCACTTGTACAAGAATTCCATGGAAATTCTAACTTGCACAGAGGATTCTAAATCAGGGTTGCTTTGTTTATATGATGGATTTAGATAGGAAAACCATAGCATATCCTAATGCAGTCAGTGATAATGTAGCATATATGAGGCACAGACCAGTCAGTTTAAGTGCTTCTAAGTAACATTGTTTTCAGCGAGAGAGATCTAACAATGTATTAACTCTTCCATGGTTTTTATTATTTTATGAGTATAACTTACATGCAATACTGCTCTGGTATTCCACAGTGAGACCCAAAGCGGGAGAGAAATCTGTTTTCTAGATCAATGGTGGTTTCACCAACTTTCTCATCTCGAGTGAGCATATCATAGTCATAGATAGAAATCTTCAGGTCCTTCTCTTGAGGCAAGAAGCAACTCAGTTCGTACATTCTAAATACAGAAATATCCAGTACATTTCAATTTTCTGGAGAAAAGTGATCCATTGAAAAGATGAACATCACTCATAACAAATATTACCCAACTCTGCTCACAGACCTGTAAGTAGTTGCAAGAGGTATTTGCTATTCTAATATCTCTTCTGTCTCATCCATCACATTCTGAGCACAGGAGTTTCTTGATAGACTTATGTCTTGCTTACATTAGTATAAAGATTAAAATCTCCACTTCCAAAATCTTCTAAAATCCCTTTTTAAAAAAATTATACAATTCCTGGTAATTAAACACTGATTTCCCCCCCTCTGTACCAAAAGAAGAGTTAAGCATTTTGAATAGGATGGTTGCAGTCATTATGTTGTTTTGTTATAATTCAGTGAAGAATCCTCTCTTGACAGAAATAATATCACTCCACTTCTGTTTCTCAGTGTGAAGGAATGAGACCTGAACCTCCTCTTTTTGTGTTACAGATTTCTGTACTGAATATGTATTTGCTTACTCCCTATGTTCTGTGTTAAGAAAGCTGTGCAGGGGTCAAAAGTTCACAGCTTCTGTTCTACATTTTGGTTTGGGAGGGAGAAGAGTTGTACTGGTTAAATTTTGGAGGAGAAAGAGGGTTTGATTTGAGATGTTTTAAAATAATGGAGGAAACTTGAGTTGTGTTCATTGGGTTGTTTAGAAAAATTGGAGTGGGGAAAGATAATAAAAGGAAGCTTGCTTGCAGCAGAGGGATAGTTCAAGTGAAAAAGTTCAAAGAGTGCAAGTTCCAAAAGTTGAAGTTAGTGAAAATTCCAGTTGGAGCTGAAGCTGGAGCCTTGGAGAGCCAGGAGAGAAGAGATGCTGAAATTAGAGCTGAGAAATCACTGGGAGAGTTGAGCTGAAACTCTGAAGAACTGAATCACTCTCAAAGCAGCTGAAAAAATAGTCTGGAATTGAACCACCAGAACTGGGTAGAAAGGGTAGACCTGAGGCTGAGAAATCCAGGCTCACTGCCGAAGTTGACCAGAAGTGATTATAAGAAGACTCTTGGTAAGGACACTGAGCTAGGCCACAGTATTAGGTGCAGGTTAGATGGGATGTGTTTTTCTCCTATGTTATTTGTTCCTTATGATCACATGGTTGCTGTTTCTTTGTACTAAATTTTCCAAAAGAAGTACAGTTTTAAACTGAACTATTTTAAAGTAAATTTTTCTTGTTTTGAATTTAAAGATTTGTAGCTTCAGTCTGCCGCCACCCCTAACACCATACTTAGAAGCCTTTCCACCATATCTATCTTTGAGAGAAACAGGGGTTTGGGAGGCTGTTTCAGTAGACACAGCCAGAAAAAAAAAATACAAAAGGCTACTTGGTGGCAGAAGTGAAGCTTAAGATCATGGGGCTGGTTGAGATTAGGCCATGACACTCAGCCTACACTTTTTATCTTTTGCACAAGTGATAGTAAATCCAAACAATAATTTCTTCTTTCAGGTGATGCTGCTGCTGCTGCCGATGCTAAAATTGTGTGTCTATTGGAATTATGATTATTTTAACTGGTAACTGGTAAATGTTTCAAGTAAAAGAAACTACTTACCTGCCAAAAATTGGATTGAGAGTGTTGGGAATATAATGATCTCTGTCTTCAACAACTTTTTTGCCTAAAGTGATTTTAATGTAAGGATCACACTGTTTGGAAACAAGAAATATTGTTAACATAGATGATCATTAAGTATACCAGATTTTGTACATATGGCTACCACATTTTCTACATCAATGAGCCCCTGGTGGCGCAGTGGTAAAACTGCCGCCCTGTAACCAGAAGGTTACAAGTTCGATCCTGACCAGGGGCTCAAGGTTGACTCAGCCTTCCATCCTTCCGAGGTCGGTAAAATGAGTACCCAGAGTGTTGGGGGCAATATGCTAAAATCATTGTAAACCGCTTAGAGAGCTCCAGCTATAGAGCGGTATATAAATGTAAGTGCTATCTGTACCACACAGGTGAAACTGCTTTGCCTACAAATTTCATTCATATCAAATTAAGGAGGGCAGATCTGTGCACACAGCATTTTCTGTGTGTTGAGAAACTCTTAAGCTCTTGCAAGCTCTCTGCACACAGTGAAGTCCTGGAACAGGACTGCATGAATGCATGTTAATATGTAGGGTGAGAAAGTCCTTATCTCATCCATTCAAACACCACCACTGTGAGGCAATTAGTATCATTGCCTTTTTTTTTTTTAATTAACCATTGGTAATGGTAACTTGCCCAGAAGCACCTGGTGAGTTCAGGTTTGCTCTGAAATATGAACCAAGATTCTCAGGTCAAAGTCTGGTATTCTATCTGCCTCAATCACAGAATTATTAAGCATTTCATTCATAGATAGATAGAGAAAAACAGTTTAGAATGGTTCAAACCGGTTCGCAGTTTTGACCAGCCTGGCCCAGTTCAAGCCAGACTGATTCAAACCTGCTTGTAAAGGGGCAGGGGAATTCCCTACGGTTGAAAGGAAGAGACAGGAGATTCAGGGGACCTTACTGTGAACAAACGGCAGCAGTGATGCAGCAGTGGCTCCCCTCACCCCGCCCCCCGCTGGCCTCCCAGAGGACAGCCTAGTTTTCCTATTGTCCAAATTCACACCTGAATAAGATCTTTTGTAGCCTATGGAAGGTAAAGAGGGTGAAGAAATGCCCCCCACCCTCAGGGAAGGAATTCCATAGTCTGAGGACAACCACAGAGAACCCTGTCCCACATGCATGACGTTTGAGCCTCCAAAGGTGTCAGCACATGGAGCAGAGCCCCCACCCTCCACCGCTCCAGCAGATCTAATTACATGCTTTCATTACATTTTTATGTAAGGAGCTGAGAGTGGCACAAATGTTCTCCCCTCAATTCTATCCTCACAGCAAACTTGTAAGGTAGGGTAGGCTGAGAGATAGTGACTGGCCCAAGGTCATCCAGTGGACTTCAGGGCTGAGTGAGGAATTGAACCCAGGCCTTCCTGGGCCTAATCCAACACCATAACCAATACACTGGAATGGTTCTTTACATTTTTCCAACACACTACATCTCTGATATTATTTTTCTTAGTAAGTGCTGGTGAGACCAGAATTGGAACTCTGTTCCAGCCACTGGACCTCTATGCCTTTAATCAAAACTATCCTCTGAACATGTTAACTCACCAGTCCATTGTTATCCTGAGGTTGGAGATCTAAGGCTCGGGCAATATAAATCCGTATAATACTCTCTTGAGAGCCACTATCTGGTAGCTCACGGAACTGCCGAGGAGGAGCTGGTACAGTAGGGTCATCTGGTAATGGGTATATCCTAAAGGAGCCCTGTGAAATAGTATGAAAAGAAATATATAGGCCAAAATCAACTTTTACTAGGTGATTATATACTTTTTCTGCCTTAGGGATAGAATATCATGCAGAATGGTAGCACAATTAAATTTGATGAAGAACACTGCTGCATTATACTCCTTTGATCCTGATAACGTTTTTTTTAAAAAATAAAGAAACTCAGATGATCAGATGATTATTAAAAAAAAATCCTGTAGACCTATCCCACTTACTCTGCCTCTGGAATATACTGGGACAAGAGATATTTAGCCAGATGTCTACTGTACTTCCAAGTATATTATGTATTTAGGCCACATTTTAGAGCAGATAGACAAGGGCCAGAATTCATGGCAGGTAGTGACTTTTGCATTGTCACCTATGGAACACTTTGTACTTGCAGCCTTTATTGCTACAGCCAATTACAGGAACAGGTTTGTACACACAGTTGACCATACCTGCCAGGATGTCCCTATTATACCGCCCTGAGACCTTAGGAAACATAGGAAACATAGGAAGCTGCCATATTCTGAGACAGACCATTGGTCTATCTAGCTCAGTATTGTCTTCACAGACTGGCAGCAGCTTCTCCAAGGTTGCAGGCAGGAATCTCTCTCAGCCCTATCTTGGAGAAGCCAGGGAGGGAACTTTGAAACCTTCTGCTCTTCCCAGAGTGGCTCCATCCCCTGAGGGGAATATCTTTCAGTGCTCGCACTTCTAGTCTCCCTTTCATATACAACCAGGGCGGACCCTGCTTAGCTAAGGAGACAAGTCATGCTTGCTACCACAAGACCAGCTCTCCTGTCCGAGGAGAGGGTTGGGGCAGTATAAAAATGCACTAAATAAATAAATAATATTTTGCCATTCATTGGAATGGGAAAATAGGGACATGTTGGCAGGTTTGAGTTGACTGGATCAGGGACATTGGCTTGGATCCAATGGTTCTGCTTAGAGAGCAAAAGGTGCTTCAGCTCACATGGGTATGAACTGCAGATCCACCCCTCATCTGCAGCACCCTAGGCCCTCAAAAAAGCTGCTCTGAAGAGACCCCTATCTCTCTGGAACCAGGGCTGAGGCAAGGCTGGAGTGAGCCCTGGGACAAAAAGTGAAGAGGGCCCCCTGCCTTCTTCTTATTCATCAAGCTGCAAGGGGGATAGCAAAGTGCAAGCTGCCACCTAGCTGGTGGGCCCTTCTTCCACAGGCCTCCCCTTGTTCTCTTGTGGTTTTGCTCCTGTCTGGAGCCAAATTTCAAAAGATGGTGGAATGGGCGGGGAAATTGGCAAGCAAAAATGCCTTCTGTTGTAGAATGGAATCTTTGTCTCCAAAATTTTGCACACGGTAAACCCTAATAATGTACAAATGCTTTTGTGGATTATATTCCATCAATATAGGACACAAAACACAGTAGATCATGTTTTTGCTATGAATACAAAGGGCTCAACAGATTCAACGAAGCCAATGTAACCCGGACAAAATGAGAACATAGCCCACTGCTCTGCTGAATACTGCAATTCACAGCACAATTCCATGCATGTTTATTGGGAAGACAAACCCACTGATTTCAGAGGGGTTTATGTTCACGAAGGATTGCAGCCTTCAGACTTATTTTTTTACCTTAAATTCTCCTACAACTGTAGGGTCATCATTTTCTTCAGATTTGCCTCGATGCAGTTTGAAAGTTTCGCAGAAGTCTGTCAGACCCTTAAATTCAGGTACTTTCTCCAGTTCACAGTTGTAAATCTTAAAACAAAAGTTAAATGAAATTAGGGGGAAATGTGCTAGAGACAAACTAGAGACAGACTTTGATTTTTTTAAATGTACTGTTTTTAACAAAAAGTGTTTTTTTTAAAAAGGTGTTTGGGGAAAAATTATTGATTTGATAATGAAATAAAACTGTGTTTGTGGGGGTTCTTTGACATTTGGTTGACCAGTAAGTAATATACTATAACAAGTGTGTGTGTGTGTGTGTGTGTGTGTGTGTGTGTGTGTGTGTGTATAAGAGATAAAGAGGCAACTTCATCTTGTCATTTTCATATTGCTGTCTTAAGTGCAAGATATTTTGTCTGAGAAAACTAGTTTCCAGTTCCACCCTCTGCCCCCTCAAGGAAACTTTGGAATTTTTCATGAGTAATAACTCTCCTGCAAAGAAAATAAGTGTTAAGGTCTCAAGGTGATGACGTTACTAATTAAAGTAGGGAGGTGGATGATGAGTTGGACCAAAAACAGGGAGACTGAACTAAGCCTGTTTTAAAATCATGTGTCACCTTACAATATATCATAACCAATATAATTCACTATAGGGAAAAATACCTTTATTGTATCATATCCTTTCTGAATGTATTGTCCACATTTTTCAGTATCTCCTATTGATGCATAAAACTTGCTCCACCAGTCTACAATTTCTTCTTCCTAAATATTGACAACGGAAAAATATGTTCAGGTAATGAACTCTAGGATGATCTAGCCCTTAGACATAAGGGCTGAGTATGAATAGTCTTGTAGCATCTCAATGACTAATGCATTCTTTGTTGTTTCTACTACAACACATTCGTAAGGTGCAGCGTGATAATGCAGCCCTATGCCAATCATAATGTATGGGAGAAAGGGCATCTCATACTGGGAACATAGGCCTTTCCAGTGAGTGGCATGATTGCTAGGCCATGCTCCAAAGGCTGAAAAGAGGAGAAAATTGAGAGAGATTCACTGAGCATAAAGCAGTTCCAGAAATCACTTATGCTTATGTAAGGCTGTACAACTTCAGCCCTCCAGCTGTTTTTGGATAACTGCCATAATCCCCAGCCACAGTGGCCAATAGTCAGGGATGATGGGCATTGTAGTCAATTTACAGGAGGACCAAAGATACCATGCTCTTTTGCATGGTTCATTGAAATGAACTGATAGGAAAGCAGAACTCCTTTGTGGACAATGCTCAGAGCCTATACATATTAAATGTACATGCACAAATGAAGCCAGATGAAAAGTGGCATTTAGCAAACTCTGATTTAAAAATACAGTCCAAAACTGAGAGCCCTAGGTTGTTTAATCTAGATTACATGGTCAGAAATTGGTTTTCAAATCAGGCTAACATTTGTTGCTTTACTCAGAATACTTGCTACATTGTACTAATTATCTTTGTATTACAGGACTGTGCAGATATGTAGGTACTGTAGCTTTCTGTGAACAGAAGTATACAGTTAGCAATTACTATCTCGTACGCACTGCCTTGAGTAACAGTTATTATGCATATAGAAAAAATTATTTTGGTCAAGTTATTTTTTTACACTGAAGGCCAAGTAATATGTTACGTACAATTGCATGTCATTCATACCAGCGTCCTTATTTATTGGGGAGAAGCAACCTGAAGCAGAGAAGTGGCAGAGATGTGTACTCAATCTTCTTCTTGGCTGCCACTTCTCTGCTCCAAATAGTCTCTCCAACCATGGGTGTCTGAAGGAGAAGAGGAGACGTCCCCCCACGGATTGAGCCAATATTGCCATGCTACTAGATTTCTATTTACATACTTTGTAACTAGAAAACGTCCTGCAAATGCCTATGTCTCCAACCTAAGGTTTTCTCTGTCCTCAGGAGTCAGTCTTAAGAACAGTTTTTCCCCCAGGAAAAAAGGGCTGTTGGGGATGAGTTTTATGTGGTTGCATTAATGCATATAATATGTTTGTCTGGCTATTTATTTTATTTATTTTTACATTTCTATACCGCCTTTCGTTAAAAGAAAACCCCAAGGCGGTTATGTGAGATGTCACCGAGCTATTGATTGTGATGTCCAGACTAACTGATTGATTCTGGCTTATTCTAAGCAGAAGTCTTAAAATAAGTCATGATTTGAACCCAAGGCCTGAAATTTAGTTCTGATCATAGTTTATTTTATGGACCTCTGGTTGAATAAGCCCAAAAGCCACAATCAATTCTGACCTGTTTCTAGCCACAGTTGGAAGTAGACTTCTTCTGAGGCTTGCATATAAAGGAGAAGTGGGAGAGTATGTTTCTATGGCTTCACAACATCACATGAAGCCAAGGTTTAATCCTGAGACTCTGCCTGATGTCTGAACTGGCCAATGTCTAAGTCAGCCCTTGTATTCTGTTTTTTAACTTCAGTAAGTTCTGAACAGTTTACATGGGGTTCCCAGGCAGTTTTCCATGCAGGAATTCACCAGGTCGAGACCTACTTAGGTTTAAAAATTCAGGAGCACTATGTGTTGTATACATATTTTAGAGCAAGGTGATATCTTTTATCAGAACAAGGCAAAGAGCACTTCTGGGCACTCCAATGTGTAGATAGTGTTCCTGCATGAGTAGGCAACACCTTCATTTCAATGGAGGGGACAGCTACATAAGCCCACCTCTTTGCACATGTGAAGCTGCCCTCCAATTACAATGACTGGGAAAGGCTTCCTTGATGGGGGCGTATACATCATGTTTTCATGCCCTCAATAAATCACTGGATAAGGTACAAATAAACAAAACCACAAGAAGAGATGCATACCTTTTCTGTGAGCTGCTCAAGAAGACATATCCAAAGAAAAAGAGTATAAACAAAGCAGAAAGGTTAAAATAAAACAAACATTTATAATTATGTACATTGGATAAAAATTAACAAAAAGAAAACTTGTGGTTTTCCAATTGGTATATTAAACTTACAAATAATATATTTTTGTGTGTCTGGATATTGCCGGAGTATTTATTTAATACACACCAAAAATGTTATAATCTAGAAATGTGATACTTTTCTACTAGAGAAAATATTACGAAGAGAAAGAAAACATCTAATAGAATTACAAGGGCCCATCCTGATTTCCTTACTAAGAGAACTCATCGATTTGTTCAGGATTTCCGTGTAATTAAAAGTTAGACTTATAGTCTGCTCAAAATGGGACTAGGGTTAATTGATGTGAATTATTTTTAAAGAGAAGGTGTCGTGTCAAAGGTTTCAAAATAGCTTGCATCATCTTTTGAAGATTCTAATTTCTGGTTCTTGAAAAAAACATGTTTAAAGTTAAGTTATAGCCCAAGTCCATTGAACTGCAGCACAGGACTTGCAACTTTAAAACTTATTTTGCATTATTAGTTTTTCATAGTTTGAAACAGGACCTTTGTACAAAAGTAGAATTAACATTTGAAACAAATATTCTCAAAAAGCCTAGGCTTTTTAATTTAAAGAAGGTTGTAGTAATCCTTTAAGGACAATATTGTACAGATTTCATTTGGAAATATTAAAGTTTCTGATATTCTTTGCTGTGTACAATACCCATTGCTAAAGATAACAAGCTGAATGGTTTATGAGGTCAATACCAAAACTGTAAAAGAATTTCCAAATGCATACCATGTGATCTTGTAGAGGACACTGGCAACATGCTTCACAGTCCCCTTTTAATGCTAAGGACATGTTGGGGCTTTTGTACAACTTCAAAGGCAGCCCTGATGGTGCAATGATGGGGCTGCTACGCAATGACTTAAAGTCCTTCTGGGAAGCAGTGCAGCGCTCCTTTTCATTGGAAGTCCAGAAGCATTCTAAAGTAATTGCACAGCAGCCCCATCACTACAGCATCGGGGCTGCCTTTGAAGTTGTACAGAAGCCTCTGCATGTGCTTAGCATCAACAGGGGAGTGCGCAGCATGTCAGTCAATATTATAATACTGCACAATATTCAACATGGTTAATTTTACTGCACAGTGTTCAAAGGCTGTGATTCAGAGAGGCCCTTTAGGTACATTCAAAGATATGTACCAGTGCACCAGATTTCCCCAGTTTATTTTCCCAGCAGTAGCTCCTTATGCTGCATTGCATGCCACTCCTTTCCCCCCAGTTTTGGGGATAGCATAGAGGGCTATAAGTGGGGCAGAGCTCGGACTTTCCATCATATTAATTTATGAATTGGGGTCATTATTATGCCTCATGAAACTCAAAATACTTTATGGTTTTCTCTCATCTTGTAAGAACATAAGGTAACCATGCTGGGTCAATCCAAACATCCATCTAGTCCAGCAATAGTGGCCAGCCATATACCTTTGGTGAGCTTATAAGCAAGCCCTTCTTTGTTGCCACTATCTGCTATTTGGAGCGTTCAGATTATCTGGCTTTTGGCTGTCATTGGTTGCTGTGGTTATGTGAATGTAAGGAGGAGGAGGGGGCAGGCTATATTACAGCTCATATGATCTTACAAATGCACTAACATTGAAAGTGTTCTTTTCCTTCTTCGGCTTCCAGTTTTCTCTCCAAATAAAAAGGTAATAAACTGGATGATCTTGTACAAGGCCTTGAACAAATTCCCACAGCAAACTACAAACTATGTAACTGTGAATGCTACTGATAGAACCCATAAGCAATTATTGTGCACGGAAAGCCAACAATTAATTTATCACATAGTGGTTTGAGATTTTGGAGAGAGAGTGTCCATGAAAAGGTCTAGATCCAAATTTATTTAATTATCCAACCGTTTTAAAAAAATGTCGTAAAGCAAACATTAAAATTTTATTTTAGCATCAAAATCCAGGGCTCAGTGTGTGCACTGAATAGACTTAAGAGCCCCTGTGAATGCACTTGCTCTCAATGTGAATTAAAGGCCTCACTTGGCATCAATGAAAGTTTAGCTTCTAAATCATAGTTTTAAACTGGAACTCTTCTCCTCCGAAACCTCCCCGCAGAAGATCCAAAACAGATCTGAAAGCTTAGTGATCAAAGCACCTAAAGCCCCAGGTGAGTGGTGGTCATGCAGTTTCTTCATCCATACATACATACATGCACTGTTGTTGGAGAAGCCATTTTGCTGAGTGCTGTTGACATACTGCTTATGCACTAGAAATTGGAATGTAGTTTAGCAAAGTTCTACATCTATCACTCTAGTCTGTTCTCTTATTTTATACTTGTTTTTTCTAATGTCTTTATTTTACATTTTTGGACTGTAAAATTATAGAGGAATTTGTACATTTGAAGGGGAATATCCAGCTCCGAATGTACATTAATTGTATTGTAGTAGACAGACATCCAGTCAATTTTAAACACTTCCCCCCTCGCAAGCATCATATTCCATATTTTAATGTGACATTTACAAGGTCTATTAGTAGCTCATCTACTTTTTTCCTTCCATTCTAGACAGTTTTAGCTCCAACTTTGCAATTTGAAAAACACTCAAACCAGTTTAAAACATTCACAATAGGACTGTTCTCACCATTCTAATTAGGATAGGAGAAATGTCCTACCCAAGTTCGGGAGCTATGGGTGCTCCAATTGTCTGTGAGTAAAAAAAAAAAGGGGGGGGGGCGGAAGTGATTGTCTGCTAATCAGAAGCAGCAGAGTTGGAAGGCTTTTCATCCTACCTTGCTAAAGACTGGGTACAGCTGTTGGGTAGGACAGAACCCTCTGAAACCCGCTGCTGCTCAGCAGACAATCACTTCCTCCCCTCCTACCTTGCTTTTTTCTCACAGACGATCTGAAAACAGGAGCATGCATAGCTCCTGAACTTGGATAGGATATTTATCTTACTCTAATTAGAAGAGTGTGAACCAGCCTAATATAACATTACACTTCTGTTCACAGCTGGATAGCATTTGGGCAATTCCACATAATATACAAATGTGCAATAACTAATTATGGCTATCCACCAACTGCTCATAACCATGAACACCTCTGATCTAGAAGGTCTAGAAGATATTGGGTTCATAAATATTTCCATTAATTGTCACAAATGTACATATTAATGCTACGAAGGTTGTTCTGGTGCAGTTCTAAACAAGTTTTAGCACACCAAGTCAAACACGGCTATGTATGGTGGAGTTCAGTGGTTTGATAAACCTTATGTTTTTCCTGCCTCCCTGAGACTTCAAACACAGGATGGGTTGTGCAGCTGTTTTTGCCTTGGTGGGCCACAAGTTGTGTAGACTGCCCCTGATGGTGTTTGTAATCACCTCTGCTGTTAATATAATATATAAACACCTAAAGATGAGTTTATATGACCGTTGTAGTAGAGGTTCATGTGGCCATTATAGTAGAAAAAAGGCTTACATTGTGACTTTTTGCTATCATTCTCAGTTGTGTAACCCTTTTGTTGAATATGTGATCAGATTTATTTTTAACCATGGTTTTATACAAGGTTTGCTTTTCATAACTCTCAGTGACCGGGGCGGAGCCACCATTGGGCGAACGGGTTCAAAGAACCCAGGCCGCCGCCAATCAGGGGCCATGAGCGCAACCCGAGACCATGTCTGACGTGAGATGTGGAGGGTGCTGGTTTAGCTCCTGAGCGGGGCTACGCGGCCCTGCTGCGGCATGGCCAGGAGCGGCTCTCCTCTGCCTTTAAGAGCCACTCCTGGCCACGTTGTGAATGCAGCGCCAGCCTGGCTCTAACTCCCGAACGGAGCCACACGGCTCTGTTCGGGAGTTGGACAGCCAATGTTGCATTCGTAGTGCAGCCAGAAGCGGCTCTCCCCTGCCTTTAAGGCAGGGAAGAGCCACTCCTGGCTGTGCTGCGAATGTAGCACCAGCCTGGCCCTAACTCCCGAACAGAGCAGCGCGGCTCCATTCGGGAGCCAGACCACGCCCCCCACATCTGACATGGGGCGTGGCTAGCCCCCGCGCCTGACATCAGATGCGGAGGGTGGGGTGAGTGGGGCCACTGCTGCGGCTGGACACGGGCCACTGGCGGACTGGCTCTGTCACTGCTCAGTGATCAGATGAAATACAAACCTCCTAATAGGAAAGCTTATTCACAGGAAAGTTTTACCTTAGGGCGATGACAGAGAACACCATGTGGTGATTCTTCTGCCAGAAATGATTGCATTAACTGATCTTAGGATAAATTAGTTCAAGAACAGCGGCTGACATTCAGATGTTACTGCACCAGTGCAAGGGTGTTTTCTGTCACAAGAGGGGAAATGTGATTTTTGGTGATCCCCCACTTCCCTCTGCAGCTGCCTGTGAGTGTGGCAGCCCAACCCTTAAGGTAATATTATCAGGAGGCACAGGAGAAGGGAAGGGGGAAATCACATGCTCACTCAGACAACAAAAAACTCTGTGCACCAGCGTGACGTACTTTCAGATACCATTTTCATAGCCAAGCACCACAGACTGCTGGACATACGAAGCTGCTGAGTCAGGCTATTGGTCCATTTAGTTATTTATATATAAAGCATTTTTACATATCTCTTCAGCCTGACTGGCACTGGCTGTCCAGGCTTTCAAGCAGAGGGCTTTTTCAGGGCTGCTACCTGAGACACTTTTAACTGGGCATGCTAGAGATTGAACCTGTGGGCTTCTGCATACAGAGCACGTCCTCTACCACTGACACTGAGCAAAGGCCCCTGGCTTCAGGCGGTGACATGCATCAGCAGCTGGCTTATGGGTGGGAGAGAGAAGGCAGAGGTTCTTCCTGACCGAAGATAGAAAATGAAATCTTCAGACAGGATAGAAAATGAAATTTGACCTTTTAAAAAAAAATTCCACAAGAATATTTTGAAATACGGCTCTACAAATTGCTCCTTTTGCCTTTAAAATGTTTTAAATAACTGGAAACTATATATTCTTGTAGGAAAAAAATATTAAGTTTGTTACAAAACATTCTTGGGCTAATAACCTGGAGGTTTTACAGAGAGGGCTTTATGCTGTGGGGTATCTGAGGAGCGAATCTACTTTGCAGCAGATTCGAGACAGTTTAATCCGGGGGATTAGGTGGAGCATTAGTCTCGGCTGCCCCCTTTTCCACATCAAAGACAAGCGTCTGAAATTAGGAGAAACATCAAGGTGTTTTTCCCCAAAAGCTGCTGGAAATAGAGGATTATTTTAAGTTGGACATACCTCAGGCTAAGCCAGAATTCACAGCCTCCCTTCAGGGGGGGCGGGGGGGGGGGGACAAAGCCCTGTCTGTCCTGGTCCCTGATAGCCCGCAGGGAGGTCGGGTTAAATAAAGCAATATGTGGACTGGCACACTCCAATCAGGAGTGGATTCGGGTGGGGGTGGGGTGTGGAGTAGCCCTGTCTGTAAAACCTCCTGGAGATAATATCACTCTGGTGATATGATACCCTGGTGGCGCAGTGGTAAAACTGCCGCCCTGTAACCAGAAGGTTACAAGTTTGATCCTGACCAGGGGCTCAAGGTTGACTCAGCCTTCCATCCTTCCGAGGTCGGTAAAATGAGTACCCAGAATGTTGGGGGCAATATGCTAAATCATTGTAAACCGCTTAGAGAGCTCCGGCTATAGAGCGGTTTATAAATGTAAGTGCTATTGCTATTGCTATTGCTATTCTCCTCTTTTTCAGTAGTAATTGTTATACCACAACCTCCAGGAAAAATGTAACAGTATGAGGTAAAATATTAAACACCTCAGACACTATTTGTTGTATTCTGACTACAAACACTATAGCCCTTTCTTTGCAAACATCACTGTATAGTAATAGTGATTACCTCTTATTACTATAGTTGAACTGGAATACTGAGTGAAACAATGAACATGTGCTATTAGCTGCAAGAACAGAGACCTCTGTAGTTTACTTTAGCATCACCTGATGTGTTTATAATAACACAGCATTTACTCATCTAATTGGCTCTCTCCATATGGTACAATTAAAGAGCAGCTAACATCAAAGACAAAATGGGATGGAAGTCAGAGAAAGAGGGGGAGAGACTCTTAATGCAAGACAAGCAGGGCTTTAAACAACCTGCAATTACTAAGATAAAACAGTGATTAATTTTAAGCAGGGATTTATCTGTTTAAAAATATTAAGCATTGATGTTACATCATTTGCAGATGAATTTCAAACATCATCATGTGTTGACACAAATTCAAAAACAATCCATTAAGGCAGCGTTTGGACTCATATTTGCCTTTGGTGATGAACAATCTTGAAAATTGTTGACTGGCTGGAGTTGTTGTGGCAATATTCATTTTCAGCAAATAATATGAAGCAATGGTGATCAGAAAGGAACTGAGGAGAAAACGCTAGCCTGCTCAAACTGAGGAAATGCACGGCTAAGCACTTCAGGGAGCTAATCAATTCTGCCTGAATGGTCCCGTGGAGGTGCAGAACCCACTCTTTGCCCTTTGAGTCATGAGCAAACATGTCTGAAAACCTCTTGAGTGCAATGGATCACGATCCAGATTTACTTCTTTGCTGCTCATATTTACAGCTCATAAAGCTGTAAATGTGCTCTGTATAATAATCTGTCCAATTCAAGTTGAATATTTCGCCATTTGCACTCCAGTAATCTACCTTGCCACTTCAGCTCCTGTAATTCTTCCATATACCACAAAGCTAATTTTGAAGCAGGTTGGAGAGGATGCTTAGGAACAATCATGTTGATGGTCCTAGTAAGCTCATTATTCCAAGTCTGTACTAGGGCATTGACAGAATAGCCGGCAGAGCCAACTTTAAAACCTTCCAAGTCTTCTTGGAATCCTACTGGATCCAATAAGCTTCTCAGATGGACCATCCTAGTACATCCTTCACTCCTGCAGAGGTAAATTGTGGTTGTGAATCCAGCCTTAACCAGGTGGTGATCCCTCCATGACAATGGGGAAATTACTGGAGTTCCCACCCATGGAACGTTACCCTGATCAGAGTAAAAGACTAAATTGTGTGTAGTACCAGCAGCATGTGTCAGCCCTGAAATAACTTGGAATAAGCTCATAGTTGTCATAGCCGCTATGAACTCCCGAGCCGTTCTTGACAACCTGGTCCCAAAGTGAACATTAAAGTCCCTCACTGCCACTAGTGTCTAGGCAACTCCAACACCAACTTTGCGAGCAAGTCCATCAGCTCAGTTAGGGAGTCTGTTGGGCAGCGGGGTGATGGTATACCAACAGAAGTCCCAATTTATCCCTGGTCCTTAGATTTAAGTAAACGCATTTAATATAGACTAATTCGCTGACAGGGATCCTGGTAAGGGAGATATTATTTTAAAAGACCACAGCCATATCACCTCCCTGCCTACATCCTCTCACCTGCTCCAAAACAGAGTATCCCTCTGGGAGAAGTTGGGTCCAAACTGGAATCCCCGAGCCAGGTCTCAGTAATGCATATCAGGTCAGCTCCTTCACCCACAATCAGATCATGGATGATTTCTGAACTATTCTGAACTGACCTGGCATTGGTGGTTGACCTTGCTCTCCATGGTCAAAGAACTGTCAGGACATTTGGAAGAGGAAACAGCTATGGAGTTTCTGATTTCCATCCCTTGTAATGGCCTGCTGACTTGCCAACACCATACCATTTTCTGTTCTGCAACACCACTGAAATAGCCACCCCAGAGTCAAGGGCACACCTATCCATTCCCTGCCCTCCCTCATAGTCAGGAGTGTGTGTGTGATCAGTGAAAAGAACCAACAGTTTCAGGCAGCTTCTAAGTGAGACAGAGAGACTAAATTTTGGAGAGGTTAGAATGAAGATGCTGGGCAGAGACCCTGAAGCACCTTGGGGTCCGGGGTCACTCCCCGGGAACTAAAGTAACCTGTTGCTGAATTGTAGGAGTGCTTTGCTATTTCAACAGTATCTGGTGCTCATCTTGTATATGTGTGAATAAACCACATATTACAAAGTCTCTAGTGATCTCTCCTTCAACAGAAACCAGAATCACCTGGAACTTCTTATGTTTGGGTAAGTTGGGAGTGTATGTAACAATATTTCAAATGTTTCACATTTTGAACCTCAAGAACTACCTGCCAGTCAACAAGATACAGATCAAACATTCTTCATCAAATTATTCACTGAATAATTTGAATAGCAAATATGTTCTAAGGCTTATGGCAGACAACTTTTGAAGAACAAACATTTGCAAGAAAGAGATTAGCATTAGTACTGCTAACAAAATATGAAGACATAAAGACCGAACATTTTTTTCTGCCATGCAGTCATAACATATATTGTGAAATGTATGTAAAAGCACCCACCAACTTTTGTAGACACTGCTTAGATTTCTGTCTGCTAAAGTTATATATATACTAAACAGCACAAAAACCAGCCATGAAAAATCAAATAGCCAAGCTGCAAAATGATTATTACCTGTGCTGTTAGTAGAGGTTGTGTGTCTTCCACTTCAATCACCACTTCCCGACGAGGTGCAGCAGAGAGGATACTAACTGTAAACCAAACATTCCATATAGCTCAGAAATTTGTGAAAAGAAAAGACACTTGTAAAGCCACAATTTTAACAATTATTTCCCCAAGTTCCTTGTACATGTATTTCACACACACACTTCCCCCCAGTTTCGTTCCTTGCTTTGTCTGTCATCTCCCTTTGAAAGCAAGAGTCTGGAACCTGGATTGTATTACCAGTTGCCAGAGGACTGCAGATCAACTTCTGCCTCTGGAGGGAGCTGGCTCTTAACATCAGTACCACTAGTTACATCAATTAGTTTAAAAGTATGGAGCTCATTCCATTGAAAATGCTGCGTCTGCAAGTTACACATATAAAGGAGAACTGTACAAAAGTTCAGGTGTGCTAATTTATTTCACAGGGATTTGTGTAGGAGATGTCCTCAAAGGATTGTACCCATGACTGCAAGTCTTATATCTGACAGGAAAAATGCATTTATTTTTGCCTTTTATTTTTAGGGCAACTCTACCTTTCATTTGTGGTGCAATGTCTTCTTCAGCAGTATAAGGATTACAGCGAAAACGCTCCAGCAAATCAATGGTACATTGTCCCACAATAGGTTTTCGGCCAAATTGCCTGTGGTCTATCACTTTAAGAACTAGTGATGGACTGTACATTTCTTCCTTTGGCATTAGCTAGTAAAAAACAAAACAGAAAACACATTGCTCTTTATGCTTAACCCCAAATAAAATATTCTTAACTTAACAGAATTCTTCATTTTCATAAGAATTACAGAAACTGTCAGAAACTGTCTTGCACCAAAGTGGCATGTGGGCTGTCTAACTTTAAGAGTAAACAAGGGCACACAGCTGAGATGTGAGAAGCCCTTTGACCACTTTATCCCTGTAATCTATGTGCTCCCTGTCTCCACACCTCACAGCACTCTTCTCCCACCTGGGTGCCAATACTAGAAGCTGCGATGCAACTGAGATATCCAGCTTTGGCCAGGTTAGTGTCAGGACAAGAAGGGAGCTAGCACATCTTTTTGCTTATCTAAATTCCAGTTCACCCACCACATACACTGTTGGTATTAGCTCAGTGGGAGAAAACATGTGCTTTCCCCCTCCTTTGTGGGGCTAATGGCAATTGTCTGGGGAGAAGATGAGTCAAAGCAAGAAAATGGTGTGTGCGTGGGGCGGGAGAGGACACGCCAGTAGCAACTGTTCCAATCAAATTAGAGCATCCAGCAGTTGCTTTAAGATAAAAATGAAAACCAAACTCCAGGAGAAGTTTCGATCACAGATCTCCAGTGGCTCATGTGGTGGAGCCTTAAACAAAATTGCCAAATTGCACACAAATTATTTCTACCCATTTCAGTCTGTTATATTGTGAGAAAAACTGGACCTCCATTATTGTCAGGATTTTTGTTGTTCTTGTTGTTGAGACACATAAACAGTCTTGCTTTTAAATACCAAAGAAGCCAAATCATCAGTTTTTTTATGAATAAATGGGAAGGGGTGCCACTAGCAGAGCCAGACTACGGGTGGCTCGTGTCCAGCCGCTGTGGTGGCCCAGCTCACCCCACCCCCTACGTGTCATGACGCCAGATGTCTGACGCCAGATGCATGGAGCCATGCCTCCGTGTCTAGCCATGCCTCCGTGTCTGACGCCAGATGCAGGGAGCGTGGTCTGGCTCCTGAACGGGGCTGCATGGCCCCATTTGGGAATTAGATCCAGGCCAGTGCTATGTTTGCAGCGCGGCCAGGAGCAGCTCTTCCCTGCCTTAAAGGCAGGGAAAGCCGCTTCTGGCCACGCTGCAAATGCAGCGCTGGCCTTCCAACTCCCAAACGGGGCCATGCAGCCCCATTCTGGAGCTAGATTAAGGCCAGCACAGCCAAAAGTGGCTCTCCCTGCCTTTAAGGCAGGGAAGAACTGCTCCTAGCCGCACTGCAAATGCAGTGCCGGCCATTTAACTCCTGAACAGGGCCACACGGCTCCGCTCGGTGGCACCCCCCGCGTCTGATGTGGGGGGTCATGTTGGGGCCATGTGGCATGGCCTCTGAGGGACAGCGGCCTGGGTTCTTTGGACTCAGTTGCCCAATGGTGGCTATGCCCCTGGACTGTGCTTATGTCTACAGTTTTTTGCTTCAATTTAATGAATGGCCAGAACAGGCATTCTGCACTAGATCTGGCTGTAAAAGGCAACAAAGCACCCACTGTGGATGCTGTGGCCAGTACGTGCATAACCCTCTGTATGTGCAAGATGCACTGGGCACATGGCACATGCCTGTACAAGCTGGTGTGACCTGTGCTATAGTATCCCCACACAGAACCTACTGTATGAGTTTGTACCTTCCCATGAATCTTGTGATGGGGATGCAAAAACACACATATATGTCTGATGCCTGTGGCACTGCACATGATGTTCAATATGCAGTATAAGTTGCATACAATGCCTTGCTGCATACTGGAGTCTCTGGACTGGTGCCCTTATGTACATATGTTTAAATTAGCGCTGTGGGGAAACATTTACAAGACAAGTTCATTCAGGTTAAGTGCTTTTACATTCTATCAATATATATATTCATCTATATATATTTCTCTAGGGAGTACCCTTTGCTAATCCCATGCACGGCACCTGTCGTGAGTGAGCTGCCAGCAGGGGGACAATGCGGCAATGCTGGAGAACAAGCTTGTGGATGAGGCGGGAAAGATGGCGGGGGGGGGGATAAAACGATGGCAGCGGGTGGGCAGGCGGGAGAAGAAAGCGGTGGTGGCGGGCGGGCAGGGAAGAAAGCGGTGGTGGTGGGCGGGCAGGGAAAGAAGGTGGCGGCGGGCAGGTGGGAGATTCAGAGGCACAGATGCTCTGTGCCCGGCCCAGTTAGTTGTATATATTACCGGCATCAAAAGTCTACTTCAGAAATTTACTAAGTACCATACCACTTTCATGAAGATGACAGATCCAGGAAAATTTGGTGTCTTCTTCAGGTTCTTAATCATTACAGATTCCACCATTTCACCTCCACACTCTACAATGAGACTGGGAGAAGTGACAGAAGCCATTTGGTAGTTTTTCATGTTCCGTAATCCCCAGGCAAGAATCTGTTTAAAAACACACACACACAATCAATCATTATAGACATTACCAAAGGAAAAGAAGCCTACTGCATAATCTATCCAGGGGCGGATTAACCTCTTTGCCGCCACTGAGAGCGGGGGCTTGAGGGGAAATCCCCTCCCTTTGCCTGTAAAAATCACTGCTGCTGCAGCGGGAAGCAGCACAGTATTGGTGGCTGGCCTGGTTGCAGGGAGGATGGAGGGGGGCAAGAGGGAAGAGTACTACCCCCTTTTCTTTACCTTTTTAAAGTGCTGTGCTGCCATAGATAACTCTAGCGCAGTGGTGGCTGGCAGCAGCCACTCCCCTCCCCTCCCCTCCCCTCCCGTAACATTATCCCTCATAAAGGCGGTAAGCTCACAGCTCATCTCCGAAGCTGAGCAAGCTCTCCTCCCCCTCATTTCAGGCAGCAATTGCAAACGGCTGCCTGAAATGCCGGAGAGCTTGCACAGGTTCTCTGGAGCTCAAGGCCACGCCCCCGTGTGTGCAACATCACACACAAAGGGGGTATGGCCCCGGGCTCCAGAAACCCCGTGTGAGCTCCCCCCCTCATTTCAGGCAGCTGTTTTGCTGCCTGAATAGCACTTATTTTTCTTTCTCTCCTTGACTGGAGGGAGAGAAAGCGAAATAAATGCTGTTCAGGCAGCAAGTACAGCCTGAAATGAGGGGGAGAGCTCACTCGGCTTTGCTGTGAACTTCCCCACTTTGTGAGATATAATGTTACTTACTGGAGGAGAGGGGAGGGGCCGCTGTGCCGGAGTTATCTTTTGCAGCACAGCACATTAAAAAGGTAAAGAAAAGGGGGTAGTACTCTTCCCTCCTCACTCTCCCCCACCCTCCCTGCAGGCAGCCCAGCCACCAAAACTGTGCCAGATCCCACCGCGCAGCAATGGCAATTTTCATAGGCAAAAGGGGGGTTTCCCCCCCTTTTTTCTCCTCCTTGCAGCTACCGCCTGCCCCAGAGAGGCACAGCAAAATGTGAGGAAATTTTGCCTCAGATTTTGCCGCCGTAGGCAGGCACCTCCACTGCCTATGCCTTAATCCACCTATGAATCTACCTTCAAAAATTACCTATTAGGAACAAAAAGGAACCTCTGCATTCATTTCTATACCACTACATGTAGCCTCTGCTAGCTGGGCACCTTTTAAAGTGGTGGCTGTCTTCTCTTTAGCAAGGGGAAAGCAACTGCCTCTGTTCAACCCAGAATAGTGTGCCTCCTAATTGCTCAGGTCCGGACAACTGAAGCAGGCACGTAACAAATAGTTGCGTGCCTGTTTCAGCAGCCTTTTCCTCTAAGGCTGTGCTGTGTGCAGTGGGGAGGGTAAATTTCAGAGTTCCTGTGCTCTGCAGCACATGGAACTATGTCCCTGAGGGTTGCACTACACTCAGGGATATATTTCCACCATTTACAGGGCGTGCTGAAAGAAAGGTAGGAATCTCGAAATTCAGCCTCCCCACTGCACCCTGGGAAATTCGCAACTAGTTCTGGTCCTCCAAAGCAGGTGTGAGGATTACTGTACATTATGTGGCTGCTTTAGTAGTCTGGTAGTCTGCTTTGGTAGTCTCATTAGCCAGTGGCTATTGTTGGTGTTCCCTTTGTGTGTGTTTGGCTTGTTTTGTTCTTTTTTTAGATTGTGAGCCCTTTTGGGAAAGGGAACCATCTTCTATCTTATTTTGCTATGCAAATCACTTTGACAACTTTTTGGTTGAAAAGCGGTTTATAAAATATAGACTGAAAATATTAATTAACAATTTCTGAAAAACAGACCAGACACTTTACTACTGATTTTAACTTATTCAAACATTCAGGTTTTACTTTAGTTACATTGACTTTAGTTACAGGGACTTAGAGCTGTTAACAGGCATTCAGTAGAATGTATAACTAATATAAATAAATACAAATTATTTCACATGTATATTGTATCAGTAGTGTGCTGTGCATGGTATAAAACCCAGTTCCTAATCAAGCAGACAGGAAAGGGGACAGGGAAAAGAGGTCAGGAATTCATAATGAATATTGGGGGTGGTGATGGGTTGGGGAGCAGAGGAACCCTTAACCTAAAGCTACACTATTTATCAGCACAAATACTTCTAATACTAATGCTCAGCATTTGTTCTAAGCACTCAGACCACTTCACATACGTTATCTTGTGTTTCTTCACAACAGGCCTGTAAGACAAGCCAGGGCTATCATCTTCATATCACAATGTTGGTCGAAGAGATGGTAGTTTACCCAAGGCCAAATTTATGCCTGATGTGAGATTTGAACTAGGAACTTCTCAACTCATCACTTGGGCTTCCAATTCCATGTTGTAATTGTAAATTACAGGTTAATTACAGGTAAGATTCCTGCAGTCACATACTTTTGGTAGATCCAAGGACTGGAAACTCCCCACAAGAAGTTCCTTTTCCCTTGAGATAGAAGCTTACACAAAGAAAACCAACCCATATCCAGAAATTTTATTCTACATCCCGAAGTTTTTCCTGACCAAAGCAGCAGCTGTTGGTTTTATGCCTCGCAGGAAGAAACAGCTGTTGGTTCCATGCCTCTTGGTTCTATGGCTCAACTTTTTACACTAGTGCTCTTCCCCATGTGCATATCAATGTGTGTGTACTCTTAGTAAACATGTGCTGCTTTGGATGGTGGCCAGTACCTCAATAGCGGTCAGTTGAACCACAGGTCTGATTCCTTGTGGTACCATATAAAGGTTTGGTGCTCTTTGTGAAGGAAGAATTGGAAGGTTGGAACTACCCTGTTTAAAGAGAAAGAGACACAGGTTTTTATCATTTATCAACTGAATAATAAGTTGTAATTATGTGATTATGCCATCAAATCTCAAATTAGTATAATTGCTTTAAAATTACCTTTTCACTCAGTATAAGTTCAGCTGCTAAAAGAACATCACCACAAGCCTTGCCTCCATTTATAACTGGATACCAGAGAAGCTTAGGAGTGATGTCAACATCTGGATTGAGTTTTACCATAGGAAGGAAAGAACTTCTTCCTAGAAACTCATCTTTGCCCTGAACAAATGGATGAGTCCAAAACAGCAAATTTGTTATCAATCTGCCATCATTAAAACAATCAAGACTGGATCTAGAAAAATCTGCCACCTACCACTTGATCATTGTCGAAGAGTTCAACAACCACGTGAGGTGGGTTTTGTGCTATCATTTGTGGGTCTCCATAGATTTCAATGTCATCAAATATGAGAGTTTGATCCCATGTTGGGTTCAGCGTTGAATGGATTATCTCAGTTGTTTTGCTTCGATGGAGGAATGAAACGTGACCATATGGATCTGAAACAGCACAGAAGTATAGAAAATATATGCATACATATAGTTATATATTAAAATGTTAACTATTATGTATTGCTTCTTATTATATCTCTGTCTAATAGAACGAACAAACTTCCATATCACTCTTTCAAGCCTGGGATTGCTTCATAACAGTGCATCAGAAAATACAAACCTATGCTATTGAGTTGTTTTATGCAGAGTGTTTTGAGAACTCAGTGGGGGGGACCCCAGATATGAATACTAAATATTAGTTATCATTACTAACTTAAACCTATGACAGTTGCACCTGCAGAAAAATATATATGGCTTTGGTACTGGTGTAATGCCACAAGTTATGGCAATAGCCCAACATTAAGAGCTAAGCCTGGATGTTGTGCTGGCACAACAATATGTGTTGACTCTGATGAGCAACAGTGCTGAGATAATACACAAAGCCAATAGAAAGTTCAGAAGTGGGTGGACAGGAAGTGGGGCTGAAGACAACTTGAATGCCATTCTAATGTATTTTGGCCACTACAAGTACTTTTATTGTTAATTATTTTAATTTTAAACTGTTTTAATGGGTTATTTATTTTTTATTTGTTCTTGTGAACTGCCTAGAGCCACCTGTGTTAGGAGGTGTTTGTTTTTTTTTTAAACCCAATCAATCAATCACTACTTGATATACAGTACTATAATGAATTGTGAGTATAATGGATAGAGAACATAGGAGGATAACCTTGTTCCCCTGCTGCTGGAGCTAATTTTGCACAAGCCATATCCTAAGCCAGTGCAATTGCATACATCTGTGGGACATGATATTTGTTCCATAATGTCCATTAAGTCAGATGGACACATGACTAAGGGTAGAAGCATGACTAAGGGTATGTGCAAATGGGTTCCAAAAATGCCCATCCAAGGGGGGAAACAGCCAAGGTGGCATGTGCAGAGGAGAATAAATGAATGTAGGAAGGGTTAAGGTCCTTTCCCTCCCACCCACTGTTCCCTCTTGCAAGTGTCCCCTGTCTTCTCAGTCCTATTACCTCAGCAAATGTGGGGTTGAGACCATGCATTTCTTGATTTAATGCTCTGTTTGCCAGTACAGCACTAAATTCCAGGTGCTGCTTACTACCATTAAAGGTTAGATCAGCAGTCTGGAGTGACAGTTTTAATCTCTTTCTTTTGCAAATCTTTGCAAGCCATCAATATGACCTTCTTAACCTATTTATGGTGAGCAAACATTTTTATCACATGCCATGAAATTGTTAGCGCAGAAGTGACAGCAATTTCGAATATGTAAATTTACAGAGCCACTGAAATAGCTTTATACGGAATGTACAGAGGGAAACACATGAATCTTACAAACAGAAACAACGAAAACTTATGATGTGGTTTTTAATGTTCTAAAGTTTGCTTTTAAAATCACTCTGATGCCGCATCTAACTCCCCCCCCCATATTTTTGCTGAGGTAGAAACCTAAGGATTAATAAGTAATAGGGGTTATTTCATTTGCAGCTTAAACAGTATATCACACAAACTAAAAACATAGATCCAGCATGGGTCTAAAGCATGCTTACTTACAGCCTCCACCTTTCCTGAAGCAGAGGAGAATGTTTAAAGGGTTCTAGGCCTACTATTAGAGAGAAATCTAAATCATCAGGAGAGAAGAAGAGATCTGTCTATTAGCATTTCCTGCCATACAAACTGCCATCACCCAGGCCTGTGAGCTATTTAAAAGGTTATCTGGAGGTCATTTTCACCAGCCCCCTAACAATGAATCTAATGAAGGTGTTAATACTTCTGTGTAACTTTTTCTTGTCATCCATTACCATAGTAAGAAAGTAAAGAAGTGTATCTGCTGTTTGAGCGACAGCTCTAGCTTTGCATATAGGAAACATAATTCTGTTGAAACAAATACTTATGATGTTGGTTACATACTATATCTTGGGGTATATTAGACATACTATTGGGAAATAGTTATCTATGGCATAAGTTTTCAGAGAAGCGTATGGGGAAACTACTAGAAAAGGTTGGGGTGGGGAACCCCACACCAAAAAATGAGGGGTAATCTTTTTAAAAGCTTTCAGAAACACTAAAAGCTTCCATCAACACCATCTGCATATGACCTAACCAAAACCCTACAGTTTAAAAAGCAGTTGTAATCTATCATTAAACACTTCAAATAATAAATAATGTTGCTATGTAGCAAATCACTCTTGGTTGTAACCTAGCTCTCCATAATACCTTGTCCCCTTCTAACTGGGCAGAGATGCACCTTTGACTTTGGCCTCCTTGTCTCCTTTGTGCTTTGTTTTTTATTTTAAGCCCATTTGGTACAGGAAACCACTTTCTCATTCCTTTTGCTATGTAAACCACTTAGAAAATGTTTTATTTTGTTGAAAAGCAAACATCATCATCATTCAGTTATACTATTACTAAATATTACTATTGAGTATGGCCCTTTTTATGCTAGCTGTATTCCAAATGAAGCCCCTACTGGTGATTAGCTCGGTTGTTTGGCAGTCAGAGAGAGAGCTAGACAGTCTGAAGGGCTTGGCTGCCATGGTTGTGCTTCCTTCCTGAGTGGGTGCGGAGGAGGGCAAGGATGCAGAAGGCCTCAGAAAGAGATTGACAGAAGAGGCAAGGGTCTAAGAAAGAACAGGTGGAAGACTGTGTCGTCCAGAGAAATGCAAGGATGAGAAGGATGAAGGTAGAAGAAGGAAAACTGTGAGAGAATTAGCATGACCGGGAGCTACATGACCAGGAGCTACAGAGGTGAGGAAGATTGACATCTGTATATTGATTTGAAAATAACCAGCAAGATCTTTGGCTGTAGGCCAGATTAATCAAGCTATTAATCAAGCTATTCATTCACTATAGGATGTAATAGCTCTCCCTCCCCTTCTACCTGAAAAACTGTCTTTGTCCAGAGCCATAAGATTTCTTGCTTGATGAATGTAACACCGCAGGTGGTAATTGTAGACTCCTAAAAAATAAACATTTCAAATAAATCAGATGGACATAAATGAAAGAGCAACTCCACCTTTTTTTGCTCTGACTCCAGTGCTTTTTCCCACCACCCTGTTCCCATCTGCACTGCTGGTGTGTCAATGCATGGCCACTTCCCTGTCCATCTTCCGTATGGGTTGCATAGTCTGTCTGGTATAGATTGACCACTATAGGTTGTAAGTCCTCTCAGTAGGGATCATGCTATTTCTGATTTCTGTACAGAGCTTAGCATGCAATTGGCCAGTATGGGCAGAGCAGAGGTGGCGGTAAACAAGTCACAGATAAGGCTTTCTCTCACTCACCTCTCCCTGCCTCAGCCCCCTCATTTTGCCTTGCCTCCCCCACCACCATATTGACCTCAGGCATCCACGCTGCTCATTTCCCCAGGTTGGGGAACCAGGTGTTTGAGCAGCCCGCATGCCTAGGGTGAACACAGCGGCAGGGGAGGTGAGGCAGTTAGTAATGTAATCAGTAGTGGTACTGATTAAAAATCTAATTGTACAAACGAGAGAGTGATACATTTGTTGCTTGATTGCAGACTGAGATTCTGGTTAGAAACTGAAATAATGTTCTTTATTTGATTCAAATAACTAAACCAGATTCTAAATTCTAAACCAGATTCTAAAGAGAGCCAGTGTGGTGTAGTGGTTAGAGTGCTGGACTAGGACCGGGGAGACCCGAGTTCAAATCCCCATTCGGCCATGAAACTACAGTAGCTGGGTGACTCTGGGCCAGTCACTTCTCTCTCAGCCTAACCTACTTCACAGGGTTGTTGTGAAAGAGAAACTCAAGTATGTAGTACACCGCTCTGGGCTCCTTGGAGGAAGAGCGGGATATAAATGTAATAATAATAATAATATAATAAATTAGAGTTGCGTAAATATGTATAAATCCAGAAACAGCACATGGTGTGTTGTTAAAGACATAAAATTTAATCAGAAATTTATCTTGGTCACTAATTAAAAAAAAACATGAGTTTGGGGTTGTAGATTTCCTTGATTTGTTGCTAAAACATAGATGATTGGCAAAAAAGTTATGCAACACCTGTATTTAGTACATGTAGGACAGGGCATGATTGAAATGGCATGGTTGATACTTCTGTGTCATTGCTTCTGAAGCCATTCCAGTAACATCTGAATCTTGGAGAGAACATGGAAAGGACCAGCAATGTGGCTATTTCACACACTAGAACCATATATCACCTCTGTTGTCCCAGAGAGCAATCTTCGTTATGCCCCTCCCATAAAATCTTCCATAGTTAAAGAGTATTGTGGGAAGTGGTCAAGCAGGAACACAAGATGATTACAGGTGGAAGAATAGCTATCTGTTGCAGCACCTCAAAGACTAGCCCATTTATTGTGGCATGAGCTTTAATGAGCAAGAATGGATTGTATCAGATGCATGACAAGGAGGAAGTGTAAGACTACTGTATGAGGTCAGATAACCCAGGTATGCCATACTAACCAGACATAAAATGAAATGAGAAAACTCTGTGGGGAAGAAGGCACATGGGCCTGCTACAAAGCTGTCCTTTTTGTGACACAAAAGGGAGAGGTCACAATCATTGACTTTGCAATTGTATTATATTGCTTATGTAAAACACTCCCCAAAGTAGTATATCTCAGAAAATACAATGTACAGACACCCCAAGAAATAATTTCTTGTGGGACAGTGCCTGCGTGAACTTACTGTCAAAATGGCACGAGACGATTGGAGTGTTTGCACCAAATACACGTGTGACTGTATCTTTGGCCTTCTCAGAAGTCTTCTCTCCATCATCTACACTTGTATCTGCTCCCTAAAATATATACATATGCATATTAATGTGGCTAAAAGTAGGTGTTTGGTTTTAATGCAATAATATTCATTCATTTATTCATAGGGATTCAACTTAGAACGAGGGTTTCTCTTGAACCTGCCTGAGTATCGCAATTATCCTAAGAGACCTTTCTCCAAGACCCCCTGCTATTGGACGGGAAATGATTGAGTGACGGTGGGATTTCTTTGGTGACAAGAAATCACCAAATGGAATTATGGAATGCATTCTCCTGAGACGTACCAGACACCAAGCCTATTGTCCTTTCAGCCGCAGGTTAAGAAGACCTTTTAATCTACCCAGATCTTTTAGATCTCTGGCCCACATGATGTGCAGCGTTACGTCTCCACAATGCTTCACACCAGGGCCGGTGTGGACTCCTAAGCAGCCCTGATGCTGCTCTGAATGGATGGTTATGTAAGCAATGCTACCACAGTTTTCCCCATTCATCAAAATGGAGAAAACTGGGGTAGCACTACTTGGAAACACAACACTGTGTATCATTATTATTTTATTTATTATTTACATTTTATATTCCGCTCTTCCTTCAAGGAGCCCAGAGCGGTGTACTACATACATAAGTTTCTCTTCACCTACTCTGTGAAGTAGGTTAGGCTGAAAGAGAAGTGACTGGCCCAGAGTCACCCAGCAAGTATCATGGCTGAATGGGGATTTGAACTCGGGTCTCCCCAGTCCTAGTCCAGCACTCTAACCACTCTACACCACGCTGGCTCTCAATAAAACCACGTGGGATGATGGTTTTATTTTTACTCTAAGCCAGGGCTGGTCAACTTTGGTCCTCCTGCAGATGTTGGTTTATGACTCCCATAACCCCTGGCTATTGGCTACTATGGCTGGGGATTATAGGAGTTGTGGTCCAAAAACAGCTGGGGGTGGGGGCCCTAAGTCAAGCATGCCTGCTCTAAGCTGAGGCTGTCAAGGTGCTATTGTGATTTTTTTTGTTATCAATATTGTTCTTGTAATTTGACCACTAGCTGTGCTGAATGTCATTTTGATAGATGAACAGGATAGCAAATTTTTAAAATAAATCAAATTATTAGAATCTTAAACCAATCATGCCCAGTGTACTCCAGAGAGAATGTTCAAGTGTGAGAGCAGTTCATTTCTAAGAGCAATTGATGATCACAGATGGACCTCTGTTAAAATAAAATAAAAAAGCCAGTTTCTGGCTGCTCTTTTCCAGGTCAACAACATGCAGATTTCAGGAGCTGAATTCCTCATACTTCAACTTTCTCTAGAAGGAAATTCTCAGGATTTCTACACTGCCATAAATCTAGAATTACATAACTGTTGCAGAGCACTAAATGTCATAGCAATTCAGTAGTTTCAAAGTAGTTTCATAGGGACATAAGAAGTTGCCATATACCGAGTCAGACCATTGGTCCATCTAGTTCAGTATTGCCTGCCCAGACTGGCAGCGGCTTCTCCCAAGGTTGCAGGCAGGAATCTCTCTCAGCCCTATCTTGGACATGCCAGAGAGGGAACTTGGAACCTAGATGCTCTTATCAGAGTGGCTCTCGCCCCTAAGGGGAATATCTTGCAGTGCTCACACATTTAGTCTCCCATTCATATGCAACCAGGGCAGACCCTGCTTAGCAAAGGGGACAAGTCATGCTTGCTACCACAAGACCATTTCTCTCTTCAAAGTGAACCTCAGCATGCATGAAAGTTTCTTCAGTCTTCCCCTCAAATAGGATAGACTGTGTATACAATGAGGAATGTGTGTGTAGATAAGACAGAATGGAAAGTCCCTGTGCATGGGGGATTTGGGCCCTTGCCCTATAACCTAAGCTGGCAAAAACTAGCCTATGAGCAGAATCCAGCCTATGAGTGGACACAAGGTTAAAAGGAGGCAGTGGGCATTTTCAAGGATCTTTGACCATGAGAAGAAGACCACTGAGAGTTTGAGATCACTGTGAATACTAACTGAAACATTAATGCTGAAACATTGGGCTGGTTCAGATGATGCTTCCCCCCAGAAACAGTCCATGTGATTAAAAGAGGGATGTGTCAAGAGTACGTCTGTAGTGATGTCTGATGTGCCACTCTACATGAACTCCACACATTAGTCTTTGTAGTGTGAGTAGAGCAGCTGTACAGCTGATTCACCACCTCCGCACAATGAAGGAATGTGATGTCTGTGAAAGACATCCTAATGTGCTTACTCTTGGCATGTCCCCCATTTGATAATGTGGACTGGAAAAATACTGTCTGAACCAGCCCTCAGAAAAGCAAGTTTCTGTAGTCACAGCCTGTTCAGACACTCTAATATGCCCCCAAGATTTTCTAAGTTGATGTCTGGAAACATTTGTTGTTTAATTGCCATTAGGCATACAGACGGAGAATGATATAGAATTTCAAAGCATCTCCTTATATGTCACTCTCAATGATTCTATAAGGAATGCTGGAAAACGAGAACACTGGTTTTAGCTTGGATTTTTAACTTGCTTAATTTGGTTAATTTTATTAGTCTGGTTTTATATTGTAACTGTTTTATAAATGTTGTGAGCCGCCCGAGCAGTAATGTACTGAAGGGCTGGGGTATCAAGGTTTTAAATAAACAAACAAACAAACTACTTTAACTTCCATCACCTTCCTTTTTCTCTACAAGAGACAGACTCATGTTACAACTAGACTAGGTAAGTAGGCTAAGCTGTTTTTACTCACAAGAGCTCCTTCAAGCTTAAAGATGGCTGCTGCACCATGGGTGTCTGAAGGAGCCATTTTTCTCCTCCAGCGTCTGCGGCGAAAAGTATCAGAACTGCGTTGCTTCAAGTGAAATTTCCACCCAATCAAAGATGCAAATTCCCATCCTTCATGATCTTCATAGGATGTGGTTCCCTATAAGATAATTGCAAAAACAAGAGCCACAGTAGTCAAAGTTTCAAAATGTAGGGTTAATTATAAATTATATGATCAATTCATCTCTTATGTTTAGACTACCCATTTTCTACCCACTCTATTGCTTGCAAGAAATGCAAATGTTTGATTGCAATTCTGTTTATTCCTCTCACCTTTGATGTTGGAGTTTGGTTTGGATCTTTTCTGCGTTTTCGAATCAGCCTTCTTCTTCTATGGGTATGATACATTTTCTCTGCTGCAACCCATGATTTTGGCTTAGTGTCAGGAGGGATAGTAATTCCATATTCCCAACCTAAAGTAACATAGTAAAGTATGTACTGGTTACTGAACTGGATTCTGCCTCTATGAATTTATTTAGTATTTACTGAAACCCTAGCTCTGTTTTATTTAGTTTTATTTATTATTAAATGTATTAATTGTTTTTTTCTACTAAAAATATCCAAAGTGGTATACACTTTTTTTTAACTAGTGAAAAATAAGAAGATAAAAGATACAAAAACAGTAGAACAGAATAAAACCAACAACTGACAAGTACTGGATTGCAGAAATCAGCAGCTGCCAAATATCTGCTGAAAGAAGATCTTTATTTGGAGACTGAAAGAGTCAATAGTGGGAGCCTGACAGGCCTCTGGTGGGAGGGAATTTCATAATCTAAGTGTCACAACAGAGAAGGCCTTGTCCCGGGTCATTGCCAAATATGCCTCTGATAGAGGCAGGACTTAAAGCAGGACCTGGAAAACTAAAGTACGTGCAGGTTCATATGGAAGATGACAGTCTTCAACGCTTCAGGATCCAGTTATTCAGATAGTTGATTCTTGTATAACATAACTTCTTATCAGTGCAATTCTTTCCCAGAGTTATGTGTCATCTCAATGTTTTGCACATTCCCAACGCCACATCAATAAAGGAGATTGTACTGTTTTTCTGAATACCTTGTTTAGATTAAAAACCATACTAAGTGCACTGGTTGACATCCAGAGCAAGGAACAGCATGTGGAACAAGCACTGATGTGCGGACTCAAGAGGACAGCTTAGCTGTGATTAAAATGGAGATTTGTGTAAGAGTGCTATTGTTCAAACGTTCCCATTACGACAAATGAGGTGTGTTGAAGCTGAGCAACTGTTGTGCTCAACACAAGTCTGGAATGCAAATGCCAAAATTTAGCGCAACAGCCTCGCACTAGGGATGTGCAAACCAGCTTGAGGTCGAGCCATCGAACCGGGCCTGTTCAACAGCTCAAACTCAAGACAAACTGGGCCCAGTTCAGTTTGGCTTGATTTTGAGCCAAACTCCCCAGGCCGGCTCAAGGGTTCGGAATTTTTTTAAAAAAACAAAATTTAACGCCCCGTCTGGTGGCCTCAGGAGTGTGCTGCTGTGGCCACAGGGAGGTCTCAAATAGTCCCCGCTCCCCCCGGTCTTTTTTGGCCATTTATGAGCCTTTTCAGCCCTCTGCCTGCGGTGGCCATTTTTAAGGCCACCACGCATGTGCACTGGCCATTTGTGTGACCGGGTCACCATGACATAGCAAATGTTGTCATGGGCAACTGTGCTCCCACTGCTGCAGGGGGTGGGGGGAGGATGGAGGGGGGAGCCCAAAAGGAGGGAATTTCAAAATGTATTGAAAGGGAGGCAGACAGCACCCTTATACTGTGCCTCTCTTGAAGAGGATACACCAGGGGAGGAGAAAGGAAGGTTTGATTTTGTGGTTTTCTTTTCTCAGCACTAACATGCTGTACTATTGCTGCCACACAGTAACTATCTGGTTTTGCTGGATCTCACATTGACAAAGGCAGAACTTGGGTGCGTTCCTTCCTTGAGTTTTGGTCTGTTTTGTTTGTGAGATAGTGTTGTGGCCAGAAATGGACAGTGGCAGCTCTCTTTCTGTCTCTATGTGTAATATTTCTTTGTGATTGCTGTGAAGAGCTCCATGTCTGGCCTCCATGTCTGAGACTAACTGGTGCTTCACTCACTGTTCTGTTCTGTTCTGCATTCTGCATTGCAAGGTGTACTTGGTCAAAATGTGGCTGAAGTTGCCCTAGTGAGCTTATGGCTATGCTTGCTGCTAAGGGTGGTACTGTGGCAGCTGTTGCAATACTAGGAAGAAAGCAGCCATAATTGTGTGTGTGAGAGCAACTTGTGCCAAAAATGTTATTGCAGTGCAGGCACTGTGGCTAGCAGTAGATTCTGGGTCAGTAATACCTTTTTGGCCATTTTTGGTCTGTCTTTGAAATGTGTGTTCTGTGCTGGGAGGGACAGCTTCCCTTCACACAGCTTCTGCAGTGTGTTTCAAGGTAGGGTTGCAAAATGCATAGCAAATTACAATGCAAAACTTGAGCAAAACCGCTCGCTCCACAAACCCGATTTAAGGGGAGGGGGACTTAGTCGGGTTAACCGCCAGGTGGCAACCGGGCTTGGCTGTGAGCCCAGTGGCTCCCACGATCATCCGAAATTGGGCTAGGCTCCCCTAGCCCGATTTCGGCTGATTGTGGGAATGGCCTCTCTGTGTTAAGAATTTGAAATGAAGTGGATCCTTCTAAACCGTACCTTTTTCATCCACTGCTCGATTTATATCATATTCCCAGGCATCATCATCCAATATCCAACCTGGAGGGCAGGTTATTTCACTGGGTGGTGGTGCTTTTTCTCCATTCTTTGAAATAGAAAACACAAACACACAAACTGGTTTGGATCTTTTTGCATATTTAAACAATTGGTTGGATCTTTTCTACACTTGCAGCACAGCTATACAATAACTATAACTATATTAACAGCAACTCTAGATAATAGAATTGTCTTGTGCCACCCTTAAGTCTAACTATTTCATGGTGGCTAAGCTTTTGTGAACTTGAGCACAATTAGCAGAAGCAAAGTGGATACTAGCCCACAAAATTTTTATGCCATAATAAATCTAAGTCTTCAAGGTGCCACAAAACTCTCTGTTGTTCTTGGGACAATAGACTAACAAGGCTATCTCTCTGGAATCAGAACCACTTAGACTGAACACAAACACAAGCCTTTCACAAAAAAAGTACGTAGATCACAGTGAACTGGATTCCAGCTTCTCAGATCCACGAACAGAGTCCTTGCTGTTCTCAGAATCAGTGCTGAGCTCACAAAGGAGTCCTTCCATAAACTCAACTCTCCCTCCATGAATGGAAGGATCTCCATTCATGCCAGCATTAAGTTAGGATCCAAATCAATATGCTTTCAGATCTACAGGGTGTGCTTTCAAAGCTGTAACACAGTCACTCATAGTAAAAGTTGATACCAGGGAGCTCTGCAGAGACTGCACAATCCTCTCTGGAGAGCAATTTCATTCATTTCTTAGTATCATTTATTGCACATGTGTTGGAGTAAAAAGAAGCATAGCAATAAGAGCTCTAACAAGATTGTGCATTCAGATGAATGAAGTAATGTGAACATAAGCATATCCCTTGCTTATTTTAACTTTTCAAATCTGTGAATTTTAATTTGGAAAAGAATTCACACAAAATAGATTAAGTAAACTGATAGCTGGGTTTTCAGAGAGACTATAGTTGTTCTATACTGCCATCTGTTGGCCAAATTATATTATGTAGATTATTTTCAGTCCTATGAATGCTTTCATGGGTTACTTTGGTGGTTTTATGTGAGGCTTCATTTCCCTCTTGGGAAGCTGGAGAGAGACATTTGTAATGCATTCCGGACAATGGAGGTTTTGGATTTGCACTATAAGCAGAGTGAAGCGAGAGCTTCTTTTGAAAAGCCTTGAAGCTCAGTCTGTAGCATGTAGCAATGTGGTATGTATCAATATGACAAGACAGCTTCAGAGAAAGCCTGAAACGTTGCTTTAAAATCCCAGATTGCTAAAAACATAATTGCAGAAATATAAATAAGAATTTAAACCCATAAAATGTAATCCAGGAAAGTTAAGTGTTCACTGGAGTTGCTTGGATTATTTTAAACTCATGCATTTTAATTCTAGCCAAAATAGTGAGTGCATGACTTGGAGGAGAGACCCTGTACATTATCTAATATGATTGATTACGCTATTACTCAAATTGTGGTAACTCAGCAGGTGAATGAATGAATGAATGAATCTTTATTTTGATCACAGACCAGAGAAAGGAAGACAAGACTAAATAATTCTTACATACTACTAATCAAACATTTTAGATAATAACAACGCCATTAAAGTAAAACAAGCATTCCAATCAACTTATCTTCTGTTGAACCTATGCTGCTGTAAAACAAAACTCTGCTACACTTAAAAGATAATATATAATTCATATCAGATAAAAGATAACTTACATGAAACTTATCCGAACACTCAGGGTAGTCTTTTTAAAATGGTAGCAAATAATAACTACAAATGCTATAAAAACTGCAGTATAACAGAAAATAAGCTGTTACAATACTTTTGGTATTACACGGACATAGGTGCTCTGCATACGGAACCTTCTTAAATCTTTCTTCAAGCACAGCTGTACGCAATGCATCTAAATGGACTAATGAAAAAGCTTTACGATATTTAGGAACAGTAATCTGACCAAGGTATCTGGTAGGTTTGATGTTAAAAACTTGAGTGCCCAACACCATAGACTTGGTTACATGGCTTAATTCTATTTGCTGTTCCATGTCACCCACTCGCGACTTAATCATTAATCTAGCCTTTTCATAGCCCATTGCTACAAGAAAGTCCAAGGAGAAGCTATAATGACACAATTTCCTAACTTAGGAGTTATAAAATTGACTTAGTATGCCCAGTTAAGAATATTGTCTGAAACCTTATTTAAATCAATGCTGCAACCTTGTAATTAGTATCAGGAAGCAAATACAGCATTCAGAGGCTATGTTCCCACAACCAGAATGATAGTGGTTAAAGAGTTAACTGTGATCGGCAAGTCCCATATGCTCCTGCAGAGTCATGAGAACCTGGAATTTCCAAGCAATCCCAATTAAATCACTGCAGTTAACCAGCAGTTAACCGGGATCGCAAACCAGGATGGTTAGTGATCCCAGCTAAATGCTGGTTAACTGCAACGATTTAACTAGGATTCCCCAGAAATTCTGGCTTCTCATTGTTGGAAGTTAAGGACTATGTGCTGTCTCTTGTCTCAGACAGTGGAGGACAGACTAGTGAGTCAGAGGGCTAGAGGGTCAAGACATTGGTCATCCCTTCTCCACTGCTCTGACACTATCCCTTTGGAATGTAGATTGCTAATCTCAGGGACTTCCTTCCTTCCAGCAACTCACTTCCTCTCTCTCTTCCCTACGGGTCCTTCTACCTTGCAACATGGCAAGCTCCTCTCCCTACACCATGTGTGCAGAGAAGATGCAGAATCCATCTGCATCCAGCTAGCTAGATAGATTAGAGATCCTAACTCCTCACTTTCCTATCTAGAATGGAGTTCCTTAATAAATGCCTTATATATTGATTTGAAACTATGAATTGGCTCCAAGTTACTTTACTCTCAGCATACACGCATGCCTAAGTAAATTCCGCTGTGTTGTGCCTCTGTGCACTCTACTATAATGAAAAAGGGATTCTCTTACCACAGAGAATTCCCAACGCTCATGAAACACTCCATGGGAGCATGTGGAGCTCACCAATTGCAGTTAATTCTTTAAAGCCTATTGATCTGATTGTGAGAACGTGGCCTAAGTATAAATTCGGTATGTCACCAAATGTTGTGCATGTCAGCAGCATAGACAAATATATACATTATTTTATCAGTGCTCAGTGTGGCTTATTGAAAGCTTGCCTGTTCTATAGTGAATTTTATTCAGCAGTAAGGGGAAAAGATTCTCCTCTCCTTACAAATACAATTAGCATTTTACCTGGCAATAAATGTCCTAAGATTGTTTCTGTGAAGGCTTCTTTTGCCTATTTAGCCAAGTGGAAAAGACCAGCAACTAATTCTATCATGATATGACACTGATATGATAGGACATTTATTGATATAACAGTGGTAGGTTTGTTTTGAAGTTGAAGCTTGAGATCAATCTTAATTCTATTTTCATTGTGCATGCTCAGCTCACTTCAGTTCTTATTTTGAATTCAGTTGTGTGTATTGTGTTTTTACCTTGTGGTCTGGATTTTACATATATTTGACAAGAAAACTAACCAAAATATTGACTTGTCTTGTTTGTGTTAGAACGGTACCTAAACAGGTGCTATGGAAACAACTATTAACCCCAAAACAGCATGTCTCACCACATCTGTATAACTAGCTTCAGCTGCTTTCCATTCTCCTCCAGGAAAACGGCTCTCATTTTGATACACTTCATCAGTATACTCAGAGTGACCAGCATCTGCTTCGGTCAGCAAGCTGTTAAATGAAAAGAAAAATTTCAAACTACTGTGTTAAGTACCAAAAGATCTTCAGCAACATGCCTTATTGTTATTCGCCTACTGGACTGAAACATAACTTATTTAATAGTGTAGAAGGCCATATCTTATACAGCAGGAAAATCTGGGATAAAAGAATGGATGTTTCATATAGACATGAAAGAGCAACATAAGCCCTATTCAGTCATTCTAACACTGGGTACAGTGTACCCCGGAAGACAGGTAGAGAGGGAAAGGAAGCATGCTGGTTAGTTCCATCCTCCTGAGCCAACCTGCTCCTTAGCCATGCCCTCTACTCTCCCCGGGTTCAGTGTTTGTCTGAGGAGAGCAGTGATGAACTGGAGGGTGGGTATGGGGAAGACTCCTTCTGTGTGATTTAAAATACTGTGGATGTTCCACAGTTCAAAATGGCACCCCACAGTGCTAGACGGTGCAGTGGGACAGCATTGTGGCAGCCAGGAGATATCTGACCTGTATAGCAGTCCCTCCAGTTAGCTGATTTGAAGTTGTACCCATGTGATTCAGGCCAAGTCTAATCACTCCAAGAAAACACCTTATCTGGAGGACAGACATTCCTCTGGCATGGTCAGATTTGGATCAAACCATGTTGCAGTTTGTGGTTAGCTTCACTTTGTAGAAATCATCAGCAACATTTTTGCATTTTCAACATTTTCAAATCACGATGCTTTTCTAAAGTGTTGAAATTTCCTCTTGCAATCAGGAAGCTATTATTTATGTCCTGCAGACTATGCGTCATCTAGCTAAGGAAATGGGGAAGGACAGCAATTAAACATGTTGCCAGGGAATAATTTTTTGCACGTAATTTCTTTTTTATTGAATTGTAAATGACCTGATGTAAATGCCCTGGACAACTTGATGTTGTTCCAACAAGTTTTTAATGGAACTGATTTCTCATAACACTTGGTGTTTTATTGCCTTGCTCACTTTCTGAAAAGGTCTGAAATTTCCTCAGTGGGAAATTACATAAGCTCCTCCCTTTGTTTTATGGTAGGAATACCCAAACAAAAATCTGACCTTCTTTCCGGATCAACGTCCCATTCGCCTTCCCACTCCCAGCCTTTGGGAGGCAAAAAGTACTCTCTTTTCAGTTTGATTTTCCCTGTGACATCAGAAAACTTGTGGCGGCCAACGAGTCCTGAAGTCCCCCATTTCCCAAACACAAGAGCCTGATTTTCATACTGGAAACAAATAAAATAAGACAAACTTGACAACCTGGAGCAAAGTTCTAGATATTCAGCATCTGCCTGACATTAGAATCAAAAGTAAGACCACCTATTTCTCACATTGATCAGCACAAGGGACTGCCATGGCAGCCCTGGGACAGTCAGTACAGTGGTCAACAGCCAGAGTATTGTTGCACTAGCACAAACATGTTGAGTTAGCACAAGAATGTGGTGCAAGGTAGTTCAGCAAAGATGGGAACTTCTGTCCCAGAGTAGTGTTGCACAACTTTTGTTGTGCAACTGTTCTGATGGTGATACTGGCTGCTCAGTTTCTTGCAGCACTACAACTTTGTGTGGCTCCGTAAACTTAAGTGCACACAACTTCTCTCACTGTGCTAGTGCAGCACTAGTCTGTACTAGGGATGTGCAGAACCGGTTCATGATCAAACCAATCAGCTGCAAACCAGGCCGGTTCGAGCAGTTAAAACATGAACCACTTCGAACTGGTTCGAGCTGGTTCAGTGGTTCGACTGTCCCAGCCTGTCAGTTCAACCAAACTGGTTTGCGGAGTGGTAGTTCAGTCCAAATTCAGTCTGAACCGCTGCTACTGGTCTGTGCACACCCCTAGCCTGGATATCAGTCTTTTATACATATTTATTATTTATTTATTCGATGTCTATACTGCCCGTCTAAAAATGGCTCAAGGCAGTTTACACAGAGAAATAATAAATAAGTAAGATAGATCCCTGTTCCCAGAGGGCTCACAATCTAAAAAGAAACATAAGATAGACACCAGCAACAGTCACTGGAGGTACTGTGCTGGGGGTGGATAGGGCCAGTTACTCTCCCCCTGCTAAATAAAGAGAATCGCCACGTTAAAAGGTTCCTCTTTGCCAAGTTAGCAGAGGCAAAAATATAAAGCCTTCCTCCACATAGTTACTGCTATAAAGACTTTTTATAACAAAGGGTTGTGGCAAAATATTTATAATTGCATGCATTGGTTCACAGTGGTGAAATCATGCTCACCGCAAGTACATGGATGGAACATGTAAGAAGTAACACTTATGCTTTTTCTAGAAGTTCCCTGAAGTTGCTACTTGGGAGTACACATGCATAGGATTGGGCTGTAAATCATATAATGCTTGGTGCAGATTATGGAAGAAGATAGACTGTGCTACTTTATAAAGCAAACTTGGCAATTTTCAAAATATGTTGAATAATATAGGCTTATTTATAAGGTCTGAAGCAGGGCTTCATTTGAGCCAGGGTTTTCAGTATCATGTGGAGTGTGAATAATGTGAGCATTTTAGCATGCCCATGTCTATCTTTCACTCACTAGTGGCTAACAATAATGAGATTCCACAAAAGTGGGATCAAGGGAATGCATTATGGGTGACTTTCAGTGATACTTGAGAGAAAACATCTCTCATTTTAGAAATTAAACACTGGACTGATGTGTAGGATACTGTATCTTCCCAAGTGGTTGATTTCACTGAAAGGTGATGTATCACACTGTACCTCATCAAGAGGGCAGCCTATGATGCCAATTATGACAGTGACAACAATTGAGTAATAAATGCACCAAATTTAACTTCACATGATAAAACTGAGATCAAAACCTCCTGTTTGATGAGACTACTGAGAGAAATGTTCCCATGCCTTAAGTCTAATGGGCACAATCTCTTGGGCCCACTGAAATGAATGAAAGTTGCACAAACACCATCAAAATGTATGTTCTTGCATAGCTGCCATTTGTTTCAATGGAGCATGGACAGAGAATTTCATGGTGGAATGTGCCATTATCTATTCAATGGAAAAGCTGTCTCACTCACTCATAGAATTTAAAGTAAATTGCAAAATGTAGAGTAAGCCACCCTTCTCAGAATTTTCATTTAAATAGCAAAATTCAAGCTCTAAAAATAATCCAGTAATCATTAGTACACGTACCATTTCAGCAAAGACACTAAATGTTCCTTCTGCAAAGCTATTAAACTTCTTTTCAACTGCACTCAAGCCAAGCCAAAAGTTGACTCGCAACTGTACGGGTATTTTAGTGCCGTTGCTTTTGTCCTGTGGGTACTAAAACAGATTTTTTTTTAAAGAGAAGAAAGAACTGTTGCTCCCAGATGTAACATTAGCACCAACAAAAACATACATAACAGAAAACACCCATGGTCTGTGCCGCAAAAGCAGATTATTGGCACGAGCTGGCCCAGCATTCTTTGGTGCCAGGGGTCACATCAATATTGTAGCAAAGCTTAGTTGCTTTTAAAGTTCAGCAGTACCATGGGCGAAACTACCATTAGGCAAAGGAAGACAGTTGTCTGGGGGCCCCACTGCCTTGCCCCCCCCCCGAGACACCTCACAAGACTCCCCATTGCCCCCTGCCCAGCCTCAAGTCCCCTCAGCCACTTGCCCTGTTTGCCTTCTCTCCTGCTTGTACTCCTGGCAGGCAATCTAGGCAGCAGGCAAGTTGCAAAGAGCTCATTTTCTCCCTGCTGACTCTCAGCTGATAGGTGGGTGGGCGGGGCTTCCAGGGAGGCCTCTGTGAAGGCTGAACTGGATTAGGTTTGCAGGGAGGCCCCAAGCAAGCAAGGAAGAAGGCAGGCCGGCCCCCACAGCTCTCTGCAGCAGACCCTCTGCCCAGCCCAGCATTTGCCAGGTAGAATGTGAACTCCTTTTTGTGGTCACCCCCCCACCCCCAGATATATAGGGATCTGCTTGCCATAGGGGTTTGATATGGTGGGGGGGCGGGCGAGGAGAGACTGAGAAGTCTCTGAATATTTAATTTAAAACAGCTTGGAAAATTTGCTAGCTTAAAAAACTATCTAAAAAGTCCTATAAGTGGCTTGTTTCATGGCAGAAAATTATAAAAACTTCTGGAACAAACAATATTATATTTATTTTATTTATTCATTCATTATTTTATAAATACACTTATGTTCAAGTTGTTTTGCAACCCAGAAGGTCTGAGTGAGAACTGTGAAGCATGTGTTGTGCTTTTATTTTATTTTATTTTATTTTTCTTGTGTGTGAACTGCTCCCCAATAACTCGCAGGGACTTCAGGGTAAATCTGGCCAACATGTGAATGCAGCACCTCCATTCCAGAAGAGATGTGTGTTAAAGGGCTTTAAAAGCCTCCTGTGAAAAACCTCCTGCAATCAAACTTTACTGAATTTGTTCAAAATTCTGAGAAAACATACATAGGCTCACACTGCATGGTTGAAAGTCTCCTTTGCTAATCTGCAGCGAGGGTCCCATTTTAATGTTTAGTGTTTCTAGTGTGTTCTAGGCATTAAAAGTAGCACAAATATATAGTACTCAGTGTATATCACTGTATATTGTGAAAAGTGTGTGTGTATTCAGTGAAATGTATTTCTAGGCAGCATACTTATTTTGAAATATCAGACTTAAATCCTTGGGGACCTGGAGTGTGCGGAGGCCCTGGACTTTGAGCGGCGGGGGGGGGGATTTTAAAATCTCGTCTCTGGGCCCACTCCAACCTTGCTATGCCCCTGAGCAGTACCCCAAAACAATATTTTATGTAGAATAATGTTCTTGATTTGCCAGCATGCAGGAGGTAAACAAAACCAGATTGCTAATCATTTTCCTGTTATTTCCATTCCCAGCTCTCACTCAACAATGTATGCCTCAGCCCAATTCTGAGAACTTGACAGTAGTCGCCATTGTTAATATTATCTTGTCATTTCCCCCCCCATAATTAAAACTGAAGGGACATTTCAGCCTCATCCCTGAAAAAGTGGATGGCCTAGCCCAGGCCTCTTGATTGATAGGGGGCAACCCCAGAAGAAGTTACTTAGGAAGATAAGCAATGGGCAGTTATACTGAGGGGAAAGAATTCTGTTGGGTCTCTGCATCAGGAGTGAATGATATGGAGTAACTAGGAGGAAGCAACTCCATCCATTGCTCCAAAACCAACACCAGTCTCTGGGAGGAGGCTGTGCCACCCACCTGAACTGACTTGCTGACAAGATTCTGTCATCCTCTTCGCTTGAGACAGGGAGAGGAGCAGAAGGTGCTAGTTTCTGCTTGGGCTGCAAGGCAGGCAATCCTTTCTAGGGAGGTGCCTGTATGAACAGCACCTTGTAGCTGGTGACGAAGCCACTGGGGCATGCTGGTACCATGCACAATGGGCGCATCAGTCCCCTAGGAGTATTAGTCCCCTAATGGGGCTCTCAAGAGGAACCAGACAGAAGCTAGGACATTATTGTCAGACAGTTTTTCAGTCCATTTATTAATTGTGCAATAAAAATAAAAAGCCAGAAGGAGCTGTTTGAATTTCTCAGATCAACACCAATCAACTCAAATATTTCAACAGTCCATTGAACGGAAGTAAGGTACAAGCATTCAGCCTTAATATATTATGTATCTGACTGTCAAAACAAGAATACAAAGGGTGTTGTCTATATTTCTGAGTGGCTACCATCTTGAAAAACATGGCTGACTAGCAAAAAATAAACAAATACCCCCATTGGAGACCCCTCAGAGCCCATCCCATGTGCTGTGAATTTGGTTTGTGTCAGGCTGTAAATGCAAAAAGTATTAGAGGGGGACATATGGACATACAAAGAGATGTGGTGATATCATAAGCTTTCTTCTCTTTGGAAAGTAGGCTAAATATTAATATTAAAAAAGAGGGATAATGATTGAATGGTCCAATCCCATCTGATGCAGAGATACAGTATAATTACATACATACATACACCTTGTCAAGCAAAGACTGATTGGAAAAGGGCAGGCCTGAGCAGTAAATCATGCAGAGACACAGCAGGCAACCTCCTCTATGGATAGGTAACCTGGGCAACCAGAAGCCTTTATTTTATTAATTTATGTCACACAACACATGCTTTGGGAAATACTAGTTCACGTCAATAAAGACGAAACAGATACACATAGACAATGTAAGGCTGAACACATATCTGTTTAAATGGTACACTCTGGGCTGATTGTCTCTATCAAGACAGTTCCTATGTTGTTTAGACTGCTGTTCCTGGAAGCTCTTTATTCAGCTGCGCAGCCTGATACAGGCCAGCCCTGAAAATGACTACCCGCCATAGACTTTGAATTAGTAGTGCAGTATAGCGCTCCAAACCGTTGTGTGGACATGCTTATGTTTAGGTCTCTGTTACCTTTAAAAAGATGGTCTGGGTGCTCCCACAATATTTCCCAGAGGCTCCAGGACATGTGGTGGAATATATGATCTGGTGAGCAGGAATGCGCGCACAGGCGAGCCTCTTCTCCCCCCGGATCATCCAAATGATCACATCAGGCATGCTGTTTTGTGGCTTTTGTTTTCAATAAGCAGAACAACACAGTTTTGTAAAATAGCAGTATTTCCTATTAATATCAGCTATTAATAATATAATATGATTTCACAGACTTGCATTTAAGAGAAAATACATTTTGAGTACTTTGCTTATATGGAATTATATCACCTTATACAGAAGCGACGTGAAAGACCCCATACAAAGAACCCCCCAATTATACAGAAAACCTGGTTACATTGCTGTTCCGTGAACTGAAGATTATTTTATATACTTTAACCAAGTTTACCATTGCATATACATTCATCAGGGCCACACAGCGAATCCCAGCTCCCTAATGTGTCTACCTGCATACAGAACAATGGGCCATGCATTTTAATATAAATGCGTACATTTATCTATATATCTATATCTATAAACACACACGTATGTGCTTATATGTTAGAAAATGCATGACTGCTGTTCATAATAGTACTACCAATATTTGGAGGAGGAGGAGTAGCAACAGCAGTAAAAGTATTCATACTCTTGTGGCACCTAAGGCAAATGTCCCAGGCCACCTCATGGTGCAGTGGGGAAATAACTTGTCTAGCAAGCCAGAGGTTGCTGGTTCAAATCCCCACTGGTATGTTTCCCAGACTATGGGAGATACCTATATCGGGCAGCAGCGACATAGGAAGATGCTGAAAGGCATCATCTCAACTGCATGGGAGATGGCAATGATAAATCCCTCCTGTACAGAGGCGTAACTATAGGGGGGGCAGGGGGGGCACGTGCCCCGGGCGCCATCTTTTCTGGTCACGTGGGGGGCGCCACCATGACAAAATTTTTTTTTTAATTTTTTGTTAATACAAATGTTTCCTGCTCAGTGCAGCAGCGCTGCAGCAGTCAAGGGAGCGCGTTGGCGCCCCCTCCCCCACGAGCGGTCCCTTCTGCGCCACCCGTGCCCCCCCATTGCTTTGCTGGCACCTGGCGGCCAGTCCGTGGCCTGGCTTGGCGGCGGCGGGCGCTTGTGAGGAAAAACCTAAGTATAATGTAGTATGTTGGGGGGGCGGGGGTTCCTTTCAGTGCTTGCCCCGGGCGCCGTTTTCCCTAGTTACGCCTCTGCTCCTGTACTCTACCAAAGAAAACCACAGGGCTCTGTGGTCACCAGGAGTTGACAACGACTTGACAGCGCAACTTTACTTTAAGGCAAATGCATGTGTGGTATGTGAGATCTCTTGGGAGAGGGTCAACTGGGCTTCTATTATGTCATCAAATAGGAGGGAAGATGCACCCTAAGTCTAAGAAAAAAAGGGTCTATGTGCTGTGAGTGACAGGTACGGAGGAACTAGGAGAGCTGAAGGTCTTGTGCGTCTTTTTCCTCAGAGCCCCTCTATCAACTCCTGTTAGCTGAGAAATGAATTCTGATCTAGAGAATGCCACATACTGTACATATGCTGTCCATGTGGAGGTAATTAATATAGAATATCATTTATAGAGACAACAAACCTCTTCAGATAGCAGTATTAATTTATCCAACCAATCTTCAATATCTGCCAGAGTGTCCTTCACATCTCTGGCTTCAATCCTCAGCCTTCCTGCTGCCTCCTGAATCTGCTTGAGGGATCGGAGCCGTAGTTTTTGCAACTGTGTGTCGAGGAGTGTGACATTATGTTTTCCTTCAATGAGAGGGAATGGCTTACTGAAATAAGGAACAAAGAGGTTTCTTAGTAATAAAACACTGTTCGTGGAAACTGCTGTCTAGCCAGACTTCAGGTTCTCAGTAACATCACAAGCACTGCTTAAGGTGTTGGTTGGGGAGTCTCGAGTAGGGATGTGTCCGAACTGCAGTTTGAAGCGTGGTTTGAGCACTTTTAGGGAAATTTGAAAGGGAACTTGGAGAAAAAGGAGTGGAGAGCAGGTCCTTACCTGCTCTCTGACACCCCATTCAGCTTCCTGCTGGGGCGGGGTTTATCCCAATAACCCCCTGCATGCCATCAGCATGCACATGGCATCTGTGCATGCGTGGACACCATTTTTCATGGTCAGCATGGTGTTGCTGACCACACAAATGGTGCCCATGCCCATGTGGATGCCATGTGCATGCTGACACCGTGCCAGGGGTTATTGGGCTGTTTGCTGCCCCAGCAGGAAGCTGAATGGGGTGGCAGAGAGCAGGTAAGGACCTGCTCTCTCTCCTTTTTCTCCAAGTTCCCTTTTGAATTTCCCTACATGTGCTCGAACCACGCCACAGTTGGGGCACATCCCTAGTCTCAAGATGAAGACTCTAGCAGTGGAGCCTGAGATCCTTGCTTCCTGGGGAAATGCAGGCAAAGGGAACTGCTGGCCTGGTCTCTGTTGCTCTGCAGCTCTTTGCAGATGGCCGGAGAGAGTCCTGCAGTTTTTCAGTCCAACAGGATCAGGTCACCTGAGGAGCCAATAAGGTCCCATCTGGCTTTGTGTAATAGCGCTCTCTCTCCCCCTCCTCAGTTTGAGCAATAAGTTGCTTGGTACAGGTTGAAGTCTGCTAAACCCTGGCCTGACATATTGCTTTATGCCTGGTGACAGAAATCTGCCAAGTTAAAGTTATTCATAAATGTAAACACTAGTTTCAATATAGATTCTTGGGAAACATCCCTGCTTACCTCCTTCCGATGTGAGAACTGTCCACTTACTCCTATGCTCTGCTTTCTGTGTTTAACCAGTTATCAAATCATAAGAGGACCTGTTATCTTACCCCATGACTGCTAAGTTCACTCAGGAGTCCTAGGTGAGGAGCTCTGCCAAAAGCTTTTTGGAAGTCCACACACGAGACCCAATTTAGGCAAGATAGCATCATGTGATTTTTCTAATATAAATAGCAGTTGCATTGGGCGTGCAATATCCCTGTTTTGGGACTGCAGCTTAGGAAGGAAGGAGTCTTTAACCCTTACCATTTGCCACAGACTAGATTGCTGCCCATCCCCATGGCTGCTTTGGCAATGAAAAGGTTTCTGGGGGAGGAGGAGTCCACCGGTGGAGGTTGAGAACTATGGCAAGAACAGTGTTAAAAGCCCCTTTCGCCCAGCTGGTGTTTCATCCAGCTACTATTTATGTTTTAAAAAACCAACCATACAAGTCTCAATCATGTCATAGGCATATTGTCTAATTTGGGTCTAATATCTATTGGTTCATCCCTATCCACATTTTTCTTGAGACTCTCAAAGAACTCCAAAAGCTTGGTGAGGCAGGACTCCCCTTTGCAGAAGCCATGCTAATTCTTCCTCAGCAAGGTTGTTTCTTTTATATACTTAATTCTAACTGCCCAGAGACTTGCATTTTGGGTGGTATACAAATGTGTTAAATAAATAAATAAAGTTAACAATACTTTCCACCAATTTAGTCATATAGGTATTAGCTGTATTGGCTTGTATTTGCTTCTAATTTCTTGGCTTACCTTTTTTTTTTTTTTTTTTTTAGAAATGGCTACCTTTTAATCATCCAGTAAGGAGATTGCTTAATTTTAGTGACAGTACCTATGTCATCATGAACATATTGTGCTGTCTTTTATAATTTAATTCTAGTAGATGATTTACATTATTCTCCCCTTCCCCTTTCTTTCCTGCTAACATTATTTATCCACTTTATTTTTATCCTGCTCCTCCTACAAGGAGTTCAGATGGCAAATGAATTTATCCCAAGGCTCTCAGTTTTTTGTTACAGGATTTCTTTCTCATATATGCATTTTGCAAAAGAAGAACTCAAAGGAAGGAAGAACAAACATGTCAGCATTTTACTTTTCAAGCTTAACCAGTGTTGAAAACTGGAAGGCACAGAACAGCAATACTGAATTTTGGGACAGTCCTAGAGAGGAAGCATAAGAACTAATTTACCTTAAGTCTTCCATAAGTTCATCGATTAGCTTCAACCAGATCTCTGTCAACCGGTTTTCTGACACTTTTGCCTGTATTCCTGACTTAAAAGCTTTTATATTTGTTTGCTGCAGATTTAATGAGTTGAATAAGTCCATATCAGTTAGCCATTTGGATTCATTTATCAATATAATTTTCATAACCAGGAATTGTTTTCATAATAATTTTCATTTAAATTTCTGCTGCCCGGTTGCTGCCTTGTGTGCAGCAACAGGAGCTGCATGGCTCCTGGTGGCAAACCCGCCTAAATACCCCCTTAAACCAAGTTAGTGGAGCAAGCACTCTGCTAGCCACATTTTTTTGGTCGTGTGTCTGCCGCAGCTGTTTGCAGTCGCGGCAGACACACTTGGGGAGGGGGGACCCCAGTGCACTGGCGCAGTACATTACTGGGGCTCCGGGGGCAGCATGGCATTGGTTCTTCCTTGCGCCCGAACCCCAGAGTTTCTGGACGAGCCGTGGTTGGGTACAGGAGCACCCGAGCAAAGCCACCACTCATCTGGGTGAGCAATCCACCTGCCCAGGGAAGTCGGTGTGCTTGTCTGCTAGGTGGTAAGCACTTTTGGCTTCCTCCCTGCATAACAGGGTAGTCCTTCCCACTTGATCGTGGGAAGAGCTTCACTATGTTTTAATTGCCTATATTGTCACAGACTTGATGGGAGTAATTGGAATTCATCTTGTGGCACTGAGAAGAATTTTTAGTGATTATTTTCCTTTATCAACTGTGAAAGCTGATTGATTGCTTTTGCTACCCATAGTTTCCTAGAACTGTCTGCTTTCCAGTTAATATATGTGGGTTTCCCCATAATGCTATGTTCATATGAGCATAGGGATCAAAGTTCAGTTGTCTTGTTAAGTCCTTCCAGGTGTGTTGGGCTACGTGTATTATAGGGGAATAGCAAAGAAGGTGCTTAACATACTTGGAGCCCAAGATTTTGCCATGAAGACATTTCTTTGAGGAAATGGCAGACCACGGATTGCTTACTCTAAACTCCAATTACTAGCAAAAGCAGGGGGCTTCAATCTGGTAAGCTTTAGACTCTACCATAATACATTTTTAATTGCACAAACTAAACATTGGAGATCCTATGTCAAAGGGGAAAGCCCAGAATGGACCCTAGAGCTGCTCTATTCTTAGAAAACGAATATGTGTAGAGGGATAAATCAGTAAGTTATACTCCATTCTTTTTATAGTCACATCATCAGTATACATGGATTATATGAAAAAGAAGCAGTTGTGAATGACTTACCAGTTTGTCCACTATTGCAAGAATAAGATTTAAAGGGTCCAGTCTATGGCTTATATCCTCCCAAAAAGAAGTCAGTGTCACTACTGGCTTTGTGTTTGCCCATGGTAGGTAGTAATAGTAGTTTCCTGAGATGAAATATTCATGGGTTAGCAATTATTCCGGGGCATACGTCAGGGTATTGCTAGGTATTCGAAAGAGCTGGGGCCTAGACCCACAAGTCCAACCCTCTGATTATTAAACTGAATCCTAGCCCCCCCCCGAATAATTATGTATGCTTTAAAAGTCTCTAATATTATAATATAGCACCTATGAATGAAGGTGGAAGCAGCAGAGAGCTAGGTGAGGCTGGGAGTTCTCTCCCCATGCTCTGTGCAGGTGCCTCCACTGCTGCACTTTGTTTCTGGAAGAGATCATGGAGGAGGTGGATGGCTGGAGAGCTTTGGAGCTCTAAGCATTTCATTGGGGGCACCTGCCCCACGAACCACCCCCTGATGATGCCCCTGGCATACGTCCTTTTACTAAGAAATGTGTACCAACTTCCAGCAACCTAATTCATTCATGCTCTCTGGACAGAACTTTGCTAATTAAGCAGCAAGAGCCTTGAAGGAAGCACAGAACATTTTTGTAGTTATTTCACCTGTCTTGTTTTGAAATGCACCCAAATGGCCTGGTGTAAGCATATATCCATGACAGAAATAATGTTTTCATTGAATTTAATTCTGTGGCTTTGAAAGCAGGCATCAAATGGGAAGGGTTTGGTGGAGCTCACCAAGAAGAAATTGGGGAGGGAGGAACCACACACACACACACACACACACACACACACACACACACTTAGCCTGTTACATATGCAACCGGTCACAGGATTACTGTTTTTTAAAACGGTGCTTCTCAGAATGTATCTTTACTGCTAGTTTTGTGCAACGGCAATACTCACCATCAAATACAGCGCGACTGTACTGAGTTGTTGATGCCAATGGTTTGCAAGTGTTATCAAATTTATTACCATAATTCCCAATGCTAACTTCAAACTGGACGGCCTCGCCAATATCTTGCAACATGGTAGCAGAATGAAACACGGCACAGAGGCTGTATTTTCTTCTACGCTGATATTTCTGTGGGTTCAACAGGGAAAAGGAGGTTTATTTAACAATGGCATTCATAAAACAAAACTAACCAGAAAATACATATATGTGTGTAGGAAGGACGGGGGGGGGGGGGGGGAAGGCAGAATCATACATTCAAAATGACTTTTTGATTTTATTTAATTTATTTTTCAAATTTGTAGACCACCCCAAACTTCCATCTCTGGGAAGTTTACAATGTATTTTATTAACACATATTTTGAAAATAAGTGCAAATGTAATTGTTAAAAAAATGGTTTTTACAATTTCTTCCTCCCTACCTCACTTCTATTGCTGAATTACTATAATTTCATTTTTCCCAACTAGTCTTCCAGATCTCTTTTGCACTATTTGCCATGTGATCATGGCACCTGATTTCCATGGTCTACTGTATGCAAGAGAACTATGTGGTTACTGCAATTCTAAATTTTTGTTTTTAGAAATCTAAAACCAAATCAATCTGTGTGCCAGTTGCAACTCAGTAGACTGAGAGAGGTTATACATTCTTAGAAGTGGGAAAGATCAATGGCTTAACCATTTCAATTTGATACCCTAAATGTCTAATCATAACTATCTAGATATTCACATGACCGTGCGAAACCAGGCTAATGCAGCCCAGCCCGCTTTCACGTGGTTGTGAGAACCACCGGGCTCATGGGCGAGCCCGGTGGTTCTCTGGCAGCTAGCCCAACTAAAATCCCCTCCCCTTAACTCAGGTTAGCGGAGCGAGTGCTCCGCTAACTCGGATTTTCTGGTCGTGAGATGCCGCAGCACATCTCTGCACTGTAGCAACTCGTGAGGAGGCCCCTGACCAGGAGGCTCTCTCAAGCCTTCTGGCCTCAGAGTTCTTCCCAGCATGCCCCGTACACTCACACAGGGCATGCTGGGACTTCCAGGGGCCGGGCAGCCCCCGATCCCTGCCATCCCTACCAGGAGGCTGATTCAGCTAAGCTCGATCTCCCCGCACTAACCCTCCTTGCACTTCGCACTAATCATGTGAAGCACCTTGATAAATATTTATATACCACTTTTCAATAAACATTCCCAAAGCGGTTTACATTATGGATAGGGCCAGTTGCTCTGGAAAAACGCCCCACTGATTTTAATAGAATTTCCTTCCAAATGTGAAGGTTTAGATTACACTCATGGCACAATACACTATACTTATGAGTTTCAAAGGTGCTTGTTCAGCATTTCCTTCAAGATCTCTGTCACAGTGTGGCCAGAACAAACATTTGGATAATCAGCCTGGAAAATGAAAGTGATGTTTATTCCAGAATATGATACTATGTAATTGTCTCTACAATGAACTGCGATACAGTATCTGAAACCTGAATACTATTTAATTTCCCAATGGGAGCAAGTCTGAAATATTCCATACATGTATATTTCCCTAAACTGCTTTGTGAACTATTTGTTGAAAAGCAAAATATACATATTCTTAACAACCACCACCACCAACAACACATTCTGTAGTGGTAGTAGAGAAGAACATTCTCACAAGAGGCTGTGTCATAGCTCAGCCCAGAGTGTTGCTGAGCAGCTGAATGCACATTCACTGCTCCCCATTCCTCCAAAAGTATTTTTCACTGTCAGAAACATGTCCCTGAGGGTCACATAGCTCCCCCTCCCTCTCCATTTGGCTGCACAGCAATGCTCCAGGCTCAGCTCCAAGGCAGCTCCTGTTTCTCCCTACTAACACTGCAGAACACCATCCATTGATGATGATGGTGATGATGATCATCATCTAAAGAGCACTTACCTCAACAACTAGTATGTCATCATTAGGTATCATCTCAATCTTCTTACTGAGGGGTTTGCTATCAAGCAATGTAGATAGTTCAACTAGGAGTCTTCCTCGGTAAGCTACTCCTTCTCCCTGTAATCAATCAAAACACCTCACTGTCAAGATAACATACCCTTAAAAAGTGTGAATAGCATTTGTACTCCTGAATCTGCATATTTGACCACGTTTATAAAATAAAATTATGTCTCCTTTTATTTATATTATAAATGAATAAATATTTAAGGAAGTAATACTTAAGTTTTACATGCTTCAGTTTGTATGGCATTAACTCTTTAAATGCCTTCCTATAGGCGGTAATGGGCTGGTTGAGGCAAAATAAACTGAAGCTGAATCCAAGCAAGAAGGAGGTGCTAATTGTTGGGGTTGTAATCTGCAAGACAGGATATAACTTTCTGTTCTGGATGAAGTTACACTTCCCCAGAGAGAACAGGTTCGTAGCTGTTCACTTGGACCTGGGTCTCACCCTGGTGCCTCAGGTTGAGGCTGTGGCCAGGAGCCCGTTCTTTGAGGAGAATGTCCTCAGAACAGTGGTACAGCAGCTGGTAACCTTCATGTTGGACTACTGCAATATGCTCTATGTAGTGCTGCTGTTATGCCCCCACTTGAGGACTCCGAAGAGGAAGGGGGCAGTGAATTTATCAGGAAGCAGGGAGACGTCTGAGGAGGGTCAGGTCTGTGATCTGAGTGGGGAGGCATCTGAGACGGGCCAGGGTGAGAGGTTGCTGAGGGAGCAGCCAATGAGGCAGAATGGTCTCTGGAGGGAAGGGTTGAAGTCTGAGCAGGAGGTTGAGCGATCATTGTCTCCCAGACTACATAGGTGAGAGAAGCGTCAATGGCAGGTGATGAAGTTGAGAAGGAGTAGCCGGTTATCAGCAAGAAGGCAGCAAGAGACTGACTGAATTGATGGCAGCTGCCGGAGGTGGAGTGGTGATTGGGTGTGCCTGGCTATTAGCTATAAATTCTGCAGCTTGTGCCCTAAGAGGACCATTGGAGACAACGTGTCTAATCAGCCTGCATGACTCTTGTCGGATGAATTGTGATCTTGGAATCTAGACCTCTGAAACTCTGTAAAAAGGTCTGGTTTATTGGATTCGATGGGAATTTTTGTACATGGACTAATTGTTTCTGTGTTCTGCGACTGACTGTTTGTCTAGACCGATTGTTTTCCAGTAAAGCTGAAATCTGAGACATATTTAAAACCCACTACTGTGTCATTGATTTACGAGCGGTTAATCCAGGTTGGCAGGCTCGTGACAGCTGCCTTTGCACGTAGTTCAGGAACTTCATTTAGTTTAAATGCGGCAGCCAGATTGGTCTTGGGGTATCCTGGAGAGACCACATCATGCCTATTCTTAAACAGTTGCACTGGCTGCCGATAGGTTTCCAGGCAAAGTACAAGGTGCTGGTTATTACCTTTAAAGCCCTGAATGACTTTAGTCCAGGTTACCTGAGAGCACGTCTTTCTCTACAAGATCCTGACTGCTCATTAAGATCATTGGGAGGGTTCTGTCTTTGGATGATACCAGTTCATCTGGTGGAGACCTGGGATTGGGCCCTCTCAGTTGTCACCCTTGGGTTGTGGAACGCACTCCTCGTGACTATAAGAGGATTATCTCCCTTGGAGGTCTTCAGGGCGTTTTGCACACTATGAGATTTGCAATGCTTGAAGTGTTCCAAAGTGTAACTGGGTGAGGCAGTGGTTTGAAAGCAGGAGCACAGCAATTCTCAGGCAGTAGTCTGATTACTGCGGCGGTTTTTCCAGGCAGGGAGCTTCCATACTCCACCTCTAGAGCGCATCTACTGGCCCCTCCTCCTCTCTATCTCTGGCCAATGGAGGTTTCGAAGGGAGAGGGGGTTGTTGATGTGGGGGACCAAAAATTTTAAACAACTTCTTGGTACACTTGTACACTTGCGCAAATCTGCCATGAGGGGGTAATGGCTTTCCAAAAAAAGTGCCTTTTGTCAATGCAGGCTAGCCAAGACAAACAAAGATAATTCTTTTATTTAAAAAATACAATGGTGGAGAGGGAGGGAGGGAGGGAGGGAGGGAGGAAGAACACATAGAGGAGTCAAGCAGTCTAAAGATGCAGGTGAGGGGGCACAGTTACTGTGCACAATGCCTTTGGCAGCCAGAAGCATCGGTAAATGCACCTCTGCATCTTTGCGCAACCCCCTCCCCAAAGATTTATTTTTTTAAAGGGGGAGGGTTAGTTGAGGGCGGAGAGCAGAGAAAGCCTGGAGGAGGAAGGAAAACTATTTCCCCTAACCTCTGTAAGCAGCACCTCACCCTGCAGCGGGGCTGGAAGGGAGAATACCACCCTCCCTGCTGTGTGCAGTGCCCACCGACTCTACCTCCCCCCGCCCCTCCGTCGTAAGTGCTAAGCACTTGAGGCAGGAAGCAGCAAGAAAAAAACCACTTCTAAACAGTTGGTACGGAACAGAAAAAAAGCAGCCCATACTGCCACATGCTGCAACACCAGAAGTCTGCATCAAGCCTCCCTACCATGGAAAAATACAGCTAGTTTCAGGCAATGCATTAGTAGCGTTGTAGGGCAGAACCACATCAATATGATGCGAATCCAGGCATGGTATGTGTGGACTACACCCATGCTATAACGTGGCGACACCGAGGGCAATCTGGACGGGCACTCAATAGAAACGCCTTGGCAACGTTGCAGCAGCGAGTGTGGAAAACACCCAGAAGAACCTTAAAGACCTCTCTTTTTAGCTTGGGTTTTTATTGTATCTAGTTTTAATTTTAATCTGCTTTTAAATGATTTTTTATGTTATGTCTTTTTAATGTAACCCCCCCACCCACCCCCGAGCCACTTTAGGAAAGGCGGTATAGAAACTGAATGAAAGGATAGATAGATAGATAAATAGATAGGACAGATAGAATTAAGCACAAGATTTCAACTTTTTTCACACTGATCCTAAATGTGTTTAAATGAGGCACCAATCAACTTTTTGACAGGGGAGAGCAGGACAACTGAGTTCAGTTTCTTGATTCCACTCCAGAACAGCTGAATGGTGCAATTCTAGCTACCTTTACAGAGCTTTGCATGCACAGTCACTGTTGCTACTGGATCATGCTGGGAAATTAGGCAACTTTTACGGAGATCATTTTTCAATCGAAGCCTTAAAAAGCTGCACATGATTGGGGTGGGTCCTTTTTTTTTTTTTTTTTTAAGTGAGCAGCTAGGGATTCATACACAATACGTTCAATGGATAACTCCCTATCACTTTTTCTTCTTCTGCCGTGGGTTGGAATAGTTTTTAGTTTTTAAACCCTAATTTAAAGCAATCAACTGGTTTGCAAAAACCACCACAATGGATTCTTTTTAAAAGAGTGACGTTGCATATAATCCAAACTTTAAAGTTAAGTAAAGTGTGCTGTCAAGTCAGTGTTGACTCCTGGTGCCCACAGAGCCCTGTGGTTGTCTTTGGTAGAAGGCAGGAGGGGTTTACCATTGCCATCTCTCGTGCAGTATGAGATGATGTGTTTCAGCATTTTCCTATATTCCTATATTGCTTCTACCCGATATAGGTGTTCCCCTATAGTCTGGGAAACATACCAGCGGGGATTCAAACCAGCAGCCTCTGGCTTGCTAGTCAAGTCATTTCCCTGCTGTGCCATTAGGTGGCTATTTTTCACTTTAAACTTACAGAAACATAACTGCAGAAAGTATATCTATATCATTAAACAAATAAACTAACCTTTCCGGAATTCAGCTCATCATATGGGTCTGGGAAACCGGTATATTCTCTTGGACTTCCATAAAGGTTTAGGTAACAAGGTCCAAATGTTGGTAAGAAGCCAACTTCTGTCTCTCCAGTGTTTACTGATAGGCAAACATCATGATTAGAACATAATTTAATTGTTTTTGTTTTGATGTAAACCGCCCTGAGCCATTTTTGGAAGGGCGGTATATCAATCAATCAAACAAATAAAGTACTATCAGAGGTTACAAGGGTGTGAGCATAAATCCAGATGCAGCAAACTAAAATGTTAAATGTTAGTTGTTGGTAAATAAGAAAATGTTATTCTATGGGTATGAAGAAATGCAAATACGTCATGCAAATGACTACCCACTCATATTTTCACCCTGATCCATCAACTCCTTGTGCATGGGCAGCCTCCAGTGTGTGCACTAGGGGTCAGGAACTGGTAACCCTGGGCCAAATCTGGTCCTCTGTCAAACATAGACTCAAAAGAACACAGTGTACAAGTGATTTCTGGGGAAACGAGTTACTGATCAGGGGTGTACACAGAGCTCTTGCATGCACAAGGCCTTCTCCGTCCATTTGAGAGCAGCCTGCACATCAGTGCGCCTGCAGAGCTCTGGGTCAGAAATATGAAGTATAAATTTGAACACTGGCAACCCTTTAAGAAAAATTACACCCACAGAATAAACTGACTCTCTGATATTCCTAGCAGTAAGCTTACATGAGTGTGCAAGAACGAACATCATTAAAAACATATGCCCTGTATTAATGTTTTTGTCCAAAGAAAGGTCATGTGGACATAAAATAGAGTAAAAAGAGCTAGCAAAGCTCTTGCAACTGTATACTCATAGTTCTCTCAGCTATGTGCATTTCCTTCCCTTGGATCCTAGCCATAAACCTTAATACAGGGTTACTTTTTACATGTCAATAAAAACTGCAAACAGAAATAATTAATATTCACATATGTGTACACATTTTCTCTAAACTACTGTTAGTATTCAGCAGCCTACAGCTGTATCAGATAAAGTTTAGCTATGTTAGCGATTGGCAGAGGACTAGTAAAGTCAGTTGCCATTATGCTAGAAGCAAACCCATATGCTCCTAAAATCCAATTACTAAGATTTACAAATCTCCATTTCTCATGGTTCATGAAAAGCAGGGAATCAGAAGGGTGAATCCCGCATATTTCTGTTATTCCCACTTCATAATGAGAAAAATAATCTAACCCTTTGCTAAGCAATTATGCTGAAGATCAGGCAAACAGAGAGTTGCTCAGAAAAGCAGATTTAGACACACACACAATTTCTCTCAGAAAATGCTCAGAAAAGCAGATTTAGACACACACACAATTTCTCTCACATGCATACCATAGCTGTTAGTTTTAAATTCAACCAATGAAAATCACACTTAGATTTTAAGATCAATTGAGCAAAGAAGTTTGAAGTTTGAAAGCACATTGGCAAAGTATAATGCTTTGTGCATGAAGCCATGCTTGGTGATTTGTGCTATATATTTTTAAATATTGGACAGGAAAATTAAGTACTTATAAGGACAATAGATACCGTTCACATGCACCCCACTACATTGCATTCATTAACCCTTTATATCCCAAATATTAAAAGTTCATCTTATTCTGAGCTGAAGAAGTATATCTAGATATTGCAGCTGCATACATTGACAGGGCTGGGTTTAGGGACAGGCACCCTGGGCAACTGCATGGGAGGAACCAGGCATTTCAACTATTCTTAAAGTTTAAAAGCTTCTACAAAATTAGAGGGGAAATATTTTTATTTGCTTATATGTGGCATGAATATATACAGATCCATGCATGTGAAAATTTATCATAGTACACAATAGAGATAAATCATGTATGCAGATTGTACATCAAAGCTTGAAAGTGAAATAAAAAATGGGGTATTCAAATGAAATTTAAAATGGGGTGTTCAAAAGTTGAAGAAACAGAACAGGAATCAGAATGCTCTTTGCTTGGGGCACCATTTAGTCTAAGGCCAGCCCTGTGCTATTAGGATTTCCTAGTTAATTGCATGCATAACTCTAAAATAAAATCATGCAAAAACCAAGCAATTGTGTCCTTAGCACAAAATTATCACTATCTTGTAGCTGTCAATATAAATTTAAGTAAATGTTTTAATTTAAAGGAAATGTTAGATTGGGGAAAGGACAGAGAATCATTTTACAATCCAAGAAGTGATTATGAACCTTCATATGATGAAACCCCAGCTCCCGAAGATGAAAGCTCTATAAAAAGACAATGGATTATTTGACAAATAACAGAGCATACAGGTCAAGCATATACAACATACTGCTGCAAAAACTAAGCAAAATAAATATTGAATGAGTCTAGATTAGTACTCTCTAAAAAAAACAAAAGCATCCTGATCCTGCTCCATAGGAACAGAAATGTTTAAGGTGGGCTGCAGCAACAGCTGTGCCAGAATAACATCACATAGTAATCCAGAGACATTATGAGAGAGAACATTTTAAGATCTAGGATGCCAAATTTCATGTGGTCTTCAAAGAGGCTAGCCTCCCTTGGCTACAAAAAACAATATCTCACCACACAGCAATCATGTATGTTTTCAAGAAACAAAGCTCTAGCAAAACCCATGGCATGAGTACATGTGGCAACTGCTCTTTTGAAACAATACCTGTGTTACCATTATGCAAGATATAATGAACCATTCCGGACATGTGTTCTCAGAACAGTAGCACATGAATTGTCCCATTTGCCAAGCAAGGTCTGCCCTGGTTGCCCTGGAAGATAATCCCCTTAGGGGATGGGGACACTCTGGGAAGAGCACCCACATGCTTGCATGCAGAAGGTTCCAAGTTGCCTCCCTGGTATTTTCAAAAGAGAGAGAGAGAGAGAGAGAGACTGACTCCTGGCTGCAACCATGGAGAAGTCACTGCAATACTGAGCCAATGGTTTGACTCGGTATATGGCATCCTCCTATGTTCACGTTAGGCCACTCCATCATGCCAACCAGTGGCAGCTCCAGGTCCAGCTGTGCAACAGCCATGGAGTGTCGGAAGGCAGGAATTTGTCCTAAAACCTGGAGCTTTCCCAGACAGCAGGCTTTACTATGGGTTTTCTGTAAGGCTTCACTGTGAATTTGAAGTTGACCCCCAAAACCGATGCAAAAAGTGGATTCTTTTATGCCAGATATAAATCGGGCCACACTCTAGTGTGCAATAAAAAAATCTGAATTGTGTGTGAAGTGCTCCCCAATAGCTCACAGGGATTTGGGGGTAAATCTGCCCAATATGTAAACACACACCCTCCATTCTGGAGAAGATGTGAGCGAAAGGGCTTTTAAAGCCCTGTGTGAAAAACTCCCTGGTCCAGTACAGGGTTCAGAAAGAAGAGAGAGCAATCGCTTTGGGGGTGGAGAATGGGAGGGGTGGAGGTTGCTGCCTTTCACTCTGCTCCTGCCCTCCACTCTGTTCCCCTGCATGCCCCTCTGAAGTGGGTAGAGTCTGGAGGGCGGAGTGGAAGTAGAGAGAAAGGGCAGTGGCCATGGCTACCTCATGGCGGGAAAATCAGAGGGCAACCCCTTCCCTCATCGTGTGGGGACACTTACCTAGCCTGCCAGCAGCGGGGGTGGGGAATGGGAGAGCCAGATGCCCAGTGCATTGTTGGGCCTGGCTAGCTGGCTGATTTAGGTTTAGGAATAGAAGCAGAAAGGGGGAAAGAAGAGGAGAGAGTCCGGTTGCATTTGTGGGTGAGTGAGGAGCAAACACAATGGTTAGAAGGATTGATTGAAACTAATTGGAAGCCTCTGCCAGCACAGTGGACCCATAGCCTCTCTGTGCTGATGCCTAGCTCAGGGTTGGCTTCTACTACAGTAACAGCAGAAGTTGTGATATTAGCAGAAGCCTCTTTAGAGACAGAGCAGGGAGTGGGGAAAGAAACATGTGGGATGTTAAGTTGCATGTTGAAATGTTTCTGCTCATGCATATTTGCGTGAATATACCTGTTTTGCATTCTTACATTATTGTGAGTTCAGTTGCTGTTTCCTCAAGAACTCATATGTTAAAAATACTGCATATGTCATCGTGTGTGTAGGGGGATGATGCTTACCTTGTGTAACTGGGGGGAGGGGGGGCATCCAAAGGCCTTTAGGTCCAAACTCCAAAATTACCTAGGTGCACATCTGGATATTTATGTGTGAAGTTTAACATTTGTACAATCTGTGTACAGTGATCACTGGTACAGATCTCTACACAAGTACATTTATTCACATGTTATGTTGACTGCAGTTACTGCAGTATTCTTCCTATTGGTACCATGCATTTGAGGGTTTTGTACCCAGGTGCACTTTTAAAATAAACACAGGTATATTCATTCACACAAAAACATGCATGTGTGTATAGATATCAGAATGTAGGTACAAAATAGAGGGGTAATTCACACAATCAAAAACTGTGTTCTACCCCGGTTTGGGAGCTGTGTGTGCTCCCAATTTTTGATTGTGTGGAAGCAATGTAGGAGGAAAACCTGGGAAGAAGTGATTGTGCGGAAGCAAGGCAATGGGAAGAGAGCTGGTCTTGTGGTAGCAAGCATGACTTGTCCCCTTAAGCTAAGCAGGATCTACCCTGGTTGCATATGAAAGGAAGTGTGAATGCTGTAAGATATTCCCCTTAGGGGATGGAGCCGCTCTGGGAATAGCATCTAGGCTCCAAGTTCCTTCCCTGGCATCTCCAAGATAGGGCTGAGAGAGATTCCTGCCTGCAACATAAGAACATAAGAACATCCCTGCTGGATCAGGCCCAAGGCCCATCTAGCCAGCATCCTGTTTCGCACAGTGGCCCACCAGATGCCGCTGGAAGCCACAGACAGGAGTTGAGGGCGTGCCCTCTCTCCTGCCATTACTCCCCTGCAACTGGTACTCAGAGGCATCCTGCCTTTGAGGCTGGAGGTGGCCCACCGCCCTCCGACTAGTAGCCATTGATAGACCTCTCCTCCATGAAGTCATCCAAACCCCACTTAAAGCCATCCAGGTTGTTGGCTGTCACCACATCCTGTGGCAGAGAGTTCCACAAGTGGATCATGCATTGTGTGAAAAAGTACTTCCATTTGTTGGTCCTAAACCTCCTGGCAATCAATTTCATGGAGTGACCCCTGGTTCTAGTGTTGTGTGAGAGGGAAAAGAATCTCTCTCTCTTCACTTTCTCCACGCCATGCATGATTTTATAGACCTCTATCATGTCTCCCCGCAGTCGTCTTTTTTCTAAACTGAATAGCCCCAGGTGTTGTAGCCTAGCCTCATAAGAAAGGTGCTCTAGGCCCTTGATCATCTTGGTTGCCCTCTTCTGCACCTTTTCCAGTTCTACAATGTCCTTTTTTAGATGTGGTGACCAGAATTGTACTCAGTACTCCAGGTGTGGCCGCACCATAATTTGTATAAGGGCATTCTAATATTAGCAGATTTATTTTCAATCCCCTTCCTAATGATCCCTAGCATGGAATTGGCCTTTTTTTTACAGCTGCTGCACTTTGAGTCGACACTTTCAACGAGCTGTCCACCACGACCCCAAGATCCCTCTCCTGGTCAGTCACCGACAGCTCAGATTCCATCAGCATATACTTGAAGTTGGGGTTTTTCATCCCAATGTGCATTACTTTACACTTGCCAACATTAAGCTGCATTTGCCATTTTGTCGCCCACTCCCCCAGTTTGGAGAGATCCTTTTGGAGCTGCTCACAATCCGTTTGGGATTTCACTACCCGGAAGAGTTTGGTATCATCTGCAAATTTGGCCACATCACTGCTTACCCCTGCTTCTAGATCATTTATGAATAAATTAAAAAGCACCAGCCCCAGTACAGATCCCTGAGGGACCTTCCCTCCATTGTGAAAACTCTCCATTTATACCTACCCTCTGTTTCCTGTCTTTCAACCAGTTAGCAATCCACACATGTACTTGTCCCTTTATCCCATGACAGCTCAGTTTCCTCAGGAGTCTTTGATGAGGAATTTTGTCAAAAGCTTTCTGGAAGTCCAGGTAGACTATGTCAACTGGATCACCTTGATCCACACACTCGTTGACACTCTCAAAGAAGTCCAAAAGGTTGGTGAGGCAAGATTTACCTTTGGGGAAGCCATGCTGGCTCACTCCCAGCAGGGCCTGTTCTTCTAGGTGCTTTACAATTTTATCCTTGAGGATGCTTTCCATCAATTTGCCTGGAACTGACGTTAGGCTAACCGGCCTGTAATTTCCCGGATCACCCCTGGATCCCTTTTTGAAAATCGGTGTTACATTTGCTACTCTCCCGTCCTCTGGTACAGAGCCCGATTTCAGGGATAAGTTAAATATTTTAGCAAGGAGGTCAGCAATTTCACATTTGAGTTCTTTGAGGACTCTTGGATGGATGCCAAGATTTATTAGCTTTCAGTTTTTGTGATTTGTTAGCTTTCAGTTTTTCCAGACAGTTTAGAACATCATCCCTTGTCACCTTAGAGAAGCCGCTGCCAGTCTGTGTAGACAATACTGAGCGAGATGGACCTATGGTCTGACTCAGTATATGGCAGCTTCCTATGTTCCTATGTAGGAGGAAAAGCTACCCAGATGTCTGAATAGGGCTATTGTGTCCCTATTGGGTACTATTGTGATCATTGTACCCAATAACATGTCATGTTTTACCAGCAAAGCAGCAGTTAATAGGATCAAGTTAGACTGTGATCCTAAGCGCTTTTATAAATAGGTTCCCCTGAAAACAATCAGGCTTTCCTCCACATAAATGTTTAGGATCAGAATACATGTTCCACTGACGTTTCAAGCTAATTTAAGCAACCAAACCCAAGAACTCCAGATTAACTGGTTTGTAGATTTCCTATTCAAGGAGAAAGCAGTTATAGAAACTAAATGAAATTATAACCCTCACTTGCAACTTTGAGGTGGCCTCAATGTCAGTAGCATGTTTGTAACACATCAGTGCTAACTGATCCATGAAACGTACACTGTAGAGAATGTATTCAGAAGATGCAATCACAGCAGCCGTGTCTATGATATGCGAAGACAGTGTTAGCGTGGTGTTGATTTTGCAGGAGATACCGTACTCTGAGGAAACATTGCCCAAGGAGAGACTAGCTTACCTTCAACTTCTCCACCAGAGGCAGCAATTCTGGAGAGATTTAAATAGGTTGTGCCCACTACATCATTTTTTGTAAGGCGATCCCTGTAAGAATGTATATAAAGCTTTCCATTAAATGCATCAGTGCTCATCTTCAATATACTCAAGCTTATCATCTAAAATATTTTTTGCAGAGTGAACAAATTCTATATATGCTCTATTTTAACCATATGCTCATTTGCACATTGTATATGTATGTGTGCAAGCGTGTGTGCAAGTGTCATACTTATTATCAATTGCATTCATAAGAAGCCCAATATATATGGCCATTATACCATACTGCTGCCGCATCCACATATGTCTGACAAGATTTCAGTTCCATTGGTGACCATCAGATGGCGCAATGTGCACCTTCAGACAGATGTTAAGGGAAGTACATTTATCTCTTTTGCAAATTTTAGAATTTCCACATTTAAAAAAATAATAATTCCCCCTGCCCTCAGATTAGGTGGATTATCCTTATCAGACATAAACCTAACGGGCATGATGAATCCCAAATAAATCCTAAAGACCTATATACTGGTTCAAATTGAGCAGCTGATGAATAAGAACTCTTCATGAGAATTGTACAAAAACAAAAATGTGTATTAGGTTCTGTAAAGGGGACCATTAATAATAATTGTTTAAGAACACCAGTCTATTACAAATAAACTTGTAGCAGCTTGCACCACTCTGTGAGTACTCAGCTCTATAGCTGAAACATATGTTGGCACTTTATGTCAAAATCTGTTTTTTCTCAGCATTGTAATTGTTGTTTTCTATGAGATTGTATACACAATAAGAACTCACCAGTCATACACTATCAGTCTTATTTTTTCACACACTGAAGGGAACTAGAAAACAAAAGATAATACTAATTTATCAATGCTTATTTCTAAAACAGACCAAAACAGGACATCATAGTACTTTTTGGTACAACAGGTAACAAACCTTGATCTGAAGATTAACAAGCTGATTCCATTCTGGGTTAGCATTCTTTTCAATTATATTTGTGCAAACCTGAAAGAAATCCCCACATAAAACAAAGTGTGACAGAAGTTCAGTTTTAATAGCTCTATAGTTTTAAAACTCCAAAGGTTCCCTTCCTCCAAAAGAAGCTCATTCGATTGAAGGAAATAAAGTTCTGCATACCACCCCGTATCTATATTTATGTTCGTTCATGTATGCATGCATCCAACCAGCTTGTATTCAAACAAAAAAGCCTAAGACTCACCCAATATTATACCAAATACTAAACAGAGTAGTTATGGATATAGTCAGAGTTATTTTCGCTCCTCATTTTAGAAGGCATTCCCTTAAGGTACAAAAATAACCATCCAAACATATTGAACTTAGCAGAAACTGAACCTCTTCTCACAAGTAGTGAGAAGAGCTCCAGAGTGGGCTGCAGGAGATGCAGGTTAGACTTACCTTCCCCGCAGACAACCGCTCCTCCTGTGCTGGGTGCTCTCCCTGCGTGCCCAAACAATTCCCTGCATGCCCAGGCAGTGGGGGTCAGGGGCTGGGAAATGTTGTCTCAGCCCCCAGAAATACCATGCTGCATCATGGGGATCCCCCTTCCCTCCCCAGGCTCCCTGCAGTCTGGCAGCCACAGCTGCAAACAGCCGTGGCTGTCAGACGATTTTTAAAAATGGGGTTAAGGGAGCACTCGCTCCCTTAATCTTGTTTTGAAAGGGTGGCTACTTCAGTGTGGAGTTCTACACGGCTCCATACTGTCTCCAATGCTCTTTAACATCTACATGAAACTGCTGGGAGAGATCATCAGGAGGTTTGGTGCAGGGTGTTATCAATATGCTGATGACACCGAGATCTACTTCTCCATGTCATCCTCATCAAGAAATGGCATATCTTCCCTAAATGCCTGCCTGGAGGCAGTAATGGGCTGGATGAGTAATGGGCTTGATGAAGTTGAATCCAAGTAAGACGGAGGTACTAACTGTGGGGGGTTGGGACCCGAGAGATGGTTTAGATCTGCCTGTTCGGGATGGGGTTATACTCCCCCTGAAAGATAAGGTATGTAGCTTGGGAGTGCTCCTGGATTCCAAGCTCTCCCTGGTTTCTCAGGTTGAGGCAGTGGCCAGGAGTGCTTTTTATCAGCTTCGGCTGATACACCAGCTACATCCATTTCTAGAGGTGAATGACCTTAAAACAGTGGTACATATGCTGGTAACCTCCAGGCTTGACTACTGCAATGCACTCTACATGGGGCTGCCTTTGTACGTATTTTGGAAACTACAGTTGGTACAGAATGCAGCAGTTAGCAGCCCCCTGGTCTCTGGGACAACATGAAGGGAACATATATCACCAGTTTTGAAAGAATTGCACTGGCTGCCAATATGTTTCTGAGTGAAATAAAAAAGTGCTGGTTATTGCTGGTTATAAAACCCTTAATGGCTTGGGTCCAGGCTATTTAAGAGAGCACCTATTTTGTTGTGAACCCTGCCTCCTGTTACGATCATCTGGAGAGGTCCAATTACAGTTGCCACCAGCTTGTTTGGTGGTGACCCAGGGCCGGGCTTTCTCTGTGGCTGCCCCAGGGCTTTGGAATATGCTCCCTGCTGAAATAAGAGTATCTCCTTCTCTGTTTGTTTTCAGGAAGACCCTCAAGTCTCTCCTGTTTTTGCAGGCTTTTAATTAGAATTAATTTTTAATAATGTTAACAATTTGTTTTAATAACTGTTTTATGCTGTTTTCATTGTGTCATATATTTTAATCTGTTTTGACTTAAAAATAAGATAGATAGATAGATAGATAGATAGATAGATAGATAGATAGATAGAAGCCTCATTCAGACATTCTCAATTGGGAACTGACTGTACAGCCCCACAAAAGAGACAGAAGTCCCGTCTGGCATGTTAGTCACTTTCCCTTGTTGGGTGGGTCCATCACGCTTACAGCCTTTATCTGCAGAGACAAAACATGATGGGGGCGCTTCTGTGATTGGAATCTCCAGCACCTGAGTCTCCAAATCACAAAGGCTGTAAGTGTGATGGACCCGCCCAGCAGGTGAGAGCGATCGATATGCTGGGCTGCACTTTTACCATTGCCTCTTTTACCATTTGATAACATCTGAATGAGGCTATAGTGTCTTATTCATTAATTTCACATATTTTCTGGGAAGTTTTATGCCAGAAAGAATGTTCGTTTATTGTATTGATTTTGCAGGGGAATTGCTTGTGCTGCATTTTAAATATTAGCACACGACTGATTGATATATGAAAGAATGAAAGAACAAGTGAACATGGTTGCATCACTGTAACCATTAGAATACAATGCAAGTAACAATTTTTTGTTACTTAAACTATAAATATATATTGTTTTTGAGCTCTCTGAAACATCCAACCAGGATATTTAATTATAGAGTGTTATTAGCACAGAATACCTTTTTCCCAGCAAAACAAACTTCCACAAATGGATCCACGAGGTTTTTCTTGTCAGCCTCTCCTCCAAATATTTCTTTTACAGTCTGTGCAAAAGCATCATCCACTGGATAGGGAGCATGAAGAAGAAAATAATGACCCTCAGTTTTCTAGAATCGATCTCTAGCAGCTACAGGGTTTGTATATTGGAATATACAATACTGTAATAAATTTTGCAGTTGAATTTTCAACTGTGAAACCATTTCATGGAGTTTTAATATGTAAAATAAACTACTGATTAAGAATGGCATGACACTGAATACTGAAAGGAGAAAACTAGGGATCAGCTCTGGATCAAATCTGCCATCTTCACAAATGATATCTGGCCCTACAATTACTAATCCAGAGGTACAGAGGGGTGTACAGGGAATGGCAGAAGTGGGAATTGCCCCATTTTGAGGTGGGGCCTTAGCCCACTAACTTACTAAGCTGTCTAGCTCAGCCTTCTCCATTACATGCTTTTCTATGTGGGAGGATTTTTTTTTCTTTTTAATTTAGAGGAGTGTTCAGTGGAGTCTGAAGCAGTACAGCCCAGACACAGGTTTATATATAAGAAAGAACCAGGCCTTAAACCATCCCCAAATCTCTCTCTCAAATATTCCAACCACTAATATTACCATATTTTGGACACTGAATTTAAGACATTCCCCTGCCCCAATTTCTAACAGCAGAGAACTTGGGGAAAATCTAGTTTTCAGACATACAGTTGGATGTCTGCTAGTTTTCTAGTTTTTCTAGTTTTCAGACATACAGTTGTATGTCTGCTATAATGATGCAATTTGTTTACAATATGAAGTTACAATTTTCAAAAATGTTAATAGCATGAAAATCAGAAATGAAAGTACTACATACTCTGAGGAATATCTTCAGCTCTGTAGATTTTAAGAACGAAAGTGACCCATCGGAGTACTATTCCAGCTGGTAATAAAAGATTACTTTCCACATCATCATTGTCATTGTCTCGTTCTCTGTTTTCTGCCTGTTAAAGATACACTCATATGTTTCATCATTCTACCCATAGGAAAAATGTCAAACAGTTTTTGTTAAACAGCGACTACATGCAACATTCTAGAGTGGGTTATTTTCCTCGGTTTGAAATACGTGCATGAAGAACCCAATCCTGTCCTTCTCAATTTACATTTGCAGCATTATTTTTTAGTAATATCCCATGACCCTGCACAACTTTTGGCTATAGCTAAACTGTTGCTTTTCACAGATAGTAGAATGTTGGACATAACTGCAATCATGAATGCACATACATGTCTTAGAGGACAAAAAACAGCTTCTAAGGGTTATTTCACACATGAAACTTAGACCAGAACTACCAGTCAACAAATGTTTCCAAACACCTGCCTTCTGCGTCTCTCCTGCAAAGTGGTGCCAGGTAGGGGTAATTTGCAGGAGAGCAAAGGCGAGCAAGAGGAATTGGGGAGGGTGCAAAATCTACCCCATCTCCGCTGCATGCTGTTTTTCTGGCAACTCCCTAAAGTTTCCTTGCAACTTCAGTTGTTTCCTCCCCCACCCCTGCTCCATATTTCCACCACAAACATGACCCTGAAGCCCTGGCTAGAAGACAAGCCGCTGGGGAGGAAGCTGCTGGGGGAAGTGGTAGGCAGGAGAAAGGCTCAACACCCATCTCCTCTGCCAACATTTTCTTCTTGAAATCACCATCGCAAACAAAACAAAACAACCATATGACCTTCAGTGGGACATTAACTTTGCGTGACCATCTACATAATCTAAAGGCAAAAAGCAAGGAAAATATTCTGCAAGTCTTTTATTATGTGATTGTTCCCAACCCATCTGTTATCTTAGTTGCACCCATGAAACTGATCTTGGTACAAGTCATTTATATGGAGAGATATCAACATAAATGAAGGCAAGTTCCACTAGTGCATAGCTACGATGAACACAGTGGGCCATTAGCCACTCATTCAATATCCTATTGCTCTCCTATCCTAATGCCACTTCAGAGCTGAAAAGCAATAGCGTGGTGTTTGGAACTGCAAAGCGACCAGTTTGCACCTTAAATTGTTTTTCCTTTCAGTCAATCTGTAATGGAAATGTAAAATCGACATGGGCAAGCATGCACATTTTATTGCTCTTCTGCATTCTTTCCAGCATTAATGATGCCCATACATGATACATACAGTGTGCAAGACACTCAGAAGCACTTTTTTGTGTCTCTTGTGAAAGTAATCCTAAGTATTGGCAGATCTAAGGGTTGGGGGAATCTCCTGCTAAAAGGTCGGTTTCTGGACGCTCATTTTTATTACAAGAATTAGTGACTTCAAGTATATTGAATACCTCAATGTTTTATTTGCATATAACTTGGCAGTTCCATATTAGTATGCAGATTATGTAATAGGGGTCTAGCTATAACTAGATTTATGATTTTGTTTGTAAACATATAATATGTATATAATAATACATCCATTAAAATGGGCTCACCGTGCTAGGTTTTCTACCGTTTCCACTCTATGACTTCTTAAGTCAGCCATAAGGTAAGAATACCATTATAAAAAGCAAAAACATTCTAGACGGTTTTTGCAGTTATGTATATTAATAACTGTGGACTTTCACATTTGCTACAGGATCACAGGGTGAGCTATGCAATTGAAGCTGGAAAATACATAGATATTTTTAGCATATTTTTGCCCTCAGTGGTGGAACAAGCCCTATAGAGGCCTGTGTGCAAGAATTGATTATGGGCCCCATTGGATAATTTCCCCATAGGGATCAATGGGAAACTCAAAAAGATTAAGAACACCTAAATGGCGGAGCAGAAAGCTCTGAAATTTCACATGGCATTAAATTAAACACTTAATGCTATCACATGATGATAGCATTGAGTTTGCGGACCTTTAAGGATATTGGTTCACTCATTGATTTTTAATGAATTTCTTTTAAAAGCTTCTAAAATGGTTTAAAAGTGCCATAACTGCTTTATTTCATAGCAGAAAGTTACAACAAGTTTTGGAATTGAATCTCCCACTCAGTCTATCATTCAAGCCTCATTTGGAGGAAACTGCCACTTGCCTTTTTATAAAAGAATACCCCCATTTTTTTAATCCCATATTATAATTCCAGAATAGCTGGGCAGAAAGTTCTCAAAATTAATATGGGGTGGGAGGAAGCACATAATAGTAGCAGTAAATGTGTGGGTGTTCCAGGAGATCAATCCACCCATTTATTTTTAATGAATGTATACACACACACACACACACACACACTATATATATAAATATAAAAAAATGGGTGGACTTGTCTCTTTTAATCTTCACAAATATAGTGCTATAATCATGTAGGGACACCATGTGAAATTTCAGAGCTTTCTACCCAGCCATTAACGAATTATTAATATTGTTTACTTTCCCATTTATCTCTATGGGGAAATTATGATTTAAGTAGGAAATTTGGGTTCAGCTTCCTCTAGTGATGGTGTTCATTGCATAAGTTGTTCAACTGCAGATCCGCCTGTTTGCACTTTAATAACATTTCCAAGGACATTTGCAAAACTATCCTAGGAAAAACTCCGGACATTCCTATAAAAAGATACACAAGCTTATTTGTGGCTTAAAGACCCCTTGGAGTAGCAGCAAAAAGCAGTACTGGGAGCAGGAAGAAGCTACACCCAAAAGATGAGAAACAGGCAAAAGTTTAGTGATGTACCTTTGAAAGGCAGCGCTGTAGAAGGCCATGGAAGAGAATGACTGTGGCGATAGGATGGAAAGTAGCGGAGCAAGCAGAACTGGGAAAAGAAACATACAGTAAGCATAATTCCTGATCCTGACAGCAGGATGAACTAACCAGTAGGAAGCATATTAGTAGAAGAAAAATACCAATTTATACATTAAACATACTGGTGGCTCATCTCCCGTTCCAAGCACAAACATGCTGACTTTCAAGTACCCTTTGGCACCTGAATTAGTATCTTCAGGGTCATTTAGAAGCAGCCATTTTCTCATGACCACGTGACCTGAAAAGAAAAAGTTAAAGCAGATAAAAGCCCAATCCTTATAAAAAAAAAAAGTGTGTGATTTTTTAATGGAGTTGGACTAAAGTTGGTCAAAGGCAGTTTCTAGTTTGCATGAGTTCTTTCTACTCTTTGTACTCAAACAATTCCTTTTGTACCAGAGATTCGGAGAGAGATTCGGAGAGAGATTCGGGGGGGGAGAGAGAGAGAGAGAGATAGAAGTGCACACTAGCTCCAGATTTTAGACCTGATCCTGTAACCCACTGCGTGCGCACATGCACACGCACACGCACCACTTAAGATGGGGCTCAAATACTATGAAGTAATGTAGTATATCATGCCAAAATCATACAAAGGAAGCACTCTGCACTTTGAAAATGAGCAGCTCATATAGGGTTGTATGACAAATCTCCCTTCCCCATTAGCTGTTTCAAAGTGAGCTGCAACCGAGTGAGGCCATGGAATAGTAGCTGAAGGCCTCAAAGGTTTATACCAGCAGCATCCTGCTGCAGGCTCTCCCCAGGGTTCCAATATGGTCGTGCTTCTACAGAGAAAAACAAGGTAGTGGCAACATAGAGGTATGCATCCCTGTGGCCTGGGTGCTATTTGCACATGGCTTCATGCTGCGGGGTAAATGTTGAGCGAAGTTACTTTGAATCACACTTGCGACATTGAGGGAAGCAGCGCCTCCCCTCCGCTCTCAGTTTTTGTTTTTACGTTCACATGGCATGCCTCCATGTTTTCCCTCTAGCCAATGGGGGGAGGAGGGAGAGAGAGAGATTACTAAAGAGCTACATCTGCATTTGTAAAGAGAGTATCCCTCTTATCATGCTAATGATTCTACATCAGCGCCTCTCCCTATTTGCTGCGCCGTTTTCAGAAAAAGTAGCTTAAAACCAGTATTTTAAAAACCCAGAAATACTTCAAGATAAGCTAGAATTTGCAAGACAAAGCCTGACTTGTGTGTGGAGTGGGTCCAAGAATCTCGACAGTACTTTGGGGTAAGTCTGGCAGGTGTGTGGATGCACACACTCTCTCCTGAAGGAGATTTGGGGTAGAAGCCCTGTCTGTAAAATGGCAGCCAGATTGGTCTCTGGGGCAACCCGGAGAGACCATATGATACCTGTTCTGAAACAGTTACACTGGCTGCCTATATGTTTCCGGGCAAAATACAAAGTGCTGGTTATTACCTTTAAAGCCCTGAATGGCTTGGGTCCGAGATATCTTAGAGAGCGTCTTCTTTTACATGATCCCCACTGCACGTTAAGGTCATCTAGGGAGGTCTGTCTCCAGATACCACCGGTTCGTTTGGTGGCAACTCAGAGGCGGGCCTTCTCTGTAGCTGCTCCTGGGCTGTGGAATGCACTCCCAGCAGAAATCTATAATCTTAATTCCTTACTGACCTTCAAGAGAGCCCTTAAAACCCATCTGTTTGGCCGGGCCTTTCAGGGTTTTTAATCAGTTTTGTTTTAATGTTAATCTGGTTTTCAGGGTTTTAATTGTTCTTATAGTTTAATTGTTTTTAAGATGTTTTTAAATTGGTGTTCATATTTATATTTCTGTTTTAATTGTTATTGGTTTTAATGGTTTCTGTTTTTAATTGTAAACCGCCCTGAGCCATTTTGGAAGGGCAGTTTAAAAATCGAATGAATGAATAATAAATAAAACCTCCTGGAGGAACAGGCCAGCAACAAGATGCAGCCGAACTTCAGCTGTTTTGGAATAGCCCCGTTCCTCTTTTACCAGCCCTGGCCAGTGGCCACAGTATGCTCAGAAGAACGTGCATGGTGATAGCTGGTGTGTGTGTGAGTCTTGTCATAGAGTCCTGTGGCATTGTGCAGAATTGTACCCCAGACCATTAGGCAGCACAGAAATGGGAAGTGAACAAAGTATGTTAGGAGCAGGTGCCACTAGATGGCAGTCAACTTTCCTATATTTCATTCATTCATTCAAATTTGTGGACTGCCCCAAACCTCTGTCTCTGGGCATTTAATATAACATCCCAAAGGCATTTCAGCCACTCTCAAACAACCTATATTGGCAGAAACTGTGGCTCTTCAGTGGTAAGCCGCCATCTTACTGTCACCATTTCCTGCTGACATGACTTGCCTACCTCCTCTCTGTGGGATGGCAGTGATTGCAGTGTTATGAAAGAAAAGTAGGAGCAGCCGCTGCTGACCACAGAACAGGTGAGGAAAAGCGGGGCCTGGGTAGTCTACTGCCAGACAGCCCACAAAAACCTAGAGCTGGATGTTACTGGTATTCAGCATATCAAAACAGATCTAAACCAAAGAGTGCTGCTGCAGCAGCTATGCTAGCAACTCAGAATGACTTCTTGCTCTGCCATTTCAGAAACTTACATCTTTAGAACTGGATATGTGACTTATGGCAACAGGTAAAGAACTGTAGATGTTGCAGAATGGAACACCTGTGCAAGGTTCCTGGGGACGCGGCTGTACAGTAGATCAGTGGCAGAGCATCTGCTTTGCCTGCAGAAGATCCCAGGTTCAATCCCTGGCATCTTCAGGTAAGGCTGAGCCTGAAACCATGGAGAGCCTCTGCATGTCAGTGTAGACAATATACTGAGCTATATTGTCTACAGGTCTGACTCGGTAGAATACACCTTCCTTTGTTCTTATGTACTGCTTTCTTAATAGTCATCACATCAACACACATTCCTTTATCTCTGGGGGCGCGGGGAGGAAATCATGCTTCGAGAACAGGAACTTACCAGGTTCATCATAGACATAACCAATGTCAATCTGAAACAAGGATTTACAATATTACCTCTTTAGAAGTAACAAACTATGATCAAGAAAATATAATATTCATTTGGGTTTATAGCCTGCCTGCTTTCAATTGCATGGTTAAGCATTTACACAACTAGTTTCCCTACCAAAAAATGATTGTTTGTAGCTTCAGAACATGAACCAAATGTTTTAAAAGTTGTAAGAATCAATCTTTTGACAGACAGCTTCACTACTATCAAATCCAGATTTTTTTTTAAAAAAAATTGATAGCGAATTCTCACCCTAGAATCAATGGATGATTGTTTACTGGTTGCAGATCCTTTCCTCAGATCAGGAGAGCTCAATCAGCTCTGAGTCCAGGTACAACTATAGTTAATTTGAGTCAGTACCAAGACTCCCCAACCCAAATTTCTAAGGGAATGTGTTCTTGTTCCCTACTTCTATTATTATAGCTCTGGGGAAGGGATAGGCAGAGCACCAAAAAATGCGCTACAACTAACACATGTGGTGGACAATAAAGCAAACTTACCTTAAATTCCCCCATTAAGCTGTCTGCACGTAAAGAATAAGAGTCATACACCTGTAAAAAGAAAGTAAGACTATGTATAATCTTTACTCAATGATTGTGAGATACTTATAGTGAATATTGTTAGTCATTCTTACCCGAATGCTTATTGTTTCATCAAAGAGCTCTGAAGGAGTCATGTGGACATTGTAGAAAAACATCTGGAAAGATACAGGGAGAAATGGCATAGATCTTTAAGTCCACAGAAAGAAAAGGGGTGCAATGAAGAGAAAGTGAATAACATGAAAGCCTCAGTAAAACAAATGAGATTTTGGTGTACAGTCACATTCTTAAATCCTACTGGCTGACATCCAGCCTAAAGTACTGTTCAGAAGTTACTCTAAAGCACTGTTTAATTTCAAGAGGACTTCTACTGAGTAATTTAGTCAGCATGTCAGCTACTGATTTAAAACTAGTCTTACATTTGTTTATCTTGTTTGTATCCCATCTTAGCTCCCAGGAGCTCAGGGCTCTACATAAATTATATCATTTCATTTCATATATACATCCCACATTTCTGCTCAAAGTTTGCCCACAAGATGGCCTGCAGCAATCATATACAATTATTAGAAACAATTATGTAGATGGAATAAAATATATCAGATGCTAGGCTATAGTACTAGGCAATTTACTTGAGTAGCTACTTTTGAATAAATATGCATTGGATTAAATTACGCTTCACAAAGAGGAACTAACATTAGTCTTAAATTGCATGGTGAAATAGAAACATTTCAACTTCCTTCCTAAAGACTGACAGAGATAACCCTGTAGATTTGCAGAAGGAAATCAGGGAGGTGTCAAGCAGAGGTGACTTCAATAACTCACACATAGACTGGTAAATCCACTTCAGGTAATGACAAAGAGGTCAAATTTCTAGATACACTGAATGACTGTGCCCTAGAACAGTTGGTCATGGAACCAACAAGAGAGAAGGCAACCTTGAACTTAATTCTGAGTGGTACCCAGGACCTGGTGCGTGATGTCAGTGTCATGGACCCAATAGGGAACAGTGACCATAGTGCGATCAAATTCAGCATACATGAGGAGGGAGAATCAGCAAGGAAGTCTAATACAGACACTTTTAATTTCAGAAAAGGAAACCTCTCTAAAATGAGGAGTTTGGTAAAAGAAAACTGAAAGGGAAAAACAGGAGAGTCGCTTCACTCCAGAATACATGGAGTTTACTTAAAACCACAATACTAGAAGCTCAGGTAGAATATATACCAACACTGAGCAATAAATGCCAGGACAGAGCCCTGGTGAGCCCAGGCACAAATGAAGCCTGGAGGTAGCAACTGGGTCAAGGTTACCCATTATGCCTAGATTGACTCCAACATGTTTTAGATTAATACCCAGGCCTAATCCTGTCAATAATTATGCAAAGGCTTACCCTAACATTTGAATTAGTATAACTGCCTGGCCTGCAACGTTGGAGTTGTATCATATGAAGCTGCCTTATCATGAATCAGAGCATTCGTCCATCTAAGTCAGTATGTCTACACCAGGGCTGCTCAACTTCAGCCCTGCTGCAGATGTTGGCCTACAACTCCCACAATCCCTGGATATTGGCCACTTTGGCTGGGGATTATGGGTGTTGTAGTCCAAAAACAGCTTGGGGGGGCTAAGCTGAGCAGGTCTGGTCTACACTGACTGGTGTGTTTTGTTGTAAACCGCTCAGAGATGTACATTTTGGGTAGTATAAAGATATGTTACATATAAATAGATAGATAGATAGATAGAGATAGATAGAGATAGAGATAGATAGATAGATTCTCCAGGGTTTCAAGTCAGGGTCTTTCCCAGCCGAAAGGGATATGTGAAGAATTGAACCTGGAACTTTCTGCATGCAAAGCCACTGAGCTGTTGACTCTTCCCGGCATAATATAATGATACAGAATATTGCACCAGTGCAGGAGTCAGTATTTCCAATTATAAGTTTAATGTATTTGCTAGTGTAGAAGGTCTTAGAGTTGTATGAGTGAGAGCCTATTTCCAGTTATCCAGCTGCAAATGAATGTTCATTTACAATGTTCATGTACAAGACAGCAAATGAGGAAATGCATCTGTGCTAGGGAAAATAGTTTCTCTGAATCCAGTCTCAGATGAAAATACCCAAATCCTTTTACCATTCCTCATAGGACTCGCATTGCAAATCATTTATTGTCTCAGTTGCTTCCCTCTGAACATGAACAGTTTATTTGTCATTCCCTTCTGATTCTTTCAGCTAAGACTAAGTCCTAACTAGATGTAACTGGAAGCAAATCCCTTTGCTTTCAGTAGCATTAACGTCAAGTGAGTTTACAGCTAAGGAATGCAGCCTCAGTTATTTTGTCCATACCTTTCAAAAAATATGGCACCTAGAATATCTTGCACTGGTATGTCAGTACTTTGTAGTTTCTATTCTCAGCTTAGAAATATCTTTCCACTAGAAGATTAGAAAAATGACCTTACCTCATCAAAATAGGGATTGTTCCCTCTTTTGATTCTTGTTCTGTGTGTCTGGCCACAAACATGTACTTTGACAACTGGCTTTATGTTATTGCCACACAACTGACGGCCTTCAATGACCCTAACGCGAATCTGGCATAGGGAAAAAAAATTAGATCAATGATGGTTTTCATGGAGTATTGGTCTGGCTTTTAACCTTAAAGGCATAATGGGGAATCCCACTGAGGTAAACGATGAGCTTTATTGGACACAGAAGGGAAAAGTAGCAACCTGTGCTGTTGTGGACTCTGTGCCCATCAAGCTCTCACATGTACTGCAGTCACTAGATCATCATGAATAGTTATGCCTCTTCATTGTTAACTCTATAGCTTATGAAATATTGCCTAAGTACTAAAAAAAACCCCACACCCGAAAAGACTTCCAGTCTTATCCTCATTCAGATCACCATCGCTGTCGTCAACAACAACAGATATTTATATACTGCTTTTCAACAAAAGTTCCCAAAGCAGTTTATATAGAGAAATAAAAATAAAGAAAGATGGATCTTTAGATGGATCTGAATGAATAACATTCAGATATTATTTCATAGAGGTTGAACTTGAGTACAGACTCCAAAAAACTCCGAGAAGTCCTGCCTGGCATGTCCAACACCCCCTTTCCCTGATGTGCCACTCAAGCTTATTACAGCCTTCATCTGAAGAGGCAAAGGCTGTAAGTGTGATGGTGGGCACCATTGTGAGTGGGAGACTTGGGCATCTGAGTGCTCACCACTAGCTCTTCAGACAAAGGCTGTATGCTTGAGTGGCGTGTCGGGGAAAAGGGAGTGACTGATGCAACAGGAGGGACTTCTGGGAATTTTCCGGTGGCTGTTCTTTAGTACAGCCTCCATGAAATAATGTCTGAGTGTGGCTCTTGCATCTTGAGTTCAGGGATGTACCCCTACCACCCCTTTGCTATTGCAGACTGCAGCCAAAGACATTACACCAGGGAAAAGAAAATTCCAAGATTTTAACACAAGCTTCTGAAAGTAGTGTGGATTCCTGAATTAAAAAATGAACATGTTTACTGTGCATCAGTTTTCCTTCTAAGTGACATTTGTCCTTATACTCCTTGATTGAAAGACACAAGACACAATCACTGGGTTGAAGGATGGGCTACAATGTTATTACTGTAGCCCATACAATGTTATTGTATCGTATATGATGACAACTAATTGAAGCAAACTTCCCTGCCTCAGTGTGGACAACTTGCTACCAAGATGAGAGCTACAAAATTGAGCCTCCTGCTGTTCACCTTGCACAGGTAATCCCACCTCTCCTCCAAGCATCAGATCAGTAACGGATGGTATTTGTTCTTCACTGCCCACACACCTTAAAAGTGCCGAGGACACCCTGTCACATCAATCTGGTCACATCAATCTGGTGAGCCTTTGGGTCACTGAGACTACCAGAAGTGGCTCCCTGTTCCAGATTTTCTCATGTCAGTAAATTGTAAGAGGTTGGTTTGGAAAAATCTTCCTTCAGCACTCCAGGGGAGCCTTGGGGTGCTCACCAATGTCCCCTATGCTTCTCCAATTCCCCATCTACATTGGATCTGCCAGTTCAGACCTATTTCATGGAAAATAGGTGATGCACGGAAAAGGATGCAAGGCCAAATATCACCCAAGTTTGAAGCCATACAGCACAAGATAACAGTAGGCAAAACAGCTTCCTATCCTGAGGCCAAGAAATTCCTACTCAGTCCCACTGGAGACCAGTGGACTGTTCGGCTGTTGGGTGGACTGATTGCTGTTGCATTGTTCACCATAGCTTGGGAAGTGTGTGGCTGCCTTTGATAGATGCCACTGTGCTTGCCCAATTGCTTAGGTTGCACAAAGCTTGTGCTGTCAGACTGGCTTCTGCTTGTGCCTTAACCCTCTAAGACAGGCATCCCCAAACTGTGGTCCTCCAGATGTTTATTTATTTATTTATTTTATTTTTGCATTTATATACCGCCTTTCATTAAAAAGATAACCCCAAGGCGGTTTACAAAAGTTAAAAACATACAATAAAAACACAATAAAAACATCATATTAAAAGTACAAAAACATATAAAAACAGGCATAGAAACAACACAACAAATACAACAAATAGAAACACAGAGAAGCCGCAGTAGAAAACAATCATGTAAAAGCCTGGGTAAAAAGCCAAGTCTTTAAAAGCTTTCTAAAAGTTGCTCAACTACAACTCCCAGCATCCCTAGACACAATTTTTTGTGGCTGGGTATGCTGGAAGTTGTAGTTCAGCAACATATGGAGGGCCGCAGTTTGGGGATGCCTGCTCTAAGAGGATAGAGACAAACTCCCCACCACACACAAGGTGGGCAGGGGAGCACCATGTTTATTTAGAATTAAGTCTCACTGTGAGCAGTGGGGCTTACTCCCTGGAAATAGTGTGCACAAAATGGCAACTTTAGATTATCTTGCAAACAGGCATAAAATCCAACCCATTATGCAGTGCATGGATATGGCAAAGTACATTGTTTAAGAAACTCTACAACCTGGAAGTCTTGAGGTTTGTTAGAAAGCACCCTCCTATTTTTCCTTCCTTTGGTAATACGTCGAGCAAGCTGAGTTTCACGTGTGCCACTTGGATTGCCTTGGGGAAGAACACCACTTCCAACATCAGCCATATCCTCATCACCTCCATCTTCTTCTCCTTCTGAAAAGAAACACGTAAGTACAATTAATGAACAGTTATCACAATTTGACCCTTGTAGTCATGACTGCAAGAACTCAGAGCTGGTAAACTTCAGCAGATGAAGTATCAAAAAATAATAATAATTCCATTATAGCTATGAACTTAACAAGTGCTGTTCTCAGCCTTAGATGCACAGCAGTACAATGTTAAATCCTTCCCAGAAAACTGTGTGAAGAAGAATCAGGTAATGTTTGCAAAACTCCTTGGACATATAAGATAGCTCTAAAAATGAGGGGTAGGTTCGATCCACTAGTAATATGTAATATTTGAACATGCCAATGATAATCATGTAACCTCTTTTAAAAGGTAGTAAGTTGAATCCTTTACAAGTATTCCTATCTATCTATATCTTCTATCTATATAATTCTCTAAGGCATACCCGTGGCTAATCCCGTGCATGGCAGATCTTGCGTGAGTTTGCGAGCAGAAGCACTGTGGTGATTGGGCAGTGGGGATTCCATATGCAGATAGGGAGGAGGAGCCTGTGGCACCATGGTGATTGAGCAGTGGGGATTCCATATACAGATAGGGAGGAGGAGCCTGTGATGGTTGAGGTCAGTTGCAATGCAACTGTTACTGGTCAGAAAATATTCTTGATTGTAGAGGAGAGGAATCTATATACAAGGAAAGTGGGCAGGGGTCTGCAAAGAGAGGGGTCATGAGGGAGGAAAGAGCCTCTTCAGGAGAAGGAGGATGCCGTTGTGTGAATTAGATGAGGAAACAAAATGAACGAGTTCTGTTAACTCAGGAGGGGGGGGAGAGAGAGAGAGAGGAGGGAAAGCAAGACAGAGGGGAAGAGTGAGTGGAGGAGTGAGAGAAAGAAGGAAGGGCGAGGGACAGGCCTGAGCCTGTAAGTGGCCTAAGGGGAATGAGTGGCTATGGCAGCGCCTATTGACAGCAAGAAAGGGCCCAGTCAACCACTGCTGCTGTTTGGGGCTACCAAGGCCATTGGTGGAGGGAGACAGGCAGGCAGGTAAGGGACGGGTCCGGGTCTATCAGCAGCCTGATGGGAACAAGCAGCCATGGTGGTGGCAGCAGCAAGTAAGGGCCCAGTCAACCGCTGCTACTGCTCCTGTGGGGAGGAGTAGGAGCGGAGCTTGGGTGGGTAGGTCTCTGGGAATAGGGGGCTGCAGCTTGGTCAATAGGCACCAGCAATACTGCAGCCATGGCAGGGGCATAACGAGGCTGGAGTGGGCCCAGAGACAAAATTTTAAAATGGGCCCCTTGCTGATACACACACACTCACTTCACATGTGACTTGCCTCTGGGGGGGTCCTCGAGGCATGGGGACCCCCAGGCAGCCACATCCCCTTGCCCAATAGTAGTTATGCCCCTGAGCCATGGCCAAGAGGGGTGAGGGGGATGGAAGCAACCGGATGGAGGAGGAACAGGAGTGTGGCTTTAGTGAGGGTGGAGAGATCTCTGAGGTGAGGGAGGCTGTGGCAGGGGGTGAGGAGAGCAATCAAGTACTAGTACACAGATGCTCAGAGCAGGTTAAGCTAGTATGAATTGTTTCTGACTGTTGTGGTTTAATAGGAAATAAATCAATATGTTTTGAAAATATACAACAATAATAATAGTAGTAGTAATAATAATAAATTGAAAACAAAGCTTATATAAATATCTGCTCCTCAAACTATATAGTCAACAATGACGCAGGCACAGTATCTGTGCTTAAGATGTGTTGTGTTTATTTATTTCCATGGATTTATTTATTTCCTTGGATTTATAATATTTTTAATAGGAAGACACTCAAAGCCATTCACAGCAGAATCAAAAGGATGTCAAAGATAATCCTAAAACAACACTAAAACCGCAGCATAAAAACACTGATATCCTGACTACATTACATATAAATAGTTGCATTGAAATTAGTCATGACTCACTGGATCCATTTATTTTAATGGGACTACTCAAGAGTAATTTTGTCTGGATGTCAGCCATCCGTAACAAAACAAAGCAGGATCCAGACTAAGTCTGGATCATTAAAGAAATTAATGAGATTTGTTCAGTACTAACTTGTCTCATTTATTTCAGTGGTGCTTATTCATGACACTCTGCTCACAAGCTATAACAAAGAATATTATCAAACCAACAGTTCAGAATAGCAGAATATTCAGAATAGCAGGCATAAGCCCCCCAATCCTTTTGAGACCAACAAACTGTTCTGTCTCAATTGTTCCAACTGTCTCCTGAAAGGTAGTAGGGATAGAACCAAGTGGACCTCCTTCAGGGCCACAACCTTGGTGCCACAACTGAAACAGCCATTTTTCTTGGATACATGCAGCGGATCCCTGACGGTGGCAGGACATGGAGCAGGGTCTCCAAAGCTGACCTCAGGGCTTGGGCAAGTTCATATGAGAGACAGATCTTAAGATATCCTTGTCCTAAGCTGTTGTGGCTTTAATGGAAAAAAACAGAACTTTGAATTGGGCTCAGAAACAAGTGAAGATCAAATCTTTGGACCAGGTCAGTCCAAAACAAACCTGAACGCATCCATGATTTGATCATGGATGAAGGAGCCAACCTGGTATGTATTACCAAGACTCGGTTGGGGGAGGCTAGTGCTCCAGTTTGGTCCCAGCTTCTCCCTCCAGGACATTCTTTAGAGTAGCAAGTGAGGGGACATGGTCGGGGAGATGGAGCGGCTGTGGTCTATAACATCTCCCTTACCGGTGTCCCGGTTAGGGTATCAGACCATATTGAATGTGTGTACTTAAGTTTGGGGACCAGGAACAGATTGGGACTTCTGTTGGTGTACCGATTACCCCGCTGCCCAACAGAATCCCTTACTGAGCTCACAGACTTGGTTGCGAAACTCGCGTTGGAGTCTCCCAGACTCTTGGTGCTGGGGGACTTCAGTGTTCATTTCGGGACCAATCCATCCGGAGCAGCTCAGGAGTTCATGACAACTATGGGCCTATCCCAAGTGGTCTCTGTGCCAACGCATATTGCAGGTCACATTATTGATTTGGTCTTTTACTCTGATCAGGGTGGTGTTCCGTGGGTGGGGACTCCTATGATTTCCCCATTGTCATGGACGGACTACCATCTGGTTAAGGTGCGACTTACAGCCACTTTCCGCCTCCGCAGGGGTGAGGGGCCTATTAGAATGGTCCGCCTGAAGAGGTTATTGGATCCAGTAGGATTTCAAGAAGCCTTAGAGGGATTCAATGTTGGCTTTGCTGGTGATTTTGTTGATGCCCTGGTTGAGAACTGGAACAACTTGCTCACCAGGGCAGTAGACACGATTGCTCCCAAGTGTCTCCTCCAGCCAGCTTCAAGATTGGCCCCTTGATAAACGGAAGATCTACAGGGGCTTAAGCGGCAAGGCAGGTGACTAGAGCACAAGTGGAGAAAGCCTCGACTCGAATCCGACAGATTGCAACATAGAACACATTTAAAGGTCTATGCTCAGGCAATATGTGTGGCAAAGAAGCAGTTCTTTTCTGCCCATATTGCCTCTGCGAGTTCATGTCCAGTGGAGTTGTTCAGGATTGTGAGGGGACTAGTATCTGCCCCTTCTCCTTTGAACCAGAATTTGGAGTCATCAGTTACCCGCTGTGATGTGTTTAAAGAGTTTTTTGCAGATAAAATCTCTCGGATTCGGGCCGACCTAGATGGAGACTCCACAAATAATTTGATGTCAGAACTGGAGGTGTCCAACAACTCTTCTTATGCAATTCGACTAGATCAATTTCTGTTTGTGACTCCTGAGGATGTGGACAAGCTACTTGGAGCGGTGAGGCCTACCACTTGTTCTCTTGACCCAAGTGGCATAAGACCTCAGTGGAAGCAAACTGGGCTTTAATATAGAACAGTATTTTACACCAGTACCCTTCATCTCCAGATAAGTACAATATGGTGAACTCATCTTTAAGGAGGAACTGAAACTGTGAAAAATACCTTGATGCTATAATATTTGTTTGATCCTCAGAAAGTCTAAATTGCAAAACTTTACCACAAATAGTGAAACCACAAAAGGATGTCTTCTACAGTGTCATTGCATTTGTTTCCTAAACAGAGGATTATGAATAAGTTTCATATCTAGTTGGTGTTAAATAATTGCAAAACGAGAACTTCTCAGAATCCCAATTGTATCATTTAATCATTTGTTTCTCTCAAAGTATCTACCACCTTCAGATTCTCTACCAATTATCTACTGATAAAAATCCAAACAAATAAAAAAATTAGCACCTTCCCCATCCTAGTACTTTCTGGTTCATATAAACAGCCAATCACATGATAAACCAGACTGCAAGTGCATAATTTAAAGATGGGGTTTGAATCTTTCAAAATATTCAGTATTCCAAGTGCACAGTTGACATAAATTCCTGCTTCTGTGGTGCAAAGTGAATCCTCCATGACTTTTACTCTGCTGCTGGAAAAACTAACCCAACATTTCCTTTGTTTAGGCTCCACTCCTACTGTGCAGCATGTTCTATTCCTGGTAAACATATTAGTTTAGCTGATTCACTTTTTACAATACAATTTATTGTTTAAAGGTGATGCTCCTTGACAAAAACTGGAAGAACAAGTTTTTGTAGCTTGGGGAAAGGTTACACCCTGGGCTCTAAGTATATTACTTGCTAGCAAGATCTTTCTTTCTCACCTGGAAGTGAAGTCACTATAATTGCTAACTATATGACAGGCTTTCTGTAAACTAACAAATCGGTTTTCATGACATGAAAAAGCAAGCATTTGGGAGAGGCTTTAAATCATAACAGAGCAATAACTATTGAAATAGACAGCTTCAGGCATGAACTTAATTCATACAGGCATGAGGTGAAAGCTGAGCTGAAACATTAATGAAATAAATCATAATTAATCACTCATGGACACTAATAGCTAGAATTCCGCTGTCTCTGTTCTGAGTGGACATTTTTGGATACGTAATTTCAGAACTTAGTTTGGACTAGGTTATGGGAAGCTTTCTGAATCTTATACAGAAGTCACCTCTTTGAAATCAGGAACTGAGTAATAATACGTGTGTGTGTGTGTGTGTGTGTGTGTGTGTGTGTGCACTGCTGTCAATGACCATAAAGAGTAAATGGATTTTTAAAAAAATGATAGAGCATAACTCACAATAATCTTTCTTGTGAACACATATGCTGATAAAGGCAGAGTACATTTAGTTAGCTCCTTGTGGCCACATCCACATGTAACACCAAACTGGAATTAAACGTGGCCGAGGTTGGAACTCCATTACACCCGAATGCATGAAACCGCGGTTACGGGCTGAAAGTGACTGCTGGTTTGCCTCACCAAACTCCAAATTAAACCTTCAGTTATCTCTAAGGTTTGCTGCCAAGACCTGAGATTTGGCTGCTGAGTCATTACATTCGATTCCTGGCACAGCTATCTATATATCTATCTATATATTTAATTCTCTTAAATGTACCCGTCGCTAATCCCATGTGTGGCAGCTCTTGCGAGAGTTCGTGAGCAGCTGCTGGACTAGTGATGGGGACAGGGGAGAAAACAGGGATGCAGGGAGCAGCAGGTGGTGGCGGGCCAGCCAGCTGGCCAGTGGGAGCAGCAGGCGGTGGCGGCTACCTGGCTGCCGGAAACAGCAGGCAGCAGTGGTGGGCTACCCGGCTGCTGGGAACAGCAGGTAGCAGCAGGTGAGCCCAGCCACTGGGAATTGGCAGGCGGGCGGGAGGAGGTGGTGGGCCGGCTTTCCAACTGGCCTGCCAGCTAGAAAGTGCCGGGCGGTGGGGGGGGGGCAGCAAGAAGAAGTGGGCCGGCCGGCCAGCTGGCCCACCAGCCAGAAGCCACAGATGGGGAGAAGCGGGCCAGCCAGGCAGCGGAGGTGCAGATGCTCTGTGCCCGGCCCAGTTAGTAACCATGGTTTCGCACCGATTTCCGAACTGCAGTCATAGAGGTAGCAGCGCAGAGAATGTGGATACTACAAGCATTCGGCAGTTCTCACTGGCAGCCTCTCGTAGAACCAGCCCTGCCCCTCCTGTCAGTTATGCGGCTATGGAGTTGCCAGGCTACAGGGACACCACTACGTCTCATCCAGGACTTGCCAGCCTGTGAAGCTGAACAGTTGCTTGGGGGCATCCCCCCAACTCTGTCCCTTGTTCCCACCACCTGGCAAGTGGTAGGGAAAGGGCATTAGATGACAGGACAGGCACTAAGTGCTTTGCTCCATTAGAAGGGAGCAACAGTGATGTATGTTCACAAGCACAAAGTGGCAGCACAAGTGGGGCTCCCCATCACTGTGCCAGATGGGGAGCAAATGGCTCAGGTGGGAAAGGGAACCCGGGTTGTATATAAAAGGCAGATCCAAGCAGGTGACCTGGAGAAGCAGAGTTATATGTTTTTCACATATAGTTGGGAAGGGGGACCCAGCCCCTTCCTCTTGGGGATTACCAGTCCCTAGGCTTACTCATGAGAAGAGCCATCTGAGAGGACTAATATAAAATGCACAAGATGGTACCGTATTTTTTGATAGAAACACCGCAGCACATACATGTTTGAAAGTTTATTTTTACCACCTGCGGCACTTACGCTGATGTAGCGTTGATGTGCAGTTTCCCCCCCTCCTCTTGTGGAATTCTTTCAAAACAATACATAAGCCTAGTGGCCAGTGAGGGCAGCACCGGGGTGGGAGTGGGGATGGAGAGAGGCACCTTTAAGCATTAATCAGCAGGTGCTTACCAATGTTTAGGCAGCACCTGCAAGTTGCCCCAAGCAGCAGGGCAGCAGTGCTCTGCCAACATCCCAGTAGGGTGGCAGCGAGGCCCTGGCCTCTGCGCATACCATGCACACGCATCCGCCAAGGCAGTCGCATGGCCCTAGCCTCAATATCAGTGTCACCTGCAATAAATCAGTGTCTGTTTTAGCTGCAGCATTTACGGTGATGCAGCATTTCTATTGAAAAATGCAGTACTCTAGTTGTACAAGGTGGTACTCTTGGTGCATGCTTCAAAGTTAGCCCATTATTCCACGGATTGCTCTCTCACGAGCAGGGACTTAATACACAAGATTATGGGGACATGATACCGAGTCATGAAGCTCCATGCAGCAATGTTGCGGGGACAGACACTTGGGTGAGTGATGTCCTGGTCTTAGCGACTGCTGCCAAGCTGCTGTCAAACCCTGTGCCTTACCAGCCCATGTGGAGATGTGCATCCTTGCCCATAGCCCCAAAGGGCAAGCCCACTGTCCCGGGACCACAGGAAACTGGGGCTCTCCTTTCCCGGGAACCTCTGCACCCACAGATCTGCATATGGCACAACACCAGACTGAGCCTAGGAACTCTGAATGAGTTTAAAGGTCTGTGCCCGATCCCTGTGTCTACACCATCCATGCAAGCAGGTATTTCTTCCATACAGACAAATGGTTCCCTCATGGCAGGAATAACCAGCATGAGCATTGCCTCTCTGGGTGGGGAGTAAATATTTTTTTTGGGGGGGGCACTCCTGTCCTGGTTTAAAAGGCTGCCACAAGCAGGGATTCTGGAGATGCCAAGTTCTATTGTTTTCACAGAAAGAATAGGGAAGGGGGGATCCCTAGGCTTACTCATGAGCAGGGCTGGGCAGTTGGATTAGCAGGGCTGGGCAGCAGGATTCTTCTTTGGTGATAATGGGTACAGACCCAGGGTGGACAGTGCCCACTCAAGAGAGTGCCAAGTCATGGGGGCTCTACTCAGATCCAGGCTGCTGTGTGGAAGCAAGTGGTGGGGAGGGGTATCCTGGAGACTGCTTTCCTTGTCTTAGGGACCATGGCCAAGTTTCTGTAAAAACATGCCCCCTGCCAACTAGCCCAGCCATGTAGAGATGTGGAGCCCTGCCCACACTCCCCAGGGGCGACACCACCATCCTGGGGAGCTGGAAACCAGGACTCCCCTCTCCCGGGAATCCCTGCACCGGCAGATCTGCATGTGGTGCTACGCTGGACCATACCCAGGAACTTTGAATGGATTTAAAAGTTTGTGCCTGAACCCACTGTCTCCCCCATCAACGTAAATGGTTAGGGGTTGTTTTTTTGGGGGGGGTGGGTGCTCTAGGAATGATTTAAAAGGCAGCACCCAGCACCAATTCCCAAGCAGCCAAGTTCTTCTGTTCTCACAAAAGGGAAGGGAAGGGGGTGTGCTTGCTCCCTAGGCTTACTCATGATCAAGGCCGGTCACCAGGGTCGGTATCGGGTAAGCCAAAATCCTTCTTTAGGGATACAGCCACTTGGCCCGGGGCACACTGCCAGAGTGCCAGGCCACGGAAACACCCCCAACAAATCATAAGAAGGACCAACAGAGGGGAGAGGAGAAAATTTCTGAGCAAATTCAAACATGATGCCAAATGGCAAAAAATTCTCTTCTCCTACGGACTCCTCCCTCATGAGAGTGCCAGGTCATAGAGGCTCTATATCAAGCCAGATTGCAGTGTGGAGTGAAGCTGTGGAGAAGGGTACCCCGAGACTGCTTTCCTAATCTTGAGAACTGTTGCCAAGAAGCTGCTGTCAGAGTGTGCCCCCTGTCAGCCCGTACATCCATATTAACATGTGTGTCCTTCCCAGCACCCCAGAACAGCCACCCCACTGTCCCAAGGTGGCCAGAGAACGGGGGCTCCCCTCTCCTGCAATTTACCACACCAGCAGTTCTATATACAGCGTAATGCTGGGCCAGGACCTTGGATTCTGAATGGGTGTTAAGGTCCCTCCCTTCCGTGCATGCATCCAGGCCATGGAACATGGAGTGTCTAGATGTCCTCTGGGTGTAGGCAAAGCTTCAGAGGGTTTTGGGGGTGGGAGGTTGCAGATAATTGTTTCTAATTTTTTTTACCTTTGAGAGTTGGGTGCATTGGTGGGTGGGTCGGCTGGCTCAACTCATCAGCTCACAATCTGTGGCTGGGGTTACACCCTTGGATGGGCACAGCCTTCCCCAGTAGACTGGTCCTCTTATGAGAGGGCTAGCCTGTATGGCAGCAAGTTGCCAGACAGTGGATTTCACTTGGGTCCGCATGGACTGCTTTGCTAGGGTCACCCCTCGCAACATAATCCAAGGTCATGGTGGAATGCCTGCAGCATCCTTTGCCCTCCCTCATCTACATATTCCCTCCTAGGAAGCCTCCATATCCCCTCCCCTCCCTTAATTAAAGTGGAATAACACCCCCCAATCCCTCCGAAAATTCATGTTTGTGTAGGACTATCAGGGTGCAGGTCTACTTGGGGAGTGGCGGTGCCACCACTGGTAGAAGAAGCACAGCCATGGAATGGTAGGGCAATTAAATGGGTTTAAATGCCCTTTTCATGTCGAGGGTGGGTGGAGCATTCTGAAAATGCACGACTGAGCTTGGTACACTCCCTTCGAGATCGTGGCCAATCTTGGCCACCCCACTGATGTGGTGGCGCTTTGTCCACAGTCTGGCCGTGTGGCTTGAAGGATCTGCCTTGGAGGCCGAGCAGAAGGGACGAGCTCGCTCGCAGGGGAGTTTGGCAGGCTGCAGTTTGGTGAACATCTGCAGCATGATTTCGAGTTACAATTTGAAACCTTGCCCACATGTACCTCTAGTTTGGCGTTATGTGTGAATGTGGCCAATATGTCAGTCGGTTAAAGTGACTAACTCATTTCTGAGGCCCAAAATACACCTGTTACCTAGTTTAACCCATAATCTGCCACAATAAAAAAATAAATAAAGGGCTAGGGTGGTGGTCCAGGTTTAACAGCAAAGGTGCACACTCCTTTCCCCACTGCAATTTTCCTCCTTCAGTCTGCCCCCCAAAGATCTGTTCTTCTCAGTCTAGCTCCAGTTCTGGAAGTGAGCTCAACTAGGGAAGCAATGCCATGGGGGGAATTGCCATGGGAAGATAAGCTGTAGGAGGAAGGAAGGTTCCGCTCTCTTCACCTGCATACCCCCTTTATTGTTAAATCTCCAGTCCCCAAACCACTCCATCTCTTTATAAATCCAATCCACCCCAAATCACCCCCAATCCACTACACTCTTTATAAATAGGGCAGACACAAGTTTAGCTATCATGTTTAGACTGGCCCTGAAGAACCATCATAAATGAATTTAATCAGACTGCTCTTATTAATTAGGTTGCTTCTCTTTCTCTTTGGTGAAAAATTCATACACATCTTTGCCTTCCCTTAAAAAAAATCTTTTTGAAAGATATCTTTGGAAAATGCTGACGTACCTTCCGTGCCTTGTGTGTTAGTTCCTCCAGGGTCAGTTGGATTTGGAGGGCCGGCTGGTGGCTCATATCCTACCACTAAATCAATGGTTGCCTATATTAACAGAAAATAAAATCAACAAATATTGGTCAGGATCTCAAGTCTGACTTCTGTTTATCATGCAAAGAGTTTGAACTGGTTTAGTGAAATTTTTGACCTTATTTTAATAAATAGCAGTCACCCACGCCATATCACAACAACACTTCTGCAACTCCTGGGAGTTTCAGGAGCAATTTACTACCTGGCACAGATACTTCTGCTTGAGAAAAACACTTCTAAATCTCAGTAGGGTTAATGAAATTTATACGAATACAAATATTTATATAACGCATTTCAACAAAAGTTCCCAAAGCCGTTTACATAGATATAAACCAGGCCTGCTCAACTTAGGCTCCCCAGCTGTTTTTGGACTACAGCTCCCATAATTCCCAGCCACTGTAGCCAATAGCCAGGGATTATGGGAGTTGTAGGCCAACATCTGCAGGAGGGCCGAAGTTGAGCAGGCCTGATATAAACAAACAAATAAATAAAATGGCTCCCTGTCCCCAAAGGACTCACAGTCTAAAAAGAAAACATAAAATAGACACCAGCAACAGCCACTGGAGGGATGCTATGCTGAGGATGGATAGGGCCAGTTGCTCTCCCCCTGCTCAATAAAGATAATCACCACTTTAAAAAGGTGCCTCTCTGCTCATTTGGCAGGGGACATTTTTTTTCATGTTTATTTTATGTTTATTTTTTCAGTCCTAACTCTGAATTGTAGGGCTGTCACATGTTCAGTTTCACATTGACCTGGTCCTTTTTCTGCCATTTGGTCATACTCTAAATAAATAAAATACTGAACTACAACAATAGACAATTGTAACACATATTCAAAGTATTGCTTATATGCATATAATGCATACAATATAAGCATGTAATATACATAGTATAATATGTAGAAGCTCCTCCAAAAAGAGAGAGTAACTAATTTAATAATGTAACAAACATTAAAATGAAGTGCGGGTGGGGGGGCGGGGACACAGACCTGGATCCAAAACACTAGACATGGTGTTCCATGAGTGTACTGAAGGACCGCACTGTTCCTTCCTGCAGCATCCTCTTTAAACCCACCCCCCTGCACAGAACCCTGAAGTTTAGGGACCCTCATAAGAAGGACCTCACAAGGTAGGAGGAACTGCCACTAGAAAAAATAATTGGCTACATACAATTATTGTGTGAGGAAAACACTTGGCTTCATTGAACATTTTGTAGAACCCTTTGCAGGGTTCTGTTATATGCAGATGAAGCCCAATTCACACTTAACAGGAAACCAGAGCTGAAAGGGCCTGAGGTTGAATTTCTAGTACGTGCAAATGCATGCAACCATGGCTGACATAAAAGCGATCCAAGGTTTTCCTTCCCAAACTCGAGCTGGAGTTTGAGCCTTTGGTTTGTAAAGGGTTTCGCTGGTCCTACCTGAGGTTTGAAGCTGTCAGAGTTATGTCCAAACTCTGAACTGCAGTCCCACTGACCTCCAACTGGAGTTGAGGCAGGAAGCTCCTCCCTTGCTGTGGCTGTGATTGGTGGCCGGGGCTGTCTTTCATTCCAGAAAGAAGCCCATGCATCCAGTTCCCTCTCCTCTCTGAAGTCTCCCTGAATGTAGTTGGCATCCTGCCAGTTATGTCGAACACAGACAAGTAACCACTCTGGGGGGAAGCAGAACCGCGGGTCCATTAGACTTGCGGTTCTGCATTATGTACAAATGTGATCAAATTCTCCCCACATTCAGTACTGCTCTCTTCAGACAAGTGTTGAACATGGGGACACCCATGAGGAGATGGCTAGGCATGCCTAGTAGACACTCTCTTGCTTCCCCCCCTCCAATTTCAATGACTATGGAAGGGTAAAGCCTGAATAGGGCTAGCATGATACAGGCATACAGACTTTAGTAATGTTAACAAAGGGAATATCTAATGGATGCCTGTTAGTCTCCCTGTTATTACAACCCTACATTATTTATGTTGGAAAGCATTCCCTTATTTCTAGACTCCCTTCTCCCGCTGCTACAAAATATCAAATTCAAATGTTTTTAAACACATCTTTAGAATACTTGCTGAACCTGCAAGTGGGTTAGAGGTGATCCCTTTATCTTTAAAATAAGCCAAACAAGGCCGAGATTTGGCCTGGGAGTGCAGCGTACAGAGATCTCCTTGTGCCATTTTTGCCCTGAAAACCAGCCCCCACAATTTGCCCTCAAAATGGCAATCTGCTTCAGATCACCACATTGGAAGTAAATTGCTGCTGAGGTGTGATCTGGGAGCAAAAACAGTAACCCCCTGCTATATTGCACAACAGACACTCAGCCCAGAATGGGCCCTGATAGGCTTATTTTTTTAAAAAAAGATAAAAAGTCTATTTTTTGGTCTGCTTTTGGGTAAAATCTGTTTTCTACAAATGTATTTCATGTCAGATGTAGTTTGGTGCCCAAAATACTCTTTAGCATTGTTGCTAATCACAGCAGTTCTTCCAGGCAGTTAGTTAGTTATTAAATTTATATACCGCCCCATGCATACGACTCTTGGCAGTGCACAACAATAAAAATAAAACCCACAAATCAATCCTTTAAAAAACAATTATTCCAGAACAATTTAAAAACAGCATAAAACTTGTTTAAAAACAATAATTTCAGAACAATTTTAAAACAGCATAAAACCATTAACAACTAAAACATTTAAAACAGGTTAAAAACCTTGGAAGGCCAGTCCAAACAGATAGGTTTTAAGACCTCTCCTGAAAGCCAACAATGAATTTGAGCTATGGATTTGTGCTGGGAGTGCGTTCCACAGCCCAGAAGCAGCTACAGAAAAGGCCCACCTCTGAGTTGCCACCAGACATACCAATGGTAACTGGAGACGGACCTCCTCAGATGACCTTAACGTGCTGTGGAGATCATGCAAAAGAAGGCGCTTTCTAAGGTAACCTGGACCTAGCCATTCAGAACTTTAAAAGGTAATAACCAGTACTTTGTATTTTGCCCAGAAACCTATCGGCAGCCAGTGCAACTGTTTCAAAACAGGCATAATATGGTATCTCCCGGTAACCCCAGAGAACAGTCTGGCTGCCGCATTTTGAACTAACTGAAGTTTCCAAACTACATACAAAGGCAGCCCCATGTAGAACACATTGCAATAGTCAAGCCTGGAAGTTACCAGCTGATGCACCACTGTTTTGAGGTCATCCTCTTCAAGGACTGGACACAGTTGTCAAATCAGCTGAAGCTGAGAAGGCACTCCTGGCCATAGCCTCCACCTGAGATCCTAGGGTGAGGCCTGGATCCAAAAGCACTCTCAGGCGGCATACCTGTTCCTTCTGGGGGAATGTAACCCTGTCCAGCACAGGAAGATATGACTCATCCCTCAAATTCTGAGCCCCTACAATGAGCACCTCCATCTTGCTGGGACTCAGTTTCAATTTGCTATCCCTCATACAGCCCATTCCTACCTGTAAGCAGGCATTTAGGGAATGAATGACATTTCCTGACGATAAGGATGCAAAGGAGAAGTAGATTTGGGTGTCATCAGTATACTGATAACACCCAGCACTAAATCTCCTGATGACCTCACCCAGAGGTTTCATGTAGATATTAAAAATCATTGGTGACAGAATTGAGCCCTGAGGTACTCCATATAACAGCTCCTGTTTTGAGGAGCAACTGTCACCAAGCTCCACCATCTGGAATCTACCAAAGAGATAGGAGCAGAACCACTACAAAGCAGTGCCCCCTATCCCCAACTCCTCAGGAGATCCAGAAGGATACCATGGTCGATGATATCGAATGCTGCCGAGTTATACAGAAGAACCAACAGAATCACATTCCCTCTGGCGATTCCCCATTAAAGGTCATCCATCAGCCCAACCAAGGCTGTTTCAACCCCATAGCCAGCGATAAAGCCAGTTTGAAATGGGTCTAGATAATCAATTTCCTCCAAAACTACCTGGAGCTTCTCGGCCACCACCCTCTCAATCACTTTGCCCAACCAAGGGAGATTGGAGACTGGCCTATAACTATCCATAACTAGGAGGTCCAGGGAAGGCTTCTTAAGAAGCAGTCTAATCATTGCCTCCTTCAAACAAGGAGGCATCCTACCCTCCCTCAGCGATGCATTTATGATATTAACTAGGCCACATCCAACAATCTCCCTGCTAGATAGAAGCAGAAAAGTCGGGCAAGGGTCCAGAGAACTAGTGGTAGGACGCACTGCCTCAAGCAGTTTGTCCACATCCTCAGAAACCACAGATTGAAACTGATCAAATCCAACACTGCAAGAGGGATTGATGGACATCCCCTTCATAGACTTTGCAGAAATAGTGGAGTCCAAGTCAGCCCGAATACAGGAGATTTTATCTGCAAAGAATCTATTAAGAGTGTTTGTTAGATATGTTGCTAAAAATTTTCCTATGTCTTTCAAATTCAGTAAAGAACACACAACAATGAAAACAAGGAAGTTAACTCACTCCTGTTCCAAGGCCCTTTTCATGTAGCAGGGGAACATTCTTGTATGGAAGCGATCTACTTTGCGTGCCCACTAGTTCCTTCAGTGCTACCGTTGCTGTGCCAATTAGCCTGAAAGAGAAGAGGGAAGTATATTACTAAGAGAACAGCTGAAGTATAAAAAACAACAGTACTTTTCTTTGATGGGTTGCCAGTTCTTGTCTGACATCCCTTACCAAAAAAATCAAATCAGTTTCAAAAATTCAGAGTAAAAAATGCATATGACACAATTGATGCTGTTAAATAATTTATTTTGCTTATAATTTATTTTGCACTAAAAACATATACAGTATTTATGAATGTTTGGAAGATCTTGACCCAGTCTAGAAGTCTTTATCTACAAGCTATAGTTGACCACCGGAGGAACTCCAACACTAAAAAAATAACTTTTATTACTGTTGACAATCTATTCACTTGATTGTGTGAAAGAGGAACAGCATAGCTAGGATAAATCTCCTGTTCTTCTCTGTCAAAACTGGCAACATGGACCATTTGTTCAATGGTGCCCTCATAATGCAAAGTAAGCAAAAGACATGCAAATCCTACATGCCTGTATACTACTGACATATACCATAGCAGGTCTAATTGTAACATTCTTCCAACACTACAGCTGGCACAGTTTGAAACCTTAATACTGTAAAGGTCCCGCACAGTGAAGCCTACTAACAGTTCCCTTTTTAATTAAGACCATTTCCAACAAATGATGTTAACCCATTTCACCTAAATGGGAAAATAGGGACATGTTGGAAACAGGTATGATACTATTTCAATTTTTGTTGTAAACCGCCCAGAGATGTAAGTTTTGGGTGGTATAAAAATATGTTAAATAAAATAAAATAAATAAAATAAAATAAATAAATAAATGGTGAAGATATCAGCACGTGTAACTCAAAAGATCTTGTACTAAGGCTGCAATCACATAGATGGCAGCTCCATTGTCATTATCACAACTTATTTTTAAGCATATGTGTTCTGAATTGCAATTTAAGGGTGCTTCCAAGTGGTTTTCTGAGCAAGCCCCATGGGAATTGTGGTGTGGTGATCCTTGTGCTGATCACTGCTTGTCTAAATAGCTAGCACTAGCAGCATGTGGGTGGCACAGTAAAAATCTTCTCCAGCAAGAGTACCTTCCCTCACTTTTAATTTAGCACGACAATTTCTGGGTGAAACTGTTGGAGATGGAGTTCCAGTGCATCGACCTTTTGCACCAACTATCCTAATGACCACTAGGGGCATTGAGAGCAGAGGTAGCTAGTGAAGGTATCCTTACCTGTCCCCAGGGGTGTATCTAGGGGTAGGGCAGGCAGGGCACGTGCCCTGGGCACCACTTGAAGGGGGGCGCCATTTTGTAGAATTAATTTTTTTTTAATGGCTGCCAAAAACAAAATGGCCACCGTGCATGCTCAAATGGCCTCTGTGAGGCCCTAGGTCATGCCAGGCCTGGCAGAGGCCATTTGAGCATGCGCGGTGACCATTTTGTTTTCAGTGGCCTTTAAAAAAAAAAAAGATTATTTTTAAAAATGGCCACCGCACATGCTCAAATGGTCCCTGCAAGGCCCTAGAGGCCAGTGGAGGGAGGAGGAACCTTTGCAAAAACCCCAGCCTTTAGGAAGCCCCCTGAAGGGGCTACAGGTAAAAAAAATATAATATATAATATAAGTCACTGTACACATATTCAGATTAGCACTATGTACAGAGAATCAGGGCTTGTGAATACTGAGCTGATGATTATGAGCTAGGATTGTATTCATTTGCTCTTACTTTGCTTCTTGTAATAAGTGAGTTAAATGTGATGTCTTGCTAATATGGCTATTAATGGTGAATTTGTCTTTGAATCAGTGTGAAATCCTTAATATTAAGGCCCACTGGGAGTTTCTTGCTCTCTTTCTCTCATTTTAACTGTCTTTCTGAAAGACTAGAATATATTCCAAGCAGTGACACAGTTTACTCTGCATATCCTTTAATTATTTACAGAGTATCTGGGAAAAGTCAAATTCTCCATTGATTTTTAAAACGTATGTAATGGTGATGCTACAATACATAGTAGAGAATTAGACAGGCACTTCTGTTTAGTTTTCCAAGTACACCTCCACATAGTATTTGGGTATTTCATGAGCCCCAGCATACTGAAATTTGTAGTTTTCCAGCATTTTTTGATCTGGCTAAGTCCACTGCTAACATAGTTTTTGAAATATTAAAAGATTAACGAGCTTGACTTGTATTTTTCAGCTGATATTATGCCAAAGTTATCTGAAAGATGGGTGTCAGATGCTTGGACAGGGGGCGCAATTTCAGTGTTTGCCCTAGGTGCTATTTCCCCTAGATACGCCTCTGCCTGTCCCTGCTTTACCTCTACTCTATGACCCCTGCTTTGATTCCTCGGTACTTCCTGTAGTGAGTCAGTCCTCTTCCTTTCTTCCTAGAGAGAAGATGGAAACATCTTTCTCTCTCCCTACCTATTCATTATGTAGCTGATAGATAGGACTAGGTCTCCCCTATCTCAAATGTACTTCACCAATAATCTAGATAAGTAACTTAGAATCTGCAGTGATCTCCATGCATGTTACTTAAATACCTGCAACTACTAAACTCTGCACTCTGTAACAGGAGTGGTAGCTTCCTTGGTGCTTTGTTAAATAATCACAAACCCCAACAGAAACTGCCATCTGCCGCCTAAGAACTGAGTAATATGATCAATAAATATCATGTAATAAAGTTATTTCTTTAAAGTACCAGTTCTGACTGCAGGGTGCTTTCCAGACTAGCTGCTCAACAGCAGCAAAATTCCTCTGTTCAGGCAAGTCGCATTCAAAACGTAAACAGCAGGGGGAGCAGTTTCACGGAAACTAACAACCCGAAAAAACAGCAATTTCTTTACGCCAGATATACAACCTCCTAGCTCTATATTGCAGCGATTAAATTCGAAACAAGACATCGGAAATGTGAACGGCACCCTGCTGACCATGTAAGGACTGCAGTGTCACAACGCAAGAAGTATGGAAGCACACTTCTGAGATACAACGTGACCCCGTTGCAGGGTCTAATCTGGAAAGCACCCAGGAGAAGAATCACATTTTTTTCATGTTATCTCATGTCTTAAAAAACCATCCCTGCACTTAGAAAACTAGTATATCAGACAGTAGAGACCCATACAGGTGGATTGGGGAGGGGGTAGTAAATGAGCTTTAAGTACAGTTCATTCCCTTACCCCTCCCCACCCCAACTCATTGTGTCTTGCTTTCCCTGCTGCCATGTTAGCCCCAGGCATGCAGTCCGCTTATTTGCACAGTTCCCCAGCCTGGGTGAATGAGCAGTCTGCATGGCTGGGGTTAACATGGTGGTGGAGGGGAGGGGAGGCAGAACAAGGGAGCCAGAGTGGGGAGCAGTGAGCTGTACCTGCAGCTCATTTACCTCCACCTATTTGAGCTGCTCCTGGCACCAGGGAGAAATGGTCTAGCCTAGCTTCCCTCCCTGAGGTACTAGCTTTCTGCAAGAGAGGAGTTTTCTCCCACACAGGGGAGAAAGCATTTACCAATATGATCCCCTTCCACATGGCTCTACTGAATGATTTTGAAGAATATATAACTCAGTCTTCACTCTTAATACACACCACCAGAATAAAATATAATGAAGACAAGACTGCCTCAGGACCAAACCAGTTGTGACAGTAGAACAGAACTAGGTCTCCTGTGAAATCCCTAGAAAATGGGTGGGGGAGTTTTTTAAATTTCAGCATGTGTGGGTGTGAAGAGGAGATGAATCCTCCAGTGTTCCCTCTAAGAGGGATTCCCAGATGTTGTTGACTGCAACTCCCATAATCCCCAAGCAAAAGCTATTGCAGCTGGGGATGCCGGGAGTTGTAGTCAATAGCATCTGGGGATCCCTCTTAGAGGAAACACTGGAACCCTCCACTGCCTATGCTTTGTCCCTTGAGCCTGCTTCTTACACATTTTTCTCCTCATAGAGAGAGCTATGGAGAAAAAATAAGTAATCTCTGCCTGGGAACAAATTAAAAAAACCTAGTTGTTATTTTGCAGTAAAGCATAGGTGAGGGGAGGGCTCAGCTTTCCTCACCCAACCTACACTTGTAGATCCCAACCCCTGCCTACACTTGGCTCTGTGGACAGGCCTGGAATGGAAGACACAATGGAAGCGTTCTTGTCCATGCGACATATCAAGGGCTGGGTTTATAACTGTATCCTGCTCCCCCACGCACTGATGGTTAATTCCATATATTGCCATAATTGTGCTTCTAGAATTTAAAGGTGGCTGAAAGTGTGAACAGCATTCAATTAAACCAATAACTCTAATTCAGCTAGACAAGCCTTCATAATATGAGGAAATGGAAACTTCAGCTGGAAACGTTTCAAAACTATCCTGATTGTAAATCTAGCCTTACATTACTGTCATAAGGTACAAGGGTGTGGTTGCTGAAACTGCCATCCAGATGAAACAACTTCATTGTCATTTGAGAAATTGGGCTCACATTCACAAACAGATGGACATGACTGCTTTCTAATTTTAGATAAAAAGGTCACTTCATGCTGCTTTATATCTAGCTAGCATTTATATCAAGTATACAAGAAGAAAAAGAAGATATTCCCTGTCCCCACAGCATTCAGGCGTGGAGGAAGAGACATCTAGCAAAGAATTTCACACTGGCCAGTCCTGTCAATACTGCATATGTAAAAACCATGGGTGGTGGGTGGTCTAGGTTTTGTGGGGTTAGTTCTACCCTTCCATTTACTGCCCCCACACATTGCACTGGGCATCTTAGTAGGGGATGAGGTGGGCATATTCAATTAATGTAACTAGTATAGAGAGAGTAATTCAGGTTCTTTCTATTCTGAATGGACCCCTCCTACCACCATGGACCTTCTTAAATGGGGTGTCCTGTCTATTAAATGCTCTCACCATTCGCTTTTTCAGACAGCAACTTTACCCTGACTTTACTTTGGGAGGGTGGATTTGCATTCACATATTGGCCAGATTTACCCTGAAGTCCGTGCGATATAACAGAGAGCACTTCACACATGATTTGGGTTTTCTCTCCGTATTGGAACTGAGCCTGATTTATGTAAGTGGCAAAACTGAGACCACCTTTTTGTGTCAGAGTATCCATTGAGCATCAAACTCACAGTAAAGCCTCACGGTAAAACCTGCTGTCTGAAAAAGATACTAGAGCTGCCCATTCTAGAGGTGCCCACAAGAATATTGTGGATATAAAGATACTAGAGGTGCCCACAAGAATATTGTAATTAAATGTGCTGGATGAACTGATTATGGGATTTTAAAATAAAAAATCTGTAGATACATCTTCTTTAAAAATTGGCTGTAGATATATTTCAATATGTAGAAAGGCATGTAGAATGGTGTGTTGGCATGAGCATAATAATCAGCGTGATTTTGCTCTTTTTGTTATGTTGGTGATTATTCTTGCTTTATTGTATTAACTGTTTTTACCATTGCTTGGGGAATGCTTTGCACTGTTATTTGCCATGAGAGCAATTGCTGATATGCCAGCATATACGAATACAAGAAGTATTTATATACCCCTCTGTTGCATATCTCCATCTTCATGTGAAGGAATGGGTAGCAAATGTGGTTCGGGTCTACTAGTGCATCAGGTTGTGGGTGAGGGAAGTGGCTCCCTTCTGCACTGGCCTTTTATGCCCAGAACTGTACTCATATACATCTATAGGCTTAAGAAGTTTGTTCATCGTACTTCCTCTTTCAAGTTAGGAGAAGCTGTTTCCATATTTGGACAAGGCTGTTTGGACATGCAAACGCCTGTCCGTATATAAAGATATGGGGAGGGCTTGTGAGAGGAAACCCTTGGGTACACCCTAGATTTGACTGACTCATATCATATTATGCATTTGTGTGGGTTTATCTATGGCCTCCCTTTGCCTCCGGTTGCAGAACAGAAACTCATCTGCTTGCTCCCTTCTGCAGAATAAATTACAGCTGCTTACATCATGCTTTTCTAAAGAATATCTTCCCAAGAATCTACTTTATGCAGAAATTAAATAAATAAATAAATAAATAAATAAATAAATAAATAAAGAAAGAAAGAAAGAAAGAAAGAAAGAAAGAAAGAAAGAAAGAAAGAAAGGAGAGGTACCATGTCCTAATTAACCACACACTGAGGCTGTTCTCACATGCAGCCTAACCCAGGCTAGGGATGCCCAGCCCAGGTTATGCTGCTGCTCATGAGAACAGCTGGGATTGGGCCTGATCCTGGCCGGCCAGCACCACCAAGCCCCCCTTTTGCCCTGGCTGTTAATCAAGGTTAAAGGAGCAAGTGCTCCCTTACTCCCAGCTAACTGCTCGTGTGCAAGCACAGGCTGCTTCCAGCCCAACACAGAGATGGGCACCTAGAGTGCCCGCCTCCTGGGAGAATTCCCCAATGCAGCGTGTGTCTTGCAAATCCCCTAATGCAGCGTGTGTCTTGCACACTGCATTGTGGGCTTCACAGAGGCCGGGACAACAAGTCCTAGCCTCAGATCAATCCACCCTGCTTCGCACTGCACGGAGTAGGGCTGGTCGTGTGGGAGTGTGCTCCGTGCTCCCACCAAACAACCAACTGGGGGCAAGGCAAGGTTTGGAAAGCCTTCCCCCCGCCTGTTCACCAACCCACCCGGTAGGTCATGTGAATGGCCCCACTATCTCCGAGCAGCCCTGTTTTAAAATACTTCTTTCAATCCCATTTACTACTTCAGGGTTGTGTATTAGCTACAGCAATTGCCTTCAGGAAATTGTTTTATAATTTAAGAAAGAAAAAGACTTGATAACTTGATGCCGCAATCTAAACACATGAACTAGAAAACAGTCCCCTTTGGACACAGAGGGATTTGTTTCTGAGCAATATATTAGTACTTCTTTCCAGAAGTGATTATACATTATCTATTCGTCTACCCATCACAGAAAATAATAAACTCTTCTTGGACTATATTTATCCCCCCAAACTGCATTTTGTATTGTCCTGCATTGCTTGAAGTGTATTTGCCTCATATTATTTGCCCCTGCCTCTTATGTGCATTTTATGAAATTACCATTCACAAACCATTTCCTTCATTTCAGATGGATAAAACTTAAATTGTGGTGTCTCAGTGCCTATACCTATTGTCTGTTGTTGAGCAACAACTTTCCCTTTCGCCTCTTGCCAAATCAAAACAGGTGTATCCCAATGAAGTCATTCATGTAAATAGTGACAACATCACTTTCTACTCATCCTGTCACTTTCCACAGGCGTGACAATCCAAAGCACTACATCAAATGCTTATGAGAGTAGTCTTACTCTGATGAGAGTAACCTTATGCGAGTAAATAGGCCTCCATAATGCTGCAATTCTATATTCGTATCAATGGCACATGAGTTTTGTAACTCTGTGAAGTATGCCAGAATGGATACAGACTTCTTCTAAACTGAACAAATAGTCTCCCCTCCCCCGCACCCCATATAATAAAGGTAAAGTGTGCCAGGTCCGCATAGAATAGATGATGTTAAAATGTTTCTACAAAGAATGAAGAACTAACTATTCTTTGAACAGTTCTGTTTACAAATCAAAAGCTGTAATCCTGTGCACACTGAGTTGGGATGAGTAAATGCTATTAAACACAACTGGAATTTGTCCAGGGCAGGCTGCATTAGAGTTTCAGAAATCAGCTGCAAATTTACATTCCTCACTGTGGAGTAATGGCTGTTTTCTCAAGTAAGGGACTAGCCTACCATTTTTCTTCTGTGTTGCTAAGTTACCAAACCACTCACCGTCTGGAAAAAATGTGTGCAACTGTTAATGAGCCTCCCTTCCCACATATGGAATAAAATCACTTCGCTCAAACTTTGATGCAGCTTGCTTTCTGAAACATGAAATCATACTCTATACTGTAGTAGTAGACTATTTCTCCAGTATTACACTTCTTTCATATCTATTTTTAAAACTATATTAACATAAGCTTTAGTGAACTTAGAGACTTCAAAGAGTAATCTAACTTAACAGAAAGCAGATGTCTTCTCTCCATTATCTTTCCTTATATGGGAAAACATGCTCATGCAGTTTGTCACTTGGGTTCTGCCTTTTCCCTTTTGTACTGAGAGTAAAATGTATGCAGTTGTGGGTTTTTTAAAATTACCCTTCCAGTGAGTTAAACCCTTCGCTAAAGCACATATTAACCCTGGACTGATCTGAAGATATGATAAGATTTCTGCAAGTCAAAGCAAGTTATAGTTCTACAAGCAGTGGAAAAATATGCTGTGTTCGTGTTGGCTTAAAATACAGGGACATGCCACAGCAATGAGTTATTTGCTGGCAAAGAACAGCTGCAAGGAAACATCTACCAGGCTTATTCTCCAAAGAATAAGTTCAGTTGAGACTAAAGGAAAATGGATAAAAATTGGAACAGAATTTGTCTTTCTCTGCTGGGAACAGAAAATCTCCTCTATGTGGCTTTGATGATACCAGTTGGTGCTTACAAATAAAGGGTACAATCTACTGAGAAGTCCTCCTAAGCAAGTCTTACAGAGGTGAATGGGAGTTTGAATGGGGCTCATGCAGGAGGCTTTACACACAGGGCTTCTGCCCCAAATCTCCTTCGGCAGAGAATGTGTGCATTCACACACCAGCCAAACTTACCCCGAAGTACCTTGGAGATTCTTGGACCCACTCCACACACAAATCGAGCTTTGTCTTGCAAATTCTAGCTTATCTTGATGTGTTTCCGGGTTTTTAAAATGCTGGTTTTAAGCTACTTTTTCTGAAAATGGCAGAGCAAATAGGGAGAGGCACTGACGTAGAATCATGAGCATGATAAGAGGGATACTCTCTTTACAAATGCAGATGTAGCTCTTTAGTAATCTCCCCACCACCACCACTAGAAGGAAAACATGTCATGTGAACTTGCATCAAAAGCAAACACAAAAGCAGAGGGGAGGGGCTGCTTCCCTCAATGCTGTGAGGTAAGTTCAAAGTGGCTTTGCTCACCATTTACCCCACAGCATGAAGCCATGTGCGAATAACTCCCAGGAGAACTTCCCAGTTAATTCTGCTCAAAGAGAACACATAAAACAAGAACTATAGCAGGGTGTTTTGTTTTGACATGACATCTTCAGATCTGAGCATTTGTGTAGCACTTATATTAACTCAGGAACTCTTCAGTGAGGGCCAAAGGAGACATTTGAAATCTAGAATGTTGTGATGGAGAAAGCACCAAAGGGAGGATCAGAGGCAGGGGAAGGTTGCTTCTTCCTGCACTCCCTTCTCCTGCTGCTTTTTATCTGCTGTGCCATACACATGCCTAGGAACCTCAACTGTGGAAAAATGACCTGAGAGTGGAGTAAGCAAAGGGAAGAGCAAAAAGCTAATATTTGCATATTTAACAACTTGCGCAAATATTCTACTTGTGTAAACAGTGTAATATGTCAGGGTGGGAACTCATCCAGTGCTCCTATAGTATTGCAAGAGTTCCCATCTCAAATCTTCCACTGCTCGTCTGAATAGACTACATGTTTGAGCTGCTAAATGAACAATTACGTTAAGCTGTTTTTCTACGGGCCAAACTAGACTTAACATAGGAGTTCTGTGACTGAAACTTTCCATGTCTTTTTCTTTTTTCAAAAAGCAGCCATAAATGAGCCCTCAGTTTGGACCAGGGATGCAGTGTGCAAGAGGAGGGCTTAACCCTTTGCTCCTATATCAATTCCTTAAACTTCTGTGCAGCCTCTTTAAGGAAGCTTCCTGCCAACAAGGGAACAAGGTTATCACTAATGATATGCTGATGATGATAATCAGAGGCACTGGCAATAGATTCGTCTAGCCACAAGATTTACTACCAGAGAAGGTATAACCTTGGGTAGTAGTAAAACCAGAATTGACTAAATGAATATGCATATGGCCATTCAGTGAATCTGAATTATTGTGGACACTTATAACTAGTTATAACTATTGCTTAAAATGACAGTGGTATTGGTCAGAGATATACTCCCGACCGCAATCAGAAACAGTAATGAGTTCATTGCAAAGGCTGCTAATATTTTACAAGCACCTACTCCTGGGCCTTTGATCAGGAGACATGAGCAGCTGATGAGCAAGACAATACTTACCTCTGCAAGTATGACTTCTGCATACCAGACTGCTGTTCAAATCACAAGAGTAGGGAAGGGCTGTTTTTTCCTGGTCAGCTGGCAACCCTAGATATAGTCATAATGGCAGGCCACTATTCCCCAGTGGTTTTCTTTGTCTACTAATTATATGTGCTTATAATAGATGTGGGAGCCAACTCCCTATTCATAAATAAAAGAATCAATATTTGCAACGATCAGCACTGGATCACCATGCGAAACACAAATAAAAACAGATGATACTACCTGCACACATACCATTAGTCTTTACATCTGAGTTTTCAGGAGAACAAGAAGCACCTGAAATTCCAGCCCAGATATTAGTCTGAGTCTGAGATTTCAGATAAGAAGTGAACTGTTTTTTTGTGATCTCATGGCCATTCCATTATTCCTGGCAGGAACGTGTCTTTCTCTCACCAGACAGCATGTGCCTCAGGTCATTCATGAGATCTGAGTTGTACAGGTTATCCTGGTGCATTAAAAGCCCCTGAGCTTTAATACCTAGACTGCTTTTAAAGTGACACAGAATATCAGAACAGAACACAGAAATTACTAAAAATTTGGTCTCAGGGTGAAACTACACTGTAGGCTGGTTCACTAAATCAGGAGCCAAGAGTGCTCTCGTTTGTCAGTTGTCTGCAGCTTAAAACCAAGATCAAGGGGAAGTGACCGTGTGGCAGCAGACACTGGGTAGGAGAGGTTCGTTCTATCCAGCAGCTGTACCCAGCTGCTGATTAAGTTAGGACAAAAATCTCTTTTACCCTGCTGTCAGAGTATATAACAACCCAGAAAAAGGTTAAGCATTTTAAAAAATACAGATTTAATGAAACTATCTCCATGCTTGTCCTCCTTCATTAAAAAAAAGCCTACAAATGGCCAGGATGTCCCTCCATTTCAGAGAGCAGTAGTTTTGTAATTACAGTAAGAATTCCTGCATTTGGAGTGAACATAAAGGAAACAGGGAATGGGTTGCAGGAAATACCTTTCCAAAGAAACTTTGCATGATAAACCTCTAACTCAAGCTTGGGAACAAAATTCTTACATACAAATGGCAAAGTAATCAGTACACCATGAAGCATTTCTAAGCAGCCATCATCACTTTTGCTTTCTGACTTCCTCAAAGAGTGTGTCCATGAGCACACCACACCTAGCATTTAGAGACAAGAATTGCACACATGCAAACTTCTATAATCTCTCTAGCACTGTTTGCATGCATATCTCCACAACAATGGGGCAGGGGTAACATGCAGAAACACGTGTCAGAATGGTAGCTATGTTTGTCTGCATCCCTTCACACAGTTAGGCAGCTTACATCTCCCTAAAGCTTCTTCAGCAGATGTATGGCAAGGGCTAGTCAGAGCAGGGTCTGATTAAATTCAACATGAATCAGTTTTAAGTAGAGTAGCATAAAGTGGCTGTTGGGAAAGATTTCTATCTGATATTCATTCATTCATTCATTCGATTTCTATACCGCCCTTCCAAAAATGGCTCAGGGCAGTTTACACAGAGAAATAACAAACAAATAAGATGGATCCCTGTCCCCAAAGGGCTCACAAGCTAGAAAGAAACATAAGACAGACACCAGCCACAGTCACTGGAAGTACTGTGCTGGGGGTGGACAGGGCCAGTTACTCTCCCGCTGCTAAATAAAGAGAACCACCACATTAAAGGGTGCCTCTTTGCCGAGTTAGCAGGGGCAACTGATATGCAGGGGCATAGCTAGTTCACCCCTCTCCCCCGCGTCCCCTCGGAGTGAGGGTGATAATGAAGAAAATATGGAAGGGTGGAGCTGGGGTGCCCTCAGGAGCTGGGGCCCCGGGTTCTTTGAAGCCATCTGCTCAATTGCAGGGGAGTAACACCAGTTGCAGGGAGTAACAGCAAGAGAGAGGGCATGCCCTCAACTCCTGCCCGTGGCTTCCAGCGGCATCTGGTGGGCCACTGTGCGAAACAGGATGCTGGACTAGATGGGCCTTGGACCTGATCCAGCAGGGCTGTTCTTAATTATAGCCACACTCCTGCTAATATGCCTATGGTCTGGACCCATATTCTACTGAAGAAATTCCCTCAGTCCCTTCTCATTCTATCCCTATTCAGCCATGAAACTCACTGGATGACCCTGGGCCAGTCACTTCTCTCTCATTGTAACCTGTCTCACAGGGTTGTTGTGAGGATAAACATATCTATGTACACCACTCCAGCCTCCTTGGAGGAAGAGTGGGATATAAATGTAATAAATAACTAACATCTTTTTGGTGCACATAAACTCACCAGCCTCCTTTGTCCCCTTCTCTCAGGCTCCATGCCTTCTGCAAATAGCCAGAGCAGCCTCTATAAATAGAAAAGCCTCCCCATCCCTCCGTAATTTACTTTCTCCCAAACCCACTTCTTCATATCTTTTGTTGAACCATCATAGCCTCGCTTTCTCTGAACGTCACACTTACAAGTTCATTCCCTACCCTGACTTATGCTTGCTTGATCTTTATGACAGCATTCCTCTGTATCACTTTCACTGTGCTACCTTATATCTCTGGGTGTTGGTTCCATCACAGTTGTACAGGGGTACCACTCCTAATACATTGTTGGGATGCCAAAGAAACGGTCAAGAACAGAAAAAATATTGCAGTTTGGATTCAGACTAAGTTACTCCTGACAAAGTCCCATTGAAATTAATGGGGCTTAAGTTAGCCATGCCTTACCTAATTTATTTCAACAGTGCTCAGTCATGACTAATTTATAGGCCAGTAATGTTATGGTTAAATGCAAAAACTAATTGCAAAAAAGAAAAATAAGCAAAGAAAGAAATTTGATTTTCTTCTTTTTTTCTACTCAGGAAGGTATCCCAAGGAACATATCCTAAATCTACCCAAATTCTGAGTGAGATATTCTTTGGGTTAGCCATCATTGCTGGTTTATACTCAAAGCATCATAGAAAAAAACCAGGTCCACTTTTGGTCCAATTCATTTAAAACTTACTTGCCTAGCCTACAACCTACCTCAGATTAAAGGTTAAAAACCTACCAGGTATTGATTGTACCATTAAGCTAAAACGCTATCTCAAGTAGCTTACACTAGGAATATATATATGCCTTGCTGGGATCGGGATGGTAGCTGCCTTGCCTGGTAGCTTGTTTTTTTTTAACCTGGGCTATTATTGCGGTAGAACCCTAGTACCCAGTTGTGTGCATGCTTGGGTTGCATGATCGGGCTGCACAAAGCCAAGTGGCAAGAGCACCTGACAGTGGAGGAATCCCCCACTGCACTGCACTCCTAGCACGGTGCATTGTGGGATACTGAAGGACTTCCTCCTCTGGCTGCTGGCTCTGCCACTCAGTGCAACACAGCTCGTGTGCCATGGTGAGTAGCAGGGTTTAGATGAGCTGGCGATTGTGTGCGGGGAGACAGGTAAGCGCCTGCCCGCCCCACCAGCACTCCACAGCTCTGAGCAGGTAGGTCATGTGAATGACCTTACAGCATAGTGTCTGATGCAATGCTTTGTTTTGGCACAGAACATTATTAAACACACTGCCCTCCCCCTCCAGCCAGAAATACCCAGTATATATTTAAATGAATAAGGAACTGGTGCTGATTGACCCAAATTTAGTTTTAGGTCACTTCAAATCACACCCACACACAACTGGCTCTCCACTACATAGATGAATAGTGCCTGATCCAATGGTTTGTTTCTGCATAGGATGTTGCCAAACACACCGCACCACCCCAGCCACAAATGCCTAGCATGTGCTTAAATGAGCAAGAAACTGGTGCTCCACACCTCAAAGTGAGGTCCTGGGCCACCTCAAGCCACACACACCCCGAACCAGAAGACTCTCTTCTAGTTAGGAATCACTTTCATGAAAATAACAACTTCAGTGACATTTTTGACGAGAAGCTGCTGTACTCAGCAGCAGGAAAATGTACTCATTTTCCACCTCAGTATGATTGTGCTGAATGCTGTGGGGCATTGTACCTTCCTCCTCCAACAACTACAGCTGTTGGATCGGCATCCAATGGAGCATCTACATGTGATTATTTCAATGTAAGATCTGGGTATCAGAGATTGTGACATGAGCTTTGGAATACGTTTTCCATTGCATTTTGCCCAACCCATTTTCTTGGGTAATAGTAGGTTATGTTACCAAGTTACTTGCCTCCATACTATTGACTGATAATGAGCTCTTTGTAAGTGGAACTTGAATGCATCACTTGTAGGAGGCAGTGTTCAGGACAGGTGACTGACATTTGCCAAACAAAACGACTGTTGCTTTAGCACAGCTGCATGCATTACAAAGCTACCTTGCGCAGAGGCCCAAACTGAGCCCCCACCAGCCCCTACTGATAGGACGACATGCTAGCAGGGCCTAAGTGACACTGGCCTGCCACTGCTGAGGAGCCACAGTGTGCGTCTAAGGTAACCTCCCACCCGCTCCCACTCTCCCTTTTCAACTCCATAGGGTTCCCACCCTTTGCTTGTAAACAGGAATCCTTACCAGATTCCCCTTTGCAAGCACGTAGAACCGGGTGAACTGATTTAATCCAAACTGGGCCCAGTTCGGCTTGAACTCAGACCAGCCCCGCTTTTTAGAAGGCCAGTCCAGTTTGAAGCGGTCAAACCGGGCCAGTTTGAATTGAACCCAGTTTGCTACCAACTGGTTTTGCACATCCCTAGTGTGCAGCACCAGTTCCTTCTTCATTTAAACATATACTGGACATTTCTACATATTTCTAATTTAAGCTATCTGAAATAGAATCTTAGCTTAATGGTACAGCCAATAACCATTTTTTAACCTTTAATCTGAGGTACATTTTAGGCTTAGGTTTTAAATGAATTAGACCGAGAGCAGACCAGATATGCACTTTTTTCTAAGTCCTTTTTGCTTTGAATGAAAGAGTGGTCCAAAAAAAGCATTCTCCAAAAAATACCTCACTCAGATTTGGGTAGACTCTGGATATGTTTCTTTGGATACCTTTCTGAGTACACAAAAAACCAACAACCCCCCCCAAATTTCATTTTTATTGCAATTAGTTTGAGGCTGACCCTTTTTTCTCCATAAAATGCCTGGCTTACTAGTCTGGATCCTACTCTACATTTACTCAAAAGGTTTTCAAACACAGTTGACAGTTCAGAAATAGTGATGAAAGGCCAACTGATATACAAAGCAGAAAAGATGATAGTAAAATAATCCAGTAATATCTGAAGTTTTTAAAATTCAGCAAATTGAATCAAATTTATCAATTCAATTTGATTTGATTTTTAAAGCCACTTTTTGCTTAAAATAAATTGCACTGAAAAATAAATGAACGAAAGTGTTTAAGAAATAATTTCAACATACTTGTTCTGCCCTAATGTTTCAAAATCTTTCACAACAATCTGCAACGATGATGAAATATCCAGAGGTATTCCTCTCAAATCAAACTCAAGAATCTGTGTAAAGAGAATCAGAACAGCCACTGTAACTGAAATACAACATAAATTAATAATCACATTAAAAATCTTTCCTGAAGAAACATTTCTAACATTTTAAATAAGTGGACAACATGCTGCACAATCCAATGCTGGCATTTCTGTTCCACTAGGGCTGCTGACGATGTGAAAAGCAACCCTGGGGGACAGTGTTGAAGAGGTGGGCAATTGCTCAGACAACTAAAATGAATGTGTGGGTACATCCACATGAAAGTAGTGCTGCAGAAGTGCCCTGAACACTATTTTAGGTCATTGTGCAACTGCCCGTCTCCACAGCACCACCAGGGCTGCCTTGCATGTATGCAGCAACCTAGGCAGGTTGGAAACATCAGTATAGGATTGTACAGCATGTCAGCCAATTATTAGATATATCCAAACTATATTGCACTTGGCTATTTAGGCTGGAAGTGCCTTTGAACATATCTCGGAGCTAGTTCAGACACTCTCAAATATGGAACTGCTATAGGCCTATTCACACTTGATGTTCTGTACATATACAATCTGTGTGCAGTATATGCACAGTCATTAAAACATTATGCTCAATGAATAATGTACAGCACTACACTTCCTATCTGTACCCTGCATATGAGAAGGCCTGTACCCAGGTTCACTTATAAAATGAACACATGTATAGTCATTCACACAAAAATAGGTATTTGTACAGATACCAGGCAACATAATGAGGTCATCCTCATGACCAGTCCTACCCAGGTAGGGTAGTGCTAGCTCAGGTAGGGCTGGCCAGGAGAACTGCTGGGATTGGGACCAAACCCAGTGCTCCTTTGCCGGCTAGCCCGGGTTTTATACTTGAGCTAAAAATGAGGTAGGAGGGCACATGTGATGGAGGACCCACTCCTACTCCATCACCCAGTTGTGTGGGTGCACAGGCTGCCTGCAGCTCTGTTTAGACTGCTGGCAACCATTATTATCATAGAGGCCAGGGAAAGGAGTGACCCAGCCTCAGGAATTTCAACAATGCACCACACTGCTCTCATGGTGCATCATGGGATTCCTGGCAGCTGGGCCTTGCTCCCCTAACCTTCAGAGTGCCATGCAGCTCGCCATGGCGTGGATTGTGTGGGTGCACACACGGCATGGCTGGCCAGGAATGTGTGGTCATGTGGGGGAAGGTAAGTATGATCCTGCTTTCCCCCCACCCTCCCCAGCCCAAGTGGTTATGTGAATGACCCTAGTGTCTGAATAGGACTTATTTGTTCAGCAGGTAGGGTAGCAGTCCTGAAAATATGTCCCCTCACTGCAAAGATTTAAAGTGTGAAGCTCCTACTCCTGAAATGTTCATTCATGCAAATGTTACAGAAGTAGGATGGGCTCTTCACCATTGCAGGTTGCCACCACAAGTAATATGGTTACTCCCACTCTAAAAATCAGAGCCAAGAACTCTAGGATATCTGAACATCTAGTGTGTGTGTGTTCTTGTTATCCCCATGTTCCACAATGTCCAGAACCTCTCAGGGCAGGAAGCAATGTTGAACATTGCTGCACATACTATGCTATATCATAGACTATAGAAGCAAAATATTAATCATAATTGCAAGTCACCTCATTCCAAACAGGGTTGAGTTCGCTATCGATTTTCTTTGTTTTCTTTTTTTCATCTACAACAAACAAAAATGTGATTATTTACCTGAAAAAAACATAAAAATACCACATATAGTATTTTAAAATATGCTTTTTCATTCTAACAGGCAACTATGTCCATTCTAATCAAACAGCTGAATGGATTATATTGGTTTGGGTTGGGTATTTTATAAAATATGCTCCCAATCAGCTTCCCCCTAACAAAATACATATTTCAAGGCTACTTTACATAATTCCTAGTATATGGCCAGGTTCTTTTTTGTTTCTTTGTCTCTTCCTAGATGGATATTTTCTTTTATTTTTCTGGTGAACTTTTTATTTATTTTTTCTTACTTACATAAGTAATAGATGCACGTATCTGATAATTTTTTACAGAATAATTCTGGTGTATCTGAAGTCAAGCTGCTGTTTGAGTGCTGTGCCAGGGGCACACCTTGACTGAGCTCAGTTACCACAAACAATCCCACAATGGTATGATGTATTACAGTTTGTGCTTTTGGCTGAGTGCTCAGAACAGATAACTGTTCTGTCACAATCACACCTGGATCCTTGTTGGTGGAAACATCAGCCCAGATATAAAGTAAAGCTGCCAATCATGCACCCAAGAGTCATGCAAGTTGGCCCACAGTCTATTCCATGTGACTTTAGTGATGTTAACTTCATCTTCCATCTAAGTCTTTTTGTTATTAATTTTTATTCTTATACTGGGAAACTCTACCTTCTGCCTTAATTGCTACTGCTAGCGGTCAGAATAGTTTTCCAGGGTTGTCATTTTTATTGCACAAAATGTAGATGACTGGTAGTAAGTGAAGCCCATCATTGACTGGGTATAATCATTTTGCATAGATTATACTTATAGGAAAGTTCAAGAAATTAAATATATGCAATAGAATTTTTTTATTAATGTGCTTGAAAAAGGGGAAGTAAAAAACAGTTTGAAATTTTTAGGATTTCAACTTCAAACATTATTAATGTTATTGAATAATAACCATATATGGTAAATCTAAACCATCGTAAATCTAAATCTGAGAAAGATCTTCTGCTTTTCTTGGGCATGATGTCATTTTGAAAGTATTGATCTGATTACTGGGTGTTAAGAACAGTAAAAGTTAAAATATGATTATATTCAAAATTTCTTCTACAAAATACCAGAACGTTTTTAAATTTTCCCAAAACATATTCCAGTGTAAAAAGTAGTATATTCAGCTAATTTAAGTGGCAGTATTGTTCATGCAGAATTTTGTATCTGTGGGTAATCAGGAAATATGATATTCAGAATTTTATCAAAAAACTATCCTTAAATTTTCACTGTGCATATTCTGGTGCAAAAGGTAGTGCATTCAGCAAATTTGTGGCAGGCTTGTTCATGCAATAGTTAGTATCTATAGATCATCGGGAAGTATGACTTTATCTCACACAAGCAAACAAATTCTTCAAAATATATAATAAATTAACTTGGAAAATGCCTTTTATATGTGGAAAATTCATAGAAATTAGATATTTCTGAAATCCAATACACATTCTTAATGCACACAGTCTCCAGCAGAAACATGCAGGACCAAAATAAGGATATCCAAAACATATTAGCTTCTATCTATAATTTTGCACTCCATCTTTCAAAAACCCTGGGGGGGGGAAATCATGATGGAACAGGAAGGCCACAGACAGGCTGCTTGCTCTTCTACACCACCCTTCTCCTTTTGAGTGAGTCAGTCTGCACCATTCTTGTGTATGATAATTCTCTGCTGCTGTGTACATAGGGCATTTGCTTACAATTTAGGCCTTATGCAGTGAGGAGGAGGGAATTGATGCACATTCCTTTAACAGGAATTAACTTTAAAAAAAATAAATCCTGTGCAGGATACTGACTCATGCCAGACCACAAAAGACTGTAAAGCTGAAGTCTGCAAAGGAAAATACCCACTGTAAATGCTATCATTTTAAACTGAGTATTTTAAGTCCTTTTGCTTAAACCTTCATTTAATGTCAAAACAGTGCACTAGCACAAGCTCATTGTTTCCAGTAGAAGAAATGATGAACAGAATAAGCAGTAGCCTTCCATTCTCCTTTGGCAAGGAAACGAGCCTATTATATAGGTCCATAGTGGAGAAGGCTGTATTTTTATTACCCCTTTCAATTCACATGTATTTAACTATAACTCCTTCAGCTCTGCTTCGCCTTACCCCTTCCTGGTAGCCCCACACTACATTCTTTGGTTGTATAAAGTTACGCCTACTTCCTTTGAAGTAGTTAATTGAAATTATTGGATCTAATTTCTGAGTAAACTTTAATGAATACAATAAGACTGTACCTGTTATGATCAAGAGACTGTTCTGGGTGATTCTACACATTTTAATTCTCAGAACTTCTTTGTGTGACTTCATTGCACTCACGAGAAAGACTAGATCAATCAAGTTTTACTTCAAGGACTAATTCTCGCAGCTGCCATCAGCTTACTTGAAATTGGTAGGGGGACTCCTGGATATCCATAGCAGGAATGAGCTAACACGAGTCTGCACATCTGGGTGATTTTTCAACCCAGCACTTACTTCTCTTCCACATTATATAAGTCACAATGGCCGATTCAGATGAAATAGGAAACCAAAGGTCCCTTCATCTCTGGTTTCCTAACCCAAACATCTGAACTTGGGGAAATGGAATTTGCGGGGGAAATTGACCTGCAGGGGGAAATTGACCTGCAGTTTCCCTCGCCAAACTCCACTGAACCTTCGGTTAGAGTGGAGACTCCATTTCTGTGGTGCCAGCACTACGTTTGAATGCCAGCACTACATTTGAATGCTGGCACCACAGTGTGGGCCCAACAGGACCGGAGTTGAGAGAGGAAGCTCCTCCCTCACTCCATTGGCTGTGCGGGCTGTCCTTCTGTCAGGACAGAATACAGATTGGTGAGTGCGGGTGGGGATGCGGAACTGCAGGTCCATTGGACCCCACAGTTCTGTGCTATGTCTGAACCCAGCCATTGGCTTCTTAGCATTTAAGGGAATCTTTATGGGTGACATAAACTTTGAGCAACACAAGGACAAAGAGAGGGTCATTAAACAAAAGAAAGATGTATTCATGAAAACGTAACAGAAATGCAAACATACCAAAAGAAAATATAAAATGCTATCTAACTGACTGTTATGTTAATTTCCACTTGATAAGAAATAGGAATTCGAGTTCCAGTCTTAAAAGTTAGAAAGGTTTTAAGTTACACAAATGATCTTCGAGAAAAATGGTTATTTCCACATATTAGCAGTGACTGTCACAAGCCAGGTATACTCCTAGCTGGACAGACAAGACTATCACCAGTCAGCATTCCTTGGTCAAGAAAAGAATTACTATTTTAAGACTGAGAGGGAATAATATCCACTCTTTGTGTGAAACAATCTCTAACCTCTGTTGAAGTCTTTACTAATATTGTTTATGTAAGAAAAATTATAGTGCAAGGCCAGAGTCCATCACAGAATATGCTTTGGCACTCTGCAATCAGTAGCTGACATCCTGACTACAAAAGCACCCACAGTTCAAGCAGCTAGGGGATGCAGGAGCCTGCATGCCGCTCTGTTGTGCTCTGAATTAGGAGTGCAATTACACAAGAGCACAAATATTTTATTAATTTGCCCATTGCTCTGGAATTGCTTTGCCAAAGCAGAAATGTGTGGGCTCTTACTGCGTTCCTGCTGCTGCTTGAAGCATGGACACTTCAGTAGTCAGGATGACATTGTGCTTAATTGTGCCTTAATTCTGTGTTGGATTGTGACCTAAGAGTGTCACCATGATTACCAATCCAAATGTTCTTTATATGACAATCCAAATGTTCTTCACAGCAGAACTGTGGTAAGTGGATCGTAGTTTTGAAAAAGTATAAACTAGTCATAGGCCCACGTGATGAGGTGAACTATGATCATGGCATGCAAAAGATACTAAGGAAGAAATGGAAGATGGAGCAACTGCTTATATGGGTGTGGGTCTGACTGGGTGGAGTAACTAGTCATATGCTATTAGGAAACATAATGTGGCTTCAGGAGATATAATATCTCACAAGAAGGGTGAACATCCAGCCTCTTTATCCTTTAATTCAGCCCAGTTGCAAATCCAACCAAGGACCATCAATGCTGGTAATCTATGCAATAATAATACATATGATGTAGATTTATATAGCACATTGAAAATGCTCAGATTACTTCACAAACATTATCTCTGTCATCTTGCAGCAGAGGCTAGCATTAGTATCCCCCCGCCCCCTGCATTTCAGACAGAATGTATCTGAGTGAGACTGCTTTAGGCTTGCCTGAGGCCAACTTGTGAGAGCATAGCTGAAGTGAGATTTAAAGTGGGGATTTCTCAACTCACATTAGCCACCAAGCTACATGAACTCCCCATAGAATGACACAAAAGCACTAGTGAATGAGGCATTGTTTTACTTTTGTATCATTCAGTTTAATCTAGAGAATCCATGAAGCGCAACTCATTTATGGGAAGTCTGAGAAACGAGCCTATAAACTAGGGAATATTAGCTTTGCTGAAGCAAGGACGTAGGCTGTGCCTGTTCATATACTCTCCTTTCATTGGTAGCTGCAACCTTATGTCCACTTTCCTGTGAGTAAGTCCCACTGAGCACAATGAGATTTATTTCTGAATAAACATGCCTAGGATTGTGCTGTTAATCAAACAAATTCAGCTGAGATATATACTTCCAGGAACAAAGGAAGTAAATATCAATATCTGTGCTATTTTTAGTTTGAAATAATGATAACATACTTGTTTAGGTGCAAACAATAACAGTTTTTAATTTGTGCTCTTAATCCTTATTGCAAGTTTGTAATGACACATGCTATTGAAGGAATCTTCTCAACTTATATGTGAGTTTAGCTTAGGAGGCAAAAGGAGGTAAAATACAATCAGGGGCATAGCTAAGGGAGAGGGGGCCTGTGTTCACCCTTCTCCCTGGCGGCCCCTCAGAGTGAGGTACATAATGAAGAAAATGCAGATGGATAGAGCTGGGGCGCCCCCAGGAACTGGGGCGCCCCCAGGAACTGGGGCCCCCCAGGTTCTTTGAACCCATTTGCTCAATTATAGCTACACCCCTGGGCACAATCCAGACAAAGTTACAGCCAAAGTATTTGTTTTTATTTCTTAAATGTGTATTTTTCTATTGTTTTACCTTTGTGATACACCTTGGGTAGCCTTTGGGGGTAGAAAGGTGGCATATACACCTTTAAACTAAATAAAGAGAAGTTCCATCTGTCTCCAGCTAGATGTATCAGGGACAAGTATGGCGAAATTGCAACAGTCATTGACTGCTATTTGCCTCTAGAATCTTGTGATCAGATGAGTGCTGCCTACACACATTCCATTGCTGGACCTCTCCTCCGTGCTTACTGCCACATGTTCTCTTCGTCACTAAAATTCCACCTTAGGCCATGTTTTGCTTGTACTGGACTTGCTTCTACTCACACTTTTGGCTCCAATCCTATAAACACCACCCACATCTTAGCCCCTTAAAGACACTAAAATGATTTCAACTTTGGACTGTGTTGCTTTTTTCCTGCCTGGAAGATTTTGCTATTGGAGCCATTCTGGTACCATTTTCCTGAAAAATGTAATTTGGAGTTGATTCATCTGAAAAACCTCTGACCTTTTTTTACAACGTCTCTTCCAGGAATCTAATTTAAATTTGCACATGGAAAACCAGTTGTCTGACTAATTCAGCATGAGGCTAGAATGTCTGAAAGCCTGGGATCTTATCAGACCTCGAATCTAACCTTAATGGAATCCTTGGCCCAAAGAACATTGAAATACCCCAAAACATACCCACCAATTCATACCACTTGCATTTTAATTATCCTAATTATCCTAATTTCAGCCACATAAGTGTAAGGTAAGGTAAAGTGTGCCGTCGAATCAGTTTCGACTCCTGGCACCCACAGAGCCCTGTGGTTTTCTTTGGTAGAATACAGGAGGGGTTTACCATTGCCTCCTCCCACGCAGTTTGAGATGATGCCTTTCAGCATCTTCCTATATTGCTGCTGGCCAATATATAGTACCAGTGGGGATTTGAACTGGCAACCTTCTGCTTGTTAGTCAAGCATTTCCCCGCTGCCCCTTGTGTACATGGAGGAAAATAATCTAAAGCCTACCAATCTACATATAATAACAGGAAGAAACATTTAACTGGTTCATTATACAGATATCTAATATCTCACGCTTTCCATATGATTTTATATAAACTGGAACATGCCAGGGGAAGTTCAGGAAGAGGAGCAAAACATCTTTTGCAGGGTTTTAAGCATTTTCCCATACTCAGGGAATCCTTTCTACAGCAATCTGTCTGCAAGAAACTCCTGAGTGTTGCAGAGCATTCTTGGGTATATTCATTTCACACAATCAGTCATGGAGCCAAGTCACCATGCACAAACTGACAGAACTCCTCAAAACACACCAAACACTTTCCTGAAGCTTTCAATCGCAGAAGAAGATTGTAATAACGGTGGACAAACTGCCTTTCAAAGAAGCATGTCACTACTACTACTACTTATATACTGTTTTGTTGGAGATGAACTTCCAATGCATTGACCTTTTGCACCAACTGTCCTAATGACCAATAGGGGCATTGGGAGTAGAGACAGTGAGTCAGGGTCTCCCTATCTGTCCCTACTCTATGACCCCTGAACTGACTCTGCAGCACTTCCTGTGCTGAGTCACAATCCTTCCTTTCCTTCTAGAGAGCAGATGGAAACGTCTCTCTCTCTTTTTACCTATCCACTATGTAGTCCTTTAGATTACAGATAGGTCTTTCCTATCTAAGTGTATTTAACCAATAAACATTTAGTGTTTAGTCACACAAGGATCTCCATGTGTTTTCTTTAAATAGCTGCAATATCTGAACCATCCTCTGCTACCTACTCTGTAACTGGAGTGTGTGCTCATTCCTTAGTGCTCTGCTGTTTTACCTATTGTGGGTAAAAATCAACAACCTCTAACATGTTTTTCAGTTAAAAGCTCTCAAAGCGGTTTGCAAAGAACAACAACAATGTGGTTCCCTGTCTCCAAAGGACTCACAATCTAAGGAGAAATAAAAGGGAGACACCAGCAACATCCACTGGGAGAATGCTGTACTGGGGCTGAACAGGTCCAGTTGCTCTCTCCCTGCTAAATATAAGGGGAATCTCCACTTTGAAAGATGCCTCTTTGCCTAATTAGCAGGAGATGTCAGCCATACTGAGCTTCTCATGGTGGAACCTCGCCTTCTAAGAAACTCCAGGGTCATTAGGAACACAGTTTGAACACCAAAGCTATCTTGGATAGGAGCCTTATTGTGTCCAAACTGTGGCCCCATCTTGACCTAGCGTGAAACCTCAGGTAGACAAAGCTGTGGTTAATCTGTGAAGCTGGGCAACATGCCACAGACGATTGACTAGCTGCGGCTTGGGAACCTCCAGCTTCCGGGCAGAGGAAGCCCTCCCTCTTCCTAGTCCACCCAGTCTGCATCCCAGCAAGCTCTGTTCTGCTGGCGTCGCCAGACTGTGGGCAAGGCATCAGCATGCTAGTCAAGCTGCAACCATTGGCCACGATGTTGAAGGGAGTGTGCTCAGCACCATTGTGCCTTTTCGGCAGCGGTCACCCACCCTCGGCAGGGCAAAGACATTTTAGCCCTTTCCTCACGCTGCTAACACCACTGTCTTCTGCAGTCGGGGAGGAGGGGTCTTGTGGGGGCCCCCCCTTCTTTCCCTGGGAAGAGAGGATTGGGCCCTTCTCTTCTCACTTGTATTGGTTAAAGAAGATAGATTGCAGAAGCATTCCCTCTACTTTCTCCTCATATGTTTGCAGAATGAATTTGTTACTGGCAATGACCATTTGTGACACACCCACACCAGTCCATATGTCAGGAGACGCATGCCCCCCTCTCCATTTCTCCAGGGATTTATTTTTCCTTCCCCCAGACCTCCCCCTATCTCTATCCCGTGTATGAGTGCTTATGTATGGATGGATAGGATGAGACTGCTAGGAATAGGTTGAGATAGAATTTGCCCCTTCGATTTTTGGTAGTATTGTTCTAGATTCTGTACAAGTTAGTAGGGTAAGGGGGACCCAGCCCCTTCCCCTGGGTGCAAATGTGCTTAGTCTCACCCAAACCTCATGAGAGTTTTTGGATGATCACCAACTCAAACCTCTTGCATATTTACCTCTGGTTTGGCATTATATCCGAATGGGGTCTGTATGTTACACAGGAACCCAGGCTCTGGACGTCCCAATTTATTTATTAAAAGCAGGTACTGAGGGATGAAATCAGAGCAGCATTCGTGGGGGGAAAGGATGTTCTCATTTTCCTCACACCATTTCCTGATTTAAATCTTATCCCCCTCAAAACTGCTTGTTGCTGTGTTATTGGGGCGGGGGTGGGGGGTGGGGTTTGGATATAAACAATGTACAACTTCTAGTTTGGCCCTTCCCTTAGCCTCACTGTTAACTCGTCCCATACACATAATGCACCATGAAAAAAAACTAGTTAACTGAGAGAGAGAAATCAATATAGCTTGAAAACAATCTCAGATATGGACTGTGTGAATCATAAGTATGATTAATAAATAAATCCCAAATGTCATTTAACAGCCTTTGTCTTTTCACAAAATGAAGTCCAGATTTTGGAAAATAGACTTTGGTTTCCAACTGTTATACAAAATAAGGAATAAGATATATTTAACTAGGCGGTCATTCAGCCACAACTTCTTATTTCGCAAGGCATCATTTGAGAAGTGTTTCATGCAGGGGTGGAACAGAAGGACTGCACTGAATATTATAAAATATGACAAGAAGACAAACTAAAAATAAAATAAAACCAAGAGTGCAGAACAAAGGAAAATATGTCTCAAATGCCATTTTAAAATTCCAGCAATCTTTTTTTCCAGGTATCAAGAGACAGACCAACTTTCTCATTACTACTGCAGAGCCAAGCTAATTTTATCCCTACAAATACTTATGGCACTTTTCTGTTTAGCCTGTGCATCCAAATAATGATACTCTCATGAATATTATACCCAACCTTCTGGTCATGGTCTGTTTTGATCTATTTGGTGAGCTCTAAGGTATTTTAATCTTACAAACTCTGCAAGTAACAGCATTACAACCAACCCTTGTTGAAATTGTGGGGAAAGGAAGGAATACCTTCTGAAATCCATGGAAACATTTGCACCACAAATGAAAGTAATCCTGTTCATACTTCTGGATAAATGCAATTGCTTTATATTATATTGTTTATAATAACAAATTATTGTGTTAATTTGATAAACACAAAGATTTGTGTCTGAAAAGCAAAGAAGCCTCAAGATGTTCCATAATATAGAGAAATGTTTGAAAAAAACAAACTATTAAAGCAAAAAATAAAAGAAATCCCTGTTTGTAGAAAGCCCTTAAACTCAATCAAACGCCAACTAAACAACTGCAATCAAAATTCATCTCTGCTGCAGCAATGTTGTTTATAAGTGTAGCCCAGTCACACCTTTATCAAAACTAAAGGTGAGCTCCCTCCGTGCCCAGGTGCAGATAAGGCAAGCCGGCAGAGGATCCGAGAGTTCTGAATAACTCCTGAAAATGTCAACCCGGCACTTCCCACCCTTTTAAACAGCTGTATCTTGTCAATGTCATGAATGAATGAATGATTGATTTATGTCTGCTTTCTCCAAAAATGGTGATGCCCATAGCTAAGAAAAAATATAAAGCAAAAATCAACAATAAGCAGTAGCAAAAATATTAAAAGCAGCAATAAAACATAAAAAAACTGATGTTCAGAATGAGCCAGACAAAACCTAAACAGCAGAGAGACAGAAAGCTCTCTAGAACAAACAAGTTTCCAGACAGTAATAATATACTGGCAAAGTAGGAGAAACTACTTTCTTAATAAACAGATCTTTTAAAATGTTCTGTCACAATTATTGTACTCTTTTGACCTTGACAAATATAAAAATGCCACCTTGACAGATATCAAAATACAATTTCTCAAACCACATGTCACAAGTTAGCTTTCCTTACCTTTAAAAATAACTGACACAATGGGATCTGGTTTCCCAAACTTATGTTTAGGGATATTTGCAGCAGATTCCACAATTACTCGAAGCATTGTTTTCAACACTGTTTAAACTGCAGCACTGCATAAGAAAATGTGCACTTCAGCCTCACTGCAGCCTTCAGGCTGAAATGCCATAGGAGGAGAAGGAGGAGGAGGCAGGAAATGGCTGTGTTACAGTATAATACAACTGATGGGTGGATCTATTATGAGTTAAGCTACTAAACTAAAGGCTACAAAAGAGGGACCTGTAAACTGACACCCGCAATTCCTGTGGTATTCAACAAACTGGTATGAACTTGTGAATTCTGGCAAAGCAGAAGGAAGAATTGGCAATGTATAATGGCTTAAAGCGTCAGGGGCATTCCTCTCTCTGTATATGTACTGCAGGAAAGAAATGTGGATATGTATAAAATATTGGTTATAACTGATGTTAATGCACATTTCTTTTTCTAGTATACTTGTTGAAAATATGACATTAGTACAAACTTTACAATAAATTATAGCTATATTCTTCCCTCAACTTTTTCCATGTGCCATTAGATTTATATCTCTCTCATCTTTTCCTTTTTATTCAAGCTCATACAATGAAACCTGACTTAGATCGCCCCCTCCTGCAGAGTTCAGACATAACTTTCTAAATACATTTCTAAAACTGTATATTTACAGTTCTGCTAACCTATATTTTCTGAGGTTCACATTTGATTATTTGCGGGGGGCGGGGTGGGGAGAGAACTCTGCATTTAACCATAACAAGTGGATCAAAAGAGCCATAATCAAGCCATTGAAAATAGTTAGTGCCATTGGAATAAATCCTGACTTCCAGCATCCTGTCTGAGACACATAGGACTGGTATATTCCTCCACACTGCATGTCAGAGTCCTACAGTTTAACACAACTGAAAAAAATTACATTAGCTAGTTCTGCACTTTAACCGTGTTTCAGAGATCAGTATATGTACTAGGGCTATGCAGTCACGGCAGTCCAACAGACATGTTGAATCGGCATACCTTACTGTCAGCTTGGGAGGAGAGCTGGTCTTGTGGTAGCAATCAGGGGTGTGCAATTCAGTATTTACGGTGTTTTGGTTCGGACCCGAACCAAAACACCCGTGTTCTGTGCCCGAATTTTGTTCACCCGAATCGGTTTGGATCCGAATTTACCCGAATCCGAATTGATTCGGGTAAGAAAAATGGGTCCTGGGGCCAAAAGAGTGGGGTGGGGTGGTAGTGCCTAATGGGTGGAGGCTACCACCCAAATTTCAGGGGGATTGGGCAAAGGGCTGATTTTTGGTGAATTTTTGAAGTTTTAGTGTCTTTGGGGCAGATCGGGGGCAGAAAGTGGGATCTGGGCCAGAAGAGTGGGGTGGGTGGTAGTGCCTAATGGGTGGAGGCCACCACCCCAATTGCAGAGTGATTGGGCAGAGGGCTGATTTTTGGTGAATTTCTGAAGTTTACGCGTTTTTAAGGTTTCCCCCCACTAGGTAGAATGGGGGTGTATCGTTTCACGTCGGGGGAAAGGGGTGGCCTAGAGCAGTGTGGGGTTGGTGGTAGTGCCGGGTAGGGGCAAGGAAGCTACCTGAATTTTTTCAAAGGATTTGGGCAGAGGGCTGATTTTTGGTTAATTGTTGAAGTTTACGCGTCTTTAAGGTTTTTCCTCATACGTTATAATAGAATGGAGCTTTCAGCAGCCCCATAAGTGCACTTGGGGGGGGTGCTGGGGTGGCCCAGAGTGAGTGGTGGTGTAGTGCACATGGGGTGGCAACCACCCCCATGGGTTTATAACCCATGGCGTACAGGGTTCTGTTGTTTCTGAGGTATTCTGAGTGTGGATTCTATGATAGCAAATTAGAGTGGATTCATGGTGTGTCATTGAAAATCTCATTTTCAAGCTCCATTCTATTATAACGTATGAGGAAAAACCTTAAAGACGCGTAAACTTCAACAATTAACCAAAAATCAGCCCTCTGCCCAAATCCTTTGAAAAAATTCAGGTAGCTTCCTTGCCCCTACCCGGCACTACCACCAACCCCACACCGCTCTAGGCCACCCCTTTCCCCCCGACGTGAAGCGATATACCCTCCATTATACTTAATGGGGGGAAACCTTAAAGACGTGTAAACTTCAGAAATTCACCAAAAATCAGCCCTCTGCCCAATCACTCTGCAATTGGGGTGGTCGCCTCCACCCATTAGGCACTACCACCCCACCCCACTCTTTTTGCTCAGATCCCACGTTATGCCCCCTATCTGCCCCAAAGACACTAAAACTTCAGAAATCCACCAAAAATCAGCCCTTTGCCCAATCACTCTGCAATTGGGGTGGTAACCTCCACCCATTAGGCACTACCACCCCACCCCACTCTTTTGGCCCCAGGGCCTTTTCAATTAAAGTAAAAGGAAAGCAATTTCTGCATTGAAATCAATGGAGGCAAAAAGGCGGGAAATTCAAAGAGACGTCAAACTGAAAACAGAGGGGGAAGAAGAAGAGAAGAAGACAAGGCTGGCACTTTTCTAGGGCACAAAAAGGAGACCCGAAACACCCGAAAAATTCGGACCCGAAACAGGGGTGATTCGTTTCGGGTCCAAAAATTATCAGGTCTCATCATGGGTGATTCGGTTCGGCTCCGAATCACCTGAAATTGGTCGTTTCAGGCACAGATCATTCTGTGCCCAAAACATTTTGCACATCCCTAGTAGCAAGCATAAATTGTCCCCTTTGCTAAGCAGGGTCCATCCTGGTTTGCATTTGAATAGGAGACTACACATGAGCACTGTAAGATATTCCCCTTAGGGGATGGGATTGTTCTGGGAAGAGCAGCTGCTTTCTTGCATGCAGAAGGTTCCAAGTTCCCTCCCTGGCTGACATCTCCAAGATAGGGCTGAGAGGTACTCCTGCCTGAAACCTTGGAGAAGCCGCTGTCAGTCTGTGTAGACAATTCTGAGCTAGATGGACCAATGGTCTGACTCGGTAGAAGACAGCTTCCTGTATTCCAGCTGTTATCCGGCAAGTTTTACAACAGTTGCGAGCATCCAACAGTCAGAACTGATGACAGGTTCTCTACTGTTGTTGCAGAATTCCATCAGAACTCTAACATGTCTGTTGGACCATCCTGCTGCCCTCTCCTCCTCTGCCTCTTCTTCTGTTGGAGATGGTGTTCCAGTTCATTGACCTTTTGCACCAACTATCCTAATGACCACTAGGGGCATTGGGAGTAGAGGTAGTGAGTAAGAGTCTCCCTAACTGTTCTACCTGTCTCTACTCTATGACCCCTGATCTGACTCTTCAGGTATATCCTGTTGAGCCCTCACAGCCCTTCTTTTCCTTTTAGAGAGTAGATGGAAACATCTCTCTCCTTCCTTACCTATTCATTATGTAGTCCTTTAGATGAGGATTAGGTCTTTCCTATCCAAAGTGTACTTAACTAAGAAATACTTAGTATTTAGTTCTACAAGAATCTCCATGTGTTTTCTCTCAATAGCTGCATCAGCTAAACTCTGTGCTAACTACTCTAGTCTGTAACTGGAGTGTGTGCTCTTCCTTAGTGCTCTGCTGTTTCTCCTCCCCATCGCTTGCAATTTTCAAAAAAGACCGGAAAGCCCATCTTTTCACCCCAGCTTTCTCAGCTTCCTAAATTTTGGGGGTTTTAATATCTGGTTTATTTTAAAATTAAAAACCCAAATATGGGATTTTAATCACTGTATTGTTTAATTGTTGTTTTTAAATGTTTTTAAATTGTTAATTGTTATATTATTTTTTAATTTGTTTTAGCTCTTTACTGTTTTAGTGGTTTGTTTTAATTGTAAACCGCCCTGAGCCATTTTGGAAGGGCGGTATACAAATCAAATCAAATCAATCAAAATACCTACTGGGGGTAAAATTAACACTCCCCAACACCTTCTTCCCCCTTCTCCACACCTGCATGTTGCTTTACCTTCACTCCCCACCTTCTGGGTGGGGCAGAAGGTGATGGGAAATGAGCCACAGGTGTGGCGTGTTTCCACGCTTCTTGTCACGCCCCAACTGCCTTACTCTTTCTCGCTTTGCCCTGACGTCACGTTATCTCGAGGCACACAGGCTGGTAATTTGCCCAATTCCCCAACCTAGTGAATGGCCAGCCTACACACTGGGGTTAACAGGGCGGCAGGGTGAGATGAGGGAGAGAGATGCCGCCAGGGCACAGCGCATGAGCTGCAACTGTGGTTTATTTCCCACCCCTCCCACAGCTGGGCCACCACTGCGCAGGAGGAAGCTGTCAAAAGCTTGATTTTAAAAGCAACTCCCACCCCGCTTAAGCTCTCATTCTAGATGCCTGAGTGGCCTCAGAAAAAAACTACCATTTCCAGGAGCCGCTGAGCCACTCAGGCACTTGGAAGGAGATAGATGGGGGAACATATTTTTAAACTCAGCCTTCAATTGACTAGTAGGCAGCAGCTGGTTGAATGCTCCCTCTGGAGAGAAGAGGAAGCAATGCAGTGTGTCCTCTGCACCCACTCAGTCCCTGAAAAAAGACAGGGAGGGGGAGGCAGCAGCGGAGGATCCGACCTAACGACCGGGTTCCACATTGACAGGACTTGACCCAACATTTGAGAGGGGCCAATACAGCCCCTCCCATCAGTGCTACTGTCATATTGTGTATTGGCATATTGCAATCTGACATTTTCAGCCATACACAGTCCTAGTGTGCACTATGGAACCCACATAGGTCCTGCTTAAGGAGGTTTCCTATCAGGGTCTGCTCTAGGTTAATTGGTGCTCTGTGCAAACGTTGAAATCAGCACCTTGCCATGAAAAATACATGTATTATTGGCCCAAGCAACCCCTCCTCTGTGGTACCCCCCCAAGCTACGACACCACTGCATGCCCCCTGTTGTGACATCTTGTTCAGTGTGACACCCTGTTCAGTTGCACAGGTCACATACTCCTAAAGCTGACCTTGCTCTCCATTACAGAGAAACAGTAATCCTGAGCATACAAACAAAATTCTTCTTATTATTTTTAAAATCATTTTACATTTTATATACTGCTCTTCATCCAAGGAGCAAAGAGTGGTGTACTACATACTTAAGTTCCTCCTCACAACAACCCTGTGAAGTAAGTTAGGCTGAGAGAGAAGTGACTGGCCCAGAGTCACCCAGCTAGTATCATGGCTGAATGGAGATTTGAACTTGGGACTCCCTAGTCCTAGTCCAGCACTCTAACCACTACATCACGCTGGCTCCTTCATGCTTCTTATCCTTCCTTTCAACTGAGGTGAATGGAGAGGCTCCTGCTAAGTACACATTGAGGCCTTCATGCCCATGAGAACTCCGGACTGGACACTGTAGGATCCAGAGGAAAGAGTTGTGGTATGCAAGGACAAGACAATGGAGTTGAATCAGGAATATTAACGGTTTAATTAGACAGATATTATTTACAGAGAGTCAAGTGCAGTCTGCCTTCAGTGCTCTTGCTGCTGGCTGTTTGTTAGCTCCGCCTCTACTCCAGGACTGGAATAAAAAGTAACTAAAAGCACCATTCAAAATCTGACCTGGATCAATGAATGAATTAACCAAAAATACCAGACACTAGGGGTGTGCAATTCGGGATTTCGGGTGATTCGGCTCGGACCCGAACCGAATCACCCCTGTTCTGTTTTGTGCCCGAATCTGGGTCACCCGAATCACCCTTGATTCGGTTCGGATTTAATCCGAATCCGAATCGATTCGGGGGGGTAAAAAGGGGCCCAGGGGCAAAATTTTGGGGTGGGGTGGTAGTGCCCAATGGGTAGAGTCTACCACCCCAATTTCAGGGGGATTGGGCAAAATCCTGATTTTTGGTGCATTTTTAAAGTTATAGTGACTTTGGGGCAGTTCGGGGGCATAGCATGGGATCTGGGCAAAAGGAGTGGGGTGGGGTGGTAGTGCCTAATGGGTGCAGGCTACCACCCCAATTTCAGGGGGATAGGGCAAAGGGCTGATTTTTGGTAAATTTCTGAAAATTTCATGTCTTTGGGGCAGATTGGGGCATATTGGGGCAGAAAGTGGGGCCTGTGGCAGAATAGTGGGGTGGGGTGGTAGTGCCTAATGGGTGGAGGCTACCACCCCAATTTCAGGGGGATTGGGTAGAGGGCTGATTTTTTGAGAATTTTTGAAGTTTGGGTGTCTTTGGGGCAGATTGGGGGCAGAAAGTGGATCTGCCCCAAAGGAGTGGGGTGGGCTGGTAGATAGTGCCTAATGGGTGGAGGCTACCACCCACCCCCAATTTAAGAGTGATTGGGCAGAGGGGTGAATTTTGATGAATTTATTTGTATGAGGTTTGTCTTCATAAGGTGAAGTGTGCTAAATTGATTACTTCCTCATATTATTCATAGTAAAGGAAAGTGTGAAAAAGTGAAAGTGGGGTCATGAGAGTTGTTTAATTGAAAAATATCTCATTTGCTATGATAGAATGAGAATGCACACCTCAGAAGTTTTTTCTGAGTTTTGAATTCTCATTCTATCATAGCAAATGAGATATTTTTCAATTAAACAACTCTCATGACCCCACTTTCACTTTTTCACACTTTCCTTTACTATGAATAATATGAGGAAGTAATCAATTTAGCACACTTCACCTTATGAAGACAAACCTCATACAAATAAATTCATCAAAATTCACCCCTCTGCCCAATCACTCTTAAATTGGGGGTGGGTGGTAGCCTCCACCCATTAGGCACTATCTACCAGCCCACCCCACTCCTTTGGGGCAGATCCACTTTCTGCCCCCAATCTGCCCCAAAGACACCCAAACTTCAAAAATTCTCAAAAAATCAGCCCTCTGCCCAATCCCCCTGAAATTGGGGTGGTAGCCTCCACCCATTAGGCACTACCACCCCACCCCATTATTTTGGGGCAGATCCACTTTCTGCCCCCCAAACTGCCCCAAAGTCACTAAAACTTCAAAAATTCTCAAAAAATCAGCCCTTTGTCCAAACCCCCTGAAATTGGGGTGGTAGCCTCCACCCATTAGGCACTACCACCCCACCCCACTATTCTGCCCCAGGCCCCACTTTCTGCCCCAATATGCCCCAATCTGCCCCAAAGACATGAAATTTTCAAAAATTTAACAAAAATCAGCCCTTTGCCCAATCCCCCTGAAATTGGGGTGGTAGCCTGCACCCATTAGGCACTACCACCCCACCCCACTCCTTTTGCCCAGATCCCATGCTATGCCCCCGAACTGGCCCAAAGTCACTAAAACTTTAAAAAATCACCAAAAATCAACCGTGAACCGAATCACCCGAATTTTTCATTCCCGAAATTCGGGTGATTCGGCTCGTGCCCGAAAAATATCGGGGGACATCGGGGGTGATTCGGTTCAGCCCCGAATCACCCGAAATTGTTCGTTTCGGGCACAGTTCGTTCAGTGCCCGAAATTTTTTGCACATCCCTACCAGACACCACACTGAAGCATCTGTGGTAGATAAATTGTGGCTGCTGTCTTAGGGGGTGGTTTGGGGGCAGATAGATCTGATTCATGGGGCGCAGTAAATGACATCTTCCACAGTGCTATGAGGGAGGAAAACACAGGGCAACAGGAGCCTAGATGTGTTGAAGCTTTGCTCTCAGTATGGGCAGAGGGAAGCTTCTCTCCCCTTTCTCCAAAAATCATTTTAGCTGCCAAAAATATGTCCCTGAGGGCTGTGTGACCCTCAAGGATACATTTCTGACAGCATAAAAGGACTTTGGATGAAAGGATAAATTTTTTCTTCCTTACTCCTCACATGTGCTGGGCTGCGTGCAGTGCAGCTAGGCTCCTGCCACTCTGTGAGGGTGGAGCTCTTATTCCACGCTTGTAGTGTTGTGGAAGATGCTGGCCACTGTCAGCAGACAGAAAAGGCTTCTGCACAAGTAGCAGCTCCATCAGGAGCAAGGTCCCCATCGTTCCTACCAGGAGCTCCATAACCTCAAGCCCAAAAGGGTGTGCACACCAGCAATAGGATGGGTGCCAGGCAGCCCTGGATTAACCATTAAGCAAAATAAGTACATGCTTAGGGCATAAAGGGAAGGGGGGCACCACAGAGTTTCCCCCCTAGCTATCATGCCCTTAACTCTTTCACTGAACATAAGAATAGCCCTACTGGATCAGGCCCAAGGCCCATCTAGTCCAGCATCCTGTTTCACACAGTGGCCCAGCAGATGCTGCTGGAAGCCCACAGGCAGGAGTTGAGGGCATGCCTTCCCTCCTGCTGTTACTCCCCTGCAACTGGTACTCAGGGGCATCCTGCCTTTGAGGCTGGAGGTGGCCTATAGCCTTCCGACTAGTAGCCGTTGATAGACCTCTCCTCCATGAAGTTATCCAAACCCCTCTTAAAGTCATCCAGGTTGTTGGCTGTCACCACATCTTGTGGCAGAGAATTCCACAAGTTGATTATGCGTTGTGTGAAAAAGTACTTCCGTTTGTTGGTCCTAGATTTCCCGGCAATCAGTTTCATGGGATGACCCCTGGTTCTAATGTTATATGAGAGGGAGAAGAATTTCTCACTATCCACCTTCTCCACACCATGCAGATTTTACAGAGCTCTATCAGGTCTCCCAGCAGTTGTCTTTTTTCTAAACTAAATAGCCCCAGGTGTTGTAGCCTTGCCTCATAAGGAAGGTGGTCTAGGCCTCTGATCATTCTGGTTGCCCTCTTCTGCACCTTTTCCAGTTCTACAATGTCTTTTTTAGATGTGGTGACCAGAATTGTACTCAGTACTCCAGGTGTGGCCGCACCATCATTTTGTATAAGGGCATTATAATATTAGCAGTTTTATCTTCAATCCCCTTCCTAACATGGAATTAGCCTTTTTCATAGCTACTGCACATCGAGTCGACACTTTCAACAAGCTATCCACCACTACCCCAAGATCCCTCTCCTGGTAAGTCACCAACAGCTCAGATCCCATCAGCGTATACTTGAAGTTGGGATTTTTCATCCCAATGTGCATCACTTTACACTTGCCAACACTGAATTGCATTTGCCATTTTGTCATCCACTCCCCCAGTTTGGAGAGATCCTTTTGGAGCTCCTCACAATCAGTTTTGGATTTCACTACTCAAAAGAGTTTGGTATCTGCAAATTTGGCCACCTTGTTGCTTATCCCTACTTCTAGATCATTCATGAATAAATTAAAAAGCACCAGTCCCAGTACTGATCCCTGGGGGACCTCACTTCTTACTTCCCTTCATTGTGAAAACTCTCCATGTACACCTACCCTCTGTTTCCTGTCCTTCAACCACTTAACAATCCACACATGTACTTGTCCCCTTATCCCATGACTGTTAAGTTTTCTCAGGAGTCTTTGATGAGGAACTTTGTTGAAAGCTTTTTGGAAATCCAGGTATACTATGTTAACTGGATCACCTTGATCCACACACTTGTTGACACTCTCAAAGAACTCCAAAAGGTTGGTGAGGCAAGATTTACCTTTGCAGAAGACATACTGGTTCACTCCCAGCAGGGCCTGTTCTTCTATGTGCTTTACAATTTTATCCTTGAGCATGCTTTCCAGCAATTTCTCTGGAACGGACATTAAGCTAACCAGCCTGTAATTTCCTGGATCGCCCCTGGATCCCTTTTTGAAAATTGGTGTTACATTTGCTACTTTCCAGTCCTCTAGAACAGAGCCTGATTGCAGGGATAAGTTATATATTTCGGCAAGGAGGTTGGCAATTTCACATTTGAGTTCTTTGAGGACTCTTGGATGGATGCCATCTGGCCCTGGCGATTTGTCAGTTTTCAGTTTCCCCAGACACAGGGGCGTAACTATAATAGGGCAAGGGGAGACAGTTGTCTGGGGGCCCACTGCCTTGGGGGGCCCACAGAGGCAAGTCACATGACTGACTCCCCCAGCCTCGCACCCGCCCAGGCTTCTTTCAGTTGTATCCATCCTCCGAAATTGATGTGAGTGTTAAGACCTGGAGCTACCAGAACAGCATGTCTTTCTGTAGTAGTACCCTTAAATGACTTGCATCGTCCACAATTTACAAAACCTTTTAAAAATAATTTAGGATGATGTTCTATTGTGGCACATAGGTTATACACAAACACACCTCACTGAAGCTCAGCTCATGAAGTAAAGAAATCATAATTGAGGCTGAATAGTGTAACAAAAAGCATAGTAATTACTATGCTTTTTGTTACCACTATTCAGCCTCAATTAAGATTTCTTTACTTCATGAGCTGAGCTTCAGTGAGGTGGGGCCCATTTTAAAATCTTGTCTCCGGGCCCACTTCAACCTTGCTACGCCCCTGCCCAGACAGTTTAGATAATCTTTTGTCACTACTATCTGACTCAGTTCTTTAGCCTCCATCCTCAAAAAGCCTGGTTCAGGAACAGGTATACGCTCCGTATATCCTCTGCCGTGAAGACAGATGCAAAGAATTCATTCAGCTTCTCTGCAACCTCCATATCCTCCTTAATAATCCCTTTCACTCCCTCATTTTCTAATGGTCCAACTACCTCCCTGGCAGGTTTCCTGCTTCTGATGTATTTAAAGAAGTTTTTGTTATTCCCCTTGATGCTTTTAGCTAAATGTTCCTCAAACTCTCTTTTCGCCTCCCTTATTGTCACCTTGCATTTCTTTTGCCACCTTGCATTTCACTGCCACACTCAACTTTAGTCGCTTTTTTGTAATTGTTTTTATCTGCTGTGTTCGACTTTACTCTGCATTGTTAAAAAAAAGTTTTCTTTGGCTCGGTAAGCGACTAAAGTTTCAAGAAACTAATAACTATGTATCTGAAGTAAAGTCATTGATTTGCGAAAGATTACTGTAAAGAGCAGTACAAAATATTGATAAAACTTCACGTAAAAGATGATCGTATGTTATGATATCTGATCTTGAAGATGAAATATTTTTCTTAATCATTCCTTCTATTGTGGCTATTTATAAGAAACTAGCAATTTTCAGCCCGTTAGATTAACGGGTGCTAGTAGACCACCCCGGCCCCCCCAAGTGTGGCCGCCAGCGAGCCCAGTCCTTCCCAGTATGCCCCGCCACCTTCGGCCTCCCCATTCTGGCTTCCCCCGCCGCCTCGGCTGTACCTATAGCTCCGCCGCCTCCTCGCCCGTACTCCCTTGGCGGCGGCCACCGCCGCCATCGGGGGCCAGTCGGCCTGCCGCGGCCGCCACTGCCTCACCCGCACTTGTGCCACCGCCATCGGGGCCAGTCGCCCGCCGCGGCCACCGCCGCCTCACCCACATTCTCGGCGTGGCGGCGGCGGCCGCCATCAGGGCCAGTCGCCCCGCCGCAGCCACCGCCACCTCTGGCCTCCACCGCGGCTCCGCCGCCGCCTCCGCCTCGCCAGCACTCTTTTCCCATTGGCGGCGGCCGCTTCTCCTAGGCCGCCACTTCCCCTGTTCCAACATGGCTGCCCGTGTCTGGGCGGCCGTGTCTTTTTGGGCCGATAACGGCCCAAAAAGACACGGGCCGCACGGCCGCACACATTAGCTTTTTATGGTATAGGATTATAGGCAGTGGAACTGTTGTGTTTTTCCTTAAAAAATCTAAAAGATTTTACTTATTTATAAGTAAATAATTTGTTTGAGTCTTAATGTCTTGTCATTTAAGCAATGGAGGGGGCCGAAGGGGGGGGCACCATTGTTGGGCTGTGCTTAGGGCATCAGTTGCCCTTAATCCGGCCCTGGTGCCAGGAAGGGCTATACAGCAAGGTGAAGAATACAGCAACACCTTGACCAGGAAGGGGTGGAGAACAGACAAGGGTCCATTCAAGTCTGGCCTTAAAGAGACCAGTGGTGAGACTCTGAAGGGAGGTGAGAGAAGAGAAAGCAGATCAGGAGGAGTTTTGGTTTGGCCTTATAAGGAGAGACAGTGAGGCATCTGGAGAGGGTGAGGGGTGGGAAGTCACTCCCAGTCCAGTTGCTGCAGATGTGAGCCTCCACTTCATACTTTGGCTGTGAAGTAACATGACAGACTGTGCAGGGTGTGGCACCTGTGTAACTTCAAAAGGGGATATAAATTATTTTGTTTCATAGCCTACAGCCTCTGCCTGCTTTCTAAAGAGATGGATTTAATGGGGTGGGGGTGGGGTGGCTTCTGATGTTGAACTTGGGGAGAGGAGACCATGATAGGCCCAATTCACTGGGAGGAGCTCCTACATCAAGTTATTTAGTATGAAGTGATACCACTTGGGTTTTCTATCCCAGGCATCAAAATCTTTTGGGGCAGCTTAATTCAGAAGCACACCTGTGTCTGTGCAATATCCTTTCCCTTTTGCAAGGTAAATGCTCCAAAAACTATAACGCAGCTTTAGAAGATTGTGATCAGATTTACTCAAGTATAAATACAAGCACTGACATTTATACAAGCAAACAAGTAAGGGCAGGTCTTCCCTTGATTTTTTTTTTTTTTAATTATCAGCTATGTCAATTTGTGTATGTTACTCTGTTTGAACCACCCACTCAACTATTTATAACTGTTTACAGAAAACAAGTCTACCCTGGATACAAAAGGGTATTAACCTGACGCCAAGCAGCAAATACAGCATGCATGTCCCTTCTACTCTGTTCCCTCTCCTCTCCCTGAATCCTCCCTCTGCTCCAGCCTCCAAGACATCAGCTACAACTCCACTCTGTGAGGTGCCCCCTTTAATGAACTACCTTTTTTAAAAGAAAAAAAGGGGGGGGGAGCAGAGCTCCCAGCTTCAGACACCAGCACTTCTATTTGTTCCTTTGAATTAACTTTTTTCCGACCATGAAAAAGAGCAGAGGTCCCAAATTCAGACTCCAGCATCCAATTTGTTCCATTTACTACTACTACTATTACTATTTATATACTGCTTTTCAACAAAAGTTTCCAAAGCAGTTTGCATAGATAAATAAATAAATGAATGAATAAGATGGTTCCCTGTCCCAAAAGGCTCACAATCCAAAAAGAAACACAAGGTAGACACCAGCAACAGCCACTGGAGGGATGCTGTGCTGGGGATGGATAGGGCCAGTTGCTCTCCCTCCGCTAAATAGAAGATAATCGCCACTTTGAAGGTTGCCTCTTTGCTCAGTTAGCAGGCATCACTGTTTTAAATAAACCTGCCCCAGATTCACAGACCTCAAATACTTCAGTTTGTTCCCCTTGAACTGCTTTTTTCCCCTTTTTAATACTTTAAGCAATGAGATCCCAGCACTGCTGGGTTTTGTTTTTCCTTTTGACAAGCTGTTTTACCCCCCCTGACCATACAATAATGCAAAAAGATCCCCGAGTCAAACACCAACTTGTTCCATGCTGGAGAACTGCTTTTTGTAGCCTCTCGCAAACCTTCAGGCAAATAGGCCTCATATTCACAGGCTCCTTTTGTTTCTTGCTCTTCGCCCGATTCAGATATTATGCTGTATGGGTGTACAGATGTCTGTGCACTTGTACACATTTCCTGTGCGAATGACTGCGCCTTGCTGTTTTCATTTTAGAAGTGAACCTGGATACACGCCCATCAGATGGTGTACTTCTGTACCTGCTTTCAGCATAACCTGTGAATGACCATACCTGTGTACAGACCTGTACCTGTGTACACTTGTTGTATGAGTATTGGACATAATGTGTTAATGGGCCAGACGCAGCCAGTAACTTTCTGCAGCCAGACGCCAGCAAAAAGCACAAGCAACACCCCATTTCCCCGCTGCGCGCCAACTTCGAACAGAAGAGGCACGAAGCTGCTTGAGTCTCGCGAGACATCCGGCCGGGATGTGACATGTGAGTGAATCGTGCTTCTCTCCGCCTCCTTTTCCAGGAGCGTCACGGCAGCGCGGGAACGAGAAAATCGAACTGTGCTGCCGTTGGGGCGGGTGGGGGGAGGAGCAAGTTGCTGCTGCCGCCGCCGCTGCCAGAGAAGAATCCGAGTGAGTCCGTTTGTGTCTCTCCCCCCCGCCCCCGCCGCCTCGCGGCAGCACGGCAAGCAGGTATACAGAGACGGCGCTTCCGCGGTGTGGGAGGCGAGGGGAGTCCCACAGTAGGTGGCAGCCACCGGCAGTCCTGAGGAGTGGGCGGGTGGGCGCTGAAGCGCGAGGGGCCTGCTCCGCCACCTATCCCCCCCCCCCAAAAAAAACTTGCCCTCTCCCCACTAGGCGGCTTACGGCGTCCCCGGCGAGTGGCTGAAGACCAGGCTGGGCACACCGTGGGAAGAGAGCGAGGGGAGAGCTCAGCACATCTGTGCTGAAGTCGTGGGCAGAGAGAGAGAGAGAGAGGCTGTCAACCGGAGCAGCGTCTGTCTGGGGGCCCGTAGCCGCCGGCTTTGAAAGGGGCTTCCATGATGGCTTCCCTGTTGTGGTCGGTGGGGGTCCCATTTTCAAGCCCCCGGGCACTGCGGGCCTCGAAGAGTAGCCCTTCATCATCCAGCTTCTGTGTAGCTGCTTCTTTGCTCGCTCCGCCCGCCCAGTCAAGTCTCCTTTGACATCCCAGCAGGCGCTTATCTCAGTTTAAAACGAAATACGTGGGTCAGACTGTGACACAGAAGATCTGTGATTGGTTAGCATCACGCTCTTGTGCCTCGCTTTCTTTAATAAAGTGCACCCTCATCTGGCTGCCAGTTTCTTTAGAGCCGTAACCTTCCTTCCCCTTGCCGGGGTGTTTGCCCTGTGGGTGGGGGGAAATATCGCCTCCCCTCTACACTGCTGCCTAGTTTGAAGCTTGTTCATTGCATTTTATTTTAGCTGGCGATTGGAGGATCTCAGGCAGCCATGCATGCTGCTTGTCCCTGCTTCCTTGCTTTTTGGTATACTGTCATCAGGCCTTGGGGTGCCTAGAAGTCTGCTGCTATCTCTTTTAAAAATAGCATTTTAATGGCAACAGTGAATATGTTCAACACTCCTCGCTTAACTTCTATCCCCTTTGCTTAGCCCCCCATGAGGTAGTAGAAGCAGTTGTATTTATGGTGTGGTGACTAGCTACTTCATAACATTTCACTGTAAAGGGGATCCTAAATGCTTCAGAACAATGTTTGCAATTGTACTGTTGATTCTAGTTATCAGTCCGCAGTTTAGAGAAGTTGTAGACTTAAAATGTTGCAGTCGTTGATATTGGAAAGAGCACTGGCTATGAAATCTTTCTGTTGGCTTTGAGAAGAGGTGCTCTTCCATTGAACTCAGTTGGGTTTGCTTCTGAGTAAACAGGCATAGGATTAGGCTGGGACTTGCAAGTTCTGCAGCTTATTTTCTATTATTATACCATCCACGTGTATGGCATCTTGTAAAGTATGAGAAGATTAGTCCCTTCCCCAAGAGGCTTGCAATCTAGAAAACCACACAAGAGGAAGGGAAGCGAGCAGAAGGCAATTGATGCAGAAATGGGAAAGTAATAAAGGCATGGTAGGTGGGAAGAATATGCAGTTATTGTAGCTGCACTTAACCAACTGAGAGGCATTTATAATAAGCCAGTTTTGCCTTGGAAGAATTATCACACAGGTTATCCCAAGTGTGTTTCCCCCCTAGAAAATCTCAAATATGACATCAAACTCCACCAAAGAGATGAATATCGGCAAGTGGGGATTAAAATCTGGAGATTCCAAATCTGAAACCGAGTTGCAGCTATATAAGAGAGAAAATGCAACCTTGAAAAAATCTTTGGAAGAAATCCTTAAGGGCAAAAGCAAAATGACACCTGAAGAAAGGAAAAGACTTCTGGAGGTAAAATCTTAAAACTATGTGTGTAACTGCTGATTTTAATGAGATCGCTTAAACTCTGGCAAATTTTGAGGGGTTTTTGTTTTGCCTTTTTAATTGAAATTGGAATCCTTATATTGAACCATTGAAGTCCAAATAGACAACCACAAAGGCTTTTTGTTTAACAAGCCCTTTGGGAATTTCCAAAAGGATTGATGTATAGAGCTTGCTCCTTCACAGTTTGGGGACATCTACTCTCCCAGGATGTGTCTGTGAATAGTGGTGTGCACACAGTGATCCTGATTAGGAGCTCATAGCATCATAATGTGTATATTAGAAGCAAGTCCTGATGTTTTTAATAGAACTTGCTTCCAGGTAAGTTGCATAGGATTGCAATTTTGGTGTGTAAAATTGGGCCTTGGCTGTTTAGTGTGTCATGTGGCTGCACAAGAATCAAATCAATCTTTCTCTGTGGTATCAGCTGTCATGCATGTTATCAGAGTGGAGAGCAGGAGCTTCCAGATGTGTAAGATTGATCCTTCCAGTGTAAGAATGATTTGGTTCTTTATTACAAAACACTTCTGGCCTTGTTGCATCTTTCCCCAAGCATAGTTGCTTTTTCTCTTATGCTGTTCTGAATAGTGGCAAAAATGGTGACGCTTCAAATGATCCTAGTTATGCTAAGAGCTTTGTACTTCCATACACACAACTGAAGTCAGGGTGACCCTGATGTTGACCCTTTTAAAAATTATTTTTAATCTGTATGGTATCATTCAAGCACACAAAAGCTGTTGGTAGCTGTGTTTAGAAAAAATCCAAAAGCCATACTTAACTCTCAAGTTTGTCATATACTAGGTCCTAATAAAGGTATTACTAGACCAGCTTTATGGTGGCCCTCATGGTGGAGGATGGAGAATGAATTTGCCCCAGAAAATGTTCACTGAGCATTCTTATTACTGCAAGCTTCAGGGTAGCAAATTCAACTTAACTGTTTTTTACTATTCTTCCTGTTCAGATAGCCTTTTAGCAGATTTCTTTTGCACGTGTGCCCTTGAGTGTTATTCCTCGATACACAATACAAGTGTTATCTTCAAAAACTAGTTAGAGATCCAAAAGATCAGTAGGAATTGGACAATACACCTCTTAGCTTTCTGAATGCAAACTGTGCAATAGGGATGTGCACGAACCGGTTCGGAGGCCATGTTAGAGGCCTCTGATCCCGTCCGGCGGTCTGGCACTGAGGGGGGTCTACCTTTTTTTTTACAAAAAAAAGTTTTACAGTCACAGAGACTCCCTTATTTGAAATGAGAACTTCATTAGAGTCCTGAAGTTGGTGTTTAAGAACTTTCCAGATCAAAGTGATCTTCATAAAACAGAACTTCAGGCACTCTTGTTGCTAACAGTTGTGGCCTAGCTGTCTCTGTGCCTTAAAACCTCTAATTTTACCATGCTGCCTCCTAATGGTTGCTAGTGTGACTGACCTGTACACTTGGGAATATTTGATTTCAAACTGGTCTGGCTTATTTCTACAATAAAATACCTGCTTTTGTTTCATATAGAAAATACTTGCCCTTGAAACTGAAAACGAAAAAACAAAGAAAGAATTCCAGCTCCTGAAAGACAAGCTGAAGAGCAGAAGCAAAAATAATGAGGTTGCTAGTCTATTTGGTCAGCTAGAAGAGAAAACAAAGGAAATAGCGAAGAGAGAACAGCTACTTACGTCTCTCTCAGAAGAGGTGGATCGTTTGAAAAACCAATTATCTGCAGTTACTACAAAATGTGCAGAACTTGAAAATAGAGCTAGTAATCTCCAGATTTCCCAGGTAAAATTTCATCAGTTTAAGGATTACATTATGTGAGTTTCTGTAGTCTTCCCACCCAGCCATCCCTCTAGCACTGCTCTGCAGTACTGATGAGCAAGCTATTCCCACCTGTTCAGAATGATGTTGATTCAAATGAGATCATTTAGGCCTTATTTCTGAGCAGGTGTGGCTTATCTTACCTTAAGCTTGGCTCCAGTACAAATTGTGCCCTCAGCCGTGCTCCCTGAGGCTTCTGCTGCAGCCCTCTCTCCCTTGCTGTGAAAAGCAGGGTGATGGGGAGGGTTGCTTGGGGAAGACTGTGGTGATGAATTGAGAACCTTCTGAGTTGGGTCTCTAGTCCTGGCTTTTGCTCACCTATCTATGGTATCTTCTCACTACCATTTTACCCAGTGTTGTCTCAGTGAGTACATTGATTGTCATAGAGGGCAGATATCCTTTTTATTCTGGAGGAATAGCTGTGTTGAAACAAAAAATAAAAAGGAGTCTTGTGGCCCCTGCTTAAGCTCTTGTGATTAGAGCCCACTTTGTTCAAATACATGAGGGGTATCATCTGTTGAGAGATCTCTCTGTAAAGAGCGGGGGCCCAAAAGGCATGAAACAAGAGATGCAGTCAGATATTTCTTTGCAAACTCAAATGTATACTCAGTATATGGCAGTTTCCTATGTTCCTATACAAGATAAACCCAGTGATCCTTCACAACAGTAGTAACTGTTAGCATAAAAGTGTTCTGTCATCACCAGTTACTGTTGTGAGTAGTCACTGTACTTAGCTTGCATATTTAAAAAAACAACTTTTAATTTTAAAAGTGCTACAAGTTTCTTTTTTACATGATCACTAAGTAGCTGCTAGTTGCTTTTTACACATTCATGAGATTGAAGGAAAATGATGAAAGAAGGAAAGAGTTCCTGTTCAAATTAGCAGGTCCCCCACCCCTCATCTTTCAGAAAGGATCCCACAAATTAACATGGTTGTGTCTCTATACATAGAGGTGAGTGGAGTAAGGGGTTCTCTAGGAACACAAAGATCTGTGAATGATCTGAGCAAGTGCTGCTATCCCTGCTAACTGGACAGGGAACAGCAAATTTCAACTTGGTTTACGAGCCAGCTGTTATTTGTGGCTGCTACCAATCCACACTCTTCCCTCAGATCCTCTTCTGACACACAAGCAGAGGCCTTGGGAGAAAAGTGGGTCTTCTCTCATTTGTATTGAGATTTGAGTGCTGTTCTTACCTTTTCAATAAGGCAGTGGAAATGAGTCCTCTGGGGAGGACAATGGACATCTGTGTGGTGGTGGTGCTGGGTGTCTGAATTACCAGAGGGCTGGGGGCACTGGCCAGCTGGCAACTGGATTTGTAGATGCCCATAACTAGGCAAAGAGGCATATCTTAAAGTAGTGCTATCTAACATTTAGCAGAGTGAGAGCAATTCTCCCTATTCAGCACAGCTCAGCTTCTTTCCAGTAGCTGTTGCTGGGGTCTCCTTTGTGCTTTCTTTAGATGGTGAACCTTTAGGGGCAGGGAACCATTTTCTCTCTCTTTTTGCTTTGTAACAACTAGGGATGTTACATAGCACGAACAGGTTTGGACATCGGGTGGTTCGGAGGCTTGAAGGTGGGGGGGATAATTTTAAGGCTGGGGGCGGGTGCACTTACTCCTCCTTCCGCTTTCTCCCCGCCGGCGCTCCGTTAGTAAATGCTCTGGCAGGGCGGCAGCATACCTTCCTGCTGCCCTTTTCCCTCTGGCTGGAAATGCCAGGTGCGTGGGCGCATGCACATCACGCTTGTGTGTGCACACACACACACCTGGCACTTCTGGCCAAAGGGAATGGGGCAGCAGGGAGATATGCTGCTGCCCCGATGGAGCATTTACTAATGGAGTGTAAATTTACTAAACCCTTAAAGTTATTCCCTCCCTGCCTTCGAACTTCCCCCACCCAGTTCCATGCACATCCCTAGTAACAACAAGAATTTTTGTTGAAAAGTGTAGTACATAAAAGTTTTAATGAGATATTAAGTCTTCTGTTAAAAAATCCTCCCTAGAAGCTTTTAAATTCCATGTATTTCAATCAAGGCAAGTAATTTTAAACTTTCTGGAGTGGTTTGCTAGTGTAGTCAAGGTTAGTTCCAGTATAACAATCTCAAGTTGACCTCAGATTCACAGTGTTCCAAAGAATTATGTGCGATACAGTAGAACCTCCGTATTTGCAGGGGTTCCGTTCTCTGCTGCTACCATGAATACGGAGACAATGGGGCAATGGGATTGCGGGCCTCCAAATGGGTGGGGGAATGGCCCCCAAAATTGGGGTGTATGTAGTAGCTTACCATGGAGCAGCACAGCAATGCCCCCTGATAGCAAAAAACCATAAGATTTTTTTCTTTTGTCTTTTTTTCCTGCAAAAAGCCATTTTGAAGCTCCAAAATCTTTTCCAGCCACCCCCAACTCACAGATGTGCAAAAATTAACCCCTTCATTGCCATTTAAAAAAAACAACAAATATTGAGGTTGGGTCCCAATTCCCCCGAACACAGATACAGTGGTCCCTCGACTTACAAACTACTCGACATAAGTATTTTTCGAGTTACAAACGGCAGTTTTAGATCCGGTTTTAGATGGGGTTTCCTCGACTTACAAATTTTTAGATGGGGTTTCCTCGACTTACAAATTTTTAGATGGGGTTTCCTCGACTTACAAATTTTTAGATGGGGTTTCCTTGACTTGCCTGCCTGTTTACTGCCTGTTTATTCTTGAAAAGAAATGTTCCTGTGCAGTTTGCAAGCCTTACTGGGGGTCTGGGTCTTTTTTCTAGGCTCCGGAACGCATTAATCCGTTCCCAATGCATTCCTATGGGAAACCGCTTTTCGACTTACGAATTTTTCGACTTACAAATGTGCATTCGGAACGGATTAATTTCGTAAGTAGAGGGACCACTGTATGTGAAACTGCAGGTATGGAGCTGGTGATTAGCGAGGTTCTCCTGTATTCCTTGTGTTTAATATAAGTAGAAGTGAATCTAGATTTTATTTACACTTGTCAATGGACCATAGCACAATAAAAATAGATACAAAATAGAAATAACATCACACAAGTTCAAACTAAAGCAAGCAATAATAAAATACAATTAAAACCAATAAAAGCACAGCACAAGGAATGAAATAACTGCACAAACTCAAATTAAAGCCACAGCTTAAGTTTCAGAAATAGAAAAGGGGTGGTGGTGGATAAGTGGGTTGTGAGCTTTCTTGAACATCCTTTCCCAGACAACTTATGGGCTGTTGAGTCATAATATCTTCCATCCAAGAGAGGTTCGTGGCTGCCATCACTTTGAATTATACTTCCTGTGCCTTACCAACATGCAGACTCCATATCAGCTGTGACAGTAGCTGCAACTGATGCACATGAGCTGGCTGTGTGTCTGCGGGGCAAGGTGGGAATTTTTTGTTTTTTTCACCTTTTTTTTACGCTGCAGAACTGTAGCCTTGTGTACTTGAGCTTAAAAGATACTTTTAGCAATGACCATCCTCTATAATAAAAGCCTTGGGTGTGTGCCCGTGTCTCCCACGGCTGTTCTGGGCATGCGTGGAGCGCATGCCCAGAACGTCCGAGGGAGATACAGCCGCAGGCACCAGGCGGCCATGTTGGCTCCCGGGCCGGGTGGAAGAGAAGCAGGGAATGGGGAGGGCAGATGCGGCAGCGGCGGGAACGGCCCTGCCACTGAAACGGCTGCGGGCACCGGGAGGAGGAGAAGCGTGGACCAGGAAGGGCAGAGGCGCCAGCGGCGGGACCAGTCCTGCCGCTAAAACGGCCACGGGCACCGGGAAGAGGAGAAGCAGGGACCAGGGAAGGCAGATGTGGCAGCGGCGGGACCGGCCCTGCTGCTAAAACGGCCACGGGCACCGGGAGGAGGAGAAGCGGGGAACGGGGAGGGCAGATGCGGCAGCGGCGGGAACGGCCCTGCCACTGAAACGGCCGCGGGCACCGGGAGGAGGAGAAGCGTGGACCAGGGAGGGCAGAGGCGCCAGCGGCGGGACCGGCCCTGCCGCTAAAACGGCCACGGGCACCGGGAAGAGGAGAAGCGGGGACTGGGGAGGGCAGAGGTGGCAGCGGTGGGAATGGCCCTGCTGCTAAAACGGCCACGGGCACCGGGAGGAGGAGAAGCGGGGACCGGGGAGGGCAGAGGCGGCAGCGGCGGGACCAGCCCTGCCGCTGGGAAATACGTGGTGGGCCCAGCCGGGAAGAGAAGGACGCGATGCGGCCAGAGGAGGCGGAGATAGCTGGCCCCAAAGGTCTACTAGCGCCCATTATTTTAATGGGCTTAAAATCACTAGTAGTAGTATAAAATGTTTTAAAGCATTTGATATCCCATTTTTATTGGGGTGTGTGAAGAATTCTGTATTAGGAAGCAAAGGTGACCCCTTGATAGTTTGAGCTGGAGTCTGGCTCAAGGCTTCTGGCTTGTTCCCTAGCAACCAAGCTCTAGTGCTGAAGCTGCTGCATTGTGGTGTGGTTGTGTTCTGCTCCGAAAGCAAGTGCTAGAGTAGACCAAACATGGAAAAGTATACCCCTTCTACACAGCTTTTACTAACTGCATTACTAAAGCACTTCTAATCCTAAAAATCCAGTTCTGGGCATCTCTAGTGCAAACTAATACGTTTTTAGTAATTCATAGTTCAAGAAAGCTGTCTGAGTAAATCTAGTTCTTTGAGGGCTTTTGAATTGAGATGGAATATTGTAGAGAATTTTTATAGCAGTACCACTTAAAGTAGGTAGGTGGCAACAGAATAAGTTATAAAAAGAGCAACAAGCTTATTGTATGTGTTCTTGGTAATCTGTCACCTGCAGAAACAAAAATTAGTCCTGTTCTTGTAGTTCCCAGTACTCTAATAATGGGTTAGTAACTAATTTTGCATGCAGTGTGCCATAGCGGAATATTACTAATCAAGACAGTGGCCACAATTTAAGATAGAGTTAAATGCACTTTGACCCACTGATTTCAACAGACTTGAGTATGTCTGTGTTGAATTATAGCCAGAGTGTGGGCAAATACTAAAAATGCTGCTTAAAGTTGATCATACATGAAGTAGTAAGTCCCAGCGTTATATGGGTGTGGAGAAAAACTTCTACTGACACACAATATACCCCTTGTTGTAGAATTGGGTTTAATATTCTGGAGGGCTTCCTGTGACATTTTATGTGTGGTTTCTTCCCCTGGTTAAGATAAATCTTATTCCTCAGATCTGAAAAGTAGAGCCTGGCAAATTATGGTCACAGCATAAATAAATGTATAGTCTCTGATGGGAATATTGTCCCTGATACCTACAGTACTTTAGCAGGAGCAGCTATCAGTAGTTCTCTCGAACAGGGGTCCCCAACCTTTTAAAACAAATATACCCCTTCTATTGCAAACATTCAGCTTAGGTACTCATACAAGAAAGTGTGTATGATAAACTTAAACCCAATATTAAACCCAGTTCCAAGTTATGAGGCAGGCTAGTTCAGGCATTGGTTCGTATCCAGACTAGGTTACTCATGAATATTCCACTGAAATTAGTGGGGCAAGTAAAATTGTCCCATTAATTTCAGTAAGACTGCTTATGAGTAACTTAATCTAGATGTAAACCAGCGACCGGAGTAGCTGTTTTCAGAACTTCGTGTGTGTATGTATTTAAGAGTTACAGTTAGGAAGAAGGGCTACTCCAGTCACTGGCTCACATCTACAGTTACTCATAAGCAGTCTTACTGAAATTAAATGGGATTATGTACTATTAATTTGAATGGCAGTACTCTGCTAACTTTCTGAAGCCTGTCAGTCAGGCTGAAGGGAGGGGTACTGAGGATCACGTCAAGCTAACAATCCTCATAGGAAACAAATAGTGTAGGGAGGCAGGAGGGGCCTTGAGTACCCCCTGAGAGCCTTTCAGGTACCTCTAAGTTTACCAGTACCCCATTTAGAATCCTTGCCTTAGAACAGGCCTGCTCAGCTTAGGCTCCCCAGCTGTTTTTGGACTACAAGTCCCATAATCCCCAGCCACAGTAGCCAATAGCCAGGGATTATGGGAGTTGTAGGCCAGCATCTGCAGGAGGGCTGAAGTTGAGCTGGCCTGCCCTAGAACATCAATAACGCCTCTTCTTTAAAGGTGACAAAACCTGCAAATCTTTTGCCCCATAGCAGATTATACATTCCTGTCTTGAATGCAGAACTCTGTTATATAATGGTTCAACATGGGCAGTTTGCAATAAACTATAAGAAGAAACTGATAATTCTTCAGCAGAAATTTGATCTGGAAGGCACAGAGTACTGCAATGGTTTGAAAAATGATAGAAGTGTACCCATTACATTGAGCACACGTACTTAGAAACATGTATTCCATAAGGACGTTGTGTTTCCTTCTGCTCTGCAAAAAGTGCCATGTGTTCCCATCTGATGAAATAGAATACTAATAAATTCTTGTTTGTTACTTAGGAAGCTGCTGCAGTCTGTTCTGGATCACCAAGAAATGTAAATGAAGTTGAAATCTGCCTGAAAGATGTAAGAAATAAATTAATGTAATAAAAAACAATGGGCAGTATCCACAGTGACGCTCACACAATGAGCTGCTCCGCAAAGTTGCGCTTCCACTAGCAGAAGAAGAAATTCTGCATTTTGTGCAAGGTTCCCCATCTGCGCATGTAAGAGCTTCTGCAAGAGGTGGTGCAAGGAGTTCTTCATTGGCACGCACATGGTCTTGTGCAGGGGGGGTTGGAACAGGGGTGAACTTAGTGCTCAGTTGTTGCACCATGTCCTTTCGCTAGCCCAAAGCATTCACATTAGCTCATGTTACCCACTTTGTGTATATACTTCAGGGAAAAAGAACTAAATATAGACAAATCAGTGTGATCTGTTGCATATTTACTCAGAAATAAACCCCACTGACCTGAATGGAGCTTAGTTTCAAAGGTGTGTAGGAGTGCAGCCTGGGGATGTGCACGAATATCTTCGGCGTCGGCAGGGGTAGTACTTTAAGGGCGGGGGAGGGTGTACTCACCCCTCCCGTCGCATTTCCCCCGCTGGCGTTCTAAGCCCCTCGGGGCGGCAGCGTTCCTCCCTGTTTCCCCCATCGGCCGGAAGTGGCCAGAAGTAGCGAGTGCGCGTGCACCTGTTGCGTGCGTGTGCCCGTCTGCCATGCGCATGCACGCTCGCTACTTCCAGCCAACGGGGGAAACAGGGCAGCAAAGAGGAATGTTGTCGCCCCGAGGGGCTTAAAGATAACAGAGCACTGACGGGGGAAATGTAGCGAGAGGGGTGAGTACACCCTCCCCCGCCCTTAAAGTACTACCCTCGCCAGTGCCAAAAAAACCCCAGCACCGAAACGTTTCGGAGGCCTTTATAATGGCCTCCGAAATGTTTCGGGCACATGCCTAGTACAGTCTTCATGCAGTAAACTTAAGGTCATAAGAAACTGAAGAGCTCTGCTGGATCAGACTAAGAGCTATCTAGTCAGCACCCTGTTTCCAGCAGTGGCTAGCCAGACGTTATGGTCTCCCCAGGGCCAGAGGCAGGGCATCTGAAGAGGGCTAATACTGAAGAGTTCTGCAGTACAGCAGACTAACAAGCTGTGCTCATATGGCTAAAATGTAACAATTCAGGCAAGCAAACTTGCCCAGTCAAACACGATAAATGTATGAAGATGAAAATCCTGCATTAATATGTGATCTGCCATCAACAAATTTGCCGCTGTTGTCCTATGACACAAATTGAGCAGTTTATCCACCGAGTTGGTTTAACTCCTTATTACAGACTTGTATCTGTCTATAAGATTTATTCAGTGAGCGCAAGTGGAGAAAACCTCGACTCGAATCCGACAGATTACAACACAGAGCACATTTAAAGAGCACATTTGCTCAGGCAATATGTGAGGCAAAGAAGCGGTTCTTTTCTGCCCGTATTGCATCTGTGAGCTCACATCCATCGGAGTTGTTCAGGGTTGTGAGGGGGCTAGTATGTGCCCCCTTCCTTGAATCAGAATTTGGAGCCATCAGTTACCTGCTGTGATGTTTTTAATGAATTATTTGCAGACAAAATCTCTCGTATTCGGGCCCTTAGATGGAGACTCCCCAGTTATAGTGGTGCCTGAATTGGAGGTGTCCAGCAACATTTCTTATGTGGTTCGGCTGGGTCAGTTTCAGTTTGTGACTCCTGAGGATGTGGACAAGCAACTGATCTTGATTGGGAAATTTGTTGTTAAACGATTAGAACTTTGGGCCAGTTCAGATGTTACTTGGAACCGTGGTTAAAGTCTGGTTCCGCACAGAGTCCCTGTGTCTAGGGAGTGTGCGCTCTTCCCCTATGAGTCTTGGAAGAATTGTACTTTTGCTTTATGTTGGAATTGAACCAAGATCAGTCATGATGTCCATACCATCTGATCTTGATTTATTCTAATCAAGGTTTGAAGAAGGTTTTGCATCTAGCTTTATTTCAAGCAAGTTCATTAGAATAAACCATGATTAGTTGGTTTGAACAATGTGACCAATCTTGGTTTGTTTCTAAACTAAATGAGAAGTAGACTTCTTTTAAGACTCTCATGTGTGCTTGTGAACATTGCAGGGAACCAAACTTTAACTGCAGTTCTAAGTGATGTCTGAACTGGCCAGATGTATTTTGAGAATTCATGATGTAGGTAGTTGCCTTCAGTTACTGCAAATAATACAGTATGTAAATCTGTAAAGTTTTGTTTCAAAAAGAGTTAACAGCACTTCGGGAAACCTCTAAAATAGTTTGTGGGCACTACTTAAAAATAGTGGCACTGGACTGTTTCAAGTGAGCATTGTTTGCAAGAGATTAGCTAACTGCATCTAAGGATGGTGCATGTATGTGTCCTATCTTTACATGGTTTTCCTGATCTTTTTCTCTTGAAATGGGTTTTTTTGAATGCGGTGTATTTCTGGTACTGTAAAGGATACTGCATGATCTTTTTTAAAGTGTCTTATTAATTTTCTGATTCTCTTCACTGTAAAGGCTTTGGAGAAAAACCAACAGTGGCTGATATATGACCAGCAGCGGGAGGCCTACGTCCATAGCCTTTTGGCAAGAATCTTTGAACTAGAGCAACAGTTAGAAACTTTTAACCAAGAACAAGCAAAAGGAACCATGGCAGAAGGTATTATCTGACTCTTCAAAGTGAACAAAATTCACAGAAGTTATCAAATATTGAAGCTCTTCCAGATTAGTTTTCTGTTTAGCAATGGACGCTTAAAATGATGAAATCTACTTCTCGCTCTTCTGCCTCCCACCCTAGACACTTCCTGGTGTGAAAACTGTTGCATTGGAGAAATGTACTGATCATTGCTTAGCTGCCAGCATCCATTTAGGTTTACTTTTGCTCTTTATCTGGCTTCATATTCTTCGCCTTACAGTTACTCAAGACGTACATGTTAGCTTTTGTAGCAGACACATTCTGTTGTTTCTTGGATCTGCATTTTTAACTTGTTCATTTTTTAAAATAAAGTAAACCTAGGCGGTATGTACTTCCCTTAGAAGTAAAACTTCTACACAGCAGAAAATTCTGGGAAGACTTTTTGATGAAAGTTTACTGGCACTTGCTAACTTGTTTTTGCTTGTGCTGGTTTCTTAGCTTCCATTTAATACCTCATTTTATCAACTTTTTCTGCACAACCCACTCATGAAGCATCCTTCTGTTGTAAGCTGATTATTGCAATAATCGTTCAAGGGTTATGTACTGAGGTTCTGTGAGGAGGTCCCAGTATAAGCTACCCAGTAGTTCTGTCTTCAAAGGTTTTGGGTTCATAAAAACACCTGGAGCTATATAATGGGATTAGCCTTGTATTCAGGGAAGCCTAGTACTTTGGCCCTCCTGCAGATGTTGGAATAGAAGGAGCAGAATCTTGCAGTTACATGCGGGTAAAAGAGAGCCACAGGAAATGCTATCAGGGATACCACCAGTTGGCTGCTTCCAGTAAAGTAAGATGTACTTAGCCCACCTATGAAGCGAATTCATAATTGCCTCTTAAATAAGACATTGTGATTTTTGGCCAACTGTGAAGAGCAAGGCAGAGTCTGGAAGTGTCATTTTTGTTGCCATTTAGAAAACTTATATTTACTATTATTTATATACAGTTTGCCAACAAAGTTCTCAAATTGGTTTACATAAATGGGTATCCTGCCTTCTCTCTGTGTTGTCCAGGGAAACATCTTAGCCTCTTGGCAACCTTGTGTGGTGTTGGGCTTAGAGAGAGAATGGCTTAAGACTCCTCAGTGAGCCTCATGACTGAGTAGGAATCTGAACTCAGATTTCCATTTTAATATATAAATCTCCAGCGCTTTGAGTTGTCTCCTACGTGCATCTTCTGTGAGCAGAAGGCAGTTCCTTTTGAGCAAGGGTGGTGATTTCTCCCCCTCTCCTTCTGTATGTATTTCTCCTGTGCGGCATGTCACTTGTTCCAAATGATTCCCCAGCCCCTGGGAGCAGATTTGCAATCGTCTGAGGGAAGGGGAAATCGGTGAAAATTGCTCCCATCTTGAGTAAATAGAAATGTGTGCTGTATGTGGAACAACAATTTAGGATATAAGCCTCTGGTTACTATAGGCACAGGCCCTACTGGCATTAGGCAGTTCTTTCTGTTGATGCTGGCAGAGGATATCTCGACCAACACTAAACTTAGAAAAAACTCTGACTTGCACTGCAGTCCTGCTCTGCTAAAATTAATAGTTTTGCTTTGGGCTTGGTATCAGTAAGATTGCATCCATGGAATGTGATCATAGAATATTCAAAAGCTGCCCAGATGGGACTCTGCAAGGAGTGTTGCAATGGAATGGCTGAACTGAGATTGTCCTTGGAAGGGGGCCTGTGCTGTCTTATGGATATTAAACTAACATCTCTAGGGAGAGGCTCTTATCACTTCTAGTAACACCAGTATTCAATACATTAATCTGCAGTTGCAAATGACATTAATGTCCATTGCAAATGCAATGGGGAGGAAACCTCATTGAACACAGTATAACTTGCTTCTGAGTAAATATTTATAGGAGGGCTGTAAGTCATATTGATGGAAGTTTCCTGCCATTCAATTCATATTTCTGAGCTGCACTATGCAACTTTGTTAAGCATTTTTGCTGAATTATTCCCCCCCCCTTTCTATTTCATGTCTCTTATCTTCTGATGACTTTCTGAAAGGAGAAAAACAAATATATTATGAACAGATGTTGGCAGCTGCCAGAAACGATCTTGAGGCTGAAAGGCAAACTACAGCCCAGCTGCATTCTGACCTTAATGAATTCAAAAGGAAACATGAGCAGGAGGTGATGAATTTAAATAGCATGCTTCAGTCTCAACAGCAGGGTGACCTGCAGGCTCTTCAGGAGGAAAACCACATCAGAGGACAGATGCTACAGAGGCTTACCTTGGAAAATGAAGTTACCAGAGAAAAACTAGAAGAAGAAAGAAAACGGTCTCAAGTTCTCTTATCTCAGGTCAGTCTGCCATTGTTGCTGCGATTATCTATAATGTTTGCAAGATGCCTCTCTTTCTGAAGGTACATTAGGTCATGTAAAAGACTCTAAAAATAACACTAAAATCACTATCCACCAGTATTATCTCACACAATCAACCAGTAGCAGAAAGGAACAAAACAATTTAAATTAAAAAAAACCTGCAATCACAGGACCAGTGAATACCATAGCCCAGAACCAAAGGGGTAAGAAAAAAATGTCAATAAAAGTAATAAGGGTACACATTAAGGAGAACAAAATAAAGGCAGAACCGCCAGTCTTAATCAAATCAGTTCAGTGTTTCTTCTAATAGGGATTCCCAGACGTTGTGGACTACAACTCCCATCAGCCCTAAGCTAAAGTCATTGTAGCTGGGGATTCTGGGAGTGGTAGTCTACAACATCTGGGAATCCTTGTTAGAGGGAACACTGCTGATCATTTCATGCAATTCCAGTCTTATTGTTGATTTGATTATTTAGATTATAGTGCTACTTCAATATACCCATGATATATGATTTTTAAAAAGATAACAACTCCAATATAGTTAACACTTATGGTGATTAAATGCAAAACCCACGACCCATATTGTTCAGGTAAACTCCTTCCAGAACTTGCATTTAATTCCTTCCAGAAAATTGGACCAGTGATTAAAAACTGTCACATGCAAAATTTTTAAAGAAAAGTCATGATTGAGAGTTTTCTGAAATATCACTTCCAAGAACACTTCATGGTTATTGGCTTTATTCCCTAAAAAGCTAAGCATTTCCTTCCCTGTTCTGTGGACAGAAGTATTGCCGACTAAGCAATATGTGACCAAAAATGAGCTATGTGACCAAAGTGCTCTACTGCTGCACATAGCGCTTATATCTGGAACGTGGTGACTCTTGCATGAACTGAATTCTGCTTCGATCATTTAGAGAAGGCTTGGTGACTAGTGGGATATGTGAAAATTGGAATTAGAATACTGGAAATAAATTTCAATATGAAAAATGGCAGCAACTCTCACTTCTCCACTAGGCATCATGGGAGAAAGCACAGAGGGGTGTGCAGGTTCCTATGGCTGGGAAGAACCCCCAGTACAAAGTACTGCTTCTCCAAATTTGTAGGGCAAAGAGCTTCAGATGCATGCTGCCTTCCTCCTGCCAGCAAATATTGGCAGTAGAGAGCAGCATGCAGGTGTAAGAGCTCTTGGGAGTTTGAGCTGAAAGAAAGACAGCAGCAAGCCTAAAGCAGAGAGCATTGTGCCACCAGTGCTTGTTCTCCAAACCCAAATGATCTATCTTTCTTCTTTCTTCTCGACTACAGTTATATCTGGTGTATTGTGTGGCAGATGTTTGTCTGTAGTCGAAAGTCCCATAATATTTTTACATCTTCATTTTCTTCAACTTTTTCAATTTTATGGTCCCACCAATTCTTGGCTACAGGTAGCTTGTATTTTTTGCAGCAGTTGTTGTTGTTGTTGTTGTTGTTGATGATATTTATATCCCGCTCTTCCTCCAAGGAGCCCAGAGCGGTGTACTAGAAGTGACTGACCCAGAGTCACCCAGCAAGTATCATGGCTGAATGGGGATTTGAACTCGGGGCTCCCCAGTCCTATTCCAGCACTCTAACCACTACACCACACTGGCTCTCAAGCCATACATTATTATACATTATAGCTCTCAAGCTATCCATTACTCTATAATGTATCTTAAATAGAAAACTATCTTTAGACATATTTTTTCCTCAAAAAGCATTTTATTTTTTAAAAAATCTGATTTAAATTTTAAAAACCTGATTTATTTTATTTTATTTTTTAAATCATTGATTTTTATCCACCCTGATTTGAATGCACATTAAGTGCATATTCTGTAAGTAGCACAGTGTAGATCAGGGCTGTTCAACTTTGACCCTCCTGCAGAGGGTCTACAACTCCCATAATCCCTGGCTATGAGTCACTGTGGCTGGGGATTATGGGAGTTGTAGTCCAAAAACAGCTGGGGAGGGGGCAAGTTGAGCAGGCCTGGTGTAGATGGACAGTTTCTGTATTTAGCTATAGGCTGATTTAGACTTGCCACAGAAGGCTGCTTCCCTCTTTGGATAGGGAGAAGAAGTATAGGTGTGATGGCGGAAGGATAAGTGCCTTATGTAACAAAAGGTACAAAACGTAATCTGTTCACACGCTTACACGTCTATGGATTTAGGAAAACCCAGGTAACTTGGACTATGGGGTTAGGTTCCTAAGGGGGATAAATGGGCCAAAAACTATTTTGGAGTTTAAAAAAAGAAAAGAAATTGGCCAAAAATCAGGCAAAAATGGCTTTTTAAAGCCCTTAAAAATCACCGTGGTTGCTGGCTGAGGTGACACATTTTACCTTCTAAAATCGTTGCAGATGATGACAGCCGCAGCAGAAACAGTGAGGATTGCATAGAGGCAGTGGCGTATTTTGCCTTCTCAAATTGCCATGGAGGCGGCCACAGCAGCAGGGATTGCAGTGGAGGCAGCAATGGGGACTCCTTCTCCCTCCAAGCCTCTCTTCCAGCTGACTGCAGGGGCTGGTCTGGAGCCCATTTCAGGCTTCTCTGAGCACGTGGCAGTTTGAAAAGGCAAAATGCACCACCGCCTCTATGCAATCCCCGCTGTTGCCGCCACCTCTGTCATCATCTGCAGCAATTTTAGAAGGTAACGTGTCACCTCCACTGCTATCCATGGCTGTGGCCAACCTGTGGATACGCAAGTCTTTCTCTCCCCCCCCAGCCCCCGCCCCCATATGCCGAGGTTGGTTGCCTATTCCTCAGCTGTGGATATGTGAAACTGCAAGTGCTGAAACCACTGATAACGAGGTTGCCTGTATTTGAAAGCTGCTTGTGCAACTGTTCATTGTTAATATAGCCTTTTGTTCCTGTCATAGGTTGAACTGCTTCACAGGTCTTGGTTAAACCAGCAAGAGGATCCAAGGATAGCCATTTTGGAACAACAGGTGCCAAATTTCACTGTTCCTCTGTTGACATAACTATTCTTATTTTCTCAGTCTGAACAAAAATCCATAAGCATAATAATATTCAAGATTCATTTTAATCCTTAAAGTTCTGCTGTGCTCCAAGCAAATGAATTGTTTCCCAATATTAAGTGTGTGCATATCCCTGGTGGTAGCAATTTGTCTTGGTATTAACTTGAGGTTTGCTGATATACATATTCTAAAACAGGATAAGGATTTAAAGAATGGTGCTCTGTTCTTGTTAACTTTTTGAAGATTAGCTTTATAATAGGGCTACACAACTTTGGCCCCTCCTGCAGATGTTGGCTTTCCAACTGCCATCATCCCTGAAGTTTAGCCGCTGGGAGCAGTAGTCCAAAAACAGCTGGAGGGCTGAAGTTCAGTAGCCCCACTTTATAGAGTCTTTTGACACAAGCCATGATGTACATGTAAGTTTTAGCTTTATTTTAAATAGTAACACCACTACCGTGTCAAATAAGAATATGCAATGTCTAGATTTATTACTTGTGACCTTTCATATAATAGTTACAAATTGCTTTTTAAAATATGAATTGCATCCCTATGTATTTTGTGATAACCTTTATCACTCTTCATTAAAATAGGTTTGGAAACCAAGAGGTTCTTCCTTAGCACAGGGGTCCCCAACAGGGGGTACTAGTACCGCAGGGATATTTCATATCCCTCAGAGCACTCCTGCCTCCCCATGCTTCAGCTGCACTATTTGTTCTTCATCTGAGCATTGCTGGCTTAAAGACAATGTGTCCTCAGCTACGTGCCCTGCAGAAAGGGAGGGAGGAGGGTGAAGATCCCCCTTCTCTGCTCCTGATTGGCTGGCTGCGTGTCCCCCTCCCCTCAGTCTGACTGATAGGCTTCAGAAAATCAGCACTGAGTCCTGAAAAGTAAACTAGTCCCATTAATTTTAATGAGTACTCATGAGTAACTTAGTCTGGATATAAACCAGTGACCAGAGTAGTGATTTATTTGTGTATAAATACACTCACTCATACTCCAGAAATCTCTGTGGGGTACCTGAGCTGAAGCTTTGTGACACAAGGGGGTACACTTTTTTTAAAGGGTTAGGAACTCCTGGTTTGGCAGGTCTGTGTATGATCTGAACTTTAATTGGACATACTTAAACAATAAAACATAAGACATTGCATGAGCCCTTTAAAATGACCTCTGTTCATAGCATGTAATCTACAAAATGTTGGAACTTCCCTCACTGTTTACCCTACCTTTCTTGCCAGATCCAGGCATGCATGTCTAGCTTTGAAAATGAAAAGCTTGATCGTCAGAACTTACAGCATCAGTTGAATAAAGTTCTTAAAGCATTGCATAAGGCAAGTGAGCAATTAATTCATCTTGAGCCCTCAGTAAGTAATGAAGCTTGCTTCTTCTGGATTCCTTACTTCCCGCTTTCCACCTACAACATGCCTGTTGGAGTGCAGATCTAAACTGGCTCAAGAACAGGAGTTAGTAGTATGGCATCTGCTGAGTGTCTCGTGCCTCTGGGCATTCTGTGGGTGCTCCTAAGCAAGTGGGATTTGGTTTATCTAGTGCAGAACACACTATCTTAAGGACCTTTGCTTTCATTATTTAACATGTGGGAGAAGCATGTGTGTCTGCTGAAGACTCTGCTCTTGACAGAGCACAATTTAGATAGGACTTCAGTTTCTTTATCTACATACCAATAGATACTATCATTTCCCACTCCTATTGCCCCTCATATATCCAATTGTAATGTTTTTCAAACTCCGCTTACTGCTTATCCAAAATCCTTAAAAACAGAAGTAGTCTAAAAGCGCATTTATACAGTAATTGCAGACATTTTTAGAAGCACTTGGCTATTCAGCAGCAGTATATATCCAGTCCTGCTCACGGGCTTCCTTGTTAATTCCATTTAGCATTAAGACAGCCGAGGTTCATACTTGCTTTCAAAATAAACCAACTGACAAGTTCCACCAAAACTGAGATAGGGCCATTAGTCTTTACATTTTAGACCTTTAATAGCACAGGCTTCCTGTTTGTTTGTTTTGTTTGTTTGACTATCTGTGTGCCTCTTTCATGTTTATCAGTTGTTTGTCTTTTGACTGTTTTTTAATCAAAAAACTGATCTCTAACCTTGTTACTGCAATTTTTACCTGTGCTTTTATGTAGCTGAACTAGTCTTGTAGTACTATGCAGTATTTTATTCTAGGGCATATATATGAGCTGCTGTTTCTCTATGTGTATGTATATCATTAGATTGCTGAACTGAAAAGCATATCTTTTACTTGAAGAATAATAGCTTGTAGAGCAGTTTTCTACTATTCTGGCAAATAGTAGTTTTTCACTATAATGTATTTAGCTATACATATACATATACACTTATGTATACATATACATATGCATATACACTTCCCCATAAAGAAGTACTGCCAAACTGCATGATTTATCATACACATTTGGTTATGCATGGTTAACAATACTAATTTGTAAATTGAATATTTCAGAAGCTTCCAGAGCATGGTTGTAAAGAAGCATTGCACAACTTCCAGACTGCCTTTGAAGACAAACTAATCATACAAGACAAAAGTTCTTCGCCAAAACGTTCAGATCTTCTTAATGAAAGTTTCCTGGAGTGTCCCAAGTGCAAAGCACAATATCCTACAAGTCAGCACAGAGAGTTACTAACTCATATTGATAACTGTGAAGATTAAACACAAGGGCAAACCTGTAAATGTGTCTTCTTTGCACCCAGATGTTTTAACTAAAAATATTGGCTTTTTAAAAAACAGCTCCTCAAGATTCTAAAGGACTTCAATTAATACTCCAGCTAAAACGCTTAATTATATTATCCTTTTTTAAAAAGGGGTGGGGGGAATGATCTTCGCAATGATGACGACAAAAGCAGTGAACAACTTTGTTTCAAGCATGATACCTTAAATCCTAAACTACTGATTGTATTTGCACTGTTAGGGCCAGCAGAAATGTTCAATTAGTTTGATCTAGTTTCCATAGCCAGATAGTCCATGCAATAAATAAATAATAAATGTGCAAAATAGGACTGGCAATCTTGAGGACAGCTGCAGTTTGACTAGAAGATTAATATATTCTGCTACATATTGTCTGCCTTCAGAAATGTTTCTGTATTTCATTATCTTGGGACCCTCTAATATTTGCAGAAAGAACGGTCTCTAATATGACTCTTTGAGGGTGTAGACCATACTTTTTTTAGTGAGGGAAGCTGTACTGGCAATCAGGTGTAGCTGAAAATAGCTACAGTAGTCAATTTTCTAACTTGAATTTTAAAAAGTGTCGTAAGTATGAATCCAAACTGGATAGCATCAATGTGCCCCTTGAGCTTGTTGCAGCCATTTTGTTTCTTCGAAACACATTCCTGTTTGCACTCCAGTATCCCGCAGCTAAAAGCTAGGGATATAATTTATCAGGGAACATGTATAAGGAAATTGCTTTAAAAATAAAATTGGCGATGCCTGTGATGTTCTGCCTGTGTTTGGTACTCGCTAAATAGCTATGCAAATTAAATTCTGCCTCTGTGCAGTGGTGTGTGCTTAATGCAGATCCTCAGACTTTAGGAAATTGTGTTCCCTCGGGGAAATGTCTTGACTACCAAGCCAGAGGTTGCCGGTTCGAATCCCCGCTGGTATGTTTCCCAGACTATGGGAAACACCTATATCGGGCAGCAGCGATACAGGAAGATGCTGAAAGGCATCATCTCATACTGCGTGGGAGGAGGCAATGGTAAATCCCTCCTGTACTCTACCAAAGACAACCACAGGGCTCTGGAGTCACCAGGAGTCACCACCAACTTGATGGCATACTTTTACCATAAGGGGAGGGGATCTCCTGCATGGCCTCTAGTCCAGTTCCTGCCTTTCACCATGCCAGTTCTCTAACCTGAAATAACTTGGCCTGTAACAGTAATTTCTTGTCTACAGAAATCCCAGTGAAGTATTGTTCCACACTTAAAGCAGTGCCTTCACTGTTGGTAGGATTTCTGCCAATTAGGCATGCAAAGTTGTTTGTAGCACAATCACCCTGCTGGTGTGACAGACCCCATTCTAAGAACAGATATGATTGACAGCATTGCAGTGGGTGCTCAGTTAGTGAATTGGATGTTATGCAGCAAAAAAGAAAAGGATGGAGATGCAACTTGGAATGTCTGGCTTTGAGCCAGTACAATTCTGAGGTGGTTTTTCTTTTTCATTTGGGGCTCAATATTCAATTTTGTGACCAACTTACCTGAAAATTGCACTCAATAGTATGCTCCTCCAATCTTGCCAGGGGAATAGGAAGGGGACATCGCTACAAATCAGCAGAGATTCTTCCCAACTTGTTTTCTATCTACTCAATATTGTTTGATGACTTGGAGCACAGAGGTATCGGGCCTGGCAGTGACAACATGCTTTATTGCAGGTTGCCAGACTGCATGTGGTGTTGAAAGAAGCATTAGACCTGATAGGCTTAGTTTATTTCTTTAGTTAATAGTTAGATTGTGTCTGATAGCAGTTGTGAGTAGGGGGGCCTTAACCCTATCCCTCATGGTACCAAAATGTGGGACCCTGATCCAGCTACTATTTATCCCGGGGGGAAAGCTGTCTTCCAAGGTAAGTATCAGCCAGATCAGGGCCCTGTGGATTGGGACTGTAGGGAGGTAGGGCCCAATCTGACTGCTATTAATGTAAGAAAAACAAAGCTCTTCAGGGCTGCTAACCATTGTTATTATTGTTGAACACATTTTTATACAGCCCCATACACAAGTCCCTGGGTGGTTTACAATCTAACAACACAACAATTATAACAGTTTGAAATGCAGATACAAACTCTAAAACTTAAAACTATAAACTAAAAGCCTGACTAACCAGGCATGTCTTCAGTTTCTTCTTAAAAACATTCAGAGAAGGGGAGGCTCTAATTTCATTAGGAAGTGCGTTCCACAGTCCTGAGGCAACCCTAGAAAATGCCACCTGCTCAGTTGGTGGTGACTTGAAACTAGGCAACTACAACTGGACCTTCCCAGATGATCTTAATAGGTGGTGGGGTTCATGAAGAACCCGCTTCCTATTAAGATCATCTGGAGAGGTCCAAGAAAATGTGCATTTTCTCCAAATAAGATATGGCTATGGTTGACATGGGTTTGACTAGCTTGCGGGGGAAAGCTGACTTCACTGTGATGGGAACAATTACTCAGACGTAATTTGATGCATTATCTTCTGTCATTTTTACTTTCACTCCATGGACTTTATTGGAATACATATCTAGGTTTCAGTTTTAAATGGTAATTGTTAGGTCAGGTGATTCAAAAATAGATATATGATTACCATTGTAAACTATGAGTAACAGTAATATAACTTAATATTCTTGAATGACCTCACATCTTCAATTTGTCAATTTACTAATCTTTTTTAGGAGGTTGTACTGACATTAAAGAAATATTGTATTCCAGTTCTAAATCTATAGCCTTGATGTATCAAGCAAGCATCAAGCAAGTTAAACTACACCCATGTATTACTTGATAACAAAATAGCCATTTGGGGGGTAGAAAAAAGATGAAGCCTGGTTTTCAACATAAAATCAACTTATATAGAGTTTGAAAATATCTGTTCGCTTGCATGCTGGTCCAAGATGTATTGCCATTGCTTCTCTGGTTCTATGAAATGCTGTCTTTTAATTGCCTGGAAAATGAAGCAGCGTGAGATGAGTGCCCTGTCAAAAACCTACCCCCACCCCGGCAAGATTTATCGTTCCTGAAAAGAGCAGGCAAATGCATTCAGTAATGGAGTGGTATGGCAACTTAGTCTCCTTAACTCCCCATTCTGCTTTAGTCAAGAGTCTGGGGGAAAGTCTTGTCTATTTTGTCTGCAATTTCTCTGGGTATTGCAATAAGAGATTAAGGTTACCATTTGGGCTGGAAAACAGAAAGATCTCTGTAGGGATCCATGGTCCCTCAGAACTGGGTTTTCTACACAAGAGGCCCACAAAAGAATCTATAGCTCCGTATAGGTGCTCTCTGGCCCTTTTAGGCATAGTGAACCTATAAAGCTAGCTGTAGAGTGCTTCCCTCTTCAGTTTTTTTGCTGCTGCTGCTGCTTGTGCTGCCTCATGAAGGGTCTGCTCCTGTTCCCTCGTTCCTGTGAGAAAGTGAATATTGTTGTTTGGACTGTTTCCTGACAACTCTTTAATTCTTTGTGCTTCGACTTGGACTGTGTTTTTGACTAATCTTCATTCTCAGATTTATTGCTATTTGGATTGTTTGACCTCTGACTGTCTTTTTCTGCTCTCTGTACTGTGTTTCTGGACTTGGCAATTTATCTCTGATTAGGTTGACCTCAGATAATTTTTTGGACTTGGCTATGTCTGCTCCTAAAAGTTTTAAAAGATGTGTGGCCTGCAGGGGCACTATGCCCTCCTCTGACAGCCATGCTGACTGACTCATATGTTTGGGGGATAGTCATAATACCAGTACCTGCAAGGTCTGTCATTTAAGAAAAAGACCCATTTAAGCAGGGGGATTATGACTGAAGGCCTCTTTGTATGAAAATATTCTCTGTCTGGGGACCCTGAGGCCATGTCCGTAGGCGCTGCCAAAATCGGCACCATCAGCATCCACAGTGGCGCTGACCCTATCGACGTCCACCTCATCTTTGAGTGCAAGTTTTAAGAACCCCTTGGAGAGAGTCTGTGAGCACTCCCAGAAACATAAGCATGACCAACACCACTTGACTACAGGAGAAACGCACAAGAAGCGTGAGAAGCACGCTTCATCCTTGACACAGAGTTCAACACTCTCAGCTTTGCCAAAGTCGCTCTCGGCCCCAAGATCGATGCCTAAGTCGTCGTCTGCTATTAAGACCCTGTCACTTTATACAGCTCAGCTGACCACCTCGTTTTCACCTTGGCCTTTGTCTTCTTCCAAGTTTCTGACTTCGGGAGCTTCGGTTCCAGCCCCCTCAGCGTCAAGAGACCTCAGCACTCCAGAACATTCCTTGATCTTGGTGCACTTGGTGCCGACTCCACTGGCATCAACCCCTACTCTTCTGGCTCTGAGGCATGCAACATCTTTGACGCCTGTGCCTCCTGTTTTGGCATTGACATCAACTCCTTCGGACCAGAGGCACTCACCCTCACCAGCATCGATGGCTTTGGTGCTACCATTGACACCACAGGTGTGGACCTTTCAGCGCTGAGTTGACTGCTCTTCATCTCTTGCCTGTGCGTTTGGCACTGCCATTCACGCTCCCTTTACATCTCCCTGGCATTGCCATATGACTTCCAAGAATACAGGCTATGGAAATCGATGCATCTCTGGGAGACTCTTCCAGCACCCTTTACTCCAGATCCGGCAGATCCTTTTAAATACCCTGCCACACCGGCTGCCCTTTCGAGGCCCGTTATGCCAATGCCCAGGGCTCCACCGCCTATGTCTGAGCTCCCATCTGTGCCTGTGCCAGGTCCAGCAGCTCCTATGATACCATCTGTACCTGCACAGCCTATTCCTCTTGCGGAACCCCGTCCCAGGACTCTGTTACTAATTCTGATGGGGAGGATTCTGATACTGATGGGGAGTCTTCTCATGTGTCTGACCCTGACTCTGAGTCTCGGAAGCTCCACTGGGCACATCACCAGACGAGAATGTGGCAAACCAACCATCTAATTCTCTGACGGAGGAGACTTAATCCTTCCGGGTGCAACTACAGGAGATAACAAGGGCTTTAGTCCTTGAGGCACCCCCTCCTGAGGATACAGTCAAAGATCCTGTTTATGGCTATAGGAAACATAGGAAACTGCCATATACTGAGTCAGACCATTGGTCTATCTAGCTCAGTATTGTCTTCACAGACTGGCAGCGGCTTCTCCAAGGTTGCAGGCAGGAATCTCTCTCAGCCCTAGCTTGGAGAAGCCAGAGAGGGAACTTGGGACCTAGATGCTCTTCCCAGAGCGGCTTCATCCCCTGAGGGGAATATCTCACAGTGCTCACACATCAAGTCTCCCATTCATATGCAACCAGGGCAGACCCTGCTTAGCTATGGGGACAAGTCATGCTTGCTACCACAAGACCAGCTCTCCTCTCCTATCTTTCTACCACATCTGTAGCTCAACCAATTGTGTTGCCCATGCTTCCAGATCTGGTGGCTGCTTCCAGTGCGGCTTGGTCTGCTCCAGTAACATCCGCTCTTGCTAGTAAAAAGATGGAGAGTCTGTATCGGGTCCAAGAGGCTTCTTGTCCATTTCTGTTCAAACACCCGGCACCAAACTCACTGGTGGTAGACAGCGCAGCAGGCAAAGTCCACATGGAAACATTCAGCACCAGTGGATAAGGAGGACTGGAAACTGGACTCTGTGGGAAGACGGTTCTACTCCTCTGCTTCCCTTTCCTTAAAAGTTGCCAACTACTTGGCCTGCATGGCCAAGTAGCAGCAGTCCTTCTGGGACACGTTGAAAGAGTCCATTGCTGATATTCTTGAGCCATTTAAGGCCAAATTCCTATTGACACTCTCCAAGTCTGCCAGTCTTACTAGGCCGCATCTGAGTACAGGTAAACACCTGATGGAAGCAGAGTCCAAAAGTGCCGACTGAGTCCATCACCATGCCTGGCTCAGGTCCATGCCTTTGGAGCTGGGCATGAAAAATAAAATTGTAAATCTGCCATTCGGCGAAGGACAAATTCAAATTCAGTTTATTACGATCATAGATCAGCACACAGTTCAGAACCCCAAAAATGAACATCGAGACCAAAGCATGCGTCTATATAAAAATACACATAAAATATACAATTAAGAACTATTACTAAGAACTATACAATTAAGAACTATTACATAAAATACAAAATGGAATAAGATAACAAAATCAAACAAAACAAATTAAGAGCCTCTCTTAACCATCTCTGATACACTATGGGAGAGTCTTAATCACAGCAGTACAGAATTTGGCCACCAGATGTGAGACATCAGTATACATATCAGAAAGAAATAAGTTTCTATAAAACTCAGAATTATTTGGATATCTAAAAACAAGAAGAGCAATAAATCTAAGATGCAGATCATGATTAAACAAGCAATACAAAAGTACATGACCTACTGTTTCAACATCACCATTCTCACAAGGACACACTCCCTCCAAAAGAACCCTCCTAAATCTACAGTCTAATACCACAGAGGGCAACACATGCATCTGGGCTAGCGTCAGGGCTCTTCTGTGGGTTGGATATGTCAGATTATACAGATAGTTGGCTGGTTTTTTAAGGGCTTAACTGCTCCAAACCACCTGTAACTTGATGCCCAACCTAAATCTATCTGGTGTCCCATATTGATAATACACTGGTTAAGGATCATTCTGGCATTATCATAACCCAGAGGGAGTAAAAATTCTATTGACAGTTTGTATACTTTTAATTTTTCAATCATTAAGTGGGTCCAATCAGAAGGGTGTTCATCCTTAAAGATTAAGGGAGCTAGGCCAGAAGGGGGGAAAATCAATTTCAGCCAGAAGTTGAAAATATAAATCCAGGTAGAGGACTCCAAGTTTAACAAACCAGCTTCCAATCACAACTTGACCTTTGACACACAACAGGGGGTTGAAAAAATAGCCCTGAGAAATTTGAACTGGATCCTTTCAAGTGAACAAAAGTCACAATATATGCAAATCTGTGAGCCACAAAGAAGCTGTGAGACTACCTTAGTCTGAAAGGCCTTAATGGCAGCTGGAACATATCTGTGTCCGGCCGAAAAAAATAATCTCAAAATCACAGTAGTAGATCTCTGAGCATTTGTTATGATAGCCTTAGTTTGCTCTTTCCAGCTACCTGTCGCCTGGAAGATGACCCCAAATATTTATATTGCAATGTCTGTGCTATTATCAACCCTGTTAATTTGCCATTTATGCCTAATAGGTTTCTTGGCAAACATTACAAACTTAGTCTTCTGGTAACTGCAGGAGAGCAAGTTTTCATGACAATAGTAAGCCAGAACTCTCAGCATTTTTCTCATCCCCACCAGAGATTGTGACAGAAGCACTGCATCATCTGCATAGAGAAGGCTTGCTAGATGTCTACTGCTCAGTTTTGGTGGGTGAAATTCCAAATCAGAAAGTCTGTCTTCCATATAATTAATATAGAGGTTAAACAGTAGTGGAGCTAATATACAGCCCTGCCGGACCCCCTTTTCTGCTCTAATGGGGTTTAAGTGTCCTTGCAAATTGCAGTGTACTCTTAGGTGAGAGCCCCTATAAAGATTTTTTATTAGCAGAAGTAACCGTCAGTCAATGGAACAGTTTGATAATTTTCCCCATCACAAGAGATATGATCAAAGGCTGCCTTGAAATCAACAAAGGTAGCATGCAGTACACCCTCTGGCTTTTTCTTATACTTGTGTATTAGATACCTCAGGACCAGACCCTGGTCTAAGGTAGATCATCCAGCTCTAAAGCTAGCCTTCTCATCTGCCAGTACACATTCTCGCTCAATCCAATCAAGGAGCTTCCAGTATAAGTGTCTGGCATAAAATTTACCAATTATGGAGAGGAAGCTAATTGGTCTATAATTAGCTGGATTGGTTTTATTGCCTTTCTTGAAGATTGGGATACTTATGGCTAGAGCCCAGTCATGAGGGATCCGTGCAGGCTGATTGATAGATGTGAACAGTGATGCTAATACTGGGGCCCATCAAGCCAAATTAGACTTGATCAATTCAATGGGGACCAAATCAGTACCAGGCATATTCCCAGATCTTTGTTGACCAACTAATTCATAATCTCCCCGGGGTAACTGGGGGCTATTCTGGGATGGAAGAATCCACCCTATCATCTGTAGTATAAAGATAATCTGGGGCAGCCATGAAAAGGGCACGAAAATGGGTTTCCCAAATACCAGGTGAAATCAGGTAATGGTCTTGGATTGTTCTGGAGCTTATTCTCCCTCTGACTAGTGACCAAAATCTAAAGGAATTTTTCAGGCTAGAAGCCTGTATCAGCACCTGCCAGGACTCTCATTTCTAGTTTTTTCTTAAGGTGGATCAGATTTTTATTTATTTTTTCTTCTGGGCCATCACTGATTTGAGAGAATGTTGATGGGGCTCGTGCTCTAAACAGACTAAGTTCTTTAACCAGCTGTTTCTTAGCTAGTACACACTCATGGTCAAACCATGGTCTGGATCTGTTATAGGATAGGGGACCTGGTCACCTCTCAATGGTGAAGGGGCTCTGCAATTCGATCAATGGTTGGTAATGGTCCATAATTTCATATATCAAACTGGCCATTAGGATATTGGACCTAAGGTGCAACAGTTCCTCTGACTCAAGAAGGTTGCTCAGCCCTTTAACAATCTCACTGGTCCATCTGACATGAAAGTGGGAGACAGTATCGGCATAAACAGGGGTTGGTTCCTCCAAAGTAAAAATATTGCAATCTGGGGATCTCAAACACAGGGTCAAGGGCATATGGTCACTTTCTGCTCTAAAGTCAACTTTCAGAAGTAGGATATAATCAAGTAATATTCTGGAGATTGCAAAATAATTGATCGTACTAGTTCCCACCCCCATATGTGAACTCCCCTGGTAAATCACCTTCCAATGACCTGTTTAGGATAAACATTCCAGACTGCTAACCAATTGCATCAGGCATGAGCCCAAAAATCTGCCATTCAGCGAAGGACTATTCTCTAAAAGCAACAGATGAGACAATGGAGAAACTGGAAAAGTCTAGATATACTGCTAAGACTTGTGCTCAATCTCAAACCTCATCTTTCCAGCATAGGTACCACCCTAATTACAAGCTGTGATATCAACCCCAGCCTTCCCAGGACGGGAAATTTTAGACATGTGTCTAGACAGTACACTAGGTGCCCCTTCCATCAGCACCAAAAGGGCCAATAAAAATTGAAGCCTCTGGACCAATCCAAGCAGTCCTCGTAATGATGAGGACCTGGAAGTATCTATACCCGTTCTCTCAGCCTCTACTCGTCTTGCCCCATTCCTTCCTGGTGTCAAGTGACATCAGACGCCTGGGTGCTGTGCTTAGTGGCCAGTGGCTATCCTATTGAATTTGACTCTCTACCTGCCCACGTGGGCATAAAATATACCCACTCAACTCCTATGCTTGAAGAAGAGGGTTTTTTTGCTGCTCCAAAAGGACACCATAGAACCAGTTCCATCTTGTTCCATGCATTCAGGCTGCTATTCCAGATACTTCCAGATTCCTAAGCATGATGGTGGGAGTCGCCCCACCCTGGACTTAAGGGAGCTGAACAAGTTTGTCAAAACTTCCAAATTCTGCATGATCTCCCTGCAGTCCATTCTTCCATTCTTGTGGGAAGAGGAGTGGTTTGTGCCCCTAGACCTAAAGAATGCCTACCTCCACACCTCCATAAGACCTCGGCATCGCCAGTTCCTACGTTTCTGCCTGGGCACAAGGGCTTATCAGTACAAGGTGCTCCTGTTTGGCCTTTGTGCTGCCCCTAGAGTCTTCACTAAGTGCATGGCAGCTGTCATTGCCTATCTGCATGTACAGGGTGTTTGTGTTCCCCTTTCTCGATGACTGGCTTATCATGGCTAGAGAGAAGTCTACACTGTTGTTCGACCTACAATTTACCCCCTCTCTCCTGGAAGATCTGATATTCAGTGTCAGCCTGAAGAAATCTGTCCTGACTCCCCAGTGTGTCCATTCAATACATCAGTGCAATCCTGGATGCCGACCAGAAGAATGTATACTTACCTGTAGGGTTCTGTTGTTTCAGAGGTATTCTGAGTGTGGATTCTATGATAGCAAATTAGAGTGGATTCATGGTGTTTCATTGAAAATCTCATTAGCTATCATAGAATCCACACTCAGAATACCTCTGAAACAACAGAACCCTGTACCCCATGGGTTAGAAACCCATGGGGGTGGTTGGAACCCTATGTGCACTACACTACCACTCGCTCTGGGCCACCCCAGCACCCCCCAAGTGCACTTATGGGGCTGCTGAAAGCTCCATGTATACCCTATGAGGAAAAACCTTAAAGAAACGTAAACTTTAACAATTCCCCAAAAATCAGCCCTCTGCCCAAATCCTTTGAAAAATTTCAGGTAGCTTCCTTGACCCTACCTGGCACTACCACCAACCCCACACTGCTCTAGGCCACCCCTTTGCCCCCTGCGTGAAGCTATAAATTTGCTGACACCTCAATGCTTCTCTATGGGGAAAAACCTTAAAGATGCATAAACTTCAACAATTCCCCAAAAATCAGCCCTCTGCCCAATCACTCTGAAATTGGGGTGGTAGCCTCCACCCATTAGGCACTACCACCCCACCCCACTCTTTTTACCCAGATCCCATGCTATGCCCCCGAACTGCCCCAAATACACTAAAACTTCAAAAATTCCCCCAAAATCAGTCCTTTGCCCAATTCCCCTGAAATTTGGGTGGTAGCCTCCAACTATTGGGCACTACCACCCCACCCCACTATTTTGCCCCTGGGACCAGTTTTTCTTACCCGAATCGATTCAGATTTGGATTTAATCCGAATCCGAACCGAATCAGGGGTGATTTGGGTAGCCCAGATTCAGGCACAGAACAGAACAGGGATGATTCGGTTCAGGTCCCGAACCGAATCACTGAAAACCCGAATTGCACACCCCTACTGTTTTCTGACTGAACCTAGACAGTCAAAACAAGTGGCTGGTCATGCTGGAGAATGTCTTGCGAGACCTGCTCTAGTGGACCCTACCTGATTCCCTTTCGCAACGGGTTCCCTTTCAGGAACTGAACCCTATAAAATCATACACTACCCATGCCTCCGTGCAGCATTGGGATACTTACTGTGGTTCCCTCTGGCCTTTGGAACTCCCAGCAGCAGGAGCTCCATATTAATTTCTTGGAATTCCTAGCAGTTTTCCTTGCTTTCAAGACATTCCTACCTGTTATCCAGGGCCAAGTGGTTCAGGGCCATATTGATGATACTATGGCTGTCGCCTACTTGAACCATTGGTGGGGCGCACTGTATCCAACCTTGCATTGCAGTTGTGGGAATGGTGCCTGAGATTTGATATCCTACCCATGGCTATACATATTAAGGGGGAGGGTAACATTTGGCTTATTCCCTTGGCCGGGATCTCTTCTTATCTACCCTTCGAGTGGGAACTGAATGACTCTGTTCTGTCAGATGTGTTTGACTCCTGGGGTGTCCCTGAGGTTGACTTATTTGCCACTGTGCAAAATGCGAAGAGTCCTGCTCTAGGACGGGCATCGGCCCAGACTCACTAGGGGGATGCCTTCCAGCTGCAATAGAAGGACAAGCTGTAGTACCTCTCTCCCCACACCTTCCCACTAATGTCCAGAGTGGTGGGGAAGATACTGCAAGAGCACACGCAATGCATCCTGTCTGTCCCTGGTGGCCCAGGCAACCCTGGTTCCCAGCTCTCCTTCAGCTATGCAAGAACTCTTGCTTCCACCTTCCACCTTGATGGAACCTTCTCATGGGAGATGGGGGTCTGGCCTTACACTATGCCCTTCGGACCCCTCACTAACAGCATGGAGGCTGGACGTTTAGATTAGATTTTGTTAAATGAGAGAAAGACCTCTACAAGATGGGACTATATGTGCAAATGGAGGCATTCCCCTGTTGTCATCCATGAAACTGCTGTGCCTGAAGACTGCCTTCCTTGTGGCCATCATATCTGCTAGACATGTAAGTGAACTCACAGCTCTAAGGGCTGATTCCCCATATACTACGTTATACCCGGACAAAGTGGACCAAAAGTTGTTTCAGACTTTCATATCAATCAGGGCATTGTTCTTCTGTGACCTATTTACACCTCTTGAGCTTTCTATGCAGACCCTAGATGTACGCTGGTGTCTCCTTTTATTTCCTGGATCATACAAAGGTGTTCAAACAAACTGTTCATCTCCTATGCAGGAGCTAGTAAAGGTTTCACCATTTCTAGACAAAGATTGTCCAATGGTTGGTGCGAATGATTTTCTTTTGTTATAAGATGCATGGCGTTCACTTGCCCTCTAAAATTCGGGTGCATTCCACTAGATCCATGGCTACCTCAGCTGCCCAAATGTTGGGCATCAACATGAAGGAAATTTGCAGGTCTACCACCTGGTCTTTGGACCTGCCCTTTGCTGGTCACTATGCTGTGGACTGACATTTTGCTTCAGAAGCTAATTTTGGTCAGGTGGCCTGTAACCGCTAGCACCCACCTCTTTACGGGAGCTAGTCACTCACGCAGTTGTGAGAGAACATGGATCCCTACAGAGATAAACAGGTTGCTTACCTGTAACATGATCTCCTGTGGGGATCCATGGTCACTCACAACACCCGCCTGGCTATCCCCTCTGCTAGCTTGGCATGAACTATTTACTTGTCTGCTATCTTCTCTATCTCTCAAATTCTGTCCCGTCATAGTAATCAATTCAAGAACTAAAGAAGGAGGCATTCTACAGCTGGCTTTGTAGGATCCAGTATAACTATGCCTTAAAGGGCTGGAGAGCACCTATATGGAGCTATTGATTCTTCTGTGGGCCTCTTTTGCAGGCGCAAAAGACCCATTTGTGAGTGACCAGGGATCCCCACAGAGATCACAAGTTATAAGAAAGCAACCTGTTTTTGTATGGGTTTATCATCACTCTACAAAAGGCTTCTGCAACTTCAGTTTTAAATAAATGTATCCTAATTTCATAGCATATGCTCTGAATGCAGAATGCTATAGATTCAATCCCTGGCATATCATGGTGGGGTTAGGGAAGACCTTATTGGAAACTCTGGATTAAAAACTGAACAAAATGAACCAAATCTAGGCTCTTCTGATGTGGGGCATCTTCCCTATTAAGAGTCATGCAACTCAAAAACAGAATACAATTATTTTTGATGAAACTTTCCAAAGCACCTTTTTAAAATTTAGGAATACAAATATACCCTGCTAAGCCCTGGTATAATTTTAATGTTTTAAAATATTTCATATGCTGTCCTTCATTTTGTCAACATCCGGGACAGCTTACAATTTAAAAAGACAATATAAAACATTGCTCACCAACAGGATAAAACCCATCTAGAAACAGTGTTAATGGCTGGATAAACAAAGTCTTCACCTGGTGCCAGGAAGTCATGAAACTTAGCACCCTTGGCCCAGAGAGGGCAGCTCAAGTGAGAATGCCCTCTCTCTGCTTGCCTGCCTCAATCAGAAGATGATCTCATTCATGCAGATCCATGTGGGAGTAGAAGATGATTCATGTGTCCAGGTCCCAAGCATTTTGAACTGCACTCTGACAAGGATCCAGAGTAAGTGCAGTTGTTTAAAAATTGGTGAGAGAGTATCCCTATTCAGACATTATATTGTACGCATGTATAAATGCATACTCACATGTTTTTGTGTGAATGACTGTAACGGTGTTCATTTAAGAAGCAAGCCTGAGTATAGCCCCCGTGAAATACAGGATACAGATAAGCAGGAGTGTAGAAAGGTTGGAGTGGGCTCAGAGACAAGATTTTTAAATGCCCCCCCCCACTGATGAAGTAAAGAAATCTTAAATGAAGCTGAATAGTGGTAACAAAAAGCATAGTGATGAATAGATAGATAGATAGATAGATCCTAAATTATTTTTTTTAAGGTTTTGTAAATTGTGGAGGATGCAAGTCATTTAATGGTACTAGAGAAAGACATGCTGTTCTGGTAGCTCCAGGTCTTAACACTCACATCATTTTCGGAGGATGAATACAACTGAAGGAAGCCCGGGCAGGTGCGCGGCTGGGGGAGTCAGTCATGTGACTTGCCTCTGGGGGGGCCCCCAAGGCAGTGGCCCCCAGACAACTGTCTCCCCTTGCCCTATTATAGTTATGCCCCTGCAGAGAGGAAATGTACTGCTGTACCTGCATTCAGCATAATGTATAGATCTGTACCTGCGCGCACTGTACACTTGTACAAGAGGAACATACATTCTGAATAGGGCTGAGATCAATATGGCTGGTCCTTGTCTCCAATCTAGCAGTTGTATTTTGGGCTGGATGCTGTTTCTGAGATGTCTTCAAAAGCAACCCTATGTACAATGCATTGCTGTAGTCCAATCTGGATGTTTCTTGTCAGGGTAAGGCAAAGCAATCTCTGTTACAAATGATTACTCTTCTTCAGATGTAACACCTCACTAGTCTTTGTAGACAGTTAAAGAAAGCACTGTACTTTAAAGTGTAGGTTGTAGACAGATGAGATGTGCAGCCTCCAGTAATGCTAGGTGGGGCATATTTGTTTCCCTCCTCCCGCCCCCTTCCATTTTACTGGTGCCCTTGTTCTTGCACAACTCTTTTTGGGCATAACCAGCCTACCGCACTCACCATGCCATCTACTAGCCATCTGTTTCTTCACATTAAGTCCATCTTTGCCATCTGTTTGCCTTACCCCAGTGAAAAGAACTGAGTATCCTCTTATTTGCTGCGTGCAAATAGGGGACTGAATGCCTTCATGCGAGGAATGCAATAAACAATTTTGTGTTTACAACTGCTCACTTGGAATACAGTTTAAAAGCACACTTCTTATGCATACAGTTTAACAAGTCACACCAACGCCTCAAATATTTAACTCTGCGTCAACTCCTGCATGTAAAAGAAATATGAAAATATCAGAATGCAACATATACAAGGCTTATTTAGACACAGGTACGTTTCTGTATACAACTGAAAATATTCCAAAGATTCTCATGTGTGGGGTGAAGATAAACTGGATCTACTAGTAATCACCAAATGATTAGATTGTGAAGAGTTTCTCAAATATATATTTGGCTTTACATATATAATTCATCCCAATCTATGGCTCATGGGGGCCCATAAGCAACTGAGCCACTATTCTGCACATGGCTCTGGTTGATGAACCTCAGAGTCCTAGTCGACATCAGCAAAAGTAGGTCTCACAAGCCTGAAGTCTGCCTTATGTGACCCTCCTGAAACTAGCCATTTTCCTCATTTCTGACCCCCCCACCCCGTTTGCTGTAAAAGATAAGTCAGAAAAGTATCCTCTATGGTAATAGGCAGCATAGGCATTTAGTACAAGCATTGCCATGCTTGTGGTTGAAGTTATGCAAATGATTAGGGGGTGCAGGTCTTCAATTGCACCCCCAGACCCCCAGTGAAGACAGGACACGCTTAGTTGGAGTAAATAAGGGCCACTTTTATTATTGTACAGAGTTAACGACACTTGCAACGGGATCCCAATTAATCAGAGTGTGGGTACTCCTCTCGCATGGGGGCCCTTCCTAGTGAAGGGCACCCCACACCAGGGCAAAGGGCTGGGTCCTGATTTGGTCAGGCTCCAAGTCCTGACCTCCTCTCACCACAGGGCTCCACCCCGCCGAGGGGGGTGGGTGGTCCGACACCTCCCCAACCCAAGCCGTCAAAGCTCTGAGCCGTTGAGTCACACCCATCCCCGAGTGGGGGCCATTCCCAACCTTATGGGCCGTTGAAGCCCTGAAAGGCTGTTCCTTGACACACACACACACCCAACTGGCCCTCCAGCCAAACACTGATCCCTGATTCTACCTACCCAACACCCGCACTCTCCTTCAAAGTGACCAATTGATTCCTGATGCCTATCTGCCACCCAGTGTCCATAGGTAATGAGGGATACCAATGGCCCAGCTCCTAAGCCTCAGTGAGAAGTTGACAAAAAAAGGCCGCACCCCAGCCAATCTGGCACAACCCAAAAAATTCCTACTGGGCCCTCGTAGGCGACTGGCTACCCCTCACTGAGTACCGGGAGGGTGGGTGGGTGCCCGGCAGCAGAGAGGAACATAGGAACATAGGAAACTGCCATATACTGAGTCAGACCATTGGTCTATCTAGCTCAGTATTGTCTTCACAGACTGGTAGCAGCTTCTCCAAGGTTGCAGGCAGGAATCTCTCTCAGCCCTATCTTGGAGATGCTGCCAGGGAGGGAACTTGAAACCTTCTGCTCTTCCCAGAGCAGCTTCATCCCCTGAGGGGAATATCTTACAGTGCTCACATATGTAGTCTCCCATTCATATGCAACCAGGGCAGACCCTGCTTAGCTATGGGGACAAGTCATGCTTGCTACCACAAGACCAGCTATCCTCAGAGACTGGACATGAGGAGGCTGCCGGGCTAGCTCCTTCCCCCGGCCCCATCCCCTGATTGGCCAGGGCCTGGCCACGTGGAGGGGGCCAAGATGGCACTGCCGTGCCTGCCTCTCAGGCCGGGCGCACAACCCCGCCCCACCGCTCGGGTGCGGAGGCAGGAAGCGGCATTGCCTGCATCTCTGCAACATGGCAACAGTGGCAGTATCTTTTAAAGCAATGGTATAGGGCAGGGGTTCCCAATCTTACTTAACAGGTGTACCCCTTCTGTTGCAAACCTTCAGCTCAGGTACCCCAGAGTACTTATGAATAACCCAATCTGCATATAAACAAGTAGCCCGTCTCATAACATACTTAAATGTGTGTGGGTGTATGTATACACAGATACATACAAAAACAAATTTAAGAAGTGTTCTGCTTAGGCTTACATCTACACGAAGTTTATTTCCCCTATTAATATCAGTGGGAGTATACAGTGCTAGTTTTCTGTCAATCTGAGGAGAGGGGTAAGCCAAGCTACAGCATGCAGCCAGCCAATCAGGAGCAGAAGAGAAGGGTCTTTATCCTTGTCCCTCCTGTTTGAACTACTGGAGGATCCTGAGCTCAATGGCAAATGCTTTGGATGCAGGAGGACAAATTCAACCCAGTTAAAAAAACCTTGGCTAGTGGGGAGAGACCTCCTGCCTCAGACCTTGGAGAATTGCTATCAACTTGAGGAGACAATTTTGGGCTGGATGTTAACAGCGTATGGTAGATCCATCTGTCCTGTATATTTCACCATTAGCTGGGCCAGTAAAAAATATTGCCTTGCTTCCTCTTGCTTCTAAATTGTTGACTTCAACTGCCTTCTGGGTGAACTCTCTGTTCAAGGCTCTTTTGCAATGACTAAAAATCAACATCATGAATGCAATGATGTCAAAGCATTTTGCAAACATTAGACAGCACAATACACCTGTTCGGATGGCAAATACTATGTCAATCCATTGTGACATATACAGACACATGTTTGACCACAGCTCTGAAGAATCAAGTTCCACAATCAGTAAACAAAAGAGGGGACTTAATTGCTTACACCGTCCTCGTGGTATGTCCCAGGAAGCTCTTCTGTAAAGAAAGATACCTGTCCCACTGAAACACTATGAAATGCTGGTGTAAAATGGAGTGACCCCAGTGTAAACAAGCTACGGCCCTGTTTGTGATGCTAAATACACCAGGGTCCAACTCCTAGCTTAGGATACACACTTGCTCTGAACACTAGCTCTATGTTCTTTGTTCAGCATTTAGAACTGTAATGGGGATCTGGAAAGATGTCTACTTGTTTATTTTTTGTATTTGTAGCAGTGTGTTTGCTCCCCCCCCACACACACACAAAAACCCCACCCAAACATTTTGATGTGCTGGTGCCTCCATACAGCATTAATATGAACAGGTATCATGGCGAAGCAGAGAATCCTGGATATTGAAAATCAACACAAGCTTTCCATGATCCCTGAATGTTCAAGAAGGAGGCTGGGTTTATGCATTGCTGTCAGGGGTCCCACTACTTATCTGTACACCCTAAAGAACCTGCACTATCTGAGGGCTTTCTTTAGAGCAAGGTATGACATGCTCCTGTTGGCTGTGCTGGTGGGGAGAATAAAGAGTATACCTACCGTAGGGAAGGTCGAATCTGCCCTTGTGGTTATAGGAAGATTGAAACCATCCAACATATATTGCTCTGCTGCCTGTTTTACAGAGAGTTAAGAGGCTCCCTGATATCTCTTTGTCTGGTACCCTTTCCAGGATGCTCAGAAGATTTTTGTGTTTCTTATCTTCTGGCAGATCAGTCTCCATCTATTACATATAAGGTGGCGAAATTTTGCTCTAATACTATGTGGTTACGTCAGTTTTTTATTTCATGCGTATGTTCTTCCTGAATTTTTAGTTTATATTTATATTTTATTGTTAGCAATTGCAAGTTAAGTCTTCGATTGGTACTGTATATGATTGATGTTTTATTATTTTCTAGCAACTGTTAACCTCTTGTAGGATTCCTTTTATTCTACCATTTCTTGTTGATTTGTAAGCTGACCATGGGTTGTAAATAAACCTATCTATCTATATCAGGTATCATGGCAAGATTCTAGAGAGAAATGGTTGAGGTGCGGGGAGATGGAATTCCAAGGGGGATCAATAAAACAGCAGCTTGCTGGGTGGCATGACAGTCTTCACTGACATGCCAGGAAAAGTTCACTTTTGGTTGTTGAGGACTCCATCATTCTGCTTTCAGAATAGTCTGTTAATCCGATGTAGCCAAGAAGAGTCCAATCATGGCATTCTAAATCCTGCACTGCAATATTTTCACGCAGGACCCCACATTCTACTGATTTTCTTTTTAACCATCCTGTTACTTTACTGATTTCCCACAAGACTACTCTTGGGTCAAACGGTGGATCCTGCCATTGCCCTGTCATCATCCCTCTCTAGTCCTCTTCATTCCACTGTTGTTCCTTTTGGGACCCCTTCATTCCATTAATCTCCGGCTGTCCACCACAGTGCATGAGGTCTGGCTATTGGACTTCTTTGCTGTCAGGCTTCCATCTGAAGGGAACACATAGGAAGCTGCCATATACTGAGTCAGACCATAGGTCCATCTAGCTCAGTATCGTCTACAAAGACTGAGAGCGGCTTCTCCAAGGTTGCAGGCAAGAGTCCCTCTCAGCCCTATCTTGGAGAGGCTGCCAGGGAGGGAACTTGGAACCTAGATGCTCTTCCCAGAGCGGCTCCATCCCCTGAGGGGAATACCTTACAGTGCTCACACGTCTAGTCTCCCATTCAAATGCAACCCTGCTTAGCAAAGGGGACAAGTCCGGCTTGCTACCACAAGACCAGCAAAGTATCTGCGTTGCTGTCAGCTTTAAATCTGACACCATTTAAATGGGGGAGTGCCAGTCATTTCACCCATTTCTCAGTCAGGATCGTGCAATTTCCCTTTCGTGTCAATCGGGGAGCCTGTCATTCCACCGGTGAGCGATCGTCTAGACTGTAGACAATCCCACCAGCCGTTCACTTTGTTGTCATTGGCGTTGCCGCCTCTTTCTATCAATGGCCATTCACTGCCATCAACCGCGAGGGCTAATTGATGGTGCAAGGGCTGCGCCTCCTGCAACACCTTATGGATCGCAGCCAAGGCAGCGTGCCTTCACGCAATTTAGTCACTTTCTCGTAAAGCCTTTTTGTCCCGGGACACCGCGAGTATTTACCCTCCTCAGCCGTCTCCTGCCACTTCCTCGTTGCAGAGGCGACGACACACACCAAGCAGGCAAGCAAAGTGCTCGCTCCCATCCCAAGCTGCTCTAAGAGGGGGGAGGAGGAGGAGGAGGAGGAGATTGGGCAGTCTGTCGCCCTCCGTCCTGTGGCCGGCACAGGTGCCGTCGGGGCCGCCCCGTCGGGGCCGGGGATCGGGCTCCTCTTACGCCTTGCTCGGCTGCCTGATGCCCTGGGCGGCGCCTCGGCCACCCCGATGAGCAGCTCTTGGGGTGCTCCGGGCGCCGAGAACCAAACGCTCTTCTTCTTCTTCTCGGACTTCAAGAAGGCCAACCGCGAGGCGCTGAGCGCCCTGGAGACGGCCGTGCTGGCCTCGATCTTCGGGCTGGCCTTGGCTGCCAACGTGTACGCCATCGCGCTCCTGGCGCGCCGCACAGGCCGGCTGGGCATCTCGGGCTGCCTGGTGCTCAACCTCTTCTGCGCCGACTTGCTCTTCATCAGCGCCATCCCGATCATCGTGGCGGTGCGCTGGACCGAGAGCTGGACGCTGGGCGACGCCGCCTGCCACCTGCTCTTCTACCTGATGAGCCTCAGCGGCAGCGTCACCATCCTCTCGCTGGCCGCCGTCAGCCTGGAGCGCGTGGTCAGCATCGTCCGGCTCAGGCCGTCGCGGCCCTACAAGAGCAGGCTGGTGGGCGCCGTCTTGCTGCTCATCTGGGCCTTCTCGGCCCTGGCCACCCTCCCGCTCTGCCTCTTCTTCACCGTCGTGACGACCCACGTAGAAGGCCAGGTAATTCAGAGGACAAGCCTTTCAGCGGGGTCCGGTTGGCATAGAAATGGGCGACGTTTTATAGCTCCACTCAGAAGTAAGCCCTACTGGTTTTCATGAGATTTACTTTCACTTAGAGATTGCTTAGGATGGCAGCCTTCGCAGTCCATTCGGGAAGGATCCAGACTTAGTGATGACTATGCACCATGGACATAACTAATTTAGTCTGATTAGTCTCAATGGGACTTAGCCATGACTAAATTCGCCTGGATCCCGCCAACTAAACTTTTTATTAAGGAGAAGTTGGACCAATAGAACTATATTGTCTTTTTTTTTTATTACAGTGCATACACAAGAGCCAAAGATAGCAATTGACCTGGAATATCTAGCACCCCTTTGTCCATACTAACAAACAAGAATACTGATTGGATTCTCCAATCACCCCTAAACATGTATTGGAAGAGTGAGAGAAAATCGACATGGTTGTAAATCCAACCATGTTGCATTTATAAAGGTGTAAAGATGATAGGTCGCTACTAAAAGGTAAAGGTACAGTGTGTTGTCAAGTCAGTTTCAACTCCTGGCACCCACAGAGCCCTGTGGTTATCTTTTGGTAGAATACAGGAGGGGTACCATTGCCTCCTCCTGCACAGTATGAGATGATGCCTTTCAGCATCTTCCTTTATCGCTGCTGCCCGATACTAGTACTATGAATATGTATATACTGCTTTTCAACCAAAGTTCTCAAAGCAGTTTAAGAGAGAGAGAGAGAAAGAAAGAAAGAAAGAAAGAAAGAAAGAAAGAAAGAAAGAAAGTTAGTCCTCTGCCTCCAAAGGGCTCGCATTCTAAAAATAAACACAAGGCAGATACCAGCAACATCTACTGAAGAGATGCTGTGCTGATGTAGGATAGGACCAGCTGTGTATGTAGCTAGAGCAAAGGGGGCCTGTGTTCAACCCTCTCCCTGGTGGCCCTGTGGAATGAGGGACATAATGAAGAAAATAGGGAGGGGTGGAGCTGGGGGGTCCAGGTTCTTTGAACCCATCTGCTCAATTATAGCTACACCCCTGGATAGGGTCAGTTGCTCTCCCCTTGCAACTGAGAATCACCACTTTAAAAGGCACCTCTCAGCTCAGCCAGGGATTAGTAGGATTGCTTTAGATTTGCTAAAGCAATCTAGGATTGCTTTAGAATCTTCTACCCTGAAGTTTCAGAGTCAGGAACAATTGAAATAATAAATATCCTATTTAACCAGAATAAAATTCACACAAATCAAAATACTATTCACCGTGCTCTTCTCTCTAAGAGTTTTGACCTAGTCCACCCAAAAGCCAGATCAAACAGATATTTTGTGAAACATTTCTGAAAGATGTTCAGGCTTCAACTACGCTGAATCTGCAGGTGAGATGGTGATGGAATTGGGAGCAGCTGTGAAGACTCTTCTACACTGCTTGCCCTCTGAGCTGGAAGCAGACTCTACTGTTCTCTGATTGGACTTGCCAACCCTGTAGCAAGAAAGATCCTCTGCATTTGAACAGCTGTAGAGTCTGTCTGACTGAGAGTGGCATTGGACAGCTTGGCCACCCCTGCACTTGAGGTTTCGGCTCCCTTCAACACTGCACAATGTGACACTGTGCAGCTGTGGAGGGAGCAGAAGCCTCGATTTCTGAAGTGGCCAAGCTGAGGGTGGGGATGATAGGTGTTGTAGTGATAGATGCTAGGTGGCTGGGGATGATAGGAGTTGTAGTACAGCAACAGTTGGAGAGTCTCCACTTGGCCACCCCTGCTCAACTCTCTCATGTTTCCTAACCCTAACCTTGTTTTTGCCTCATCATAATAAATCCAAAGTAGTTCTTTTCCTCATGTCTCTTGTTGTGGAGATGGGCAGGCTAGCCATACATTGGAATGGGAACATGCAAATCTTTATGCAAACAAACAATTTTGAACATTGCAATGATGCAGACCGTCAGCAAGTGCAACAAGGAAAGAAAGCAAAGGAAACTTCCACAATGTGTCAAAAATGACAGACCATGACTGTGTTCTAGTGGGGAGCTGTTCCAACCCTGACCCCACAAAGAAACATCTATTGTTTTTCTCTCGAGCTGTGGTGATCTGGAACAACCAACAGCAACAACCAAACAAGGATGGGACCCTTTGGCGATGGAAGTGGTTGGGCTGGCTAGCATCCTTTGTTTTCAAAGAGTGTCTGTTTTTCTCCAGCATAGTGAATAGCAAAGCAAAGGAGAGAGAAAGCTACAACAGAGTCTGCCATTATTAATTTACATATGAAAGTAGAGCACAACGAAAGGGCATCCCAGAAGAACTATAATATTCTGAAATTGGAGGCAGTTGGCGGAGGCTTATAAAAAGGGGTTGACACACATCTGTGAAATATAGGTGGCTATTAGCCATGATGGCTATATGGAACCTCCAGAGTCAGAGGCAGCAACTGAATACCTGTTGCTGGGAAGCAACCATGGTGGAGGGCGCTCTACATGTTAACATGCAAGGTGTCATTTAGCATGTAAGGTGTAGTTAGGCTCTTAATCTAAAACCAGCTTATTCCTCATCTGTCTCTCACTTGCTCGTGCCCCCGCCCTTCCCACAAAATGCTTAATAGGGAATTAAACCACAGAAGGATTTGCTCCTGGCTGCAGCATGAGACAATGTGGCAAATGCCGTTAGTAGACCCAAGCAAAGCTGTGTGAAGAAGCAGCTCCTTGCTATCAGCCAGGACAAAGGCAGGCATTGCTGAACTGAGATTTCAGTTGCATTCTCCAAAGGAGAGATTGGGACTGGTTGCTTATTACCAGGTTCTTTGAGTGCTTCACCAAGAGTACATCGCGTAGGCATATCAAAGGGCATTTTATCATGATCAAGTAGGCTCAAATATATTTGTTTTCATGAATGTGAACTACAGATGCTGCCTTGGACACTGGGAGGGACAGCATGAGACATGGAGAGAAATCAAACCCTTTTTTCTTTGGGGGCTGATCATTAGAGGCACAATGATTAGCAACTAGATTTGTGGTGTTAGAACTGGAAGAGACCAAAACATAGTCCAGTCCTTTCTGTAAGGCAAGATCAAGTAGATTGGACATGCCCCCCCCCACACCCCTCCTAGCCCAACTTACACCAACTGGGGTGGTAGCATGAAGGCAACGAGAAGGTAGACGACAGGTGCTCAGAAGTGGGTAGCTTGAGTTAACTCTTGCAAGCAAACCAAGTCACAGGCTGTGACAGGAGTTTGCCATTCAAGAAACAGAAAACAGGCACTAGAATAGTAACTGTAGTGTCCTCAGTAAAGTTTCTCTTTCTTGAGCAGGGGGAGAACAACATCCCCCAGCACAGCGTCCCTCCAGTGACTGTTGCTGCTGGTGTGTATCTTATGTTTCTTTTTTTTAGACTGTGAGCCCTTTGGGGAGCCATCTTTATTTGTTTATTTATATCTATATAAACTGCTTTGGGAATTTTTTGGGGGGAAATGGTATATAAATATTCATCTTCGTAATGTGGCATACAGGAGTGAGAATTGGGGAGCTTCTGGTTCAAAGCTTGCCAATATCTTTCAGCTCCAGCCCTCCCCTCCCCATTCCCATTTCAGATATGAGGATAATAATGTAGTCGTGCCCACAGAGTTGCTGTAAGGGTTTCTCCAATAATGTATATAAAGTGCTTTGAACACTCAGAATGTATTAGTAGTAGTAATCAGAAATGGGAAAGAGATTAAGGGACATTTGAATATGGCACAAAAATATCAAATGACTGCTTAGCTTCTGAGTGCAGAAGGATAGTACAGGCAGTCTTTGACTTAAGACACTCTGAGTTAAGATGGATGGCACTTAAGATGTTTTTAAATTGCCACCATGTTTCAACTTTACAACTGTGTTTCACTTTACAACACTCAGCATGGAAGGAGAGACTCTGCTAGACCACTGCTCAAATGTGGATTAGAGGAGGAGGAGGTGGCACAGTGGCAGCTCAGACTCACATTGTCATTGAGATTGGCACTCTTGGCAGCAGCTGCAGCAGCATCTGAGGTGGGATTGGCTAGTCCAAGAGGCTCCCATGGCCACTGCTGCCACACTGCTGCTCCTCCTGCTCCTGCTCCTGCTCCTCGCTTAACTGATGTGCTGTGATGGTAAAAGCTGGACTTGTTCGCAGCCCATATGCTGCTTCCTGCCCACCCGCCTTCCAGCTAACCATTGCCCAGTAGGAGGAGGAGGTGGAGGTGAGCTTCCTAATTGCCTCCTCTCCTTCCATGGTAGAGCCAGGAAGGGACGGGGAATGGAAGGGAATGGAGTTGGTGACAAAGGTGGGCAACTTCTGATTCTCTACCACCAACCTCTCTGCTGCACATCTGCATGTCTGTGATTGACACACCACCAGTTTTGATGGCAGCAGGGTGGCGGGGGGAAATAGGGTATCCACCCTTGGTTCAGGAATCAAACATCCATTTATAACATTGTTTCCTATGGAATAATAGGTTGAGACATTTTGACTTAAAACACAGTTTTCAGAAACTGTGTTGTGAGGACTTCCTGCATTGAAAAAGTCAGGCGAGCATCCCATATGCAAAACAGGGGTGGAGCTGTAACTGGGCAGACGTGTTCAAAGAACATGAGCTGTCCAGCATCTTGGAACCACCTCTCGCCTCCCCCCATTGGCCAGCTGCCCACTCCTGCTGCTGGCAGCTGGCTTGCAGCCACCCACCCCACTACGCCACACTGCTGCTCCACCAGCAGCCAGCTCCCTGGGTGGTGGGAAAGGAGGAAAGCCCCAAACGGGGTTTTTCCTCCTTCAGCCTGGCCAGAACCAGCTGCAAATGAAGGATGCACACGTGCTTACAGTCTAAAAAGAAACACAAGGTAGTCATTAGCAACAGACATCGGAAGGGTGTTGTGCCAGAGTCACCACTTTTAAAAGTGCCTCTTTGCCCATTTAGCAGGGGCTAAAATGGTACATACTGCTTTTGTGTGATCGAAAACTCTAGCATATCAGCACAGGGTTAGTCTGGATGTCAGCCTCTGTGTTGAGGGAGAACTAGAGGTTGTGGACTTAGGTAAATTAATTCTTCTGAGGAAATGTAAAGATCTTTGTTATTTCTATTGGCTTGTTTTGATGTACAGAAAGATCCCTGAGATATAGATCGGGACTGACTTCATTTGGAGCCATTGCACCCAAGGGCCCCATGCTCAGTATACTGGTAGCTGCAAAAAGTTAGAATAATTCTCATTTCCCTTTCCTTTTTTGGTGTATTATGCCTTGTTTTTACTGTATGTTGTATTTAACAAGTGAGATCTGGCAGTAAAAGGTTTTCTTGTGCAATACGGAGAACAGAATTTGCATTATTTTTAAAGTAATTGATAACAAATATTTCCAAGTAAAACAACTTAGCTATTTGGAGACTATAATTTAGACTAAAATTTAATCATATTGTACTTTCCCTATAGCACCAAATGTTCTTCCTACTTTTTAGGGGCATCTCAAGATTTTACACTGAATAAATATGATGGCAAATATTGTAGTTCCACACTGACAATCTTTTAGGGTCCACAGTGCAGAATGTCTCTGTTCTAAGTGTGAAGTGGAACAAGGACACAATATGGTGAAGTGTCTTGCCCAAGTCCTCACAGGAAATCAGTGGCAGAGTTTGAACTAAGCTACATTTCTGCAAATTCCACCCTAATTCTTAATGTATATTCTTAGGAAGCTGCCATATACCGAGTCAGACCATTGGTCCATCTAGCTCAGTATTGTTTGCACAGATTGGCAGCAGCTTCTGTAAGGTTGCAGGCAGGAATCTCTTATATAAATGTGAGTTCTACATGCAAATGCAGAGTAAGGAAAGTCTCTGGCGAGGAGAACTGGTCTTGTGGCAGCAAACATGACTTGTCCCCTTAGCTAAGCAGGGTCTGCCCTGGTTGCATATGAAAGGGAGACCAGAGGTGTGAGCACTGGAAGATCTTCCCCTCAGGGGATGGAGCCGCTCTAGGAAGAGCATCTAGGTTCCAAGCTCCCTCCCTGGCAACATCTCCAAGATAGGGCTGAGAAAGATTCCTGCCTGCAACCTTGGAGAAGCCGCTGCCAGTCTGTGAAGACAATACTGAGCTAGATAGACCAATGGTCTGACTCAGTATATGGCAGCTTCCTATGTTCTTTTCAACTTTCCTGTTCAGCTTTTTTCAACCTTTAGTGACCATGAGAAAAGTCAGAATGGACAATAGTAATTTCATTGATGAATTGATTATTAGTCTTTACAACACTGGACCAAACAACCTTTCATGAAGTATCTTATATCTATAAGAGCTGGAAATGTTATGATCCTTATGGACAAATCACTGGAGCGACTGCTGGTGAGAGGGAGGTACCAGCAGACTTGGGGTAACCCACAGATTCATTGGTTTCACAAAAATCTGAAGAGGGGAAAAAAGAAAAACCTAAGAGGAGAAAGGGTGGGGGGAGAACCCAAACCCCACCTCCAAACTGCTCCAATGTAACTTAATGGAGCAGAATGTACATAGACTTGGATGGCCCTTAACTGACATTCAGGTGGGTGGTGCTAATGGAACTCAGTGGTGAGGAAGGAGGGCTTGTGGGGGGGAAAGAGTGGGAAATTTATCAGCTTGATGAATACTCCCTGAAGACAGTCACAGCCCCTTCTGTGTGTTCTGAGGAGAAAAGATATCTAGAACTCTTTAGTTTTATCTAGCCATTTCACACTTTTGTGTTTCTGATGGGGAAGGGGTTTGATACATTTAAGCTCTTGGTGTGGGAGTTACCCCCTCCCCTGCCAAAATAACAAAAACTACTGTAGTGTGTGTGTGTGTGAAGTCTCCTGAGGAATAGGAGGTGAAGTTGCACACTGAGGGGCGATTCTCATGATTGCCGAAAGCAGGCGGGGAGGGTTCAGGGGGAAAGGCTGCTTTTAACTCGCCTTTTCCCCAGACAACTGAGTTTTTTAAATAATAATAATAATAATAATAATAATAATAATAATAATAATTTTTATTTTAAGTACATACGTACAATACACTTACAATGCAAATAGTTCCAAAAACTCAGACTAAATCCCCTCATACCTAGAAAAACAAGATCTAGTATTGAAAAAAGAACGTTTGTGGGCTGCTAGAGTAAGCAAACTGAAGAGCCATTTTTCAATATCTAGAGGGTATTTTACATTTCCAGTTTTGTAGAATGATACGTTTAGCCACCAGAAAGGCCCTAGAAAGCCATTTCCATAGATTAAGGGAAATTCCTTCTAAATTAAAAGGCAATCCCAACAAAACTGAAATACAATCTAGAGAATATTTCCTTGCTATAACTAAGACGGTTGAGTTCTTTTTTGAGGAGTGTGAACTGCACTCCCAGACAAGCAGAGCTGCGTGCCTGCAGTGCTGAGCTTCGGAGGCCGGGTCAATGCATCCCACCCCCCAGAGATCCCACAATGCACCATGAGAGTGTGTGGTGCATTGCGGTGATCCACCCAGCAATGGCCAGAAGCCCACACATGTGCCAACACTAGCTGGGAGCATCTTGCGTTCACACACGAGTTGTTAGCCCGAGTCATGGGTGCGTTCGCACCCTTAACCTCGGCTAACTGGTGGGCTCCATAGCCTTGGCTAACTGGTGGACTCCGTAGGTGCGTTTGCCGCCACTGCAGTGCCAGGATCTGCGTGGATCCTGGCAGTTCTCACAAGTAGCCAAGCCTCGGCTTCGCTGCTTTAGCCCAGTCTTGGCTGCTCATGAGAACAGCCTCTGAATCTCTTAATCTACTGATCACTGTATGTGCACATGTACACACACAATAAACTCACAACATTCATCACTTCTTGTTTTTTCACACCAGGGATATACTGCAACATTTTGTTGTAGGTTCATACTTGTAGATTGCATTGTTCATGTTGAATGCACAAACTCTGTTGTATCTGTGCATCAATCATATGAGAAACAAATGTGCATATAAAAATGCAAGATTAATGTGTTGACCATAGGAGATAGGTGACCAGCAGTAATAGAAAGTATACCTTTTCATTTTGTGTGTATACTATATCTGTTGTTTCAAGGCAATCACGTTTGATACAAGTGAATTACATATCCACTTACATATTAAGTTACATATGGCAATTACCTCTAGTATATGTTTCGCTCTTTAATTTATTGCCACAATAATTCTGTGTTTGCTTGCCAAACTCTTTATTTGATCATGCTCCACATTACAATAATAAATGTATTCTGATTATTAACCACTTCCATATATCCTGTTTGGTTAATAATGATCTGTTCTCAGAAGCTGAGGAGGCTGATGTATTTTTCAGAAATGTTATGGTGCAAGTAAATATCCAAAAGAAACCACTTATAGAGTTGCTGTTCTTTGCTTACAGAAAGTGCACATTTGCACCTTGATTTGGCCCTCCGCTGCAGGAGAAATCGCTTGGGATGTGTCCTTTGCCATTGTGATCTTCCTAATACCAGGACTGGCCATTGTCATTAGTTATTCCAAGATATTACAGGTACTTTTTCATCTTGTTTTCTTATACCAGCAAAATGACTCACAATTATTATTTAGTCAGAGATATAGCTGATGAATTTTTAGTTATAGAGATAGGAATAACAGAACAAAAGTGTTTGCTCAAGTGTAAGATAGTACAAGCCATGATAAATACACACCCATTCCAGTCAGTGACATTTCTGCTGAAGTTCACTTGCGGTCATTGGCTATCGTAATGAAGCCTGAGCTGCTTGTTGCCCCAGATCCTCCAGACTGAATTTATGCAAGGGTGGTATTGTAAGTATTTACTGCACAAATGGAATGTATTTCTGTTTGTACAAGGGGGACAGTTTTCGCTAGTCCCTCCCACTTCCTTTACAGTTCCCTGCACCCTTCCCTGACCTGGAGGAGAGCAGGACCCTCCAGAACAGGTTGGTGTATGACATGAGGGGCTGAAGCAAGAAGAATTACTCCATTGCACTGCAGGAAGTGCCTTCCATTCAAGGAAGAAATGCTTAGGATATATCTTAAGGTCATTTGAAGTTCATTTGGATTAGACGCAGGCCTGCTCAACTTCGGCCCTTCTGCAGATGTTGGCCTACAATTCCCATAATTCCTGGCTATCGGCTGCTGTGACTGAGAATTATGGGAGTTGTAGTCCAAAAACAGCTTGAGCAGGCCTCGATTAGAGCAATATCAATGTACCAGCTGGGCTGGGCACAGAGCATCTGTGCCTCTGCTGCCCAGCTGGCTCACTTCTCCCCCCAGCCCACTTCTCCCCCACACTGCCTGCTCCTTCCTCCCCCCCGCCCACCCATGGTTTTGGGCTGGTGGGCTGCCTAGCCAACCAGCCTGCTTCTTCTTCCCTCCCGCCCCACCTGGCGCTTTCTGGCTGGTGGGCTGGCTGGAAAGCCAGCTTGTCCCCTCCTCCCACCTGCCAATTCCCACCTGCCAATTCCCGGCGGCTGGGCCGGCCCACTGCTGCCGCCTGCTGCTCCTGCCAGCCAGGCGATCCGTCACCGCCTGCTCCCACCGGCTGGGCAGTCAGCCGCCAGCCGGCATCCCTATTTTCTCCCCCTTCCCTGTCGCTTATCGGCAGCTGCTCGCAAAGTCTTGCGAGAGCTGCCACGCATGGGAATAGCAACAGGTACGCCAGGAGAAATAAATATATAGATTGGATTAAAGAAATATGGATGTATTGAAAGACTGAGAACATGGCACATAAGACACACTTATAGGAATGTCAGCACCCTACACTACTGTTCCCAGGTAGCCAGGGCACCTATTTTGTCCCAGTGAATTCTGGGAAATGCTGGGAAATACTGCACAGGTTGCAGTAATTGATAGACAAATAACCTGGTGGTGGGAATGGTGTTATCCAGCAACAGCATCACTGGAAGGAAAACAAACAATATGGTGATCCCCCAATCAGAATCCAGTAAGATACAGCTGATAATCATGGGATTATCCTGAGCAAAGAGCAAAGAACTGTGTGTGCAGAATTTTCTGTGTCAGGAAAGCTCAATCCAGCATCCTCTGATATGTAAATTAAACATCTACTTGCTTGTTTTGAGTCATATATTAGTTACATAGTACATGAGAAGCTGCCTTGTACCATTGAGTCAGACCGTTGGTCCATCTCACTTAGCGTGGATTCTGACACTCTCCAGAGTTTCAGACAGAGGTCTTTCCCTGCACTACCTGGAGATGATGATGATGATGATTAACATTTATATCCTGCTCTTCCTCCAAGGAGCCCAGAGCGGTGTACTACGTACTTAAGTTTCTTTTCACAACAACCCTGGGAAGTAGGCTAGGCTGAGAGAGAAGTGACTGGCCCAGAGTCACCCAGCTAGCATCATGGCTGAATGGGGATTTGAACTCGGGTCTCCCTGGTCCTAGTCCAGCACTCTAACCACTACACCACGCTGGCTCTCCAGCAGATCCATCTGATGATCCAATGCTGGATCATCCATCGGATGCCAGGGATTGAACCTGCATGCTATGCAAATGCTCTGCCATGGAGCTTCAGCCCCTGCCCGGAAGTCACTCTGCTTATCATGGGATGGGACAAGAGAAGATATGCAGGGCACGGAATACCACACCCAGATTACTAGAAATTCTCCACTCTCCCTCCCTCCCTCCCTCATGCACACTCCCTCTATTAGATACTGCTCACAGTGAAACTTGTAATTCTTATGATGCTGAATTTTTTGTGTCCAGAACCAAATCCTGCCCTTACATGGAGTATAGGCAGTCTTGTGAAAAAGCCCTGCTCCTGGTTGTGTACTGCAGTGCTCAGTCAGGAGTGGAGGAAGCTGCTGCCTAGACATATTTTCTTTGTACATTCGCCAGCAGATGGTGCTGCAATATCTAATTAACAACACAGGCAGCATAAAAAACCCCACGGGCCAGAAAGAATACCTTTGCCTGCTCTGTTAAACCCAGTTGCCATCAAAGAGAATTCTCAGAAGAACCTAAAGTTGAAATGCAGTAGTCCTTTAGAGGAACTCCTGAGGAGTCATACTGAGTCAGGATTTAGTCAGGATGTCTGCCTCTGTATTTAAAATGTAAAAGAACATCTCAGTGGTGCCTTTCACCACATAAACATACTGTCTTGATCCTTTAGCATCTTTTTAGCTCTCCTCTGAATTTTCTTCGGTTTATCCTTTTGAACCATGGTGTGCTCAGAGTTGGGCATGCTGTTCCAAATATGGTCTTACCTTTACTTATTGTTTAATGGAGGACAACATGAGATGTCCTCTCTCCAGAGTTTCAGACAGGGGGCTCCCTGCCCTGCCTGGGGTTGCCAGGGATTGAACCTGCATGCCATGAATGTTCTCTGCGATTGAGCTTCAGCCCCTGCTTGGAGCATTTTCAGATGGGGCTTTTAGCTTGCTTCTCCTCTGGAATGGAGGGTGTGGGTTCATATATTGACCAGATTTACCCCGAAGTCTCTGAAAGCGACCGGGGAGCACTCCAGACACAGTTCAGGCTTTTCATTGCATGTTTGAGTGCAGCCCGATTTATGTCTGGGGTAAAAAAAATAAATCCATTGTTTGTGTCAGTTTTTTTGGGGTAAATTCAAACTCACAGTAAAGCCTCAAAGTAAACCATCAGTAAAACCTGCTATCTAAAAATGCTCCCAGAGGTCCTTCTGCTTATCATGGTAAGGGACAAGAGAAGATATGTAGGGCACTGAATATCACCCACAGATTACTAGAAATTCTTCTCTCTCTCTCTCTCTCTCTCACACACACACACACACACACATCCAGAAGAGAGGGAGCCAGAGGGGCAGTTACCATTGAATTCAGTGGGGCATACAACCAGGGAAGGGGGGGGTATGATTACTGGCTTCGCCCCTGCCCCAAGAAAAAGCCCTGTGGTCACCCTTGTCCATAAGTAATTTGGTTGTGTGTCTTCATACTCAGTGTGTGCATGAAATGATGATGAATGGAAGTGGGTAACACATATTAAAGGATGGATCACTTAAGCAGCTGGGTAGCTACCACTGTCAAGAGTAGAAACTCATGCTAAATGGGCCATCGATTATTACCTGCTCCGTTGCTGTTATTTTTATATTAGATTATATTGTAGAAACATTTTACCTATAGCATATCTCAGTTCTTCCTTACTGACTTCATTAAGAACATAGATTGAGACTGGTTTGATTGGAAACCACCACCACCCCACTTCAAGGGGGCGTGCTAGTCCAAGTTTGAACCAGCCCAGCCCCTGGTTCTAAGAACCAGTTTGTAAAGGGGAATCCAGCGAGGATTCCCCTTTGCAAGTACAGGGCATTCCTTAGAGTAAAGTGGGGTGGGGGAGAAAAGGTACTTTTTACCTTTACATCTCAGGCAGAGGAGCTCCTCCACCCCCCCATGACATCTCGGGCAGGCTGTGGACTGCTTCGGTTCTCTGCGCAAGCGTAGATGCCATTTTCATGATGTTCACATGGTGACGCAAATGGCCTCTGCACGTGTGCAGCTGGTCCGGACTATCATTTGGACAGAGGCGTAACTAGGGAAAATGGCGCCCAGGGCAAGCACTGAAATGGCGCCCCCCACGACCCCCCATGCCACAACATACTACATTATACTTAGGTTTTTCCTCACAAGCGCCCGCCGCCGCCGCCAAGCCAGGCCACTGACTGGCCGCCAGGCGCCAGCAAGGCAAGGGGGGGGCATGGGCAGCGCGGAAGGGACCGCTCGTGGGGGATGGGCTGCCGACGCGCTCCCTTGACTGCTGCAGCGCTGCTGCACTGAGCAGGAAACATTTGTATTAACAAAAAATTAAAAAATATATATATTTTTGTCATGTCGGCACCCCCATGTGACCAGAAAAGATGGCGCCCGGGGCACGTGCCCCCCCTGCCCCCCTATAGTTACGCCTCTGCATTTGGAAGGCCGGGGTGGGGGGGGTTGGAGGAGCTCCCACCAATGTCTCTGCTGCTACTGTTGCAGCTACTGCTGCCCCCTGATGCCTGCACCACCCTGCTGCCTGAAATTTAAACGCAAAGAGTACCTTTTCTCTCCCCCACACTTGGCTTTTCTCTAGAGAATGCCCTGTGCTTTTAAAGGGGAATCTTCGCTGGATTCTCCTTCACAAGTATATCTACCAAGCTGGCCTGCGAATTGGTTCAGCCCAGTTTAGTGGTGGAACCAGACTGGACCCAGTTCAGCCAAGCCCGAAGCCACACTGGCCAAACTTTGTTCCAATGTTCCGTACACATCCCTGAGAGTGGGGTCTTATGATCCACACAATGATGGAGGAACAAGAAAGGGGAGAGTTGCAAGGCATGTGCACTCCTGATTTCCAGTCATAAGAACCCAAAGATTTCCACCAATGTCAGGTTGGTACCATGCCAACTCAACATTTAATGGAGGTCAGTGATCTAGGGTTTGATCTAGAGTTGCTGATCTCCATTAAAGATCAGGTTGGCACAGTGCCTGCCTGACAACCCAACATCACTGAAAATTTCCAGGTTTTTACAATCAGAAATTGGAAGTGTAAATGCCTCACTAATCTTTCCCTTTCCTCCGGCATCAAGCAGGTTGTGAGAAACCACCCTGAATCTGAGATATAATTAAGTTGTCATCTTGTTCAATAAAATCGTATGGGTGGAGATACCATGTGATGATGCAAGTTTCAGATATGCTGCTAATACATATTGGCTGACATTTTACACAAAGCATTTCTGACTTGCCAGGCTGCTGTGCACGTGAAAGCCAGCTCCAGCAGTGTTGTGCAAAAATGCAGTTGTGCAACTATTTAAAACAGCATCGAGGCTCTTGTGCAGTGCAAATGCCCCACATTATTTTAAGTAGTTGCACAATTGCTCTTGTGCAATACCACCAGAGCTGGCTTTCATGTGCAAAGCAGCCTTGCCATATCAGAAATGCCAGTGTTGCCTTGCATAACATGTCAGCCACTATCAGCTAATACTGCACAGTTGCCAAGGATGCAGTAGTGGGGGCTGAATTCTTTGCTCTCATTCATCCCAGGGAGACTTTCCAGGCAATGACTTCAATCTCAGTTTAAGGGAGATGGAAACCTTAAAAAAATATGTGAGAGGGTAAACCATATTGTATAGTACTTATAGATCATTAGAAAAAATGTAATTTTTTCATTAGGAAATATTAAGTATGAAATTAATTATGCCACTTTTCATTGGCCTTCTGGAGAAAAAGGAGGATTTATTTTCCAAAGTGTTTTAAATTGCTTTTAGAATTGATGAAACAATTTCTTTGTATTTTAATGCAGATTGCAAAAGCATCAAGAAGACGTCTAAATGCTAGCATGGCCTACTCACAGAGTTGTCACATTCGGATTTCTCAAAAAGATTTCAGACTATTACGGACTCTTTTTGTATTGATGATCTCATTCTTTGTTATGTGGAGCCCAATAATAATCACCATTCTCCTCATTTTAGTGCAAAGATTCAAACCAGAAATGAACATTTTGCCTTCTTTTTTCTTCTGGATAATGGCCTTCACATTTGCCAATTCAGTTGTCAATCCTGTTTTATATAATTTCAGACATGTGTGGAGGAAAGTCTTTTTCTGTTGTCCAGGTCCTTCTAGAAAAAAGGATGCTGTAACAGACACTACTATGAGGCAAAATAACCATGGACATTTTACCCTGTCTGTTATTTCCAAATAGCTGTGTGATGTTTCCAACAAGGATAATCACACCAGATTTTTAGTATTGTGCGTGCAAGCAAGCAGTCAGGAAAGTGGAAAAGTTCAAAAAAATCAGAGTTTGCAGCCCTTGTATAGAATGTTGTGGTACTGAGAATTCTGTTTGTGTGCTATGGAAAATGACCTTGTTCAATCAGTTCAGATGTTACCATGGTGAAATACAAGGAGTATTGAAACTGAGTTGATGAACAGAACTTAAACATAGTTTAGTTGGGAGCAGAACTGAACTGCATATTTTACCATCTTACACTAAGGAAAGTGATCAGGATCTTCAACACAGGCTCTTCAACTTGAAGACACTTGCCTGTGAGCCAAGAGGCAGCTTTAAAAAATACTAGCTTAAAAAAAATGGTGGCATGAATACAGCTAAATATTCACAGGTGTCTGCTGTGTTCATAATAGAAAATGTACAAGTAAATGTCAGATACAGGGAAACTTATTCATTCATTCAAACAGGAGTTCACCATTTTTTAAGGCACATTTTGAGCATGACTGTGGGTTTTTCCTCTCACATTGGCTGGATACATGCCTAGTATACGCCAACCCCCCCCCCCCCCCCAAAAAAACACCAGTGCAGAAACAGATTTTAAAAAACCACCAATGCAGATCTCCATTTGCAGATATCCCTACTGCCCGTACAAGAAGCAGCTGGGGTATGGGGGTGCACCAGGGCTCTTAACAGCTCTGGCAGAATGAAGCATCTTAGTTTGGACAGGAGAGTGAAGAGCAAGTAGAATATGGAACTTTACCCAGACACAATCTCTCTATCTGAGGCACAACCTATTGTGTGTTGCGTGAGAGGATGGAAGCAGCTCTTCAAGAGCAGCCATGGGTATGCAGCCTCCTGCTGTGCTCCTAGTTTTGTGGTGGGGCAGTCCCATCCATTTCCCTGCCTGAGGTGAGGGACGCTATGATGCCCTTCCTTCCGAAGGCGAATGTTCAGTTTTCGCAACCCATGCAACTCCCTTGCAGTGGCAGCAAAACGAGAGTGCTCTCAGACTATGCCATGAAGCCAGGCGTATTCCAAGCTCAAGTTGCCGGGTGGGGGGAGGGAGGCGGAGAAGAGATTTATCCCAGTGGGGTAGGAGAGGAAAACGAACAGTAACTCCCAACAGGGTGAAGAACATAAGAACAGCCATGTTGGATCAGGCCCAAGGCCTAACTAGTCTAGCATCCTGTTTCACACAGTGGCCTACCAGATGCCTCTGGAAAGCCCACAGGCAAGAGCTAAGGGCATGCCCTTTCTCCCACTGCAACTCCCCTGCAACTGGAAAGGCAGCAGCAGTGGACAGCTCCTATGGAAGCAGAGCCCAGCATTGCCACAACCTGTGCTCTTTCTAGCGCCTGAGGTGACTGCTTCATTCTGCCTCATGGAGGGCCCTCCCCGTTCCCTGGACTGGAGTCTAAGCTGCAGGACTGTGTGCTTGTTTGGCCACTGAATTCAGGGACATTTACTTCTGCACAAACAAGCAGAGGATCAGGTTTTAAGTTACAGAAATGGTTTACTTGATTCAGGGATGTAGATATAATTCTTTGTATTACAGGAGGCTTAACAGATCTTTAGTTTAATAAGAAATGTAATAAAAATCATTTTGTGAGTGTTCCCGTTTTTGTTATCATCTAAAGCAGGAAAGGCCAAGCAGGAAAGGAATTTTATGGGGCAGCTGTACGAAATGCTATCAAGCTGTGATTAGATTTCATCTAAACTTTCATTCATAAGGAAAAGAAAAGTGTGCAAGTTGGAAGAAACAGATATTTCACAGATTAACATGACTCTTCTCTTTTGGGTGTTGTTTGTAATACCCTGGGCATGCCTGAATGTGCTTAATTAGATGGCACCACTTCTGAAGGAATCTGATGGTAAGGTAAAATAGTCTTCTAGCCCCTTGAGCACTGGTTAGAAAATAAGCGTGGACCCCAATAATACAGAATCTAGCTATTCCTGCTCTAAAAGAGTGAATTAAACTAGTTCGGATATATTGAAGTCATCATGCAATAGTCCATGAAGACTCTGCTCTGCAATTTCACTTTTTAGTAGGTCGCAAAAGTATCACATCACGTTTCTAAATAAAATCTAGGAAATTTGAAATACAAGTACTGCTAATTTTTTTAAAAAGGTAATGTCTGTATTCTTAGAAGTTTCACAAAAATCCCTAGATGATACCTAATCCTTATGAATGTGTAACCAAGTGTTAAACAGCAGATAATTCCCATGGGCAGCCCAGCCCTATGCTAAATTCCACTAGGTTCAATGGAACTCTACATCCTGGCCTTTTTCATTGCCATCGGTCTATCACTACGACTGTGCATATTTATATGCCGCTTTTCAAGAAAAGTCCCCAAAGCAGTTTACACAGAGAATTAAAAATAAATAAAGATGGATCCACCTAGTCATAGAAGAAATGGACTCATCTTGGCCTGATGCTGTCAACTGTGGGTCACAACTGTGACGAGTGGGCGCCACCGCATGCAGTGTGTGCCTCTTGGAGCAATCAAGGTAGGTTTTCTGCGGTGTCAGTACAGGGCATTGAGCCATAGCCATGTCCACGGGGGAGTTAGCACCTGCAGAGCAACTTTTGTGAATCATACCCAGAATGTCAAGTCATTGCTTCTGTGGAAAAAGCTTTTAAATGTGATTGTATTAAAACCTGTTCAGAAAACAAACAAAATAAATATGTTTGTTTTAAACAAAACAAAACAAAACCCTGGGATTGGCAACTCAGAAAAACCGTGGTGACCCAAAAATTCAGCATAAAAAGGAATTATTATGTGTTGTTTTTAACTGTTAAAAATAAGAAAATGATAACAACGCAATTGTTGGTGGTGGGGAGGAAGAATGACTCAGATATTATAACTTGGATTTATAATTAGAAACAGTACGATAAAATGTTTTGCCACAGCAACATTTTAATTACATAACCAAATGCATGAATACATTTACAACATAAACAATTTGTAGTTGTACTCTTCTCAGTTTATTAAGTTCCACTTACTTGGTGGCAGGGTAAATAGCGTAGTTCAGATAAATATATTCAAAATCGTAATGATTCTACTTGAAGGACTTCCCACAAAAGTTAGTGTAGAAACTTCACAACTACAAAAATTGCTCCCGCTGACTCTGTTCTCCTTAAGAGCAGTATCCTAAAAGAAGAAGAACAACAACAAGGATGACATTTCTAAGCCAACATAACAAAATAACAGTAACTTAGTAGTTATAATATAAATTATGTTATTAGGACATAAATGTGTTAATGCAAATGTAATAATAAATAGTCTTGTCTCTGATGTATACATGTTTTACATGAGGTGCAAATTAGATGAGGGATGTAGCTCAATGAAGCAGAGAATAGGCTGATCCTAACAGAATTTCCAAAATTTTATTGGTCAATATATTGTGCCAAAGACTCATGCTTTATGAGGCTTTAAATATGGAGGATTGAATATTTCTGGGTTAATGCTATATTTCCCATTTAATATTAGTGTACACACCTATATCAGGCAGCAGCGATATAGGAAGGTGCTGAAAGGCATCATCTCATACTGCACAGGAAATGGCAATGGTCAACCCCTCCTGTATTCTACCAAAGACAACCACAGGGCTCTGTGGTTGCCAGGAGTCGGCACCGACTCGATGGCACAACTTTTCTTTTATATATCAGATATCTTTAACACACTTGAGTATTTCTTGATCTGTGAACCTCACAGAGTTCAGGGCAAGCTATTCCCCCCCTCTTCTCAGCAGAACTACCACTAACCAAACTATTCACCCTTCCTGCAACAGGAGCCCTGGTAGGCCCTGTGTCTACCCTGCCCAACACTAAAAGCAGCAGGAGAAAATGGGAGCAAAGGGTTAGGTTGAGCCTGGCGGTGGCTCTGGGACTTTTTGCTTTCTTCAAGCCATTTCTTACTCACTAGTTTTTCCTTCCTCGGTACTAAGAGTCACTGACAAACATCCAGATTAATTTACTGAATAGTACTTATCAGGGATTAGGCTAAATGGCTACTTAATTGGACTACTCAGGAGTAACTTAGGAAAGTGTTTTTCTTACAGTGGCTACTAGCCAGACTAACACCCCAAGAAATACCAACTGCTCCTTTATCCACCCCAATCCAGGGAGACATTTCTTACCATTATGAACAATAATCCTGTATTGCCTTTCTAAGCAGATCTCCATCTGCTTTTGCCTGACAATTCGTTGTGCTTCTGGAGATAGTCCATTCGGGTCCCGAGAGAACACAAAGGAATAGCTATCAGCACAAGTGCCATCTTCATTGAGCTCACGGCAGGAGTAGTGCAGAGCATATGTGTCATAGTCTGTGCTTATGACCCAGTGAGCATCATCTGGGAGAAACCATAAAAGAAGTAAGGAACTCAGTATCGAGAGTTCCACCATATACTTTGTCCCACCACCATATACTTTGAAGGCTGTTTTACACATTTATCTCCATCTCAGGAAAAGGTAAGCTGTGTGCGTTGATGTATGGCAGAAAACACACCCCATTGTCATTCAGATACTAGCAAGCATATGCTTCCTACAACTGAAATAAAATTTGTTTTATGGCAACATTAATTCTCATTAATTTCAACATTAGTGTTCTTATTTGTTTTTCAAGTTTGTAGATGGCCCTAAACTTCCGTCTCTGGGCAGTATTTAAAATGAAAATGTGTTAGGGCAGATTTAAATATTTAGTTGAGTCTATTTTTACTTTAAAATAAAGATATTAAAATATTCAAAATTTCTATACTGCCTTTTTGTCAGAGGCAGTTTACAGCAGTACACACATGCACATGTGAGTGCATGCACACACACAAAAAAACCACAAACCAACATGTCTTTTATGTGTTACATATGATTTTGGTATGCTTGAAAATGTAAATTGTGAAAAGTGACTAGGACAAACCTAAGTTTGCAAGTTGTTTCATAAACCTGTAGCCATTGTTTCCTGATTCATGTGTAATTTTCATGGCAAGTCTGAGTTTGCAATATGAGAAAAGGCCAAGGGGACCCCAAAGAGACAAACCCTGGGCAGCTCTCTATCTCCAAAGCCATCAAAAGGACAGAAAAGTAATGACTTCTCACAGTTTATTTGCTCATAGAGTCACTCTGCATAGCCAACATTTGAAAACAACCAGCAAAAGGATGCACCAACTTTGGTATTAAACATAATGGCATAGATAAGGACAACAACCTTTTGGACCCTGAATCCTTAGGAAGCTGTGTGTTTTGATGTCGTGGCTGGGCAAAGGTAAGCTCCCTGCAGAAGGTCAAAAACCAAAGGGGGAAACAGGATTTCCTCAAAGATATCTGTGACAAATTCAAGAAGAGTAGCAGTGCTGCCTCAAAAACAACAGGCTTCTGCTGCAGCAGAGAAGAACACATTTATTGTGGTGTATGTTTTCACGGTCCAGAGCCGACTTCATCAGATCCAAAAACTGGACCATGATTTGTGAAAGATTATGTGACACCCACTTCCCCCCTGCCCCACCATCAGCTACAGTCTTAAGTGGTACAGTCCATGCTGCCACCTCTCAGAATTCTGCTAACTTGCTCTATTGCATGTACAGCTATTTACACACAAACTCTCAGAAAAAGCTAAAAAGGAGTAAAAAAAGGAGCTGCAAAATCCTCCCTCCATAGAATTTGATCTCTAGAAGAATGCAGTTATTCAAACTGCACAGCTAAATTTTAAGGGTGTTAAAGAATGCCATTATCCTTCTATTCTATAGAAGTATTACACGTGTCGTTCTCTCTCTCACATGCCTTAGTCCCTTTTCTTAAAAATCTTGATGAAAAGGTATACTCACTTCCCTTCTGGAGATAGGCCGCCACACCCCAATACTTCATCCCAAACTTGGCAGGCTCCTCTGTGTCTGTGAAGGTGCCAACCATCTCAGCACAGAGTTCCCAGTTCCTGGGGAAAGGGAGAGATGGAAAACACAGTCAGCATTGGCTGTGCCTGAGCTTACAGGAAAAGGGATACAGAGATGGGATTTTAAGGGGAAATGAGTAAGAAGAAAATGTTCAGATCCTTGAGAGAAAACAGCCGAAAGGCAAAGGAGCCAAGTAACTCACTCCAGGAGTTGCACTCGTCCCTTGGCAGTAGCTGTCATCTTTCCATTCTCATCCACAAAAAACTGAGCTATCACATTGTCTTGAAGAAACAATCCTTCAGGGTCTTTCTTGGCCACTGCATACCAAGTTCCACTGTACTGCAGGGGAAAAAAGCTCTGATCAGGCCCGCACATAGGAGCAGGATAAAGGATGCAACATCAGGAGAGGAAATATGAAATGACACTGCTTCGTGGCTGCTGTTGCTGCTAATCTGCATGTAGACACAGATTTAATTTTTGATATAGCATTAGAAGCAGAGCTGTCACTGAATTTTTTGCAAAAAATGAAATTAGATGGAAATGTGAGTGTTGCTCTTGAAATGAAACATTTGAAGAATACCAAGAGATGCCAAAATATTTTCAGTAACATCATAGCAGGGGGAAATGCCCGATTCCAGTTATTTGCCTGCTGTGCTGGTTTTTTGTTTGCAAGGTTAATGTAAAGGAGATTACCTACCTGCAGCATGAAGTGGTAGAGTCCATTCTACTTCCTCAGCTCCCTAACCCTTCATTCTGCTTAGCCACATCACATAGATATCCAATGCAAATTATTACCTTTATTTGTCTTTCTACAGAACCTTACATAGACGCTCATAGTGTAACTTAAAACAGCATTCAGACATTTAAAATTCTGCAGAGCCAACTATTCCCCAAATGAAACATCTTGCCCCTTGAGGTCATTTTGGGAGGCCTTGCTCTGCATGCCTCAGAGGAAAGACCAATGACAACATGAGGAATGACTTTCTCTGCTCAACCTTTATTGTGATGTTGTTTAGTTTTATGATGTTAATCAGGTATTTTGACAATTTGGAAAATGATTATGATCTAAAGTGACATCAAAACATCCACACTGTATGCTTCTCAGGATCCAAATAAGAGAATTTGAGATCTAGTCCTTGGAACCTGATGTCTGGTTTATGTTGTCTTTAGATGTTAGACAGAATATGTCCAAATGAAGAGGCTACTTTCACAGAACAGTGGCTGACACCCTGACTAAATTTACTAAAGAAAGTCCTATTAAAATTTAGTAGTCCTTTAGAGCAACTCCTTAGTAATATTGAGTAATTATCAAAAATAATCACTAATTTAAATTTAATAACATCATTGGTGAAGGTTCATAGGAACATAGGAAGCTGCCATATAAACATTGTCATGATAAACATCAGGAAAAAACGTTGAATCCACTCCCATTTCCTACCAGAGAATCTACTCTCAGAACAACTCAGATACAACAAAACCCAGTGCTCCATGGGCTTGTTGTTTGTGGGTGGTTGGTACCCTATGTGCACTACACCACCACTCGCTCTGGGTCACCCCGTTGCCCCCCAAGTGGAATTATGGGGCTGATGAAATCCCCATTATTCCCTATGGGGGAAAAGCTTAAAGACATGCAAAGTTCAGAAAATCTTTTAAAATCACCCCTTTCACCAATTTCTTTGAAATCTGGGTGGCAGTGAGCACCTATTGGGGCACTACCACCTGACCCACTCTTCTACCCCCTAAAACCCTTTTTTGCCCCAAATCTGCCTCAAAGACATGCCAACTTCAAAAATGTTTTAAAAATTACCCCTTTGCCCAATTCCTTTGAAATCTGGGTGGTAGCTTCCTTGCGCCCATTGTGCACTACCATCCACCACAACCCACTCTGGGCCACCCTGGTGCCCCCCCGCAGGGAGTTATAACTAAGGCTGATGAAATCCCCATTATTTCCTATGGCAAAAAGCTTAAAGACACGTAAACTTCAAAAAATTCTTTAAAAATCACCCCTTTGCCCAATGTCTTTGAAATTTGGGTGGTAGCTTCCACCCATTGGGCACTACAACTCAACCCACTTTGGCCACAAAGTGGAGGTCCAAATCTCCAAATTTTTCAGGTCCAAATCTGGGGTGATTTTTTTTGTACCTGAATCTGGGCAATTGAGGACAGGGGTGATTTGCTTTGTCTACAGATCACCCAAATCAGCCAGATTCGGGTACGAATCATTTTGTACCTGAATCATTTCGCACATTCCTACTAAACACCCAGCTTCTTTATCCATGGTGTGAAAATAGTCTAAAATTCACTTCTTTGCAGTTGTAGAGTGGCTGGAAATGACTTCTGGTGTCACTCCTGGCTGCCATTTTAGAGCATGGAGCCATTCTGAGGCTCTTTCTTTAAAAAACAAACATTTTTGCCAAAAATTTGGCTGCTTTTCAAGTTGGGGGGGCATTTCTGGAGCTCTGCAGCCCTGGAGAGCAAGGTACTGTGCAGTTATATTCCCCCTCCTCCCCACCTTTTAGGCATTTTAAGGATTTTTTTTCCTGTTTGGATCCTAAACCACCACCACTCATTTGCATAGAGTTAAGGTTTCGTTATTTGCAGTTTCTGTATTTGAGCCTATAAGTGAGAACGGAACCCCCACAAATAATGAGGGCCACCTCCAGTCTATTTCTAGACTAGAGGGCAGCTACATTTTTGTGTTTGTCAGGCAAGGCAGCTGGTGCAAATGGCAGTTGTACCACAAAAGCAATGATTCCTATTTATGGCATGAAAGGCAGCGATATTATGTTATACTCCTGCAGTATAAACACTCCTTCTCACAAATAGACAGCAATGCAACCTGGTTTTGTTAGCATTCATGCTGGCATCAGACCCAAAGGCCACTTGTCCTGTCATGCTAAGGCACTAGCAGAGGGCTCCTAAGGTGGAACATGGAATCTTACAACCCAGAAAAGAGCTTAAACCAGCAACGTCTAGTTATGATGTGCCTGGTTAACACCAGTCATGCAGTCCTGGGCTGAATCAGGCAATGAGGAAAGCAGGAGTATAAATAGTGTTTCTGCATTCAGCAATCATATCATATAAGAGATGGTACTAAATGCAGCTGTATTGCCTAATGGAATGTATTCCCAATGATTGTCGATAATTCAGTGATTGATATGGGGGGGGGGAGGGAATCAGTTTTACAGAAACATAGTCCCAAATCTTTCCTTTAATAAGAAAATGTGGGTCCCAGAGCATGGTTTAAGGGCACATGATACAGCCACCTTGCTGGAGCTAAGCAGATCTTGGGTGGTCTGGGAAGCCTGGACAGAAGACCCATGAATGCCACCCTGGGGGAGGTGCTGTAGCCCAGTGGTAATTCATCTGCTTTGCATGCAGAAGGTCCCAGGTTCAATCCCTGCAAGTTCTTCACACCTGGCTTTCAGTTCACATCTCCCCTACAATGGAGGTGTGTGTTCTCATATTGGTCAAATTTACACCCAAGTCCCTGCAAACGATTGGGGAGCACTTCACACACATTTTGGGTTTTTCATTCTGCAAGTACAGCCCGATTTATATCTGGGCGACACTAAAAAAAAATTCCACTTTTTGCATTGGTTTTTTGGAGCAACTTCAAGCTAGCAGTAAAGTCTCTCAGTAAACCTGTGGTAAAGCCTGTTCTCTGGGAAAGCTCCTGGTGTCTGGGAGAGACGCCTGCCTGAAAGCTTGGAGAAACTGCTGCCAGTCAGTCACAGTGTAGGCAATACTGAGCAAGATGGACCAATGTTCTGACTTGGGATAAGGCAACTACCTAATTTCCTAATTCCACACAGATGAGCACCCTCCCCCCCCCACCACACATACTTTTCTCTGATCCAGCTCAGCAGTTGGCCCTGAATTTCCTTTTCCTGCTTTGTACATATTCATATTTCAGACTAAATTTAGACGGAGGCAGTCCAGCAGGGATTTTCTGGCTTCATCAGTAAGTTTGGGGTTCTGGTGCAATAGGAGTGGCTAGATGCCTTTTGCTCTGATGATACAATTTAGGGGACCTAGGAGAAAATTGCATGCAGATTACAACTGCTACACGCAGGGAGTAGAAAAGAAGGAAAGACAGCCTGAAATAACCTACTCGGTACTTGTCGAAGTTCTCCTGGACTTTGAAACTGCTCACTTGACAGTTCCGCTGTGCTAGGCATCCCCTGTCCGACAACCCCAAGGCCACCAGCATCAGCCAAGCTAGGACTCCCATTGTGCTCGCCATCTTGTTCCAATGATCCTGCAATAAACACACAGTGTTAATCCTCAGGGAAGGAAACAAGGTAGATGTCTCCCAAAACACTGTAAAGAAAAGTGAGGGAGTACAGTCTGTTTCAAAGCAGATGGAGGATGGAGCTGGTAGATGGGGTTTATCAAAAAGCCCACCCCAAAAATTAAAAAAATAATTAAAAAACAGAGAGAGAGAGAAAGAGAGAGAGAGAGAAAAACCCCTCTGTAGGTCTTCCTGGAGTTATCCTCTTTCATCAATATGCATCATAATCACCAGTATTGTTGTACTGGGCTGTGGTTGTAGTAAAGTATTGGGGGGAAAATAACCATAATCACCAGAAAATGGGACTCAAAGAGTTGTGCAGGATAGTTGTCGGTTCAGGTGCAGTGCGAATCCAAACAGCCAAGCTCTACTACTAAGGGGACGGGAAGCTGTGTACATGCTTTATAGCTCTGACTGGGGAGAAGCAGCTCCTTTGTAAACCCAGCAGGCAAAAGATCAATATTGTTAGTGGGAGGTGGGGAGAGACAGGAGCCTGATCGATTCCAGCTGCAGGTCAAGCTCTTCTCATAACAAAGTCCTTGCATAACTCTGCATCAGGGGGCAAAGGGAACTGCTGTGATCTTTGACGGCCCAGCTCGGCTGGCTATGCAGGTGGTGTTGCAAACACATGATTCCCCCTGGGTCTTAGACCAGATGATACCTCCCAGGTTTGTATAACACAAAATAAACACAAGACCAAGAAAGGAGGGGATCATAGTGGGGTGGGGGGGAAGAGAGAGAGGCTTGCTTGTGTTTTTGCCAGTGCAAAAATGTGTAGCATTTACAAAGTTAAGGCCAGAAAATCATGTGGTATTTTAATACCACAGATACTGTTAATCAGGTGAGAGTACATAGGAACATAGGAAACTGCCATATACTGAGTCAGACCATTGGTCTATCTAGCACAGTATTGTCTTCACAGACTGGCAGCGGCTTCTCCAAGGTTGCAGGCAGGAATCTCTCTCAGCCCTATCTTAGAGAAGCCAGGGAGAGAACTTGAAACCTTCTGCTCTTCCCAGAGCGGCTTCATCCCCTGAGGAGAATACCTTACAGTGCTCACACATCAAGTCTCCCATTCATATGCAACCAGGGCAGACCCTGCTTAGCTATGGGGACAAGTCATGCTTGCTACCACAAGACCAGTAATAATGAGATACTAAGGCTATTCAAACGAGCAGCTAATCCCAGGCTTGGGCAGCTCTGCCTGGGTTGGCTGCCCATGTGAAGCACTGGGATCGAGGCCGATCCTGGCGTTGCCTCCCCAACAAGCATAGGAATTTACCCTAAGCTTTAACCTGGGTTAAAGGGTGCGAGCGTGCCCTTTATCCCAGGTTTGGAGTTGTGTGTTTGCTCGGGCTGTGTGCAGCCCGAGCAGACACAGAGCTGCGTGCCTAGAGTGCCCAACTCACATGGAAATCCCTAAATTAGGGCTGCTCAGCTTCGGCCCTCCTGCAGATGTTGGCCTACCACTCCCATAATTACTGGCTGTTGGCTACTGTGGCTGGGGATTATGGGACCTGCATTCCAAAAACAGCTGGGGAACCTAAATGGAGCAGGCCTGAGCTAAATGCTCCACGTTGCTTTGTTTAGGGATTCTTGGTGGCCGAGATTTATTTTCCCAGCCTCTAGAGATCCATGCTGCCAGAAGCCACATGGATCACATGGGAGTGCAAGCAGCACGTCCCACACACCAACCAGAATTGTCTGGGGGGAAGGTAAGCTCGATCTTGCCTCCCCCCCACCCTCCCCGTCCCCTCCTGCAGAAAATGGTTGTGTGCTCAACCTTACTGTTCATCACACAAGTCTTGTAAGATTCATTTCGTCCAGCGCTAGGGTATGAAGAAGTCCATTCTGAAATTAAAAACTAGAGAGATTGAGATACATGCACAATAAGTCATGCTAGAAGTATGCACTTAGTAATTCCAGGTTTCTCCCTGGCCTAAATACTGTTGATCCAAATATGCTATGGGAAATTACATATTGTATGAGATGTGCTGTAAATTAAGAAGGGCTTTCATGGCTTTCTGCTTCCAAACGATGAGAGCCATGGTGCTGGGAGGCTGCTATGAACAAATGCTGTTTGGGGAGAGACTACCTGTGTCTGCAGTGAGCAAATACTGGAGATTTTAGGCCACTAATGACTAAGCTACTCACTTGATCAAGAAATGAAGAATAATTAACTTTCCACTCTGTGGGTCTGTCCTCCTCCTTGGCAGTAATTCCTTCTAAAATGCCCCAGGGGAGGGCTGGGCAAGAGGCAGAGACAGGCAGCTGATCCCACTGGTGTTTATTCAGTGAGGTACGGGCAGTGGTTTAAACTCACTCCACCTGCCCTCTGGCCATCCTTCAGGGCTTATTTCCCCACAACTCCCTCGCTGTCTCAACTGGTGCTATTGGCTGGCTACAGGAAATGGAACTGGTCCTCTCGTGGGCCAGGGGCTCCCCCGTCCTCTGCACCAATGTCAGGCAATTGCCGGCTCAGCAGGATCCCCTTGGCTCCTCTTTCTGGCTCACACGCTGCTTTTTGGAAAACTCACTACTTGCCTGGACAAATGAAGTTTTAATTTATTGTCAATGGTAGAAGTTTCACACAATTACTTGTAATGTAGTGATATGTGTGCATTTGGATGTGAAGAGAAAATGTTTTTAAAACCATGCTACCTGCTGTAAAAATAATATTCGTCATCACTGTAAATGGGGAGCGGGAAATGTTATTTAATTTTATGATAGCTTTTGTAGCATTCAAAGCCATCATGTTGATATAGCAGATGGGCAAAGCAACAGAATCTAAACTCGCATATAGCATTTTCTATAGCACAGTGATTCCCAACCTGTGGTCTGTGGATCACTGGTGGTCCATGAGGATACTGCAGGTGGTCCAATGGGGGTGGGGGTGGGAATAAAGATAATATAATAATATAATCTTGTGTGTCTCTTATGTAGCCTCTTGTGCCACATATCATCCTGCTCTGGAGGATCCCACCCAACCCTCAGATGGGCAGATTTGGTGGGCGGCGGTGGTTGGACTGAAGGAAGGGGGGAATTGCCTCCATTTTGTGTCTCCCCATTAGGTAAGTGTTATTTTCCCCCTCTAGTAGGCCTACTGCAGGTAAATGTATTATGATGAATGCAATTTGTTTGTGAGTCAGCATAGATTATTAGAAATAGCTGCATTTTTAATAAGCCTTGATATATAAGAGTGACTCCCATCAGTCAAAGGCTATGTTTAAAATGTTTAAAATGGCTTGCTTAGGTGGTGGTCTGCAAAAGCTTTTGATGGTAATTTAGTGGTCCTCATAAAGGAAAGGGTTGGGAACTGTAGTCATAGAACTTCTCTTAAATCATCTTGATAATCCTTACACAATTCTGGAAAATAAGTTAATATTATTATTACCCCTTCATTGCAGATGGGGGTCCTGAGGCCAACACAGTAGTTTTACCAAGACCCCTCAGTGAATCTGTTAGAAGCAAGATATGAACCCAGGGCTGCATGATTTGTCATTTAGCAACTTAACTATTTCCCGGGGCGAATCTAGTTTGGGGCAGCAAAGAGGTGGCAAAGGACATTATTAGGAGAGTGAAGTTTTTACAGTACTTATAGGATACAAGTACTTTAAAAACTTAGAAAAATAAGGCAACAAATGTTGTTAATTTAGCTTGTTAATGAAGCTTTCAGGAAATATTTTGAGGGAAACTCCTGCTACCTCTTGCTACCCTTTGGAGTCATCCCTGTCTATCTCTCTGTCCTCTTTGATATCCCTGTTAGGCTCCCCAAGAGTCACATTCATACTCTTTTAAAAAAAATCTTGTAAAATACTTCATAGTCCACAATTTAGTCTGAAAATTATTATCTTTTTTTTTAATCCTTTGCATTTTGCAGTGTACAAAGTACTTTATAGTACTTTCAACAACCCTGTGAGTTATGTTAGGCTAAAAGATGGCAAGGCACAGGTGACTGAGAGCCACTTTACCATAAAATATTTCCTAAATGGACATGATCGTCATGTAGGCAAAACATATATGCCATCACGTGCAGAGCTTACATGAGTGTTTATTTCACTACATGTTTCTCCTACATTGAAGTTACATCCAAGTAATGTGTGAAGTCATATACACAGCAACTGTGGAATGGGATTTGGTCCTGGTCAGTCACGTGATCTAACTTCCAACACTCTTTCTTGTGTTCAGCATAGTAACTTTTAAAGGTATGTGGTATTTTATTTGCTCTTTGTTTTACAATTGTATTTATTTTATTTATATTTCAAATTTTGTACTGCCCCAAACTTCCATCTCTGGGTGGTTTACAACAACATAAAATAGATTATTTAAAACAAAAACAAACAAAAAACTTAAAACAATTTAAAATCACAAACCAGTTTAAAAGATTGGGTGAAAAAATAAGTATTTCGAGACTTTTAAAAAGTTGTCAGAGATGGGGAGGCTCTTATTTCAGCCGGGAGGGCATTCCAGAGTCTCGGAGGAGCAGCAGAGAAGGTTTGTCCGTTCGTTCCAGAGTCACAGGGCAGCAGCAGAGAAGGTCTGTCCGTGCGTAGCCACCAGATGAACTGGTGGCAACTGCAGATGAACCTCTCCGGATGATCTCAAGGGTAGGTGTGGCTCATGGCAAAGAAGATTTTCTCTTAAATACCTAGGGCTCTTTTAGTATAGGAGTAATATGGTCTTGCCGAGATGACCCAGACACCAACCAGGCTGCTGCATTCTGTACCAACTGCAGTTTCTGGACTACAGAAACTGTCTGTTATTGGGTGTAGTGTATTTAAGCCCAGCCTTTGTCTCAGAGCAAGCCCACATGGGGGAAAGAAAAATGCTGAATCATTCTCTCCATGTTTGCTCAACAAAGGCTGTTCCTTTTAAAAACTTAAACTGATTCCTCAGTAGCTGATTTGCTGCCACCACACCCTAATTATTATAGGGTTTGCCCCCCCCATTTGGGTGAATGTCCAGGGAGACCCCCCCCTTCCCTTTTCCAAGGGAAAAGTCCAAAAGCCCTCCCACGTGAAGCCTACACGTGATGAGCACACTTGGTAGAGTGAGTTGCTGAGCAATTAGACTTGAGATGTATTTGCACCAGAGTAAAAACCCCTTTTTCCTGAGTTAAAAATCCACTCATAGACAGGTAAAATACAAAGAACAAAAAGAGAAAAGCTTTATTCAAAATACTACAGACTGCTTCCGTCTGAGGCTTTCTCAGCTTTTAATTACAGGTACATGAAACATTCAGTAGTTGCAAGAAAACATCAAGAAGCACCCTCAAATGATATTGGGGAGGCACACTTTAAAAATGGTGGTTACCCAGTTGCATAAAACATAAAAGTAAGAAAGTAGAAAAAAGCACCTTTGGGAGTCTACAGAGACTTTTGCAATGCCCTAGTTAGAAAGAAAGGGCAGAGGCTCAGGTTCTCTTAGTTTGTTATGTTACAAATAAAAACACAATAAATCATTTGTAAGGATTTGCATAGCACAAAAAGAAAGAAATCTAACGTGAGCTAACAAACAGTTCCCTTGCTAAACCCTTCAGAAGCCCAGAAGCCTTGGCTTCCTTCCCCCATGAAACTCACCCCAAATGGTTTATTGTGTTTTTATTTGTAACATAACAAACTAAGAGAAACTGAGCCTCTGCCCTTTCTTTCCAATTAAGGCATTGCAAAAGTCTCTGTAGACTCCCAAAGGTGCTTCCGTTTGTTGGACCTCAATTTCTTGGCAACCAGTTTCACGGGATGACCCCTGGTTCTAGCGTTATGTCTGTGTGAGAGAGAAATTTCTCTCTATCCACTTTCTCTACACCATGCATGATTTTATAGACCTTTATCATGTCTCCCTGCAGTCGTCTGTTTTCTAAAATAAAAAGCCTCAGGTGTTGTAGCCTTGTCTCATAAGGAAGGTGCTCTAGGCCCCTGATCATCTTGATTGCCCTCTTCTGCACCTTTTTTATTTCCACAATGTCCTTTTTTAGATGTAGTGACCATAATTGTACGCATTACTCCAGGTGTGGCTGCACCATAGTTTTGTATAAGGGCATTATAATATTAGCAGTTTTATTTTCAGTCCCCTTCTTAATGATCCCTAGCATGGAATTGGCCTTTTTCACAGCTGCCACACATTGGGTCCACACTTTCAATGGGCTGTCCACCACAACCCCAAGATCCCTCTCCTGATCAGTCACTGACAGCTCAGATCCCATCAGCATATACTCGAAGTTGGGGTTTTTTGTCCCAATGTGCATTACTTTACACTTGCCAGCATTGAACCGTATTTGCCATTTTGTCGCCCACACACCCAGTTTGGAGAGATCCTTTTGGAGCTTCTCACAATTTGTTTTGGACTTCACTACCCAAAAGAGTTCAGTATCATCTGCAAATCTGGCCACTGCTCTGCTTACCCCAACTTCTAGATCATTTGTAAATAAATTAAAAAGCACCAGTCCCAATATAAAACTTACCGTTTCGTATTTTGATTTCCTGTTGGAAAAGAGAACATAAGAACAGTCCTGCTGGATCAGGTCCAAGGCCTTTCTAGTCCAGCATCCTGTTTCACACAGTGGCCCAACAGATGCCTCTGGGGAGCCCACAGGCAAAAGGTGAGCAGCCTTCTCTCTTGCTTTTGCTCCCATGCAACTGGTATTTAGAGGCATTGTGCTTCTGAGCCTGGAGGTAGACCCTAGCCACCAGACTAGTAGCCATTGATAGACCTGCCCTCCATGAATTTGTCTAAGCCCCTTAGAACAAAAAGAATTTTTATATTATTATTCTTTAATTGTGCATCTGAAGAACGTACTGGGCTTTGCTGCATATTCCGTTCAAGTTACCAGTCCCAACATTCAAATAAACTGAGAACCATTTTTATAGGGATTAACAAGTATAGTCCTGGTATTGTTTTTGGTCCTTCCAGACACAGGAAGAATATAAAATTACATGATACAAATGTACACAATAATGCTGGCCATGGATTGTGAGCCTTTCTATGTAAACTATGAGATAGTATCCCTAGAATTATATTTTTTTCCCTTCTTGCTACATTTCTTTTATTGTTATATAAAAGGTTTATTTTTCTCCTGTTCAGGCAAGTTGCATTGCCTCTTGGTCAATATTTGTGCTGAAGTTTCAACATCTCTAGAAGCATTAGAGAAATTCTGTTAAATATTCTCCAGGGATGTAATCCAGAGCAAGTCAGCATGACAGCATCAGTCAGGCCCAAACTAGATGAGAATGGAAATCCTGCCCAACACCTCCCACCCCACCCCACCCCACTACCAAGCAGACCCATTCCTCCACTCAAACTTTTAGGGTTTTTTAATTTTTAAAAGGAGATCAGAGAAATGACACGATTGTGCACCACATCTCATTTGGACCTTACCTCTTTCTTAACTTCTGTGTTTTTAAGGGGCATAACATATGCACTGAATCAAGTTTCACATATTGTGACAGATTCCAAATAAAAGCTAGAATAAAGTACAGCCCATGTGATGCAGTGTAGTGCACAGGGTGTCAGACTGTGATGGAGACCTGTGTTCAAACTGTACTCAGCCACAAGGAAGGACAGGATAAAACAAATAATAAGAGCACTAACTAGATTCCAAATGCTAAATCACGGGTTTCAAACTGTGTTTGACGATTAAGGGGAGATGATTAAGGGGAGACATGATAGAGCTCCATAAACCATTGTGTATGGTGTTGAGAGAGTGCAGAAACATTTCTCCCTCTCTCACAAGACTACAAGCAAGTGTCATCTCATGAAACTGAAATGTAGGACCAACAAAAAGAAGTACTTTTTCACACAGTGCATTATTAACCTATGGAATTCTCTGCCATGGGATGTGGTGATGGGTAGCAGCTTGGATGGCTTTAAAAGGGGCTTAGACAAATTCATGGAGGACAGGTCTATCAATGGCTACTAGTCTTGATGGTTATAAGCTGCCTCCACACACACAGGCAGTATAGTTTTGAATCCCAGTTGCAGGGAAGCAACAGGAGGAGAGAGGGCATGCCTTCATCTCTTGCCTGTGGGCTTCCCAAAGCATCTAGTAGGCCAGTGTGGGATACAGGATGCTGGACTAGATAGGCCTTGGGCCTGATCCAGCAGGGCTGCTCTTATGTTCTTAAGTTCCAGGGAACCCTGTGATATGTCACATAGAGAAAGTCAGTCATTGTAGATAAGCTTCCCTGAAAGATAGCTTGTCTGCTACTACTGATCTTTCTTTGCAATGTACAGACTCAGATGAGTATTGGGCATGCTCAGTCTAGAGCAGGGCTGCACTGCTTTAGCTCTCCAGCCGTTTTTGAACTACAACTCCCATCACCTCCAGCCACAGTGGCCAGTACTCAGGGTTTATGGGAATTGTAGTCTAGCATCTGCAAGAGGGCTGAAGTTGTGCAGCCCTAGTATGCTCTAGAACAGGAGTTCCCAACCTTGGGTCCCCAGATGTTGTTGGAATACAACTCCCATCATCCACTGTAACAATAAGCAAGGTCCACCCTGGTTGCGTTTTAATTGGAGACTACATGTGAGCACAGTAAGATATTCTTAGATGTTGGTTTTGAGCAATATATAAATATGTTAAATAAAATTAAAATAAATAAAATATTCTCCTGAGGGGATGTGGCTGCTCTGGGGAGAGCAGCTGTCTGCTTGCTTGCAGAAGGTTCCAAGTTCCCTCCCTGGCATCTCCAAGATAGGGCTGAGAGAGACTCCTGCATGTAACCTTGGAGAAGCCGCTGCCAGTCTGTGTAAACAATACTGAGCTATATAGACCTAAAGTCTGACATGGTATAAGGCAGCTTCCTATGTTCCTATGGGAATTCCTGCCCTAAAACACTTCACTGGAGCCCAAAAGTCACTGCCCTACTTCGTTTAACTTTTCATTGTAAACAAAGTGCTGGCAGTTGCAAAACGACCGTGAGCTAGTCATATTGTGATGTACAAGGTTCAGAACAGTGACTTTCTATCAGTAAATACACACATGCATGAAATGCATGCCAGTCCTTCAGTTCTGTCTGTTCTTTCAGAGTCAGAGCTTCTGGACTTGCATCAGCAATGTAGTACTTTAAAGGAAGTGCTCAGACACATGCAAGTGATGCCTTGCCTTGTCAAAATATTCAGTATGTTTTCTGCTTTCCCAGAAACAAATGTTACTTTCCCAGAAGCAAAACATTCACTGTGTTTTCTGTTCGGTCCTGCATACAAGGTGGTAAGTGATTGTAGAACATATCTTTCTAGCTCATCTTGAGGACTACTGCTTACATTAATTCAAAGTTTCCCTTACCAAGAACAGGCTCAGATGCTTAAAACCACTTCTTACAAAAGCAGTTACTGAATTCTCCAAATGAAGAACTTTCTCCCTTAGGTCTAACGTGGGGTTCCCATTTTTTAGAAACCAAACTCTGCTCCTGCAAGGCAGAGGGGTGGGTTGAAAACAAGTGAAGAATGGTTATTGGCTGCTTGGTCTGTAACCGGAATGATTAAGGGTCCGAACCACTTATAACAGGGAGATGCATGAGCACTTCTGACCCATGTCTCCCCAGCAAAGTGTAATTGAAGAAACAAGTGTGATGTGGTATCACTGTATTAACATTTCCCCACCCCTCACAACCAGCAATGAACCACAATGAAGTGTACCAGGGGGCAGGAGGACAGCATGATGGCATATTGTGCAGTTTTTCACTGTCCGGGAGATAGCGTGCAGTGTGTGCCTCAGTGTGACTCAAACATATATATGTTTGAGACTTGGCTTACAACCAAATATTCCAGCTTAGCTGTGGAGGTGCCTGTTAAAGATTAGTCATCAGAGTCTTAGCAAGTACTTAGGTCCCACAGAGCAAAAAACAACAGAGCAAGTGAGTTACCCCCTTTCCTTGACAGAACAAATTGTCCACAAGCATTATATGCAAGTAGATTAAAAACTGACATCCATATTTTGAATACCAAGGTACCATTATTGTTTCTCTTTTTCTTTCGAAAAACCATTCTGAATGAGCCACATTTGCTGCTGTCACCATGGTTACGCTCAGATGTAAACACCAAACCAAAGAACTGGAACCTTATAAATACCTTTGGCATTTACATGCTACTTGAGTCTATTTAAATAGCCACATGTCTGTTGGTTATCCTTCTTAGGAGTTTCCATGTACTGTAGGAGCTCAGGGATGACGTATCACTAAGAACCATTCCATAAATAGTCTTATTTGCTGTAGTAACTGCAATCGTCAGAGAAAAACCATGTAATACATGTTAAAACAACAAGCCATGCGTCATGTTAACATTATTTTGAAACAACAACAGTGCTGTAAAACAACAACAACAACCCAGCACCTAACTCATCACATTTATAAAATGCTGTAATATTTGTATGGAATAAAGTCAGAATCAAAAACCTGGACTAGCTTCTCCATCTTTTTGACCTGAAAACAAAATAATTGGTTTCATAATCTACGCTTAAAAATATATGTGTGGGGAAAAAGTGCCTCGCTGACGTATATTGTATTTCTTTATATATAATGTTTATTTTAGTTTAAATGTAAAGTTATGTTAAACCACCTCTAAGTTTAAGGTAAATAACAGTGCAATTCTATCTGTGTTTACTCAGCAGTAAACCCACGGGGGTCTAATGGGACTTATTCCCACACTAATTTTGAGCTAATCCCACTGAACCCATTGGGATTTCTTGCTGAGTAAACGTGCAGAGGATTGGGATTGTTAGTGAAAATCTGTTGATCATGTTATGTGTTTTGTAGTCTCTGTTTTTAATTGTTAATTGGTTTTAATTTATTTGTTTTAATGTAAACCACCCTGAGCCATTTTTGAATGAATGAATGAATGAACGAATGAATGAACTTACCTAAGAAAGTGAGCATAGAATTGCTTCCTTTAAGGCTGTAATCCAATGCACACTTACTCTCAAGTCCCGCTGAACCAAGTGGCTTATATGATATGCAGCGTTATGGGGATGTAATGCTCCACCCTAGGGCTGCTATTTGCTCCTAAGGCAGTCCTGATGCTGTTCAGAAGCAAAGGTTGTGCAAGCAATGCTACTGTAGTTTCCCCCATTCACAGCAATGGGGGAAACTGCATTAGTGCTGCTTGTGCAACTGCTGCTTCTGAACAGTGTCTGGGCTGCTTTAGGAGTCCAGAGCAGCTCCAGGGCAGAGTGTTATGTCTCCATAATGCTGCACATCATGTAAGCCAGTGGAACTGATTTCTGAGTAAACCTATTTAGGACTGCACTGTTAATATTGCCTAAATCAACGTTATAATATTTACCTGAATAGAAGGTGACCCTGAGTTTAAGATGACCCACTTTAAAAATATGGGTTAAATACTGGTTATACTATTTACCCAAAAGGAAGAGGACCCTGAATCTTACATCACACACACACACACACCATTTCTAACATCAAAGGACTTGGAAAAAACCTAGTCTTGGATTCATGTAAATATAATACACTCAAATGTAATGCATTGCTGCAGCCACAGTTCTAACATCCTTTGCTTCTGACGCTTTTCACAGACATAAAAAGGGCTGTTTGTGGATATTTATATGTATAATGCAGGATTTGTGAGTCTCAGAACAAGAAAAAGTACTTCTTTCATTTGCTAAAACAAATGTAGAACTTCTAAATAGATAAAAAGTGTTAATTATAAGGATTAATCAAAATATCATGGTCTCTAACAAACACATAAGCACTATCCAGTGGCATAACCCAGGCACAATAGGACATGAGAGCCAGTATGGTGCAGTGGTTAGAGTGATGGACTTATTGGGATTAGGGATGTACATAGAACCAGGTGGGGTGGCTCAAAGGGGTGGGGGGTAGGACTTTAAGGGCTGGTCAGGGTGCACTTACCCCTCCCCCGCTTTCCTCGCACCAGCGCTGGAGTCCTGTAAAATCTTTCGGGACGGCAGTGTACCTCCCTGCCGCCGCTTCCCCCTCTTTGGCCGGAAGTGGCCAGAAGCACTTGGCACACGTGCATGTCGCGATCATGCATGAGCCTATCTAACATGTTTAAATGCGCATGTGACGTGCGTATGCTTGCACCTGGCGTGTGCACGTACGCCCGGTACTTCCAGCCACTTCTGGCCTAAGCGGGGAAAGGGTGGCAGGGAGAGGGGTAAGTGCACCCTCCCCCTTCCTCAAAGTCCTACCCACCCCCCACCCACAGCTGGATGTTCAAACCGACCAGTGTTTGAACCTCCGAACCAGGGGCGTAGCAAGGTTGGAGTGGGCCCAGAGACAAGATTTTAAAATGCCCCCCCCCAAAGTCCAGGGCCTCCGCACACCCCAGGCCCCCAAGGATTTAAGTCTGATATTCCAAAATAAGTATGCTGCCTGCAAATACATTTCACTGAATACACACACACACATCACAATATATAGTGATATACATTGAGTACTATACATTTGTATTACTTTTAATGCCTAGAACACACTAGAAAAATGAATTATTAAAATGGGCCCCTCGCTGCAGATTAGCAAAGGAGACTTTCAACCATGCAGGGTGAACCTATGTTTGTTTTCCCAGAATTCTGAACAAATTCAGTCAAGTTTGATTGCAGGAGGTTTTTCACAGGAGGCTTTTAAAGCCCTTTAAGACACATCTCCTCTGGAATAGAGGTGCTGCATTCACATGTTGGCCAGATTGACCCTGAAGTCCCTGCAAGTTATTGGGGAGCAGTTCACACACAAGAAAAATAAAATAAAAGCACCACACATGCTTCACAGTTCTCACTCAGACCTTCTGGGTTGCAAAACAACTTGAACATAAGTGCATTTATAAATGAATGAATGAATAAATAAAATTAATAAAATACTGTTCCAGAAGTTTTTGCAATTTTCTGCCATGAAACAAGCCACTTATAGGACTTTTTAGATAGTTTTTTTTAAGTCAGCAAATTTTCCAAGCTGTTTCAAAATAAATATTCAGAGACTTCTCGGTCCCTCCCCCCCCCCATATCCAAGCCCTATGGCAAGCAGATCCCTATATATGGGGGGTGGGGCGGGAAAGGTAACCACAAAAAGGAGTTCACACTCTACCTGGCAAATGCTGGTCTGGGTTAAGCAGGGCAGCAAGGGGTCTTCTGCTGCAGAGAACACTCTGGCTGGCTTGGGCCCTACTCAAGTTCAGGCTTCACTGCGGCCTACATGGAGGCCTCCGTGGAAGCCCCGCCCACCCGCCGATCAGCTGAGAGGCGGGAGAAAAGGAGCTCTTTGCAGCTTGCCTGCTGCTTGGGTTGCGGGCCAGCAGAACAAGCAGGAGAGACGGCGAAGAGGGCAAGTGGCTGAGAGGCTATGGGGCTGGGCAGGGGGCAATGGGGAGTCACATGAGGTGCCTCTGGGGTGCTCCTCCAGGCAGTGGGGCCCCCAGACAACTGTCTCCCCTTGCCCTATCATTGTTACGCACCTGCTCCGAACAGGTTTGTGCACATCCCAAACTGTGATATGTAACAGCTACAGCCTAACTTACTGTATATAGTTTGTGTGTAATCTGCTATGGCGCCAGAGGGGGCACTGTAGCTTCCTCAGTACTGGTTGGGCTAGCTAGGAATTTCTGTTCTCCTTCCTGTTCCTGTTCGTTCCTGTGTGAATGTGAATCTCAGGTGCTATTGTTACATGTGAAGTTACCCAAGATAGGAGTGCTGGTCAGATATGTATGTATTTATTTATTATTTAAAAACGTATACTGCCCTTCCAAAAGGCCCCCTATTTCCCTTAGGGGGTGGGGTCTCTCTAGGAAGAGCAGAAGTTTCCATGTTCTATCCCTGGTATCTCCAGAGAGAGACTCCTGCCTGCAACCTTGGAGAAGCCATTGCCAGTCTGTATTGATTATACTGAGCTAGATGGACCAAAGGTCTGACTCAGTAGAAGGCAGCTTCCTATGTTCTTCCTAAGTTTAATCACCATTCTCAATATGTGCCATTGTTTGCGTTAGCCATGATATGCTGAATATATATATATATATATATATATATATATGAACAAGAAGGCCTGCCCTTTGCTTCTTCTTCTAGTCCACTGTCCTAGTGCACACCAGTACCTAGTGCACACCAGTATCTCTTCTTTAGTTCACCTGCCTTACCATTATCCTACCACAAAGCCCTCATACCCTGACAGTGCAACATTCCAGTCATTTCGACCGCATTCCAAGGCACAGACTTTGACTCCCTAGTTCTGTGGAGCTCGGAGTTCTGACTAGGAGCTGCCTGCAATACAGCTTGCCTGCCAATAAAAGTGACCTGGAACTGTTATGCTTGGAGACTACACATGTCCATTCTGGGTTGTGCTTGGAGGAAACTGAGTCTGTAGTCGCTCATTTGTGGTGTTTTACTGTGGGGTTTTAAAAAATTAGATGCATTTTGTTGTAAGCCACCACAAATTCATTTATGAAGAATCGTGGCATAGAAATCGTTTACATGAATAAATTGCAACTTCACAAACTACTGTTTTGCATGCTACTTTCCAACCTGATTGAAAGAGGTTTATGGTAGTTCGCAAATTGTGTTCATCATAAGTCATTCATACACTACTGGTTATTTGTAAATTGTTTCACCATAAATCATGCACACTGTTGGTCTGTGTTCGTTGTAAGCCATTCACACTATTGGCTGAACACCAGTAAGTTTGCCCAAACTGCAACAGGTCATATAGCAACGAGATGCAATCTGTGCCTTTAAAAGCCTGCTGAGAGGGCTGCACATGCCCCCTGAAAAAGCAGGAGATTATTCAGCTGTCTCTCCACCTATTACATTTTATATCCCGCTCTTCCTCCATGGAGCCCAAAGTGGTGCACTACATACTTAGGTTTCTCCTCACAACAACCCTGTGAAATAAATAAGTAAATTAGGCTGAGAGAGAAGTGACTAGCCCAGAGTCACTCAGCAAGTATCAAGGCTGAATGGGGAGTTGAACTCGGGTCTCCCCGGTCCTAGTCCAGCACTTTGTGCAAACTGGCATTCAGTTAGTAGTTCCTGAAAAAAAGCTTTCACTTTTGTTTAAAGCAGGCTGTGCCTTTCATAGCTATATATCAAGCAGAAATCAACAGGTGCAGTTTTCAGTACAATGGATATGCAGTGATAGGAAGAGCCTAGGTTGTTGATCTCTGTCTGTTATGCAGTTGTTAAAGAGAGAGCTGCTAGTAAAAAGCAAAACAAAAGTAGCAATCATATCCTTAAGTGGGAGCTTATACTTTTTAGAAAGTTTATCTTCCCATACAGAGTTTTGTTATAGGATCTCTTTTTAATATATGATTTTAAAGAAGAGCAATGTAGAAGCATTTGCTATGTGTGTCTCTGTGTGTGTGCGCGTGCAAAACACTATACAGACATCTTCCTAGTAATTATTACAACATCCCAGTGAGGTCAATTTTAGTATCCCTACATTGGGACTGAAGAACTCAGATTTGGTTAATTTCCTAAGACCACTTGGAAATTTCGCTCATAAATGTGGTTAGATTTGAAACAGAAACTTCCTGACTTTCAGCTCAGACCCTTTGCTGCTACTCTATACCAGCTGTCAATAATATGGAAAAAGGTAGTAGCAGACTGATTTGGTTTGTTCTATTTCAACAAGGGTAGATCTTGGTTACCAATATGTGTGTTTTTATAAAGGTGTACTGAAGGTATACGTTCATTTGTCCAACATTTTGCAGTTAATAACCTTGCTGATTACATTTAAAAAAAAATCCTTTCCACCTTTTACAATTTTTTCAAATGTCAGTAATATAATCTGAGTAATCTCAGAAATTTACTTGTCTTCAAAATTTAGACCAAAATATGATCATTATTTGCCCATATGCATGCTGCCCATATGCACTGTGTGAATCACATGACCAGCAGTTACTATGCACAAGGGAGACAACAGAGGAAAGGGAAAGAAATGAAGGCTAAACAGAGAACAATATGCATTTAAATTTGCTTTCCTAACTATGTTAATATAGCATTGTTCCCCTAGCTCTTTCTCTACTTTGTAACATAGTGAATGGGTCTGGTTAAAGAAGGGTGCAAGGCTGAATAGAGTTTAGCTAATATCCTTTTTCAAATACTAGGAAGATTTTTGATTTCAGATTTTTGAAGATGGCGAGGCTGTTATCACGAGCAGATAAGCCCAGGCGTGGGTGCCGGTGAGAACCACCGGAATCCACCGGGATCCGGCGGTGCCGCAGTGCCAAACTCAGCGCCAAAGCCCGGCTCTTAGTCCAGGTTAAGGGCGCACCCAGCTGCCAGAATCGTGTGTCAGCACGAGCTGCTTGCAGCTCACACGGACACAGAGATGGGGGGCTAGAGCGTCCATTCCCTAGGGGAATTCCCCACTGCCTTGCGCTCAGCGTGAGCTGCACTGTGGGATACCTGGAAGCCAGGATGATGAGTCCCAGCCTCAGAGCGATTCACCCTGCTCCATGCTGCACGGAATAGTGCTGATCATGTGGAAGCACGCTCCGCGCTCCCACCAAGCACAGCATGATGGTTGAGAGGGAAGCAAGGTTTGCAAAGTCTTTCTCCCACCTGCCCGGTAGATCGTGTGAATGGCCCCTGTATCTTCCGTAATTGATAAATGTATGCAGAACTTTAAATATAAATGTTCTGAACTGAAAATATTGAAGTTAATTAATTTCCTTTTTTATGTTGGGAGTTTATTATAAGTAATACAGTTACCATCTGGGGATAATAACTGGCCTATTTTACAGAGTTATTGTTAAGATGACTACAGTAATACATATGAAGCCCATAAAAAGCACTTTGCATTGTTAGGAAAGGATTGAGGACAGGAATTAAGTAATTATCAACAGGAGTATTAGAATGTGTTGATTTTAAATAAAAATAAATAAAAAGCTATATTATAAAAAACTGCAAGACACTCCTTAAGGTCATTTTCTACATTTTTCAAAACAAATGAAACAAGCTTCTTAGCCTTTCCAAATGGCTCTCTGACTGTCATCAATGTCTAGAGATTTTGGCATTTAGAACATTTTACATATTTATGCAACTCTGGTTATGGGCCACTATAGTTTTTATTGTACTCCATTATCTTGGAGGAGCAGAAAAAAGCATTTCTCAGTACTAAATGGCTTCTAAGTGTGCTTTTGTATATCAGAGATATAAGTATCATTTGTACTGAAAGGTGTCTCTGCATGTGCATGGGAGTGCACGTGCAGACGTGCGAAGTACTTATCTGCAACATATAAGAAGGAAGAAATACTGAAAAACTCTCTACATTGCATGTCAGTGAAAATCTTTAGTCAAGGTATGATAAAGAGCATATGAAAGCAAGTGATAAGAAATGTGCACACAACTGCATAGTCATTTTTACAGTGTTGCACAGTCTAGGGATGGCTAGGTTAGTTTATCACACTAAAATGACTCCCTTTGGATTTAGGAGCTAAGAGTGCTCAAGGGTTTAGTGTCCTGACATCTCTTTAATTAGCAGTCTCCTGGATCCTTCACTAAGAAGACACTAAGCCAGTGGACTGCTGTTCAAGGGGTTTAGAAGGTTGGAAAGCCACAAAGCAAGCCTCCAGGACTATGCCTATGGGAGATACAGAATGTGCAACGTACCATTTCCCCGCTAGAAGCAAAGTAAGACTTTTGACTGTGGCTGCTGCTGCTTCAAGGGTGATGCAGTTCTAAGAAGAAAAGAAAAGTCAAGCAAAATGGGTGAGATAAGTAAAGACGATGTTGAGAAATACCTGGAGAACAACCCACAATTTGCCAAAGAGTATTATGACCGAAAGCTGCGGTTGGAAGCTATAAAGAGTGTCTTCACTGTTGACCCTGGGGATGTGAAGGATGGGATTTCCTTCAAGGAGATGACCAAGTTGGAGGAATGTCAGCTGCTTTTTGAGTTGATGAAGGAAGTCCAGGAGGAAGCAAGTGCTATGGAAAAGATAGTCCATAAAGTGCTGGCAAGGTTGGCACAGTTGCTGGCAGCTGACCGGTGTAGCATGTTTATTTGCCGCTCCCGCAATGGTATTCCAGAGATGGCCAGTAGGCTCATGGATGTCACCTCTACATCCAAATATGAAAGCAATCTGGTGCCTCCTGAGAAAGAAGTTGTTTTTCCTCTGGACATAGGAATAGTGGGGTGGGTGGCTCATACCAAGAAGCTGTTTAACATACCGGATGTTAAAAAGGTAAGTGAGAAATATTTTCTGTATCTGGGGAATGGGTAAAAGTCCCTTCTCTAAACCAAAGGCACACCATTCTAGGGCAGAGTTGAGACATGACCATTGTTTCTTCTGTTCAGTCCATATCTGACCATATTGATGGAAATTAGGAGAGAAGATATGGGAAAGTCAGTCAGTAAATCAGAAAGCTTCATATCATGTGCAGGAAATTAGTGAATGTCCAGATTCTGTGGGCATCATGTAAGTTAAGCAATGTAAGCCTGGAAGAAGAGCATCTAAACAGGGGCAGCTATTACGAAGCTCAGAAGAGGGTCTGGCAACAGGTGAACTTCAGATGTGACCTTCTCAGAGCCATAGCCAAGCTATTGGTGGAGAAGGTACAGTTGAAGTACAACTCCCACTAATTTCAATACGGTAACAACAGTTCTGGGTAGATGGCATCCTATAAATCTCAAGCATAATGAATTAAGAATGGAGCTTTAGTATTATATGACCAATAGCACAATCTCTGTCTGATAGGTACCTATCCTTGTTAATGAAGTCATTCATTTTCAAGGAGGGAAATGAGCAGAGGTGGGCTTATACCACATGATATCAGATACAATTCTGAATTTAAAACATTTCCAAAATTTATGGGTGTTTATATTCAGAGCTTGGTTTTTCCTTATCTCCTGTTGACATCCACTTCTCAGGTTTCCAAACCACTTAGTCACAAGGAAAGCTGAAGTCACATAAGATTGCTGAAGAAATGCATGTATTATGCTGTAGCAAGGTGCAGATGAGTTCTGCTGCAGAAATGGCATCCTACTGAGACTAAATTGGAAAAGATCCATATACATCAGCAGGGATAATTCCAGTCAGACCAACTGATGATATGACTGCATTTAAATCACTAATGTTTGTTCCAAATTTCTGTGCCATTTTTACAAGTTTTAGTCTAATCCTGTGTCATTTGTTTACACAACACTTCTAAAAATACTTTTGGAAATATGTTGAGAGTTAGAAAGCAATCTTCTGAGTTTGCTTTTTAAGTTCGTAGAACTCCATAGATTTCTAGACAGGAATAAAGGCATTTTCACATGAGACTCATAGTGGCTTTCCCCTAAATGCTTATCAATGTGAACTAGCTGATCTGGCGCAGAGCATCTGCACCCCCTAGTCCCCCCACCCCACTGCATTCTTCCTAACCGCCCCTCTTCTTCTCCCCCCACCCACAGCCGCTGCATCTGCCCCTCTGCTGGGCCCACTTGTCATTTGCAGCCGCTTCAGCTGCCCACCATTTGCCGCTCTGGCTGCCCACCCATCAGTCATGGTGCCTGCAAGTTGCGGCCAGCCAGCCGCTATTCGCGGCTGCCCATCTACTTGGCCCGCTCGCTGGTCATGGCCACTGCAGCCGCTCCGGCCACCCGTCTACTGGGCCGGCTTGCCGGTCGCAGCTGCTCTGGCTGGCCGCCCACCAGGGCCACTCGCCTGTCCACCAGCTGCCCGTCTTCTCCCTGATCCCCCCAGTGGCCAGCCATTCACCGGGCTGCCGCTTTCCACCCCGGTCCCCCGTTGCTAATTGGCAGTTCTTTCGTGAGAGTTGCCATGCATGAGATGAGTGACAGGTGTGCCTAAGAGAATTAAATATATAGATATAAAACCAAAATAAAGAATTTTATCTCTTCCGTTTTCTGTTCTGCTTTGACAACATTCATTTAAATAGTGAGAGAGGAGGTGAAAGCTGATTTAAGCCTCATGTGTGAAAACTTCAAACCAGGCATGCACACCATGTAACCCACAAATTAAATGGAGACTGTTAGTCATGAGTAATGGCCCACAATGGGCTCAATTACCCTGATTTTGCTGCCTTGGACTGTAAAATCCAGGAACTGTGGAGCACTTGGCAGGTAAAAAATACACGTGGCACAGACAATTTCATTCAATAAGGTGCACCAAAAATGTATTGAATCAAGTAAGTATTCATAGTTCCAATATGGCTGTCAAACCTTTCTTCAAGAAATAATCTAAAGTAAATAAAACATGTTAAAATTGTTAGAATATATACAAAGCTTAAATGAGCATCCTTCAAAAGAACACACACACACCAGTTTTGTACATACATACAACAAAAGCACGAATATCAACAACTATAAGAATGTCTACATATTTATATGTTCCTCAAGGTAATGAGACCTCTTTTTTGGAAGTTTTTAGTCCCTCAAGAATAACCATATGAAAATCCATGTAAATGGCCTAAATATTCTGTTGAAGAATTTGTTTATCCTGCTGAGTAAAATATATTAAGAGGTCGTTCACACGACCCTTGAGAGCACTGGGTAGGGTGGGAAGGTGAGATAACACCTACCTTCCCCCCAGATGATCTGGCGTGGTCCTGAGCTGCACAGCTTTTGTGTGGCCACATGACATTGTGTGGTGCTTTTGCAAGCCGCACAGCATTCTGGAGGCTGGGAAAATGTCCTGGCCTCCAGATATCCCACAACACATTATGCAACAAGCACCATGCAACAAGATCTAGGCGCCTGGCTCTGTGTCTGCTTGGATTGCAAGCAGCCTGAGCATACACATGACTTTGTACCTGCGCTTGTGCCCTTTTACCCAGGTAAACAGTCGGGTAAAAATCCCAGAAGAGCAGCACTGGGATCGGGCCCAATCTTGGCACTTCCCACAAGCAGCCCTACCCAGGTAGGTCTGCCCAAGCCTATATAGGACTACTTGTGTGAACAGCCTCTTAGATTCGTAGTAAATGACCCCTTCCCTGAAATCTCTTTATTGTTCTCATTATGTGATGTCAGCAATCACTTAAAACTAGAGCAGTCCCACAGATTTTGATAAAATTATTCCAAAGCTAATTGGTCACAGATTCTAACTGGTCAGAGATGGCCCTAAGGCAGGGTTAGACAACCTTGGCTCTCCACCAGCTTTTGTTGATACAATGTAACTCCCATCATTCTCAACCACCATTTATTGTGGCTGGGGATGATGGGAGTTGTAGTTCAACAACAGCTGGAGACCCAAGGTTGCCTACCACTTCTCTAGAGGGAGGCAAAGTGAGGCAGGTTTTGGATGGCAGACAGACAGATATGATCCATAGGGGTCAACCCACTGCTGTGGTCTTGCATTGTTCTGATTCATTTCAATGAGACTTCCTCAGGAAAATTTTCCTGGTTGGATTGTTCTCTGCACGAAATAAGAATGGGAAGGAGGCATGTCAGACTGGCCCCTTTCCATCAAAGAAGCAGGCTGCTTTAGCAACAGGCTTATGCCAGCCTGTTTTCAGGATACTCCACCCACCCGTCCACCTACCAACCTGCCCTGAAAAATTGTGGGGTAGAAAAGAACAGTTGATTGCAAAATTTAAAATCATGCAATGCAGCATATAACTTAATATTTTAATATTGCTTATGGCTTGTGCCCATCTTGTATGGCAAGCAATATTTGACTTCCTTTCTGTTGCAACCAACAAGCGTGCTTGGTAGATAATCCCTTTACATTCATAAGGCAGATTACAGGAGAAAAGATCAAGGAGATCAAGATATGCATCTCATTAGACCCAGTTCTGTTCTTCTAATATTAATGAGTTACAGCTATCCCTTAAATTGAAATAGACTATGCTGTATAGATAGTATTAGTACAAATGATATTTGCTTAATTTAGTTTTAAATGAAGAAAAACCAAACCAAACCTAGGAGCATATTCCAGCTTAACTATCTCTCATTGATTGAAAAGTGTTTAACTTTGACTGGATCATTCCATAGTTCTTCATGCACCAAGAAAAGCATATGTTACTTGTCCCTAAAATTGACCTCTGTATGAGAGGACTGGAAGATATCCAATGTAGCAGGGATCCAGAAAATTACAGGCTGATTAGCTTCATGTCTGTTCTGGGGAAATTATTAAACATATAGAATAACTTGCCTTGCTGAGGGAGAATCAGCATGGCTTCTGCAAAGGTAAATCCTGCCTCACAAACCTCTTAGGATTCTTTGAGATTGCCAACAGGCATGTGGATAGAGGTGACACAATATAATATAGAGGTGGGCTTTTAAAAAGCTTTTGACAAAGTCCTTTGCCAAAAGCTCTTGAATAAATTTAGCAGCATGGGAAATGAGGACAGGTCTTTTTATGAATTGGTAACTAGTTAAAGAGCAAGAAGCAGAGAGTAGGAATAAAAGGGCAGTTTTCACAATGGAGCGAAATAAGAAGTGGGATCCTCCAAGGATCTACATTGGAAGCAGTGCTTTTTAATTTGTTCATAAATGATCTGGAGCTAGAGGTAAGCAGCAAAGTAGCCAACTTTGCAGATGACACCAAACTATTCAAGGTGGTAAAAACCAAAACAGATTGCAAAGAGCTCCAAAAGGATATCTCCAAACTGGCTATATGGGGAACAAAACGACATATGCAGTTCAGTGTGAATAAGTGTAAAGTGATACACAGTGGAGCAAAAATATCCCAACTTCACTTATACACTGATGGGGTCTCAGCTGTCCATGCTTCCCTGAGAAAGTGATCTTGGGTTGTGATTGATGCTAGCCCAATGAAAATGCCAACCCAGTGTGTTGCTGCTGTGAAAAAACATATATATCCTGGGACATGTAGATCATTAGGAACAGGATCAAAAATAAAACTACTGGCATTAAAATTTCTTTATATAAATCTATATGCATCTGAAATTTATATAGATCTGTACTCATCTGTAACACTGTGTACAATTCAGGTCACCACCTCTCAGCATACTACAGAACTGGAAAAGGTGCAGGAGAGGGCAACCGAGAGATTAAGTGGAGGGGCAAGGAAAGGCTAAATATTTGGGACATTTTATATTAGAACAAGATTATTGAGTAGAGGGGATATGACTCAGGCTTATAAAAGGATGCATGGTGCGGACAGAGAAAAGTTTTTCTTCCTTCTCACAATACTAGAACTAGGGGTCTTCTAATTAAACTGATTGGCAGGAGATTTACAACGGAGAACAGGAAGTACTTCATACAGCTCATAGTTAATCTGTAGAATTCACTGCTGCAAAATGTGGTGATAGGCACTAACTTAGATGGCTTTAAAAGGGGATTAGACAAGTTCATGAAGCACCATCCTTATCAATGGCTCCTAGTCGTGATGGCTATGCCTCTGAATGACAGTTGTAGGGCAACAAGAGTGGGAGAGGGATATGCCTTTATCTCATGTTTGTGTGCTTCCCAAAGGCAACTGGTTGGCCACTGTGGGAAACAGGATGCTGGAGTAAATGAGTCTTGGCCTGATCCAACAGTGATTTTATGTGTACTCTGTGTAATGTGTTAACACAACGCCTGTGTTTGTTGAGAACTTTATACTTCAGTAAATCAAACCAATTGGTTTTCTGATAGTAAATAAGACATTCAAAGACAAAACGCTTTTGCCAGACTGTATCATTATACATGCTTATAAATCCAGTTTAAAAACTAAAACAATAGCTTTAACATCATATTTAAATAGGCAGGTTCAGATGACATACGGAACTGCGGGTCCAGTGGAACTGCAGTTCCATGCCTCCGTACCCCATACTCTCCAGTCTGAGTTCAGACCAACTGCAGATAGGCAGGGTTGCTGTCTGTGCAGGCTTCCTTATGTCCTGAAGGACAGCACATGCAGCCAATAGGAGCCAGAGCAAGGGAGGAGCTTCTTCCCTCAACACCAGTTTGAGTCATGGCAAACTCCAATCCCTGGATCAGACATCACGGAGGCACTGCCAAAATGCAGTTATCGGTGGCATTACTCAATATAACCTAAAGGCAATCATTGCAGTTAGGGGAGGGAAACCACAGCTCCATTTTTGTTTTTGGAACTCCAAGACCCAGTTCAAACATTCAGATTTGGGAACTGGAAGCAAAGGGACCTCCGGTTTCCCATTACATCTGAATCAGCCCACTGTGTAGCTGAATCATCTGTCATTTGCAACAGCTTTTGGAGCCAAAACTGATCGTGTTGTTTTTGCTGAAAATTTCTCATTTCCTCCACAAATGTGGAGGATCATTATTTGGCTCTTTAATTATAGTTTTGCATTCTACATGACCATCTCCAATTAAGCTAGTTAAAAAAAATTGTGAAAGTAATGTATTTCAAGCACCTCATTCTTCAGTGAAAACTATCAATGTAATTGGAAAGTTTACTTAAGAACAGGTTTCAGCTCTGGGCCTTTAACGTATCCAGTGATGTGGGTTAATAATTTTACAAGTCATTAGTCTGCTTCAAATTCCTATAAAATTATGTAAGTTTCCTTAATGAAAATCATATTGCTTCAAAGAAAGTAAATGTGTCTTCTGGTAAGCAGCACAATGTCCTCAATTTATAAATCTGTGCCAAGATATAATAGCAAAAGCATTTATGAGGAAATCCTAGGTCTTTGTGTGAAATATTCTCTCATGGCCATATTTGTTATTCAGAGAGAGAGAGAGAGAGAGAGAGAGAGAGAGAGTTTCAGACACGATGTGGTGGATCCTTGGTTGAATTTGAGAATCCCCGCTGTGCTTTTCCTTCCAAATGCACCTCTCAGATTCACCCGAGGTTCAATTTGATCAAACAAACCAAGCTTTGAAACCAAGGTGCATAGTTGGCTTGTTTGTTTTAAGCATGGCTGAATTTGCCATCATCTTGGTTCTGAACTGACACCTCCCCGCCATTAATCTTGGCTTGTTGGAAGAGGCTTGGTGCAGAGCAGCCAAGGAACAGCCAAGATTGGGTGAATGGTGGAGGGAGGAGCCAAAGAAACTGCTGGCAGCAAAACAAGCCATGCTGCTGTTGGGTCATCTGCGGAAGGAATTCTCTGCTTCTTTTTGGAAGCTTGAGTAGAAGCTTCTTGGCTCTGTGTTTTGTCTCATAGCGCCGAGAGAGAGAGAGAGACTTCCAAATGGGTTTTTTCCGGGGCAAAGGAGAACAAAATTCAAATATTTTATTCTGAATATTCTGTCATTTTAAGAATAGCTATTTTAAAACACACCGCAGTTTTATCAGTTGGAAAAGCATGACTAATTTAATCTGGATCCTGTGTGTTATTTCTTTACTGCTTGTACTGAACCCATGACGCTTAAAGTGTAATTCGCAAACAATTTGCTCCAACACAGATCTGGAGTGCTTCCAGAGCTTGCCTTCTAAGGAAAGCAGCCTACAAAGGAAAGCAGAATTTAACCACAGATATTTATTATTTCATGGGAGACACAGTATTACTTTGATGGTCTTGACAGGAAATCAAGTCTCAACTCTCAATATGATCTATCCTTTTAGAGTATTATAATTTATTAAGTCAAATTGAGTTTTGAATTAAACATGTTAGTATAATATTTATTGATATGTTTAATTGAAAATGATAGTCCACTTACAGTTTAGAAGCATCTTACAATACAAAATAATATAAAAATATTAGCGATAATTATTTAGAATAATTTAATACAAGATTCTGATACACACCTTTCTGGCTTTGTTTAAATTACATAGACTTGTTTACAGCTGCAATTATAGACTTTCTGCCTTTTATCCTGACAGAAGGCTCTTGGCCTTTAATACTTCACAAGCAGAAATGCACTATGTTCAGGATTCCTGAACAAATATTTATATACCGCTCGCATGGAGATGCATGAATGGAAAAATGCACCAGCTGAATTTCTACCTGGCATGCAGATTTATGATGCATAGCCTACACCAGGAGGCAGCAGCTCTAAGTAGCAAATTGGAGGAGAGCTGGTCTTGTAGTAGCAAGCATGACTTGTCCCCTTAGCTAAGCAGGGTCCACCCTGGTTGCATATGAATGGGAGGCTTGTTGTGTGAGCACTGAAAGATATTCCCCTTAGGGGATGAAGCTGCTCTGGGAAGAGCATCTAGGTTCCAATTTCCTCCCTGGCATCTCCAGGATAGGGCTGAGAGAGATTCCTGCCTGCAACCTTGGAGAAGCCACTGCCAGTCTGTGTAGACAATACTGAGCTAGATGGACCAATGGTCTGACTTAGTATATGGCAGCTTTCTATATCCCTATGTTCCAAACGAAGCAGTGGGGTTGAATATCCTCACTGATATTCAGCATTTGGTTATCCTGGGATTATCTTCTTAAAACTTGGAAAGTTACCAATAAACGTGAAGAAGCACCTCACCCAGACTAATAGCTTAGAAGATTAAAGCAGAGGGAAAGATCCAGACCTGCATCAATTAGCTTAGAAGCAGCATCTGCCCCCTTCCCCCAGCAGGGATTAGCAGGAAAACAGAACTGTTCATCACAGGAGCTAATAGTGTTTAATCCAAGATTTAATAGTAGCAAGAAACAGAAAGGCGACTATGTCCACTGACTGACCTGAGAATGAGACTGTCACATGAACTATAACATTAACTGCATTTCATTTCTACCAAGCTAGACAATTTCCCACACATACCAATAGAATACATGGCTGTGGATCATTTGATCTTAGACGTCACATCAGGGCAAGAGTGTAGAAGCTTCATTGCTAATTACTTAGTTTCTTCTATCTGGTGGAAGCATACAAATGGCCAGGCATTTCGTATCTTTGCAAGCAGCTACTCAGATGCAAATTCCTCATCAGAGCGGGCCTTTTATGATATGACATGCTCTCTTGAAATAGAAATGTATTTTCATATATCCTAGTAAATTAGGAAAAGGAAAAGAAATGTGATGTGTGTGTGTGTTGTGTGTGTGTGTGTGTGTGTGTGTGTGTGTGTGTGTTGCCAGCTTTTTTATAATGCTGCCATCTGGCTGGTCTTAAAATATGTTCATCATATTTAAGATTCCAGCCTCAATGTTAAACAATAAGCCATTTTAAGATGCACATATATTTAGCAAATTGTAATAGTAATTGTATGTGTATGATAGCCTGGCTTCTTTCCCTTCTTCTAAAGAAGCTAATCTTGATTTTTTTAAAAATTTCTGAGTGCTCCAGCCATGGGGAAATTAAATAAGGATGCTAGGAAATGGGAACATTTATCTTTACAGTATTCATTCTCTCATATATATATACAGCTAATGATGTATATGTTTGCATTTTTATCTTTAGTCTCTTTTAATTTTCGTTTCAATTAGTGTTTCTTGTATTTCATTCTAATGGATTGCTTATTAAAAGTAACTATTTCCCCCTGGATATTAAATCCTGGAAAAAGAGAAGGCAACTCTCCCTATTCTACCCAACAAAGCATCTTTCCATTGGCTGTTGTTGGTGAGCACCTTGGGGGCAGGGAACCATCTTATTCTTTTTTCCTGTGTAAACTGTGTTGAAAATGGGTTTTTTTTAAAAATTGAAAAGTATATAAATATTCTTCTTTATCATCATCATAAATAAGATGTTAAGGATGTCAACTTACATATCTGATATAGGTCTATACCTGGTCCATTGAAGTAATGACTTGCTAGTATTCCATAGTACCATCCATAGGTGTTCCTTTAAAAAGTTGAGTACTTGATAAACAGTTCTTTGTTAACTTCTGAACCCCACTTTGAGCTCTTAGAATAGAGCAGGCTAGAAGTAAGCAAAAATCCTATGATACCAATAGCAATTCAAAATATAATATTTAAATATCATTCTCATACACAGATGAGCACATTCAGGGGAAATGGTGGCAGAAAATGGCATGATGGAAAAGGGCTAACTTCACTCTCCTTGGGTGCCAGGCTTCCAGTGAGAATCCTCCTGCCATTGGTGTTCTTTTTTTAAAAGACAAACCTCCAGTATTAATTATGCCTCTTTCTAAGGCAAGTTGACATATGTCTAGTTTGACCCTTAGGGGCAAGCATTTCCAGCTTTTGGCAGTTCAAAGGAGAAAGAGTTGTCATGTCCCTAATTAACGCAGTATTCTAGTGAGGTCTATCTGCTGCAGAAGGGTGAACCTTACTGGTCTTTGAAGGCTAGAAGAGGATTATGGGACCAGTGTTGAAGGGAGTTTCCAAGGAAGGAGGTCAGGGTGGTTAAGATTAGTAAAGGAGGAGGGATTTATGCCTGCTTCAGTATTTAAGCCTCTCTATCTTCTTGAAAACCAAAGAGATTGTGATGGCCAGAATCCGAAGTTCTGTGAATGTAACGCAAGACCAGGAGGATGATTTTCTAGTCAATGAAGTGAAGCCAGTTCAGAACCAGTGAAGATCATGTGTTAAATCAGGGAATTTGTTTTTCTTAATTAAGGCATCAAGAACTCAGCATGGGGTTTGTTTTCCCACAGATGCTATATACTGAAATGTGCATTTGCTTATTCATTGGCGATGTCATAAATAGTTTCATTTGTGGATTGTGTTCTAAAGTGTTGCAATTTTTCAAAATATTATGTATAGGTTTCCCCCCATTTAACTCCAAACGTTGGATTATCTTGGTTAAGCAAGTTACTTCCTTGCACAGAAATTATATACCGGCGAAGAAAGGTACTTCCCATTGTAATGTTCCTTAGCAACTGTCATGCCAACACAGAACTAAAATAGGAAGTTCTTCGAATGATAATTATGATAGGGTGGAAAGCTGCCATTGTTGGTTTTCTATTCTGGTTGTTGTGCTGCCTGGGTTGATCTTGCTAGTTAGTACAGGCAGGCATACATCTAAAGGGAAAAGTCAGAATGGGATCAACTGGTAGATCTTTTTGTTGGTGCTTTCAGGCTGGAAGGTTTTACTGCTTTCTAATAATTGCTTTTCCGCTTTCAGGGACATCCAGTTACAATTGACTTTCCTTACTATATAGGGGTATGGTTGTTCCATGCTGCTGTGTTCCACCCACACAACTGGACATGGCATATTGGGTGGGCAGCCCTTCCCTTTTGTTCCCTTCCCCCACCCCAGTGGGGATTTTTGGTTCCCTGAAACCAGGCTCAGAGGAAGTGTGCTGTCTCCTCCCCTCTGCGTTTGAGAGCCATGGACTGTTGAGAAATCTCATATCCCAGACCTGGTAGCAAACTCTTCCTTGAGGAGTCGAGACAATGCAGTTGAAACTGGCAAGATGTGTGGCACAATTTTGCCCCACCTCTAGGGTTGCCAGGGCCAGAAGGTGAAAAAATCAATATCCATCACCAAAAAAGTGGAAATAGAGGATGCTTTTCACCAAAAAAGTCCCCTCAAAGTCTCCACTTTGTAGTGTCTCCACTAGTTTTCAACATAAGGTTTCACTGTGGTTTTCAAAGAAAAATAAATAATAAGATGCGCCCCTGTCCCCAAAGGGCTCACAGTCTAAAAAGAAATGCAAGGTAACGCCAGCATCAGCTATTGAAGGAATGCTGTGCTGGGGTTGGATAGGCCAGTTGCTCTCCTCATGATAAATAGAAGAGATTCACTACTTTAAAAGGTACCTTTTTACTCAGCAGGGGTAGCTGCTAATTGAGTAAAGTTAGTTAGCTAACTGCTAACTTCTCACTGCCACCACTACCACCGCCACCATGTGAAGGAAGCAAGCTGCACCTGCCAGGCCCACCTATCTATGCTCCTGCATCATGTGGCTCTGTTGGCAACCCTACCACCTCTTGTCTTTAATTAAAGAGTTCCTGAAGTTGTTTCCTCATTCCTCCACCTTCTTCTGACAATGTCCTTAGGTTGCCATTTCAATTGCAATTTCCTTGGGTTTATTTTATTTTTAATCTATGCAATTTCACTCGAGCGATAGGGCTGTAGCATGCAAAGCAGATAGTAGAGCATTTTCTTTTCATGCAGATTGCAGAAGGTTCCAGGTTAAATCTATTTAATCTATTCTAGCCTGGTAGGGCTAGGAAAGACTCCTGTCTGAAACCTTGGAGAAACCGCTGCCCGTCAGTGTGGAGAAGACTGACCTGGATGCACCAAGGGCTTGACTCCGTATAAAGCGGCTTTCATAAGGGGTTAATCGTGAAGCTACAGAAACTTCCTAACCCTAACCCTTTTGGTTACATACATCAACAATAGGTGGTAGGCTTCTATAAATCCCTATGCAATGCCATCATAAGAAGCCCTTTTATTTTCATTGTTGGGCCTTATACAGGTTGCATATAAGGCTACCAGCATTTGCTCATAAACAAGAATCATTTCACTAGGAAAAACCTTTTCTGGTCTCAGTTAATCAAGACACTTCTTAGTTCAAACAGTGGCAGTCTGGGAGTTCAAACAAGAACTCTGACTGATTCACTGTTAACGTCAGGACTACTCAATGTGTGATATCACACAATTAATATTTAACTCCTTTTGTTTACAAACGCGGCAGTTTATCACACTAGCAAAAGCAACATAAATCCCAGAGAAGTATGAGACATACAGACGTGTAAGCATACATCACTTTTCACTTCTGCAGCAATTTTCGGACCACAAGTTCTTAAAGAATGTATCCTCACAATAACCTTTTGTGGTGCTTAATTGAGACACAGTGGCTGATATCTAGGCTAAGCCTATGTTGATACACCAGCATTTTCCATCACGCAAAGAGCAGGGTTTTAGGGGATTTTAGGCAATCCCCTCATCCTCCTGCAGCCATATATGCTTTCTGAAACAAAGTCCCTAAGGCTCTCCCAGCCCTCAAAGACTTAGTTTTAAGACGCATTGACTGCTAAGGAAGAGAGCTGGTCTTGTGGTAGCAAGCATGACTTGTCTCCTTAGCTAAGCAGAGTCTGCCTTGGTTGCATATGAAAGGGAGACTACATGTGTGAGCACTGTGAGATATTCCCCTCAGGGGACGGAGCCCCTCTGGGAAGAGCATCTAGGCTCCAAGTTCCTTCTCTGGCATCTCCAAGATAGGGCTGAGAGACATTCCTGCCTGCAATCCTGGAGAAGCCGCTGCCAGTCTGTGTAGACAATGCTGAGCAAGATGGACCAATGATCTGACTCAGTATATGGCAGCTTCCTATGTTCCTATGCTACACAGAGAGGGAGTTGTACATCAACAACTGCACTCTCCCCCATGCGATAGAAAGCCCTGATACATTGGTGTAGGGTGAGTCTGGATGTCAGCAAGTGACTTGCCCAAGGCCACCCAATGAACCTTTGTACTGGTTAACACTAGCATACATTTAGGATTTCAAACTAGAAAATTGAAGACATGCATTACAGTGCCATCTTCTGTGCATGGAAACAGTTTCTTCTAAGAGAGTCTGGCTTATTTTGAGCAGTGGAGGGGAGATGAACAAGGAACAAGAAATAAAGCTGCATGCTGAGCTTTCATAAATCTAAATCATCAAACATTTAAGGAGCTGGTCTTGTGGGAAGAAGCACGAATTGTCCCCTTTGCTAAGTAGGGTTGCTCCTGGTTTGCATTTGAATTGGAGACTATATGTGAGCACTTTAAGATATTCCCTTTAGGGGATGGGGCTTGCATGCGGAGTGACCCAAAATTCCCTCCCTGCCAAGACAGGGCTAGGAGAAACTCCTGCCTGCAATCTTGGAGAGCTGCTGCCAGTCTGTGTAAACAATACTGAGCTAGATGGACCAATGGTCTGACTCCGGATAAGGCAATTTCCTATGTTCCTATCTCCCTAAAAGCATGTTTTTGCTAACTTGATAATATTATTTGGAATAGATACCTGTGTGCATGTGCACAATATATCATATCGTGCACTTGTGCAGAGATTGTTGTGCTGGTTGTTGCTCACCACTACATGCCCACAACATTCACTGCTGCCCCATGACTTCCAGGTGTCCTTGCTACCTTTCTTACTGAGATGTGTGTTGGTTGCATGAGTTAAGGATAGGGATTGGTGTAATGACTGCTGATGTCACAAAAGCCCTGAGGGGTCCATAATACAGGGGATAGCTATGCTATCACTCTATGAACTTCCTGGGGCATTTAGGGGACTCCTTCCCAAGTGTCAGGCTGAAAATTCCTCATATGCAGTCTACTATCTTGTCCACACTCTAGACTGTTCTAGACTCTCCCAGATTGCCCTCCAAGTCTGCATAGTGGTCTAGAAGAAGAAGATGAACAGACAGACCTGCAGGCATTATGCTTTAGCCACTGGAGGCCTGAGCGCTGTGGTGCTGAAAATAAAATAAATAAATACAAGTTCTCAGAATTTGGTTAAAAGACAAACCATTATTTGGTTTTTGATTGCAAGATTGTCAGGACCTTCATAATGAGGCCCTTGGGATAATTGTATATATTCATCTAGTTCCCTATTTTAGAAGATAGATTTCATTAAGAGCAATCAAACCTTTTGCCCAAAAAAACAATAAAAGAGTTCCACCCCAAATTATGTATAAACTGTTCCTATTAATATCCTTTCTAACGCTTAAATACTGTACTGTGCCAGCAGTCCAAAGGACCAAAGCAACACACATATCCTTTCTTTCTCATAGAGAGAAATGTATGTATATACCTCCCATCTGGCTTTAAAGGGTGTCAGGAAAATTTATATCTGTATTTGGACTCATGTGCTCTGTGTGGCCACCTGTTTCCCTCCTCCTACTATTATTATTTTATTTATTATTTATTCTATTTCTATACCACCCTTCCAAATATGGCTCAGGGCGGTTTACACAGAGAAATAATACATAAATAAGATGGATCCCTGTCCCCAAAGGGCTCACAATCTAAAAACTATGACTTTTGTGATATTCCTGCTAATGAATCCCAAATTCACAGGCAGAGCTGTGCATGTGGAATTCAAGACTGTGGCCGGTGCCTTTTCTCCATTCGGTTATTTTGAGCCTGCTGACCGTCTCTTGCATTTGACTGAAACCAGTTTCATTACCAGCTCTAATGCCTATTTGCTCTCCACAGCAAATAGTGATCGTTGAGTAGGATTGTGACCCTACTGGTGTTCATGGCAGATCTTTTTACTTCACTGAGATCAAGATTCACTTCACTCAGTGTATAAAGATTGTTTTATTCATTCCTACAAGTTTTGTCTTTTTGGATAAAGCTTCTATCGTTTTTGATACCCAGCATTTAAAACATACCATGTAGGGTGATTTATAATATTTCATAAAATACTTAAAACATTGTAACATAGTAATTTTATTTTCTTCAGGAGATATTAAAGTGTAGCCCATCATTGCCACAGTAGTTTGAAAGAAGAGGACATATGGAATAAGTACAGTTTGGATTTATTCAGATAGCCCAGTAAAAGATGTTGGTTCTCTTACCAATTTTCACTGCAATAAATTTAAAATATATTTTTATTAGTCAAAAGGTAGTGGAAACATGTGATATGGTCTTTTTAATTTCCTGGACTGAGCAGATTGAACTAGATAGAAGACCTCCAGGGTCTTTTTCAACCCTATGGTTCTATGATAAATGATGCCCATGTTTTCAATCAATTCAAATCTAAGTAATAGTGTGAAAATCTTCTGAGGCCAGTTTACAAGATCACCTTACACATGGTCAACTTTCCTTCCCCTCCTCATTATGACAATCTTTGTTCATGGTAGATGCCGATCATCTGAATCATTTGCCATAAACCGCACTTGTTTACTATCTCTCAACCACTCAATCCACCTTTGGATGGTCTATGCGTCCAGTGACTTCATCAAACTGTTCAGCAGAAGATTGAATAACCATGAGCAAAGAAAGAAAACAGATATGAGCAGAGCAGTCATGTGAACAAGGATTGGTCCTTTCATGAGGCAGGTGATTGCCCCAGCCCATTTACTTCTGCCACCGATCCCAGCTCCTCCCGGGTTCCACTGGGTAAGACGGCAGCCCTCAGGAACATTTCTTTTCTTCTGGTGGCACAGAGTGCTTCAGAGGGAAGGGGAGCTCCCTTTGTGTGTGAGCACCTGCACTGCTTTAGTCTGGAACTCAGTATGCTGCTGCACATGCATTTCATTAGTCCGGATGTCAGCCTGTAACGGCTAGATTTTAGATTTTGCTGGGGGAACAGCCATTATGTTTTGTTCCAGAAGCCTAGCGTGCATCCTGAAATCTGTGTCTCACACCTTGTGAGGCAACTCTATCTAATTAAGTCTGTGTAACTCCTCCTACACTCCATCTTAAGGCTGTTAAAGTTCAGACTTGGCGCTACTGCAGGCTCAGCTCCCCACTCCGTTTTTGGCTTTGCTTAACATCCAATTTGTTGAATAGCTCTTGGGAGCTCAACGGCGTGCTTAAGAGTTTTTGTGATCCTAATCGAGGTTTTGCCAGACTGGCTTTTGAAATTTGCGGAAGGGACATGTATTTATTATGTATGTATTTATTACATATTTATACCACCCCATCCAAAGGCTCTGGGAGGTGCACAGCAAGTAAAAAACAAAAACAAACACCAGTTAAAACAAACCTGCTTAAAGCAATATAAAAACAAATGTAAAACAGTTCAGAGCCACTTAAAACCACTTAAAAGTACTTAAGAACAATTTAAAAACCTTGGAAGGCCGGGCCAAACAAGTATGTTTTTTAGGGCTCTCTTGAAGGCCAGCAATGAGCCCAAATTATGGATTCTGGAACATTCTCTTTCTTGGAATGCATGTTTGTTTTAGAGCCAATGAGTTATCTGGTGGATCAATATCTGTCACCTTTTCCATTTGGAAGAGGTTATTTCTTCAGTGCTTTCAATATTCATGCTTTGTTGGTATGACTCAGGACTTTATGGACTTTATGGTCATACAAGTATATATACTGTGTTTGGACTGTTCATATAGAGCAGGTCACATGCTGGACCTATTATTTTGCACTGGCCTGGGAACAGTTAATACGGTTAGGGGTTGTGGTGTCAGCTTTGTCGTGGATAGAACATTACCTGGATAAGCCTCAGATTTCTGTTGCTTTGCTCATTCTTCCTTTGCAGGGATGGGGGACAAGCTCAGATGACTTGTTAGCAGAGCCCCTGGTGGCGCAGTGGTAAAACTGCTGCCCTGTAACCAGAAGGTTACAAGTTCGATCCTGACCAGGGGCTCAAGGTTGACTCAGCCTTCCATCCTTCCGAGGTCGGTAAAATGAGTACCCAGAAATGTTGGGGGCAATATGCTAAATCATTGTAAACCACTTAGAGAGCTCCGGCTGTAGAGCGGTATATAAATGTAAGTAAGTGCTATTGTTGCTGAAGTTTTATGGACCTAGCTGACTTCTCAAACTGTCTAGGAATGTTGCTCTTTAACAGTGAGAACTATCCTGTTGATCCAATTGTCCTATAGAATGAGGGGATGATTTAGATCATTGATAGGATATCACATTTTTCTCTCACATGAATAATTCCCTGGTTTAGGATGGGGCAAGGTTTGGTGGGGGGTGGGTGGGTGTGCAGGGCCGCTGTGGACAACTGAAGTATATGGCTGGAGCAGGCCTGCACAACTTGAAACCAATGGTGACAGAACTCTTTGGTAGATCCATGCTGCATCCCAAGTTGTGCAGACTTTGACACCTGCCAAATCTAGTCAAGCATATCAGAAGTCCACATGCTGTGGCAGTGAGGAAAGTTTCTTCTTCTTCTGTGGCACCATCTCCTCCATACATTGCAATTCAGCAGAGCTCTTCAGGATCATTAGAGGGGCATTTCATCCTTGTTGGTCATTCCCCACTCTGATATTGATGGCTCTGTTGCAGGACCAGCCCAAGATCTGCCTTTGCCTGAGGCAGTCCACCATCTGAGGCAGTCCACCACATCCCTGGTGGCACACAGCACCTGGCTGTTTAAATGCTGCCCCTCCTCATAGTCAATATGGGGGGGGGGGTCAGAGATCTCAAAGTTTTGAAAATTGGCTCAGATGTTGAGGACACTGTTGTAAGTAACATACTAAAAGTCCTGATCATTATGACTTGAGCTTTGGCCGTCATCTTGGGAAAAGGGCCACCAAAAATCATTGTTCACTTTTATCTTTCAAACCATTGCTTCGTCAGGAAAATGTTAAATACGAAAATTGTAGAGCATCAAATGTTCTGTTAAAATGTGGTGTTCAATGTAGATTTCAACCAATGCCATAAAGTGAAAGTTTCCATGGAATGCTACTTCATGGCGACTGCACCATCCCTCATTTTTGTCTGTAGCTCATTCATATAAACTTTTCCTGCAAAACCAAACATAAATATAATTAAGGAACATGAAATTTACTGTCTGTCAAGTGGAGTACCAGTGCATTTTTAAAAACATGATATCCCTATTAGGCCTAATCCACAAGCTGCAATTTATAAAAATATTATTTTCTTCACAGCTTGGTTTGTACTGGGAGTATCCAATTCATAACTTTGCTCAGGGACATCACTTTCATCTAAATCAGAATGTTGAAGGTCAATAGCAATGGTAGACTTTCCTTCTTTGTTTTTAGTTTCAAGTGACTGTATTGTTCTTACCATTTGTTGACCTACCATCAGGCAGTTATGATGCTGTGTGTACAGTGTTGCATTTAGCAGCTGAAAGAAATGCAGCATTGCACCTGATAATCTGCTTCATGACATTTGATCAACCTTTGTATATGAAAGTTCAAGACATTTTTTCCATGTGCAGTGAAGACGCATCCTTATCAAAAGATTGGTTATACTTGTGGTTATTCATCTTCTGATGTCGTTCATGGGATCAGTTGGTTACATCGTGGGAGAAAGTGGATTGAAGGAGATCTTAAGCAGTATTTATGTACCCATGAGCATCAACAAAATGTTTCCAGGCTGTGCTTTTGCAAGGGGCATAAGAAGTCACTTTCTGGTTCACACAGCACTTGCAATTATTATATTAGGGTGAACATCATAGAACATAGGAAGCTGCCTTCTATTGAGTCAAACCGTTAGTCCATCAGCTCAGTATTTGTCCATCAATTCAGTACACAGACTGGCAGTGTCTGTTCCAAGGTTGCAGGCAGGAGTCTCAGCCCTATCTTGGAGATGCCAGAGAGGGAACTTGGAACCTTCAGCATGCAAGCATGCAGGTGCTCTTCCCAGAGCAGCCCTTCAGATAGTTTTCAGGGAATATCTTACAGTGGTTTTATTTATTTATTTATTTATTTATTTATTACATTTATAAACCGCCCATCCAGAGGCTCTGGGTGGGTTCTCCCATGTAATCTCCCATTTAAATGCAAACCAGGGCAGAATCTGTTTAGAAGAAATCCTTCACTATTTTAGTGGCATTTAATGGACCTTCACTGAAAAGGACTGCAGAAAAATTCAAAGAGCAACTACAAAACCTGGAAAGATTACGTGCCTCTGTGTTGTGAGTTCCTCCCCTCCCCCGCGAGACAGGGTTGTGTACCCAGCCAAATGGCAGGGTGTCAAGGGAAGCCGGGGGCTCCAAATGCCAAGGCAACCCCAGTAATTATCTCTCAGGAGTCAGGGAGAGCTTAGAGAGAAGTGCAACAGCTGCTGGGGGATGGGCAGGGACAGCCCAGGAGATGGCAGCTTGGTGGAGAGGGGATAGCAACGATATTAACTCCACAGCTGCAAACAGGTGCAGAGATATTAAGGAATGGGGTGGAGTTAGAGAACAAGTCCCATTTGGGAGCCAGGGGTTGGCTGGCCACTACACCTGCCCAGACAGGGAAGATGGAGCAGGTTGGAAGAGGGGAGGAGTGTCTGAAATTCAGGGCTCTATTTAAGCCAGGGGCTGCCGAGGATGAGGAGATCAGCCGGGACAGGCTTGTTGGTCTGACTGTCTCCCAGGGAGGGGATCAGATCTTTTGCTCCCGCTGATAGAAGAAGGGAGTGAATAAACTTCCCTCCTTCACCAGCTCTGAGGCCGTGCCCATACCTAGAATTTAGTGCTGGAGGGCAGAAGGTTTGCCTTGGTGAATTCCTCGCTCCAAGAACAGTGACAGTCTGCAGAACTGTGGATTCAGTACTTTCACATGGTTACTATTGTGAAGCACTAAATCCAAGCAGAAAGAAGGGGCAATTGTAACCTATATATTCATTGTGTGCAAGACATGCTTCCATATTTTCATGCCAATGGTGACTTCTTATATGCAAAATCATGCCAACTGTATTTGCAAGACATGTTAAACCCTGAAGCACAAATTGACACATTGGAGTACAAGAAGTTTGTCAACAATGGATATTTCACTATCAGGTCAGGAGCACAGAAAAGTTTTGGGGAGGCATTTGGTCTGACATGATGTTTGAACAATCATTGATGCGTGCTATGAAAACTTCAGGATGACTTACTCATGGAAGAGGAATGTCAGAAAGTGTGTTGAGTAGAAGGATTCTGGGAATGCCTGCTGCTCATAATGAACGTAATAGTTTAGAAGGTTTCTGCAGTGCATGGAACTGCATTTTGATATGAAGGAATAATGCATAGCCAAAGATGATGCAGACATTTAGAAACTTGTTCAATGATTCACAGCTCATCCTCTCTTTCCAGCTTTCCTGAACTTTGGAATTGTAAACCATCAGCCACTGGCCTTACTCCCATTCCAATGCAAAGCCAGGCACCCAGACACACTCTTGCAGTTTTTGCATGTGATTGTTCACAAAGATTTGAGTTGGGATGTACAGTAGCTGTAGAAAAACTGGATTGACATGTTCAACAATTTGTGGCTAGTGCCATGGTCAGTCCTGCCTTAGACTTAATGCAAACCCACCAGATTTGTCTGAATCAGGTAAAGATTCTATTGACCAGAAGAACACACCCACACCTTCAGTCACTTGAAACTAAAAATGAAGAAGGAATGTCCAACGTTGCCATTGACCTTCAACATTCTGATTTAGATGAAGGTGATTTCTCTGAGCAAAGTTATGAATTGGATACTCCCAGTACAAACCAAGCTGTGAAGAAAAGATTTTTCTAAATTGCAGTTTGTGGATTAGACCTAATAGAGATACCACATTAAAAAGAACCTGCGGTGGAACTCCACCTTTTGAGTGCTGTGGAAATGAGTGTATAGGAGGCATGTTTCATGAATTGTATGTACTTGATCCTCCATGGGTTCCTGGAACTGGGTAGCAAAAAAGGAGGAGGAAACTCCCTCTTGTGAATGACAGTAAATTTCATGTTCCTTAATTCTATTTAAGTTTGGTTTTGCAGGAAAAGTTTATATTAATGAGCTACGGACAAAAATCAGGGATGGAATAGTCGCTATGAAGATGCATCCCAAGGAAACCTTCACTTTACTGCAAAACTGTTGATTGAAATCTACACTGAACACCACATTTTAAAAGTGCATTTGATGCGCTACAATTTTTGTATTTAACATTTTCCCGTCAGAGCAATGGTTTGAGAGATATATGAAAAAAAAAATTTTTTTTGGCAGCCATTTTCCCAAGATAGTGGCCAAAGCTCAAGTTGTAATGGTCAGAACTTTTAGTATGCTACTTATAACAGCATCCTCAACATCTATGCTGATTTTCAAAACATTGTATTTCCCCCTGTTATTTGCTAAAAATTGACCTAAAATGACTGAACTATTAATAGTAAACTGTGGCATGCCAAAGCACAAGAAGGAACTGCCACCATCTTGGCTCCTCCTCCTCCTCTTAAGAAGATGCTCTAGCCCATCATTAGCCTCTCTGTCTGCCTCATCGATGGACCACTCCAAGGACCCGGTTCTAAGAGTGGCCATAGCAGTCCTATGCAGGTCTCCCCACAACAGGTCAACACACAAGGAACACTCAAGGATAGTGATTTCAACTCAGCTCAGGAGTTCTAAATCCAATGGGATTCCTTAGGGAGCTCCTAAGGAAAACCCTAAGTGTTCCTTAGGGTGTTCCTTAGAGACTCAGCGATCTAGTGATTCAGCTTAGGGGAAAGAATCTAGTGATTCAGCTTAGGGTTGGTGCTCACCTGGGCAGACTCCTTGGCAGTCTAGTGATTCAGCTTAGGGGAAAGGGTTTGAGCCCACAGGTTGGTGCTCACCTGGACAGTCTCCTTGGCAGTAGAAGACAAAGTGTGCCACCAGGTTTCTACAACAACAACTTTAGCAAATAGGGTTCAAGAGCATAGGCCTTTTATAGGATTTTACCCTCTAAGAAGTTCCAAAGGCAGGAAAACTTAGAAATACAAAAAAAAAAAGAACAAAGGAGAAAATTACATTACAGATCTTGGAAAAGGTGTGAGTGAGATATAACTATTCAGATGGAGTACAGAACAAAAGGGCTCTATGGTGCTAAATCTATATAACTAATTTGGGACTTGACTTTGATTGCATTCTGGGCTGTGTTCTGCTTGCTTCTCAGTAATAGTATTTATCTTTTCAAACTTTTTGCTGTGTCAGGAACTCTGGCTTCATTAAGAATGCATAGAACTTGTGTGTGGCAGTGGTGGTGGAGCGGTTGGGTGAGGTCACCTTTTCCTAGGTAGCTTTTACACTGAAACATGATTTGAATAACACAGCTGTTGAATCCAAACAGAGGTCAACTTCCCTCCTGCCACCAAGTGCTTGTCCATGCCTCACTCAGCCTTCCTTCTATTGGAAGCCAGAGTTTTCAGAACCAGAGGGGAAGTCTCTCTGGCAACAATTGCTATGTCAAAAAAAAAAAAAAAAAAAAAAAAAACAGCTGCCAGGACCTTAAGAAGCTTTCAGTACATCAGATGATCCTTTTGAATTTTCAGCTGGGCTAAACCTTCTAGCTTAGGAATTCCCAACCTTGGGTCCTGAGATGGTGTTGGACTACAACTCCCACCATCCCCAGCCACAATGGCCTTTCATCATTATAACTTTTAGATTGTGATCCCTTTTGGGACAGGGATCCATCTTATTTATTTATTATTTCTCTGTGTAAACTGCCCTGAGCCAGTTTTGGAAGGGCGGTATAGAAATTGAATTAACAACAACTGGGGATGATAAGAGTTGTAATCAAACAACATCTGGGGACCTAAGTTTGGGAAACCTGCCCTGTTCTAGGGCATGGTCCAGAAGTTACATGATGATGCAGCAACTTTGGCAAAACTAAAAACGTCTTAGTCTGATCAGTGTCTGGATCAGTGCCAGTCTCACATGCCTGAGGCTTTGCCACATATGTGAATCCTACGCATGCTAACCTGGGATCACAGGAGAAAGCTTGGATTTAAATGTAATAAATCAATAAATTATTGGGCGACTGAGCATATTGTGGTGGTGCAGATTTCAGGCATTCTTGATACATGGGCTTAAGGTAGGGGCTTGATAGTGTCCGAACCTGGGTCAGGTGAGGCAGCTGGAGACACGAGTTCTTAATGGGAGCTGTTGAACCCGCACGGGGAAGGCAATGATAGAAGGCCTTTATGGCTGGCAGGGGCCCTGCCTCCTCTTGAAGCTCTCCTCCTGAGTTGATATTCAGGTTGGTTTTCTCCTCCTGAGGAGATCCAATGGCAGGGAGACCCACACAGTCATGTATGTGGTCCATCTTCAGAGCTAGAGCCAAGTCCTGGCCTGGTGTCACACTAGCACATTTTATGTGGCATTTATGCCTTGTCCAAACAGCAACTTTCCCCATGGGTAGTTTAGTGCTTTACCAAAGATATTGCAAGAAAGAGAAAACCATGTAGCACATAATGCTAAATATAGAACCCGGAAGCTTCAGTTGGTTCAGAATGTGGCGGCCCGCCTGTTTATGGGTGCTAGGAGATATGATAGTGTGACACCTCTCTTGTGGTCACTGCACTGGTTACCTATTTGCTTCCGGGTCCAAATCAAAGTGCTGGTTCTCACCTTTAAAACCCTTCAGGGCTTAGCGCTTGTTTACCTTCAGGACCTCCTCTCCTGGCCATTCCTGTCCCACCCTGTGACATCTTCTCAGGTTGCCCTTCTTTCAGTCCCTGGTCTCAGAGAGGTCCATAGTACTAGGGCCCATGGAAGGGCTTTCTCTGTTGCTGCCCCTTCACTCTGGAATTCTCTCTCCCCCACCCAGATTTGGTCTGCCTCATCCCATTCAGACTTAAAAACCTTATTGAAGACATTTCTTTTCCATCAGGTGTTTGCCCTTTAAAACTTTAAAATAAAATAAAATAAAAAATCTTGATGCTGTTCTTGTTTTGTACACTGCCCTGAGTCTGTGGGTTGGGCGGTATATTACATCAACAAACAAACAAACAAACAAACATAAAATAAGAAAGAAAGAGAGGGTGAACAGAAAATAGTCTTTTGGTTTGTGCCACCATTGCTGACCTTTTCATCTACTGTTTGGATTCTCAGGGATCATCCAAATATTGACACAGGACCAAAAGGGTAGATCTAAAGCCCCCACGAGCTTTGAAGTAGTAGCAGGCTTTCCAGATTAGCATCATTGGCATATGTAAAACCATCCATCAAGCAGCAACCTTGATATGGCAGATATGGCAACTTAAGTTTGTTTCACCAGTGCTAGTGATGTGGAAATACTTCATTTAACTGGATTTAGCCCCACTGTAGTGAATGGACTTTATGCCACATAAGTAAAAATAAGAAATGAAATTGATTACCAAGCCTGCATTCTCACAATCACAAGGATCCTGGATAAAAGGTTAATCAGGAACAGTTAGCCTGTGGAGTTGATTGTGAGAACATAGAATTTGAATAAGCATATATTGAAAAGTTTGTGCAACTGTAGTTTCTTACTGTGTATAGGGCACATGGGTATGCTAATGTACGTAAAATTTGTCCATGTTCCATTGTCCTTTCCCTCCTTTTGGAAGAGAACATCAAAAACCTGTGTTGTACTTCAAAACCCTGGGTTGATGTACATTTTGTGTATACATGAACGTGAGTTAATTAGGACTGCCTGCTGGCTCCACTTCCTGTGTCCATGTGTTGAAAAAGCCATATGCCTAGGGGCCTGTGCATAATTCATACCCTCAATTTTTTCAAGATACAGACTGCATGGAGGCATCTTATGCCTGTTTGGGTGTCCATACGAACATAAGAACAATCCTCCTGGATCAGGCCCAAGGCCTATGTAGTCCAGTATCCTGTTTCACACAATGGACCACTAGATCCTTTTTCATACAATGGCCCTCTGAGAAGCCCACAGGCAAGAGGTGAGGACATATCCTCTCTCTTGCTGTTGATCCCCTGCAACTGGTATTGAGAGGAATCTTGCCTCTGAGGCTGGAGGAGGCCTATAGCCACCAGACTAGTAGTCATTGAGAGACCTGTCCTCCATGAATTTGTCTAAGCCCATTTTAAAGCCATCCAAGCTAGTGGCCATCACCACATGCCCTGGCTGAGAATCCCATAGATTAATTATCTGCTGTGTGAAAAAGTATTTCCTTCTGTTGGTCCTAAATTTTCCAGCCTTCAGTTTCAAGGGATGACTCCTGGTTCTAGTGTTGTGAGAGAAGTAGAAAACTTTTTCTCTGTCCACTCTCTCTACTCCATGCATAATTTCATACACCTCTGTTGTGTCTCCCTGTAGTTGCCTCTTTTCCAGACTAAAAAGGCCCAGATGTTGTAGCCTTGCCTCATAAGAAAGGTGCTCCAAGCCCCTGATCATCTTGGTTGCCCTCTTCTGCACTTTTTCCAGTTCTACAATGTCCTTTTTAAGATATGGTGACCAGAACTGTACACAAGACTCCAAATGTAGCCGCACCATAGATTTGTATAAGGGCATTATAATATCAGCATTTTAAATTTTTTAAAATTCCCTTCCTGGAATTTGCCTTTTTCACAGCTGCTGGGCACTGAGTCCTTAAGTATGCTTTCCATCAATTTACCTAGCCCAGAAGTTAAGCTAATGGACTTGTGGTTTCCCGGATCCCCCCTAGATCCCTTTTTGAAAATTGGAGTTACATTATCTACATTCCAGTCTTCTGGTACAGAGCCTGATTGTAGGGACAAGTTACATATTTTTGCTAGACGATCAGCAAATTCACATTTGAGTTCCTTCAGAACTCTTGGGTGGATGCCATCTGGCCCTGGTGATTTGTTAATTTTTGGTTTTTCAAGACAGTTTAGAACATCCTCTCTTGTCACCTCAAACTGGCTCAGTTCTTCAGCCTCCACGCCTGAGAAGCTCAGTTCTGGAGTGGGTATATGGGCAGTATCCTCCGCCATGAAGACAGATGCAAAGAACTCATTCAGCTTCTTTGCAGTCTCCTTACCCGCAATAATCCATTTCATGCCCTCATCATGTAAGGGTCTAACTGCCTCCCTGGCAGGTTTTCTGCTTCTGAGAAATTTAAATACGTTTTTGTTATTCCCCTTGACACTTGTAGCTTCTCAAACTCTCTTTTTGAATCCCTTATTGTTTTCTTGCACTTCTTTTTTTACTTCTTTCTTGCCAGTGTTTATGTTCCTTCCTGTTATCTTCATTTGGGCAGAACTTCCATTTTCTGCAGTAAGTCTTCTTCCTGCTTGTTAGTCATGCTGGAGTCCTCCTCAACTTGGTGGTACCTTTCCTCCTTCTTGGTATGCATTCAAACTGTGCTTCTATTTTTGTGGTTTTAAATAAGCTGCATGCTTTCTGGAGTGATTTGACACTCCCGTCTTTCCCTTCCAGCTTCCTTTTTTGAACCCCTCATTTTTGAGAAGTTTACTCTTCTGAAATCCAACAATCTGTGTTGAACTTCCTTGGTAATGATCCACTTGCCTATAAGCTGAATTGGATCAAACTATGGTCACTGTTCCCCAATGGTTCTACAACTGTGACATCTTGCACCAGGTCCTGGGCACCACTCAGGATTAAATCCAAGGTTGCCTTCTCTCTAGTTGGTTCCATGACCAGCTGTTCTAAGGCATAGTCATTTAGCATGTCTAGAAATATGAGCTCTCTGTCAATACCCACACGTGAATTTGCTCAGTCTATGCGAGGGTAATTGGAGTCACCCATTATTACAGCTCTGTCTCTCTTTGATGCGTCTCTGATTTGCTTCTCCAACTCTAGGTCACTCTCAGTGTTTTGATCCGGGGGGTGATAGCTTGTCCCTAGTAGGGATGAGCATGAACTGGTTCAGAGGTCCAATGTTTGCACCGGTTCGGAGGTGGGGTGCCCATCCCTCCCGTCTGCTTTCCCCCTACCGTAGCTATATCCAAAAATGCTGGTGTGGGGCTGCGGCATACCTCCTTGCAGTCCCAGTCAGCATTGTATCAGAAGCGGCTGGCAGGGGGTGGAATGGGCACCTTCCCTGGTCCTTAAAGGTAACACCCTCCACCTCCCAGGAGTGCATGAACCCATTCGTGCACATCCCTAGTCTCTAGTAACACATTTCCTTTCAGTCTTCGTATTGTCACCCATAATGATTTTGTGGAGGAGTCCAGTCCTTCTAGGTTGTCTAGCTTCTTGGATTCTATCCCTTCTTTAATACAGTGCTACTCCACCCTCAGTCCGCCCCTCCTTTCTGTAGAATTTGTATCCAGGAATAACAGTATCCCACTGGTTCTCACCGTTCCACCAGGTTTCTGTTATCCCCACTATATCTGTGTTTTCATTAACAAACACCCCAGTTCAAATCTTGGCTCAAAGGCTTCTGACATTGGTATGTAAACACCTATATGTTGAGTCCCTTACCTGGCGATGGTATGTGTCTCTTACTGTCATTTGACCTTTTTGACCAGCTGTCATGTGTTTCCGTCTGCTCTACTCTTGGTTCTATTCTGTCCCCTTCTGGTTTTTCTGAAATGTTTGCATCCTCGCACCTTGGAGGAACTTACTTGCCAAACCAGATACCACCCAAATCCTGTTGACAATGCCCCTGGATGTCATTTAAAAAGCTGCTCTGTGACCTTTTTGATTTTAAGTGCCAGTAGTCTGGTTCCATCTTGGTCCAAGTGCAGCCTGTCCCTTTTGTACAGGCTTCCCTTGCCCCAAAATGTATCCCATTGCCTAACAAATCTAAACTCCTCCTCCCGATACCACCATCTAATCCATGCATTGAGACCCCTCAGGTCTGCCTGTCTCACTAGCCCTGCACATGGAACAGTCAGCACTTCAGAGCACCCCAGAGACCTGGGGGTCCTGGTCTTCAATATGCTACCTAGTAGCCTAAATTTGGCTTCCAAAACTTCCCGACTGCATTTCTCAAAATGGTTGGTGTTGATGTGCACTAGACAGCAGACTCCTCCCCAGCACTGCCTAACAGCCTATCTAGATGCTGTGTGATGTCACTGTGTAGTCTACACGCAGATCACAAAGCCATCTCTCTATGCCCCTAATGATTGAATCATCTACTACTAGGAGGCCCTGAACCCTCAAATGAGTATTCTCTGTGTGAGAAGATATGGGCGCACCACCTAAGGAATGGATGCTTTCTAAGGGAGCATTTCCCTATTCCTCAAACTGATGTCCTCCTTCCCTGAGACCTTTATTCTCCATGACACCAGAGGAGCTGTCAGCCTGGGAGTGGGGTGTCTCTGAGGGTCTCATCTACCTACTTCTCAGCCTCCCTGAGCTTCTCCTGATCAGCCACTTTGGCTTCAATGGCACAAACCTGTTCCCAGGAGCCAGGAGCTCTTTGCACAGAGCACACAACCACTTCTGCCCCTCAGACAGATATTCATACATGCAACACTCCGTGCTATACAGTGGGAAGCAACCCCTCCCCTGCTGGCATTATAATAAAATAATATTTTACTAGCCTACCCGCACAGAGCATCTGTGCGCTATTTGGGGCTCTTTCTCCTGCCCCACTCTCTTGCCCCCTCCCCCTGCCCCACTCTCTCTTGCTCCACTCTCTCTTGCCCCCTCCCCCTCTCTCCTGCCCCACTCTTCACTCTCTCTTTCCCACTCACCCCCTTTGTAGTCTCTCCGTTGCTTCCCCGCCGCTTTCTTATCTTACTGGCCTGGCATGCCGCATCCCATCCCCGGCGGCCAAGCCGGGCTTCGCCACCACTGCCGCTGCCTCCCTTTTGCCTGGTACTGCCAGGACAGCTGTCCTAGGGAGCCAATCTGGCAACCCACCACCTCCCTCGGGCAGGCCAGGCTTTGCCGCTTTCGCTGCCGCCTCCCCCTTACCTGCACTGCCCCGCTGCTGCCTCCCGCCAGCAGACCGGGCTTTGCCCTTACCTTGGATGGCCAGGACGGCTGTCCTGCTCCCGCCTCCCGTCGACATGACAGGCTTTGCTGCTGCTGCCGCCGCCTGCCCCCCCTTACCCCGGACAGCATGGCCTGGCCAGGCCAGGTTGTCCCGCTGCTGCCACCTCCCGGCGGCCGCCATTTTTTCTTTGCCCCAACTCTCGCCCAATGCTAGGAACTCTCGCGAGAGTTCCGCCGCCAAATCCAGGAGGAAACGCACCAGCTAAGAGAATTAATATAATAGATTTTATTCAATAAAATAATTTATTTTAATCAATAAAACCTTTGTAACTGGTTTTATTGGATATTTAGAATATATAGAGCTTGTTTACTTAATAGCTAAGTCTTAGCTGCAGTTGTCAGCTAAGTAAAGGTTTTAGGCTCTGATCTCCAAAAAAATTACAAAAGTGTGGTAGTACACTGGTTCCTTTGCCAATGGAAACATCTCTCTCTCTTCTTACCTATCTGTTATGTAGGCCTTTAGATCAGTTATAGGTCTTTCCTACCTAAGTGTATTTAACTATTAAACATTTAGTATTAAGTTATACAAGGATCTCCATGTGTTTTCTCTAAATAGCTGCAATAACTAAACCATCCTCTGCTACCCACTCTGTAACTGGAGTGTGTGTGCTCATTCCTTAATGTTCTGCTGTTTTACCTATTGAGGGTAAGAATCGACAATCTCTAACACAGAGATCTTCCAGTGCCAAGAGATCACAGTCACTGGATGAGTCATACGTATGTTGTTCTGAGCATAGCCAAGGTTAAAAATGTGATTTCCTTTTCATAGTGGTAAGCCCACACACCACAACATGTAGAAGACAATTATTTATTTTATCTATCATAAAATATTTATCAGTTAAGATAATGAATATCTGAACCACCTCAGTGTGTCACCTTGGGGCAAAACACTTTCTCTGAAGCAGTCCTCCAGTGTGAAAGAATAATTGTGATCTGCTTCTCAAGACTTTTGTGAGAACAAGCCTGACAAAGACTATACTATAGAACACTAATTAAAAGTGCTAAATGAATCATTTGTGGTAATATTACTAATAAGCTAATGAACCATTCTCATCTCTCTGCCCCCGCCCCCCCCCAGAATAATCATTTCTCTGACTTCGTGGATAAACAAACTGGTTATACAACTGTCAGCATGTTGACAACTCCAGTTCTGCAAGGCAAGGAAGTTCTTGCTGTGTTCATGGCACTTAACAAGCAAACTGCTCCTGAATTCTCTAAAGAGGATGAAGAGGTAAGTACTGACATCTCAGAGAGAGAGGAATCACGATCCCTTTTACAATTAGACAAAATATATAGGGTTGTAGCCTAAAGGTTTTTTCCTCCACAAGGACTCCTTGCTCTGGAGGAAGGCAACCTTAGGATATAACCCATGGACTCAAGATAATAACCTAGGAGCACCTGATACTAAAGCATTGTTGCAACTTAGTGGGTATGGATCTGGAGGGAAGACTACTGGAAACCACATATAACCTCTGACCTTTCCAAGGAAGCATGATGTAAAGGTCACAAAAACGATAGGTCACAATGTAACCACAGTTCAGTACTTTTAAGGCCTATTGACTTAAGTTGGAAAAAGAGAAGGGCTTTACTGTCCCACTTAAGTCAATAGGACTTCTTTTGTCTCTGTCATTTGAGTTTTTTCTCTCTCTCATTGCAGGTCTTTACCAAATACATTAATTTCCTTTCGCTTGCTTTAAAACAATATCACACTTCATACCTGTACAATATTGAAAACAGAAAAAGTCAGGTAAAGTATAATTTATTAGCTTACTTAGATGTGAAGTCAGTGAAAAGTCCCATTACTTGTTATTGTTTTTTAATTGTTTATTACTAATATTTGAAAATTGTTATTTTCAATAATAAAGACATATTGAACATGCTGTGGATATCTTAATATCTGCCTGTAATGTCGCTTCTGCTTTTCCTTCCTATCAGCCATGTTTGTTAATGGTCCCTACCTTTTGTTCATTCTCTCTCTCTCTCTCTCTCTCTCTCTCTCTCTCTCTCTCAATAGATGCTTCTATGGTCTGCCAACAAAGTATTTGAAGAACTTACTGACATTGAGCGGCAATTTCACAAAGCATTATACACTATCCGAGTCTACTTAAACTGTGAAAGATATTCTGTTGGTCTGCTGGACATGACCAAAGAAAAGGTCATCATCTTTTTATTTACTATTAGAAATACTGTAATTCAAAATACAGTAATTCCAAAATATATCCAAGGCTATAAATCTGCACCCAGTTTTACTAATTAATTCCAGCCAACTTCAACAGGATTGAAACAGCCTAACTGTGCATAGGATCAACCCAAACCTTGATTTTCTACTTTTAAAGTCATCTCTCCATAAACTCTCTATGAAACTTATTGCTAATTCATATATCATTATTTTCAGGAGTTCTATGATGAATGGCCAATTAAGCTGGGAGAAGCAGAGCCTTACAAAGGACCAAAAACACCAGACGGCCGAGTGAGTAGAATTCTTTTGTCCATTCAAATCACAGTTTTTGAAATGCTGCTTGGTTACAGATCATTACATTGCTTTTTTCCTCTTGCAATTAGGAAGTCATATTTTATAAGATAATCGATTACATTTTACATGGCAAAGAAGAAATCAAAGTCATTCCGTGAGTGTCTACTGCCTTTCTTTTAGTTAGTAGCTAGTTGGGTGTGTTTATGTTGGTCCAACTCCTCACTTTATCTCATTCTCTTCCTCAAGGTCACCTCCTGCAGACCACTGGTGTCTTTCTAGTGGGTTGCCGACTTACGTTGCTGAAAATGGATTTGTAAGTTTCTAGCTTTGTTTCTGTGCAGTTCTGTGTATATCTTTGTACATGTCCTTAAATCTCATCATTATACAAATGAATAACAAGGTTCACAGTAATCTAAATATATATGAGTACATTGATTCTTATTATTTTGTAGTTTAATGAATGGCAACCAGTGGGTGACATTATGAGGAAAATTACTCAGAGTAATCCCATTAAAATTAAAAGGAGAAGTTAAGCATTGCCTAACTTTGTGACCAATTATTAAGGGGGTCACCTTTAATTAGGAGTATTGCTTCGGATAAGGCTAATACAAGTTCTCAAAAGAAAACAGATCCCGGACACCAGCTGGATTTAGTTCATCAGTTTATTGTTACATCCTAAACATTAGCTAAACTATAGTCCATTCACTCACACACACATGCATACTTACCAGCCCCATTTAAAGGTGATCAGTCTTTAAAATGGGGTGTTGGGAGAAGTTGGGCGCCCCACGATCTTCTGTGCTTCTCAGAGAAAATCTCTGTTGATGCCTAACTTTAAAAAGGGTTGCCTGTCTTTGAAGCTATTTCATGTTCTATATTGGCATCCATCCTTATCTCTGGACTGACCATGGTCCTTGTTTGAGCAACTCCTTTCCTGCTGCCTTCAGCACTTTACTCTGGTTTTCCCTGGTTGTTTTGAGGTGATCTGTATCTTCTTCCCAACATTTATCCTGTCTTCGGTATGTCTTTTACTCACTCATGCATTCTTTCACGTACACACACCCAATTCCTTTTATCTTTTGTTTTAGACAGAAGTAAATCATACTAACAACCTTTTAAGTGGGAGCAATTCCCCTTATCAACATCAATACTTCATTCGGTTATACACATAGGCTATAGAACCACAATCACTTTTCATCAAATAATTATACTAGCTGTATTATATGTCAACTTGTCTTTTTAATTTCAAAGGGCTACTCTGAGTAATTTTCCTCATCATGTCAGCCAGCATCCTTCAAATGTATTTACTTTCTGTAGGGGCCATTTGTGTTTTTTTTAACAACATGCACCACAATGCCACCACATGACAGATAATATGCTTCAGTGAAATGGCTGGCAGGAGGAGGAAGCTCTGCAGGCTGAGTTCCAGGCGGGAGCCAACCACTGAAGGAAGATGATGTGCTTCCTTCAGCCGTTGGATCCAGACCAGAGCTCCAGGATGAAGACATGTTTTCCTGACACTTGTCATATGTACTCCCTCTATCTGCTTTCCCCATTGTGAGTCTTGAATACTGGGAGCTATTGTGCAAGAAGCTCTCAGTAAACCCTTTAATATGGAAGAGGCAGGGCATACAACCCTCCCCGCAAATGTTGTATGCAGCCTTTGACCATTGTGAGTGCTCCATGCAAGAAGAGAAAGGTGGTGCTGGTGGGGCACTTTGGGACTTTTGCTGGTCTTGGGCCCCAACACATACTTGAATTGTCACTCCCTAGAACATAAAAATGTAAGAACAGCCCTGATGGACAAGTCCAAGGCCCATCTAGTCCAGCATCTTGTTTCCCACAGTGGCCTACCAGATGCCCTTAGGAAGCCCACAGGCAGGAGATGAAGGCATGCCCTCTCTCCTGCTGTTGCTCCCCTGCAACTGGTATTCAGAGACATCCTGCCTCTGAGTCTAGAAGTGGTCTGTAACCATTGATAGACTGGTCCTCAATGAATTTGTCTAAGCTTCTTTTAAAGCCAGCCCAGAGAATCTGGGCTTCTCTGGAATGCAGTCCAGAGTAGAAGTACCAACCAACAGAATGCTTTATCCCTGGTCAGCACTGGGATCAATTGAACAGTCCTTTCAATTTTATAAGTTAATTGGTTTCATAGATGCTACTTCCCAGGGACCTTAAAGCACACATTATGCCTGTATGCCATCATTTTTTTCCTTCCTGCTCCTGCCTTTCTTTCTTTCAACCTGTTTGTCCTGCAGGCTAAGGGCAAGAGAGATCATTACCAAAACATTATTCTTTATTATGCCTTTGTTATACTTGGTGAGTCTCCAACTCAAAATATTCTGTGTGTCTGAGGCTCACTCTAAGAGAACTTTTGGAGTGTGCCATAAGTTAAATAACTAAAGAGTAAAATGGAAACATGGGATTATGATTATCTTGTTATGGTTGCCAGCTATAACAAGATAAGGAAGCCAGCTAAGGACACTTCCAGATATAGTGCTTTGCAAGTGATTGGCCTTTATAATTGGAGCACCCATTGTCAGGGCCACCAGCAATCTGAATGGGGACAGTGCTGCTCTCCTGCGACTATTAAAACTGATTGGCAAGATTGGTGTGTATGTGTGTAACACTATCACAGTCATCATGGCATCACTTCCATCCAATCCCCTCTGTGCAAACAAGTACTCCTTTTCTGGTTTGGTGTTCCATTGGCTGTTCAGTTACTAGGGAAGCACCATCCTCCTGTACCCAACAGGCTACAGGAGAAAGCACTTCAATTGGACAATCTGGTCCAGGGCATGACCTGAGGGCACAATGTACAGCCACCCTGCTGACATTAAACTAGGCTAGGTCTGGTTCGTACCTGAATGGAGACTATTCATTCATTCATTCATTCATTCATTCATTCATTGTTTCATTCATTTGACATATTTGTATACTGCCCAAAATGCAAGTCTCTAGGCGGTTTACAACAAAACAATAAAAACAAGTAAAAAGGTTAAAAATTACAACGATTTAAAACTTAAAACAACGTTAGAACTATTAAAAACCATCAAACTATTAAAACAGTATTTAATTAAAAGCCTGGATGAACAAATGTATCTTGACTGCCTTTTTAAAAGTTTTAAGAGATGGGGAGGCTCTTATTTCAGCAGGGAACACGTTCCAAAGCCTCGAGGAAGGCCTGTCCCCGAGTAGCCACCAGAGGAGCTGGTGGCAGCTGCAGATGAACTTCTCCTGATGATCTCAATGGGTGATGTGGTTCATAGCAAAGAAGACATTTTCTTAAATACCCAGGGCCCAATCTGTTTAGAGCTTTCTAGGTTATAACAAAAACCTTGTATTTTGCCCAGAAACTTATTGGCAACAAGGTTAGATCTATTAAGAAAGGAGTGATATGGTCTCTCCAAGATGACCCAGAGACCAACCTGGCTGCCGCATTCTGGACCAACTGCAGTTTTCAGACTATGTACAAAGGCAGTGCCACATAGAACACATTGCAGTAGTCAAGTCTGGAGGTGATCAGCAGATGTACTACTGTTCTGAGGCCATTTATCTCAAAAAACAGGCTCAGCTGGTGTGTCAGTCACCTCTGGCCACTGCCTCAACCTGGGACAGCAGAGAGAGGGTTGTGTCAAGAAGCACCCCTAGGTTCTGTACCTGTTCTTTCTGGCGAAGTGTGACCGCATCCAGAACAGGCAGATCAAAATAATCTCCTGAGCCACCCCGCACAATAAGTACCCTGCACAATCATCACCCCGTACAATAAGTACCTCTGTCTTATCTGGATTCAGTCTCAGTTTCTCTCATCCAGCCTATCACCACCTCCAGGCAGGCACTTAGGGAGTTTATGCCTTCTCCTGATGATGTTGACATGGAGAAAAAGATTGGGGTGTCATCAGCATACTGATAGTACCCTGCACCAAATCTCCTGATGATCTCTCCCAGTGGTTTCATGTAGATGTTAAACAACATCGAAGACAATACGCAGCCCTAAGGGACACCATACAGATGTTCAGATTTTGAAGAACAATAGTCCCCAAGGGACACCATCTGGAATCTGCTCGAGAGGTAGGAGTGGAACCACTGCAAAGCAGTGCCTCCCACCCCCAACCCTCTCAGATGCTCCAGAATGATACTATGGTTGGTAGTATCGAAAGCTGCTGCGTGATCCAAAAGGGCCAACAGAGTCACACTTCCTTTGTCAGTTCCCAATTGGAGATCCATCAGGCCAACCAAGGCAATCTCCACCCCATAGCCAGTTTGAAACAGAAAGCCAGTTTGAAACAGGTCTAGATAATCAGTTTCATCCAAGACTGCCTGGAGTTGGGAGGCCACTACCCTCTCAATTACCATACCTTGCCCAACCATGGAAGGTTGGAGACAGGCCTATAGTTGCTTAGCTTTGAGGGATCCAATGCAGGCTTCTTAAAAAGAGGTCTAATAATTGCCTCCTTAAGGCATGGAGACATCGTGCCCTCCCTCAGAAAAGCATTTATGATCTCTGCTAGGCCTTCTACAACAACCCCCCTGCCAGATAGTATAAGCCATGTCAGGCAAGGGCCAAGAGAACAGGTGGTAGGCCGCACCGTTCTGAGCATCTTGACCACATCCTCACGAGTCACAAACTGGAACTGATCCAGCCTGACCACATAAGAAGAGTCGCTCTGGACACCTCCAATTCAGATACTGCAGTAATTGTGGGGTCTAAATCCAAGTCAGTCTGAATATGAGATATTTTAATCCACAAAAAACTCATTAAACATGTCACAGCGGGTAATAGATGGTCCCAAGTTTTGATTCAAGGGAGGAGGGGCACTTATAAGCCCTCTCACAACCCCGAACAACTCTGCTGGACATTAACTTGTGGATGCAATACGGGCTGAAAAGAATTGCATCTTTGTCACCCGTATTGTCAGAGCATAGATCTTCAAATATGCTCTATGATGTAATTTGTTGGATTCGAGTTGAGTCTTCCTCCACTTGCACTCCAGTCATCTACCTCACCGCTTCAGCCCCCGTAGTTCTTCCGTATACCAAGGGGCCAATTTTGAAGCGAGTCTGAGAAGACGCTTAGGAGCAATCATGTCTACTGCCCTGGTGAGTTTGCTGTTTCAATTCTCCACCAGGGCTAGGGATGTGCACAAATTGATTTTTTAAAATTCAATTTGTACCTTAATCGAATCACCCCCAATTTGTTTTGGGTCAGAATCTGCCACCCCCGAATCACCCCAGATTCTATTCTAGACTTTTATCTCCTAAGTTAGACAATTTGCCTGGGCGGTCTGATGAATTTTATTTAAATTTTACTTAAATTATCTTTTAATTAATGAGGACACTGATATTATTTCTGTTATGGCCAAGTTTTGTTATATTATTTGTAAAATACGTACTGGTTTATTGTAAATGTTTGCTGGTCAATGACCAAATAAACTTATAACCTGGATTTTCTGAATCTGAATCTGAATCAATTCAGATTTTTAAATCAGTCCCAGGGCCAAAAGAGTGGGGTGATGATAGTGCCAAGTGGGTGGAAGCTATCACCCAAATTTCAAAGAAATTGGGCAAAGGAGTGATTTTTAAAGAATTGCTGAATTTAAAGAATTGATGAAAGGGGTGATTTTTAATTTTTTCTGAAGTTTGTGCAAAACAAATCACCCCAGATTTGGACCCAAAAGATTTGGACCTCCATTTTGTGGCCAAAGTGGGTTGGGTGGTATGCCCAATGGGTGGAAGCTACTACCCAAATTTCAAAGAAATTGGGCAAAGGGGGTTAAAGAATTTTTGAAGTTTGTGCATCTTTAAGCTTTCCCCTCATAGGTAATAATGGGGATTTCAGCAGCCCCATAACTCCATGTGGGGGGCACCAGGGTGGCCCAGAGCGGGTTATGATGTAGTGCACATAGGGCGCCAACAAACCTACAAGCCCATGGGGCACTGGGTTTTGTTGTTTTCAATGTCTGAGGTGTTCTGAGAGTTGATTCTCTGGCAGGAAATGAGAGTGGATTCTCTTATTTCCTACCAGAGTATCTACTCTCAGAACACCTCAGACATTGAAAACAACAAAACCCAGGGCCCCATGGGCTTGTCGTTCTGGGGGTGGTTGACACCCTATGTGCACTACGCCACCACCAGCTCTGGGCCACCCTGGTGCCTCCCTTTGCCCAATTCCTCTGAAATATGGGTGGTAACTTCCTTGCACCCACCCACCACAATCTGTTCTGGGCCACCCTGGTGCCCCGCACTTGGAGGTATAAGGCTGCTGAAATCCCCATTATTCTCTATGGGGGAAAGCTTAAAGATGCACAAACTTCAAAAATTCTTTAACCCCTTTTGCCCAATTTCTTTGAAATTTGGATGGTAGCTTCCACCCAGTGGGCATACCACCCAACCCACTTTGGCCACAAAATGGAGGTCCAAATCTTCAAATCTTTTGGGTCCAAATCTGGGGTGATTTGTTTTGTACCCGAATCTGATCCAATAAGCTTCCTGGGTGGACCATTCTAATGGGCCCCTCACCCCTGCAAAGATGGGATGTGAATGTGAATCCAACCTTAACCAGATGGTGGTCCATCCATGACAATGGGGAAATCACAGGAGTCCCCACCCATGGGACACCACCCTGATCAGAGTGAAAGACTAGATCAAGTGTGTGACCAGCAATGTGCGTCGGTCCTGAGACCCCTTGGGATAGGCCCATAGTTTTCATGGCCTCTATGAACTCCTGAGTTGCCCCGGACAGATTGCTCCCAAAGTGGATATTGAAGTCCCCCAGTACTACAAGCCTGGGAGACTCCAACGCCAAACCCGAGACCAAGTGCGTCAGCTCAGTTAGGGACTCAATTGGGCATTGGGGTGATCGGTACACCAACAGAAGTCCCACTTAGGTACTCACATTCAATATGATCAGACACTTCAACAGGGATCCTGGTCAGGGAGAGAACACAGCCACTCCACCTCCCCACCCATGTCCCCGCACCCGCTCCTCAACAGAGTACCCTGAAGGGAGAAGCTGGGATCAGACTGGGCCACCAGCCTCCCACAACTAAGTCTCTGTAAGACATACCTTCAACCAGAATCAAGTCATGGATGGTTTCTGACTTATTCTGGACAGACCTGGCATTACAGAGGAGCAAGGTGGAGGTCTGTGGGAGGCAGGCGCTGCTCGCCAAGGCTAAGAACTGGCAGGGCAGCCAGAAGGGGAAACAGCTAATAGATTTCTGATGTCCCATCCCCTGTAATGACTCGCTGACCTGCCAGCTTTACTTCTTCTATTCCCCACCACCAACGGAATAGCCACACCCCATAGTCAGTGGACACCCCCCCTGTTTCCCCATCCCCAGACAAACCATGACACATCTAAAACACCCAGGACCTAAACACAACCAAAGTCAAAAAGTTATCACCTGGCCCTTGCCTGCGTTGTCTTCCAAAGGGGTGGATCCCCTTGGGTGTTGCCCCTTGGGTGGTGACCCCACCGGTGGCAAGCCCGCCGCCACAGAGCAGAAGCCTTTTAATAAGCCCAGAAACAACAACTGCCCCTCCTAAGGAACTGCTGACTCACTCCCCTGGCTCCAATCCCACACAGACTCACCCACAGGGCAGCAGCCACAGCCCCACAAGTTAGGGGGCACATAGGCTGGGAGCCTGACAACAGCAGACGACAGCAACACAAGCTCTCACCACTGGGCAGCAGCCGTCTCTGCGAAGCAGATGTTAAGGTGTCTCCATCCCTGCAAGGCTTCTGGCCTAGGTAATACCCCATGTAAGCTCCTTTGAGCTTCATGTTGGAGGACAGGTAGGATATAAATGCAATATGAGAAATAAATAAAAATCTATTGTAAAGGCTACTGTAGAAATGTAGGTGCTTCCCTTCACTGTGTTTCTTACTCTCTTTAGATTTGTAACATGATGAATGCAGCAGCAGATGACTACTTCACATTTCAGGTAACAACCTTTTATTTTACTGTGTTAATAAATACATAAATGTCTAGTATTTCAGCACTGAAATGTGAGTTGCAGACAGAGTTGCACTGAATATTTCCTGGTGAATGTTTCCGGTGTGAAAGAGCCAAAATGTTCCGTAGAACTTTCATTGCTCACTGTTTCCACCTATTACAGCTGTGATTGGCTGTTGCTTTGGTGCCATCTTTAACTGCAAATCAGTTTTATTTCTATAGACAGTGCTGTCATCACTTAGCGAATCAGATTTGGTGATGTCACTGAGAACAAACACAGTTAATTCAGAGTGAAGGCATAGTCAGATTTGATGACATCTCAGTTCCTATGAGGAACACCACTGTTTTTAAACTGTGAAATGGCACAAAAACAGCAGCTGATCAGACTCACTTTGGAGTGCCACTGCTGTCACTCTGCAGTGAAAAAGGACACAGTCTGAATGGGGGCAGGGGGAAAGACCATTTTGCCTCCAGTTTTTCAAAATGGCAAAAACAAACAAGCCAACAAACAAACAAACCCTGGGTGGTTTGGATATAGGGAGGAATATTTATGAAACACCATCAGTCAGCTGTGGCTCAGGCACAGCTGTAAACATTCTTACAATATTCAATGCTTTTTGATTAAAACATCAGAGGGTAGAATCCAGCCAAAGTCATTTTAGATCCCATTAATTCCAATGTGATCGTTAAGCATGTGTTTAAATCTCTCCCATTGAAACCAAAATGACTTAAAGGGGGTTCACTCTGATGAGATCATTAGTGAGTTTTGATGATTTTATACCAACATTGATCCTTCCAACTTTCCAATTCCCCCCACCCTCTCTCTCTCAGACACACCCCTTTCAAAATAAGTCTTCAGCGTTGACTATTCTTTTGCTTTTTTGCAGAAAGAAGCTTTTGATGAGACAGGCTGGATTGTTAAAAATGTCTTATCTTTACCTATTGTCAACAAAAAGGAAGAAATTGTTGGTGTGGCTACATTTTACAACAGGAAAGATGGCAGACCCTTTGATGAACATGACGAACAGCTAACTGAAGTAAGCTCCGTGTAGTTTGGCACTGCTGGGTTACAATGAGGCCCTGGAGGGTGATTACTCTTGTATTCTGAATAGCCATTCAAGTGTTCATCATTTTAGTTAATTAGTTAATTTAATTACATTTAGTTAATTTAATATTAATTAATTATGTAATTAACAGGCTACTGATGCATCCAAAGTGGCTCACAATGTACAAACACAGAGTAATCAATAAAGCAATAGCAAAATCAATATTCATCTTTTTTAAAAAGTCTAATAGAAGCACAGCCATTCTAAAAGTGGCAAAAGAGCCTGGACAGCTCAGATGCCTGTTTCATGCCCTGACAAAGCCCAGCAAGCCCTGAACTATTTCTTGCCCTGACAAAACCCAGCAAGTGTGAGGCCCAGCCAAACTTGTGAGGAGTTCCACAGTCCAGGCACCACGAGCAAGGAGGCCCTGTCCCATGTCACTGCCAACCACACCTCTACAGGCAAGACAAGTTAGCATAGGAAGAATTGCTCTCCAAGATACCCTGGGCCCAAACTATAAGGGGGCTTAAGTGTAATAACCAGCACTTAGCACTGGGGCTGGAAATGGATTGGGAGCCAGTGCAGGCCAAATAGCAAGGGATTTTCTGGGCCCTATACTGGGCTCCTGATAGCAGTTTGGCAACAGCATGATGAACCAAGTACAAGCAGGGTTTCTTAACCTTGGGCCCCCAGATGTTGTTGGACTATAACTCCCAGAATCCCCAGACATGGCCTTTGTGGCTGGGGATTCTGGGAGTTGTAGTCCAACAACATCTGGGGGCCCAAGGTTAAGAAACCCTGAAGTACAGTTTTCAAACACTCTTCAAAGGCAGCCCAAATAGAACATATTATTACAGTCTAGCCTAGATGTAACCAGGGTACATGTGACAGTAGTCAGGTCTGCCTTTTCCAGAAAGGGGTACAGCTGGTGCACCAACCAAAGCTGTGCTAAGGCACTGCTGGCCATGGTAGCCACCTGGAAATCCAGGAGCAATGCTGGTCCCAGGAGCACACACAAGGTATAAACTTGTTCCTTCGAGCAGAATGCAATGCCATCCAGAACAGTACCCAACACTAGTAATATTTCCAACTGCCTAAGAGCACCTCTGCCTTGTCTGCATTTAATTTCAGTTTGTTGATCCACATCCAATCCATCGTGGCTCCCAGACACACATTCTGCACATTCACAGCTTCTCTGATATCCAATGCAAATGAGAGGGCAGAGCTGGGCATCATCTGTGTATTGATGACACCTAAGCCCAAACCTTGGACAACCTTTTCCATTGGTCTCAAGCATTTGCTAAGCAGCTGGGGGACAGAATAAAATCCTTTATTTTTTGGACTTTGCAATTTAAAGGCTATGGGTTTGAGCAGCAGTCCCTCAGCACCACCTTCTGGGATCTGCCCTCCAGGCAGCCCTAAAGGATACCATGGTCAATGGTATCAGAAGCCACTGAGATTTTGATAAAATCAGATAAAGTAAATAAACCAAATAAGATAAAATCAGATGAAATAAGTTTATTAGCAGCTCTTGTATATTTGGATTCAAACAGAATTGAAAATATGAAGTAATATATTATCTATCCTACACTTCCTTCAATATCAAAGGGCACATATTGATGTTTTGATAATACGCAAATTTCATTTGAAAGGGTTGCACTGGTGTTGACATAAATGCTGACATAAAGTTGTATCACATGAGCTGATGGCATATAGTTGGCATAAAATACCATACCATAAACATTAATGTGCTCTCATTATAAGTTTTAGGACTGGGATATCAGGGTTATTCCTGAAGAGATTGTTGTTATTAATAAAAACAATGCCCATTAACATTTTACAAAGCCTACAGAATCCTACAGGAGATCTATGCTTTCAGCCCTAAACAAAGAGTCTATACAGCAGAGAAACATTTAAGACTCACACAACTTTAGGGACTGAACTACTTAATAGTTATGGAGGCTGTTCTCACGAGTAGCCAAGCCCAGGCTTCGGCAGTCAAGCCTGGATTTGGCTGCCCGTGAGAAACGCTGGGATCCACACAAAGCCCGGCAGTGCTGTGACGCTAAACCCAGTGCTGAAGACCAGCTCTTAGCCCAGCTGTGGGGTTCATGTGTCATTGTGGGCTACTTGCAGTGCACACTGACAAAGAGACGGAGGCCTAGAGCACCTGTCCCCTGGGAGAATCCTCCAGTGCACCAGTGCACTGTGGGATACCCAGAGGTCAGGATCACAAGTCCTGGCTTCAGAGCAATCCGCCCTGCTCTGCACTGCACACAGAGCAGCGTGGATCATGTGGGAATGCACTCCGCGCACCCACCAAGCAAAGGATAGTCATCTGGGGGGGAAGGGAAGATTTGGAAAGTCTTCCCTCCACCGGCCCACCCACTTGGTAGGTCGTATGAATGGCCCTATGATCTTGCTGTTGACAAGGACAGATGGACAGATTGCCTGGTGGCCTCAATTAGCAGTATATTGATAGATAATTTGATGTCCATCATATACTGTATGCATGTGAAAGCTCATTGGGGTTGATGGGAACAAGAGGGCTTCCTGACAAACAGAGGATGAAATTCAATGCATCCTTCTTATATACCCTAAGTCCTTAATGGCTTAGGACCAAAATACATGAAGGACTGCCTACTCCCATATAGTTCTGCCCGGCCTGTAAGATCACATGGAGTGACTTTCCTATGTGTCCTGTCACTGATTGTCAGCAACATGATTGTCAGCAACACATAGTCAAGCCTTCCCACTCGGGACCCCAACTATCTGGAACTCCCTCCTCCTTGATCTTAGTCTCCCCATCCCCACACCCCCGTTTAGTTTTAAATGAAAGTTAAAGACTTGTTTTTAATTCCAGCAGGCCTTTCCTAACTCTATGCACTTCTCTGTGACAGTCCTGTTCTAATTATTGCCTTAAACTGCATTTCCATTATTTTAGAGGTTGTATTTTAATTTCTTGTAGCCCACTGCCATGAATTCATTTATGAAGAATAGTAGCATATCAATCTTTTAAATAAGTAAGTAAGCAAGCTGCCTGGAAGAGGCCGTAGAATGGAATTGGGCCCTGATTCCTGTGTAATAATTTTACTATCATTCATTGAATCCTCCTTTCCTCAGTTATGGTGTTGTAACTGAGGGCTTGTAACTGTATTGTTCAACAGTTTTCACATGTGTATGTAAGACAACCATTATATCATTGCCTGTTTCTTTCCAATACTTGCAATAAACTATAAGTAAAATACAATCACCACATTGAAGGGCCTAAATATTTGTATGTCTTTGCACTGTTGCAGATGCTCACTCAGTTCCTTGGATGGTCTGTTTTAAATACTGACACCTATGACAGAATGAATAAGCTTGAAAACAGGAAAGACATTGCTCAGGAAATGCTGATGTACCAGACAAAGGCCACCGCTGCTGAAATTCAGTCCATATTGGTGAGTGACACTCCAGTTGTGCAGAAGTGAAATCTGAATCTTATTACAGAATCAATTCACTGTTTTCCCTTTTGTTGATAGAAATATAAAGAGAAATTGAACCTAGACACCTGTGAAGACGCTGATGAGAAACAACTTATCAAAATTTTGGTAGGTAGCTAAATGCATATTTACATTTCAGATTTGAGATTTATATCAAACGTATGTTTGTGTCAAACCTTTATATCAAATGTATGTTTGTGTCAAGAAACCTGGCACTTCACCAGCATTAGATATATAAGAACATAAGAACATAAGCCTGCTGGATCAGGCCCAAGACCCATCTAGTCCAGCATCCCTGTTTCACACAGTGGCCCATTTTTAGCCACTATACTTTTGGGACATATCTAACAAACTCTCTAATAGCTCACGGCAAGTTATTAAGTTGCCTCCTTGCCTTTTATCCTTATAGCTCTGCTTACCCATTTTGATATATAGCCCACTTCTTCTTGTTAGTGCCTTCCATCTCTATGGTTTTGTGAGGCGAGCTACTAAAAAGCCAAGATTAATCTGTATGACTTCACATGCTTGTATTAGGCGGCACCTTTTTGCCACTGACGTTCAAGTACAGCATGGTAGAATGAACCTTTTCTTGCCCTCATCATGTTGCTGCTCTAGCAATGGGCATGGGGTCATAGCTCAGTTGCAGAGCAACTGCTTTGCATACAGAAGGCCCCAGGCTCATCCCAGGCAGCCTTAGGTAGGGCGGGGAAAGACTCCTGCTGCCCAAAACCTTGGAGACCTGCTGCCAGTCAGTGTAGACAAGACTGAGCTAGATCAGTGCCATGCCATGAGATACTGGCCGGTGTGCCTCACTGACTCACTTCCTTATGCCCTGGGAGGGATATGTCCTTTCCTGGGCATTATGGGGCAAATCCACTTCAGGAAGGAGGTGAGGGATGGCTACAAAAATAAAATAAAAATAAAGATTCTATACGAATAAATTAGCGGAAGAAAGTGAAGACAAACAACAATCATGCAGAGGTGTCTTTGATGGGGCAGGGGCAATGTGCTATTGCTATTACAAGGCTCTTGGGGTAACTTTCTCCACTGAGCTTCTATGAAAGAGAAGCATAGGACTGAGCACTCCTTGAGATGAATGCAGCTAACTTTCTGATACAGGAGGGTAACTGAACTTAAGGTCTGATCCCTCATGCATTGCCACATACAGCGGCTTTATCCTATTAGAAAGCTTGGAATCCCAGCTCACTAATGGGATAAAGCAGGTGTTGCATCTTAAACCTGCCTTTGCGCTAGGAGTGAGTGACTGCCTCCTGCCCTTGACCTGAGACCAAAATAAATGGAAAAAGGAGCCTCCTGACTTGCAAAATAATAACCGTAGAAGAGGTCTATTGTCTTTTAAAAAAATCTTTCAGAAAGAAATAAGAGTAAGATATTCCATAACTTGCTAACTGAAATATAATTCTCCATACAACTTGACAATACAGCATACGATTGAAAAACTTAGAGCATCACGGCATTAATCCAACAGAAAACTGTTATTCCTCACAATAGATCCAGTAATACAAAAACCTCAAAACTTTTTTAAAAGCAGCATTTACTTTTAAAGAATCTTTTAAAAGAAGCAAAGCATATTCTGATTATGCCAATTATTCCAATATAATACAAAGTGATTACAAATTACTATATAGTTCCTAATTCTATTGGGTCTTTTGCTGTTTTCCAGCCTCTCATAAAATGTGTGAGTTTTATTAGACAGAGAGCCAGTTCAGATTATCACTGGCCTTACACATGACAAGGATGAGGTCACGCTGAGAATCCACCCATCCTGATATCACTGAAGAACTTCCCAGAATGCTACCAAGGTGTTCTTTAACTACATGAAAGGGGCATTCATCTTTTCTTTGATAAATTTTATATGTTTAATAAAAAATTGGAGTTCTTTGAAGTGTCAACTGGCATGTGGATAAAAGTGATCCAGTTGACATATTATCTTTGGACTTCCAAAAAGCTTTTGAACAAGTTTCACACCAAGGGCTCTTGAGTAAACTTAGCAGTCATTGGATAAAGGGACAAGTTCATGTGATGAATGGTAACTGGTTGAAAGACAGGAAACAGAGGGAAGGAATAAAAAGACAGTTTTCACAATGCAGCTAAGTAAGAAGTTGAGTTCTGTAGGGATCGGTACTGCAACCAGTGCTCTTTAAATTCTTCATAAATAATCTAAAAGTTGGGGTAAGTAGCAAAGTGGCCAAAATTGCAGATGACACAAAACTATTTAGGGTATTGAAATCCAAAACAGATTATAAGGAGCTCCAAAAGAATCTCTCCAAACCTGGTGAGTGGTTGACAAAATGGCAAATGCAGTTCAAAGTAAGCAAGTGTAAAGTGATGCATATTGGGGCAAAAAAGCCCAACTTCATATATACACTGATGGGGTCTGAGCTGTCAGTGACTGACCAGGAGAGATATCTTGGGGCCGTGGTGGAAAGCTTGCTGAAAGTATTGGCTCAATGTGCGGCAACTGTGAAAAAGGCAAATTCCATGCTAGAGATCATTAGAAAGGTGATTGAAAATAAAAATGCCAATATCAGAATGCCCTTATACAAATCTATTTCACCTTAAGTGGTGCAGTAGGGAAATGCTTGCCTAACAAGCAGAAGGTTGCTGGTTCGAATCCCCACTGGTACTATATTGGGCAGCAGCGATATAGGAAGATGTTGAAAGGCATCATCTCATACTGTGCGGGAGAAGACAATGGTAAACCTCTCCTGTATTCTACCAAAGAAAACCACAGATCTCTGTGGGTGCTGGGAGTCGAAATCAACTTGATGGCACACTTTACTTTTATACAAATCTATAGTGCAGCCACATTAGGTGTACAGCTTTGGTTACCGTGTCTGAAGAAGGACATTATAGAACTGGAAAATATGCAGAAGTGGGCTACCAAGATGATCAAATGTCTGGAGCACTTTCTTTATAAGGGAAGGCTACAGCATCTGGGGTGTTTTAGTGCAGAAAACAGGCAACTACATACAAGGAGACGTGAAAGAGGTATATAAAATTATGCATGGAGTAGAAAGAGTGGTCAGAGAGAAAGTTTTCTCCCTCTCTCACAGCACCAGAACCAGGGGTCATCCCATGAAACTGAAGGCTGGGAGATGTAGGACCAACAAATGGAAGTACTTTTTCACACAATGCATAATTAATCTATGGAATTCTTAGCCATGGGATGTGTTGATGGCCACTAGCTTGGGTGGCTTTAAATGGGCTTAGAGGAATTCATGGATTTATCTAAGCCCCTTTTAAAGCCGTCCAAGCTAGTGGCCATCATCACAATCCATGGCTGGGAATTCCATAGATCCCCAGGTCTATCCGTGGCTACTAGTCTGGTGGCTATAGGCCACTTCCAAGATGCATCTAAATACAAGTTGCAGATGGGCAAAAGCAAGAGAGGGTATGCCCTCATCTCTTGCCTGTGGGTTTCTCAGAGGCATCTAGTCTAGTGGGCCACTGTGTGAAACAGGATGCTGGACTAGATAGGCCTTGGGCCTGATCCAGCAGGACTGTCCTTATGTTCTTATGATGTCAGGACCATATGGGCATGCTCTTATCATGACCCTATCCTCCTCCTCACATGCAGAGGCCAGAGATCATCCAAACCAGCTCAGAATGTATTTTGTGGGTGTTTTGAGTCAGGCTTTGCCATATCCTGCCCACCCCCCGCCCCCAATCTTTTTTGAGATTTCATTTGCACAGCTATGATTAAGTTTTTCATCATCTTCTGCTGTTTAGTGTGTACTACCAGGTCCTGCACAAAAGCTAAGGAAAATCTTACTGATAGACATGCAAAATTATGTCTGCCACATTTCCCTTAGAAGTTTGAACTTCAGCACATCCCGATCAATCAGACAAACATAAGAGCATAAGAAGGGTCCTGCTGGGAGTCCACCTAGTCCAGCATCCTGTTTCCCAGTGGACCTCTGAGAACAGGTCCAAGGGCAATATGATATCCCACCCTTCTGCAGGTCCGTGCTCAGCATTGCTGAGGCAACAGCAGTGACATGTAAACACTCTTAGATTATTCCAGCAAGCCCAACAGTGGTGGCAGGGGTGTTTCTAGCTCAAGTGAAGGAGAAGTGTACCCTAGCAGGTTGAGGAGAGGAAAATGAACAGTGTTTTCCATGGGGCATTGAAGGGAAGTGGCAGTAGACAGCAGGCTCCTATGGTAGCAGAGACCCAACATTGCTACTTCCTGCGTCTGAAGCAATGACCTCTCCCTGCCTCATGGAAGGACCACCCCTATCTAAGAAGCCAAGAAGTAGGAAATGTACACAAGTGGCCCTCTCCCTTGGATGCTTCCCAGCAACTGGTATTCAGAGGCATCCTACCTCTTAACCTGGAGATAGGATATCGCCATCATGACTAAATGACTGGTAATCAGTGACAGACATATTCATCTACTGGATGCTGTAAGTAGTTGCTTCCATGGCATAGAGTAGGGGGAGATTTTCAGTGAGAAAACAGTGTGATGGAAAAGAGACAAACCATGTATCTCAAGCTCTATTCAGATGTATATATATATTTAAAAGTGCCGCTGTACACAGTACAGTGTACAGGTTGGTTTGAACAGGGAAGTGCCCTATCCCTGATGGTGGGCACATCTGTGATTGCAAGGCTGGATTGCCCCAGCCTCCGATCATAGAAGCACCGACCATCATGGGTAGGACACTTCCCTCTTCAGACAAACCCCACCCTAAGTGTGAGTGGTGGGGCACGAGGATGACTGACAGGCCAGAGGTGGGACTTCTGACTCATTTGTGCCATTGTAACCGTGTACACCAGTACTTTTAAAAAATGTCTGGATGGGGCTGCAGTCTCTACCAGAATTTCTTTTAGTCAATCAAGAGGTACTTTCAGTGTTAAGCATGCTTTTTACAGCCACAGTTACCACATATCAATTTTGGCCCTTAGTATGCAATGCTAATTTTGCTAGAAGTGTTACTTGAAATGTACACATGATGGTGTTGATTCCAAGCAGTTGGCAAGGCAACACTCCCACTAAAGTTAAACGCACAAAAACAATTTTTGCTTCATATCTGTTACATCTCAAACTGAATTTTGTTTTGTTCCCCAACAGAGAGAGGAGTTGCCCGATCCAAAGAATGTAGAACTTTATGAATTTCGCTTTAGTGACTTCCCTGTTACAGAACATGAGTTGATCAAGTGTGGAATCCGCCTGTTCTTTGAAATAAATGTTGTGGAGAAGTTCAAAGTGCCAGCAGAGGTCAGATGTATTTTGCATTGTATGAGACAACAGCAATATTTTTGCATGCCTATATTTCTTCTGCAACAACAGTGGCCAGTCTTTTGGCAAGTGTGTCACAAACCTAAGTGTGAGCTACAGCACTAGCTCATAGTTGCTTGAGGCAGATGGCAATGATCTACCCTGGACCCCCTTGTTGGCCTTGCGCCTGGTCAGGGCCCAGTGCTGATGCCACACCCCCACCACTGGCCCCACCTCCTCTGCCAGCACAGACACCCCTTTTCTCCCTCACACTGGCCTCAGCTGCTGGGGTGTGCTGCCACTGTTGGCTGTTTAGACAATGCCTCATGCAGTCTGGAGAGTGCTTCTAGCAGTGCCCAGTAGTCTCTCCTCTCCTCTGCTAACACCAGCTCTGCCTTCCAGCACCAAGCCTGTGTGAAGACAAAGCAGATACTTGGCGACCACCCATGCTTTTTATGAGCTCATTTCCTCATCTCTACACAAATGTCTGGCCCACAGCCCAGTTGCTGTGACCGAGCTTTGTTCACCACTGATTTTAATTAACAGGAATCATCTTGAGCAGGGGAGAGACAGCAGGAGAGGGCAGGGGGAGAGAGAGTGGGCGAAAGGGAGGAGAGGGGTGGGTGGGGGTGGGGTGAGAGAGCGTTAGTGCCAGCTTCTCATCTTTGCAAGCTTAGCAACACAGTGCTGAGGAGGAGAAACTGGCATTGCCTCCCCCTCCTGTTGTCTCTCTCTTCCAAGCGTCACATTTATCTGCTTTGTCACTTGTCAAGTTCGGTGCTGGAGGGGAGAGGGGGGAGAGAGGGAGAGGGAGAGGGGGAGAGAGAGAGAGAGAGAGAGAGAGCAAGCGCTGGTGTTAGCAGAGCAGAGGAGAAGCCAGGCAGCACTGAGGGAGGCATGCTCTGGACTGCCTTGCACATGTAAACAGCCAGCAGTAGCAGCACACCGCAGCAGTTGAAACTAACATGATAAGGAAGTGTGGCACATAGTGCCTGGGTTGGCAAAGGAGGTGGGGTGAAGCCAGTGAGGGACAGGTCCTGGGAGCGAGAGGGTGCCACAGGGGGAAAAAGGGCAGCAACAGCAGAGCTCAGGTGGAGTAGCTCAGGTGGAGTCAGGTTGTGAGCAGCACAGAATGCTTGAAGTGGTGGTTTTGCCTCTAGGGAGCAGGCATCTCTGCAGGACAGAAGGAAGGCAAGCTGGAATGTAGGCACAACTGTTTCATAGGCTGTAGACCCATGGGCACTCCTGCTTGTGTTCAGTTGCCCCTGGCACCTCTGGCATCCATGCCATCTCTGTTCTGCAGTTTTCTGTTTTCCATTGTGATTATTTTCCATAAATATATACACATCCTAGGTGGATTTTTTTTGAATGCGTTGATATGAAAATTAAATCAAATGGGATTTATAGAATAGTATATTTCTGTGATCATATTTTGATGAGAAATGCAACTCCAACATATGGCAAAACCTTGCCTACTCCCAAATGGCTAAAAAGATGAAGCAATTGGGAGTTTGCTAAATCAGAAAGATAAGACAGCTTTTGGGGAGAAAAAATGCCCACATAAAAGACCATAGCAGTTGGATCAGACTATGTTTTCACTTGTCAAGCATTCCTGTCAGTTTCCAATTACGTACTTATGTGAACAACCATGCTGTGTTGAGCAAGGAGTTCATGGACCTTGGTTGGAGCAAATTCAGCTGTATCAATGGGGGTATCCTCCAGGATTTTGCCACAAACATTGCCATGCTGTGATCCATGAGTATGATGCATTATGGCTCCTCTACTCTCTGGCAAGATGACATGGTTGGCCTACATGGTGAAGATTTTTTAGGCTCCTTTAAGGGTGGCAGAGTAGGAGTCCCACAGATGTGACCCATGAGACATGCTCCACCAGCAAGTTCTCCTGTGCAAACCTTCTTGAAATGAACTAGAACTGCTCAGCAATATGGTAGTTCTCCAAAGAGCTCAGATTCATTTCAATTAGATATACAGTATGTAGCATACTCTGGTGATCTGTCCTGTTTGTTAGCTAATTAGGGGTGTGCGCATTACCAATTTTCACAGTTCGGTCAGAATTAAAATCAAATTTAGACTGGGCCGTGGTCTGTGAATTGCTTTAGTTGAATCTATTGACTGGTCCAGTCCATCTGACCAAACCCCTTGAACCAGTTCGCTGGTTCAAGCTGACCATGCAAATGGCCTCTGTGCGTGTGTGGAGACCAGATATTGCCACCACCGCTGCAAACATAACTTCCCCACCACACGTTAAGGTCATTGGAGGAGATCCGTCTCCAGTTACCACCGGTACGTCTGGTGGCGACTCAAAGGTAGGCCTTTTCTGTAGCTGCTCCTGGGCTCTGGAATGCACTCCCTGCAGAAATCCGTAATCTGAATTCATTATTGGCCTTCAGGAGAGCCCTTAAGACCTATCTATTTGGCCTGGCCTTCCAGGGTTTTTAAACTGCTTTTAAATTGTAAATATTTGGCCTGGTTTTCCAGGGTTTTAATACTGTTTTAAATGGTTTAATTGTTAATTGGTTTTATATTGTTTTTATAGTTTTTGATTTGAACTGTTAATTGATTTTAATTGTTTTTATTTTAATGTAAACCACCCTGCGTCATTTTTGGAAGAGCAGTATAGAAATCAATCAATCAATCAAACAAACAAACAAATAAGTGGGGGGGGGGGTGCCACGGTAAGCACCTTCTATTTTACTTTAAAAGCTACTCTCGCTCGCCACTCCTCTTCCGCCCTTTTAAAAAAAAAACTTTTTTAACCTCAGAAGCAAAAGGGAATCCTCACCAGATTTCACTTTACAGCTGCAATTCGATCGTGGACTGGACTCCTTTTGCAAGGGCCAGTCCAATCCGTGGTCAAAGCGGTTGAACCGGCCCAGTTTGCAGCTGACTGGTTCAGCACACCCCTATAACTAATGTGTATATGTAGGGGGAGGCATCATTTGGACTTCCTGCATCAGGCATCAAATGTCTTGGGTGGCTATTTATTTTATTTTATTATTTTATTTTTCATTATTATTAAAGGTGAATAATACACTGGTGGTACATCAAAATAAAAAAGAAAGAAAATTAATTTTTTTTTAAATTAAACATTTACAATATGTACAGTTGGTATAACCATATTTAGCAGGTATATCAATCACAATTACATATTTTTGATATTTCAATCCATCATCTTCCTGATCATTTCAACCAAAATTTTACTTGGGTTATATTAAACGCCATTTACCTTAATAGTATCCATAACAGGTTTCCATACTCGCTTGAAATAATATCTATTTAACTTTTGTTGAATATTATTACAATTGGGAGGCTATTTATATCCATACAGGATAAGCAATAATCCTCAGACAAGTGAAAATATATTGAACAGCAACCAGGGTAGTTATTCATGATTAAACATCACTGAAATCAAGATACAAGTTATTTGTGTCCAATTTAAGTTCCATTAATTTCCTGGTGCTTAATCATGACTGACTAAGTCTGGATGTTGTCCATTGTCTGAATTAGCCTTTAGAGATAAGAAATCAACTCTCAGCTGTATTAAGCAGCCAATTTTCATGAAGTTAGGGAACACTGTTTCTTATATAGAGGACTGAAGAGTGAGCCGAATTAAATGCTCCTTATTTGTCACAGGTACTTACAAGATGGATGTATACAGTCAGAAAAGGATATCGTGATATCACTTATCACAACTGGCGGCATGGATTCAATGTTGGACAGACCATGTTTACACTGTTGATGGTATATGTTGTTACTCTGGACCTATGTCAATGTTTGCTTTTCATTATAACATACTAGTAGGTGACGCCCGTTGTTGTTGACCAGGCAAAGATATTTTGCTAAGAAAGCTCAAGGAATGAAATCCAGGAGGCCTCTAATACCACGAGGGTAGCATTCATGGAAACCATGATATCGGAATGCTTTACCTAACCTAAAAAATTGGGTCCGGTTCCTTGGCTAAACCATCCACTCTCGCAGCAAGAATGGAAGGAGCAGCCTATGTGGGGAGAGTGGCTATTTAAACTTTAAACCTCCCTGTGCGTCAGCTGAGAACTGAAAGGAGTGGTTATTTAAACTTTGAACCACTGCAGACTTCAGCGGAGAGTTGCAGGGAGGTATAAACAGAGGCCCTCCCCTCTTCTCGTCTGATGTGTGGGGAGGTTTAAAGAAGTGGCACAAGAGATGAGAGTGGATGGAGCAGGCTGCACCACATGCACTGCTTCTTTAAATCTCCCCGTATGCCAGCTGAGAAGCAGGGAGAGCAGCTATTTAAACTATTTACACCAATTTAGTTGGAGGGTTTGAAAACAATGAATAATAGAAACTATTCCCCATGATAACAAAATTGGTATTCAGGGAGGTGGCCCGTGAATAGGCAAAACTACCATTCAAGAGCCACTTGTATAAGTAATAGGTTTTTTTAATTAATGTGCTTGTAAAAGGAAAGTAAAAGAACAATTTGTGACCTTTGTAGGATTTCAACTTCAAACATTGTTCATTTGATTCAATCTGAGAAAGACCTTCTGCTTCTCTGGGGCATGATGTGGTTTTGGACTCATTGATCTGATTATGGGGTGTTAAGAATCTGTTGAGAAAAATAACAAAATCTGATTAATATATTTTTAAAAAAATCTTTTAAAAATACCCCCCAAAAAACAATTTAAAGCTTTCAGTGAGCATATTCCAGTATAAAAAGTAGTGCATTCAGCTAATTTAAGTGGCAGGTTTGTTAATGCAAAATGTGATATCTGTAGGTCATTGAGAAGTATGATATTCAGCATTTCTTCTAAAAAAAATCTAAAAATTATTTAAATTTTCACCAAACATATTCTGGTGTAAAAAGTAGTGCATTCAGTTAATTTCAGTGGCAGGATTGTGTACACAAAATTTGGTCTCTGTAGGTCATTAGGAAGCATGACTTTATTTCACACAAACCAACCAAAAAACAAGTTCTGCAAAATATATATTACAAAATGCATGCAGAAATATAAAGTAAAGAAGCCAAAACCAACAAAACCACTTCTCTTTTTATAGACAGGTAGAATCAAGAAATATTATACTGACCTAGAAGCCTTTGCTATGGTAGCTGCAGCTTTTTGCCATGACATTGATCACAGAGGAACCAATAACCTGTATCAGATGAAGTAAGTGCTATTTTTCTGTGAAGCCTTTGGCACAGCTCTAATAACCGAGAGCAATTAAGCATCAGTACCACTAATGGAAATAACAGCCTATTTTGCTTCCCATTACTCCTGCCTCCATTGCTCTTCTTTTTCTTTCCTATTTTCCCTGTCTATGTCTAGATGGTAAGCCCCTTGAAACAGAAACCTGTCCTCTTATTCTTTGCAAAGTGCCATGGACATAGACGATAATATGTATATAAATAATATATCAATCAATAATATTTACAGACATGCATATTAGAATCTTCTCACTAAAGGAAGTGTGATTTCACAACAGTTCAAAAATATTATATCTAAAAATGTCAGCCAATATGTACCTAGTAGAATGTTCTTTTTCTTCTTCCTCCCCTTCAATGGGCACATGCTTCCTCCCCCCCCCTTCTTTTTTTTTTTGGTTCCATAAAAGTGAATTACTTCTATTGGTTTCTATAGGGGGGCGAAATTTGGGCTGCATCAGGAAGCCTGTTGAGGTCATCCCCAGACATTAATTCACCCCCAGACATTGATTATCCAATGCAAATGGATTGAAAACAGATTTTACCCCTGTCTCACTGGTGTCCTTGATTTTCACCCCTTTTCTTTCTTTCATGGAAATCATTGGAAGTTACTCATTTCTAGGGACAAAACAAATACATTTTGGCAAAGTTAGAGGTACTTCACTAATAGAAAAAGGCAAGGGCGTAGCTATAATTGAGCGAAAGGGTTCAAAGAACACAGGCCCCCAGCTCCTGAGGGCCCTCCAGCTCGACCACTCCCTATTTTCTTCACCCTCACTCTGTGGGGCCGCCAAAGAGAAGGATGAACAAGGGCCCCCTCTCCCCTAGCTACGACCCTGGAAGGGATGGTTTCCTTTGATCTTGTTTTGATGGGGGGATGTTTAGAGTGCTGCCCCTCTTTGACTCTAGAATTTTTTCAAATGGTGATTTACTCCTGCTTCATAGTTCATATGAGAGAGAGTTCATATGAGAGAGATATTTTCAGTTAGTTCAATATGACAAGAGCAAAGTATTGGTCATACAGCCAGCAGCTTTTTTCATGATGATTGGTCCTTAATACATAAGCATGTTTTAAAAGTTGCACTTTGGAAGAAAACTGCAGTACAGGAAACGCCGGCATTTTTGCTGAGCCATGTGGAGAGACCCCATGGATAAAGTGGATAAAGCGAGAGGTGCAGGTGTGGCTACCTGCCTGAGAATGACTGTGGGGAGTGTCAGCTCCTCCTGCCACCCCTTCCAGTTCTTACCTAGGCAGACTTGTTTCCTATTCTCTGCAGTCAATTTCTGGTCAATCTCGATTTAAAAAATAAATAAAAAATTCCAGTATTCTCGTGCACTGCCAGTGGTGTGCTAGAACAATGGACAGGCACACTGAGCAGGCAGATCCAAAATTTATGGCAGCTTTCACACTCTGTACTATACTCAGAAGCCAATATCTGATTGGATATAATCAGGAAATATTAACATTATTGGAAAATTGAAAGATAAAATGGTGGTGGAAATACAAAATGGTGTCTGCAGCAGCTTTCTGAAGTTTGAGCAATCCCCCTGCCCCCACTGCAGCCACAGTTGTTCTCTGAACTTTTAAAAATTCCTTTGTTTGACATGGTGTCTTTGCGCACCCAGGCTATTGCAAAATGATGGAAACAAGAGGGAGATCCTTTTCAACCAGAGTGGGTGCACAAGAATATCTCTTTAAATTAAAAGATCTATGAGGAAAAGTGGGGGTGGGAATCAGAGTGTTGTAATGGTTGGACAGAGAGACCTGAAATTTGGCACACGTATAGTGGAGGATGGCAGGACTCTATGTATTTATTTTCTACATAATTGATCAGTTAGTTGATTAAGCTGAAATTGCACTAACATGAGAAAATCACAGCAAAAAACTAACATCACATCTGAGAATAACTGAAATTATAAAAACCAATGGATGAACCAATTTACCTGAAATTAAATACACAGAGTTATGACATCCTTCACTACCTGTGTGTAGGGGTGTGCATGGAACCGTTCTGGGCAATTTGGTTCAAATTTGAAATGAATTTGAACCAAACTGCCAGTCCACGAACCAATTCGCTGGAACCGGCTGGTGGTTCAGTTTGTGCATTCAAACCAGTTTGGCTAGGTTCAATCTGGTTCAACCTAGTTCAGGATGCTTGTAAAGGGGAATCCAGTAAGGATTCCCCCTTTACAAGCAAAGGAGATCCCTCCCAAATGCTAAAGAATGGTTGAAAGGGTGGGCAGGTGGTGGGTGAGAGGTCACCTTACCTGTGGCAGTGGTGGCAGCACCCTGTTGGGGGGGCTCCTCTAGGCTCCACCAGCACCCTCCCCAGCCCCTGCCAGCAAACGATGTGGAGGAGTGCCCCCCACACCACCTTACAGGATTCCCTTTTACAAGCATCCCAAACCGGTTGAACCAGGCCCGGTTCAGTTCAGACTCAGACTGGCCCCTTTTTTTGGTTCATTGCAAATCAGTGCTGCACACCCCTACTTGTATGCCAATTTTCAGAGTTCCATGCCCAGTCCTTACCACATTCTGAATTCTTTCTCTCTCATTTTGGTTTGACAAAGTGCTCATGTGCTCATTATTCCTTGCAAAAGGAATAAAACAAGTCAGAGATCCTTTTGAAGTAGCACAGTTACACAAGAGCACCTTCCCAAACCAAAATCTATGGGGGAAAGGGAAAAGGAAAAGGAAAAAGGAAAATCTACGAGGGGAAAAAAAACATAATGCAGTAATGGCTGGGTAGAGAGGTCTGAAAATTGGCACATAGGTAGTAGAGGATGGCAGGACTCTGTGCATTTAATTGCAAGTTAATCAGTGATTCTTTTGATTTTTAATGATTTTTTGAAGATTAAGCCAAACATTCACTAACAGATAATTGCAGGGGGTGGGGGGGAATTCACATATGAGACTCACTAAAATTTAAAAATATCATTAATAATCAGCTGATGGATCAATCAGTGCAATAAAAAGCATCAATGTGAATGGCCCAGATTTACTCTGATGTATGCTTATTTATGCTTATACACACTTAAATGTGTTTTATATACTTTCAACCTAACTTGTCCTAACTTACACTGTTTCCTTCCGCATAAAGCCCCAATCTGGGTTTAACTTTTTAAAAATTGACACTTTATTAAGGCTTTTTTGTTGTTTTTCAAAGCATGATATGAAAAGACCTATCAACACTGTCCCCCTTTCAGTAGCATGTAAGCCACACTTCCTGCTCCTCTTCCTCCCCTCTGCCCACCTAACTGTAGCATTTTAACATTAGATAAATGCTTAAAGCCAGTTCGACAGAACAAACCGAGCCACTGTCCAGTTAGATCGAACTAGTTTGCTAACCAGCAGTTTGATCCGAATTCAGTTCTAGGGGTGTGTGGTTCCATGCACACCCGTAGTCTGTGTCAGGTTCAGGAGTCAGAGACAGGCCAGCAAATAAGTCAAAGCAAGTCAATGTGATAAGCTTATAGTACAACCTTAATGAAAAATTATACAATATGAAATATTTTTAACCATGAAATTATGTTTCAACAGATCAGCAGCTCCACTGGCAAGACTTCACGGCTCTTCCATTTTGGAAAGACATCATCTAGAGTACAGTAAAACTTTGCTGCAAGATGAGGTTTGTTTCTACTTTCTAATTAATCATTTTTGCTTATTTTGAGCAAAAATTATTGTTATAAGGTACAGCTAAACAATATAACCAGTAGCTATAGATAGTAATAACCCTCCTATTCATTTTGGTTTTGGATTCTTTGAAGACATTTTAAGGTAGATGTACTTCAAGTAGAAGCATTGTAATATACTACAGTATACAAATAAAACAGCTTTGTAAGCAGTATTGGTTTTTTAAAAAATCTTTATTTTGCAGAGTTTAAACATCTTCCAGAACCTTAATAAGCGCCAGTTTGAGACTGTTTTACATTTATTTGAAGTTGCAATCATAGCTACTGACTTGGCTTTATATTTCAAGTAAGTACTGCAGTCTTTCCTACTAAAATAATATCTGTCCTACAGCAGTTTAAAATGTTGTTTAAAATATTACCATTGGCAGAATAATGGTAAAAACATTGATTTTGCTATATACAGCTTCTCATTCTTTGAGTTTACTATATTTAAACAAACACAATGAAATAAATATATGATTTTTTCATTTATGTCTCATGTGAACATTTGTTTTTCTTGAATCTCAGCCAATTAAAATACAGTGTACATTAATACATCCTGGTATATACTTTAAAAGGTATCTGAAAACTGGGATTGTGATTCAGTTGTATTTCTTAGCAAATCAGAGCTAGGCCATCAGGTCATTATTGCAATTAGAGCCACAGAGCAATCAAATTCAGTGCTTAATCTTTATCAGGGCTTTTTGTTGATCAGTTTCAGAATTTGATTCCAGAGGCCCACACTGAGATCCTGAGATTTGAAATACCCAAGTAGGCTACAGAAGAGAGTAGCTCACATGTGTCTGGTCTGATTATAATAGTCATAATATTTTCACAGGAAAAGGACTATGTTTCAAAAGATTGTGGATGCAATTGAAAAAATGGAAAAAGAAGAGGATGCTATTAAATATATATCTATGGACCCCACCAAAAAAGAAGTGGTCATGTAGGTCAATATTATGTTGTTCTTCCTCCAACGTGTAATGTTCTTTTTTGCTTCTTTCTGTAATCTATTATATATTTTTTAAAGGGCTATGATGATGACTGGTTGTGACTTGTCTGCTATTACGAAACCTTGGGAGGTGCAGAGTAAGGTACGTATGACTTAGAATTTATTCCTGTAAATATTTATTTATTCCTGTAAATATGATTCCTTCCTTTCAAAGAGAAAAGTTGCATTTCATGTTGAAGTGAGTATGTGTATTGCTGAAGGTCTTTATTTTATTTCCAAATGTATGCCCTGGTTTTTGACAGCAGTTGACATACTGTGCAACATAGTGTCCACACCTTGTAATAGAATGACACACAGTTGTGCAAGAGTGCTCTTTCACAAATGTGGGCACTTGTGCAGATGCAATGGCCATTGATTGCACAACTGGGTTTTGCACAAGTGCATGTATGTTCTATTAGAACTCAGGCGGAACGTTGCGCAGTATGTCATCCACCATCTCCCAAGTGGCTTCCAACAACAAAACAGAAAGCCAACAACTCTAAGAGTATAAGAACAGTCTTGTGTGTTGAGTCAGACTAGAGGTGGATCTAGTCCTAGCATCCAGGTCCCAACAGTGACCAGCGACATGGCTCAAGTCGACAAGTAGCGTATGAAGGCAACACTCTTCCCTGTTGTTTGCCTCAACTCATTACATCACTGATAGTAAGACACAGATGGTCTCTAAGCATGGCTAATAGCCACTGAGGGGTCTGGACTTTATTTCTAATCTGATTTAAAAGCTGTCTAAGCCAGTGGCCATAACCACATCTTGTCACCAGGAATTCTATAAGATAATTATGCATCATGTGAATAAGTGCATCTGTCCTGCATGCACCACCAATAGTTGAAAAAGTATTAGAGAACAGCATTGTTTCCAATATTTATCCTAATAATTCCCAACATGTAATGTGTCTTTTTCACCACCACTGCACATGGTTTCATTGAGTTGTCCATCATGTCTTGAAAATCTTTTTACTGATTAGTCACAGGCAGTTCAATCAATCAATCAGTCTTTATTACAATCATAGACCAGCATAAAGTATAAGAGTGATTACACGTTAAAAGTGAGAGTAGATAAAAAGTGATTATATATGGAACGGTACTTGCGGTACATAATAATACTAAAAGGAGAAAGTACACCAGTAGAAAGCACACCAGAAGCATGCATAAAAGGCATAAAAGGTGTGGGGGAGGGCATAAAAATGGATGTAAAAAGAAAAGATTAAAAGACATGAAAGGACAGAAATACATAAAAGCCTGAGTAATGAACTGGGTAACAGCCAGGCTATAAGGCTATAAGGCGCAGTAGAAAAAAGGGAGGAGCATCTTTCTATTGAATCAGTACTGAGTGAGCAATTGTAGAGCCTGCCCTGAGTCACCGAGGGCCAGACTGAGGCTGCTAGGACTCACTGCTTACCATCTGCCGACAAATGCTGAGTGCAGCCGCACAGTACCTGGCGACGCTATATGTGATGGCAGACTTAGAGTCAGAGAAGAGCAATTCTGTTCTATAATGGCCGTCTAGCACTGCTGAAGGGAGGCCATGACCATAAGTCAGAGCACGGGCGATTCAGATCTGTGAAGTTAGGAATTTCTTCCCAATGTGCATTCCATTTTAAACAAAAAGCATTGTTTTTAAAGCAGAAAGCAACGTCTAAACAGAAATTCAGCTCCCATTTGATCGTGTCTCCTGACCCACCCCTTGATAATTGGCAGCTTAAAGAACTGTAAGGATTTTAAATATTGGTAATACTTTATTATGTCATATAAAACTTATTTAAAGTATATAAATCAAATATATAAATATAAATCAATCAATCAATCAATCAATCAATCAAATAAATAAATAAATAAATAAATAAATAAATATTTAGGTAAAATAAGTGTTCACCACTTACCACTTTGAACTGGTATCCTCCTCTGTAGTAGAGGGTGTACTTGGAGATGAGTAAGTGTCCACATGTACTAGTGGGTCCATGCCCATACTGACTGGAGGAGGTCAGCTGGGAAAAGCTGGGGCCTCTGTGGCATAACTGATGGAACCTTAGAGGGACTGGAGAATGCTTCACAACTCTTGCTTAAAAATCAAACATAGGTTACATAGGAAGCTGACTTCTAATGAGGCCTCATCCACACAATCACAGCGATCCTAGTTAGATACTTAATCAGGATCATTAAGCCCTGTGGAGCTGATAGTGAGAAATTCTGAGAGCCCAGAATTTTCTGGGCAATCCTGGTCAAACCCAGGCACATGGCCACCATTGAGCAGTGGAGGATGAGTGTCCCACAGCCGCCATGACCCTGAGCACTTCCAGGGGCTGCCAGAGGCTTACCTCCACTTTCCCCATACTTTTGGGGGCCACCAGTGCTTGTCCCTCCCTATTCCCGGCATGCTGCACTCGGCGCCTCCTTCTCACGCTATTGGAGAAGTCCCCAATGGTGCACAAACGAGGTGCCAAGTGCAGCAAGCAGACAGGCATCTCACCCACCTTGCTGCTGGTGGCCATGCCCCTTATGTATGATGTCATGGTAAGGGATGCACATTAGCAAAGGGGCAGGGGTCCGCCAGTCAAGCTCATCCCACAGCCCCTGGCAAGCTCCCTACTCTCCTGGTCAAACCACTGTGGTTAACTACATTTAACCAGGAAAGACAATCAGGATCCTTTAACTAGGATCACTGTGATTGTGTGAACGCAGCCTGAATTAGACTGTTGGCTTATCTAGCTCAGCATTGTTCACTCTGACTGGCAGTAACTCTCCAAGGTTTCAGATAGGTCCCTTTGAGATGTCAGAGACTGAACCTGGGACCTTTTGCATCCATAGCAGATGCTCTTGCACTGAGCTTCAGTCTTTCCCCACTAGGAATTCTGGAATTCATAGCTAGTTGCAGAACAGTATCAGACATTTGTTGTGGAAGATAGCTGTTATGTGCTGAGTCTTCAGTATCAGGAAGAAAACCCTGCATAATATCAGCTCTCCGGTCTTTGCATTGAGTGCTGAATTGTATTCATTTATTTCTGTTTTTCGCATTTATTAATTGCCGTTCGAAAGTAAGCATAAATGCCCCTCCCCAAAGATTAAGGAACAGCTATAAAATGTTAAAAATATTTCAAAAAGATAGAATAGCAGCATGAGAACTGAATAAGCTTACAAGCGGATATTGGTAGGCTAAAGTGCCTTGGTGAATGAACAGAGCAGCATTTGCCATCTGCTAAAGGACAAATGTTGTCAATGATGGCAAGAACCTTTGAGATGGCTGTGCCACCAAATGTGCACCACAAAAGGAAAAGCCTACCCACCAATGAACTTTACTTCACAAGGCAAGAATAGCAGGACTCCAGATCTCAAACTGTGGGGAGGAACATATGGACAGAGTTAGTCTCTAAGGCATACTGGGCCCAAGCAGTTAACATTGTGTTCAGACCAGTGTTCCCTCTAAAACATGCGCGCACATGTTATTAAATGTTTTTTTATGAACTTGCATTTTGGGCGGTTTAGAAATGTATTAAATAAATAAATAACTAAGTCCGGAAGTTTCAATCCCACTCAAGTTGAATCAGGAAGGCCCCACTCTGAATGCACATGCTCACACACTGCCTTGATACTGCCACCCAGAACAAAGTTCATTCCGCACAAAGATGAAAAGAATTAGAGGGTATGCTGGTTCAGACTGTGATTTTTGCTTTTGTTGACTTTTCACATATTGATCAGGAGAGACAATTGTCCATAAACATGTCTGCCCACATACTTCAGGCTACAGCCAGCAAGTTACCGAGTTAAACAACATACCATTCCACACTGGAACAAATACTGCATTTCTGGCTAAGTCCGAAATATTTTTCACTGACACAATGGGCTGGTTCGGATGATACTGCCTGACCAGCCTACTGAATCATGTGGGAAGAGCATGTGCATGTATGTCTCCTCTCTGGCATGTTATCCCATTGCTATATCAACATAGCACGGTGGTGCACCCAAACCATCCATCACTGCGCATGTGATGGGTAATTTGGATGTGTGACCCTCCTCACCCATGATTATGTGTGGCAGGACAGTACACTGAGGGATGAGATGTGCAAACATGTGGCACATTGCACATTTAGGCTGGCCCAACTTGTGCTTGTGGAATACAATTATGCCATATTTCCTTTGCTGTAAATCATTCAAGTTCAGAGCTTTTGCTGAATAGGATGGACGTGGAGACAGGAGATACTTGTGGTATCCCAACAAAATCAGAATGTGTGGCAGCTCTAGGTGATTACTACATCATTACATTTCAGTTACATTTTTAAATATTCAGAGCTATGATGGCAAGAAATACACTCTGTTTCTGGGCTTTTGTGGCGTAGGCTCATTACTGTTCTAGTTTAATATGCACAATTAGAGAGCCAGCATGGTGTAGTGGTTAGAGTGCTGGATTAGGACCAAGGAGACCCGAGTTCAAATCCCCATTCAGCCATGAAACTAGCTGGGTGACTCTGGGCCAGTCACTTCTCTCTCAGCCTAACCTACTTCACAGGGTTGATGTGAAAGAGAAACTTAAGTATGTAGTACATCACTCTGGGCTCCTTGGAGGAAGAGCGGGATATAAATGTAAAATATAATAATAATAATAATTCTGAATATTCAGATAATCTCTATTGATCATTTCCAGGTTGCCATCATGGTTGCAAATGAATTCTGGGAGCAGGGTGATCTTGAACGGACAGTCCTACAACAGCAGCCAATTGTAGGTGATTTTATATATTGTTTTCATTTCAAAGATATGCAGTTGAAGACACTTCAACTGCTTCCATTTAATATTTTCTTTATTTCTTTGTAGCCTATGATGGATAGAAATAAAGGTGAAGAACTGCCCAAGCTACAGGTTGGCTTCATTGATTTTGTATGTACCTTTGTGTACAAGGTAAGATGAAGCACTTAACCTTATACTGTTCAGTTTTTGTGATAGTTCAAAAATGACTGTATGAAGCAGTCCAGTATGTATGCTGAATTTTATCTCATAGGATTGTGCATGTTCTGAAAATGCTGAGTCACCTTTAGCTCTTTTAAACTCTTATGCTAGTATAACTCAGTGTTTTGCATATCAAGATGTCTAACCCCTAGCACTCTTCATATTTTCCTTTTTTTAAAAAAACCAAAAAAATTAACTTATTCCACTTCCATACCCTAAGAAGAGAACTAGACATTCAACAACAAATACATAATAGCTTTTTTCAAAGATCTTCTTTAATGCGTAATTGAAAATTAAAAGTTTAAAAGTTTAAAAACATTCAAAAGTTTAAAAACTAAGCCACAGATGTAGCAAAATAGCAACGGTTTCGATGTAAGACATCATCCTCAGTGCTATACAAAGGTGGCTGAGTCATGTACTTCAATACAACTCCACACCATGATTCAGCTAAAGAACTGAAGGCAATCAACCCAGGGGCGTACCTATAATTGAGTGAAAGGGTTGAGCGAAATAACACGGGCCCCCAGCTCCTGAGGGCCCTCCATGATCCACCCCTGCCTATTTTCTTCATTATCTCCCTCACTCTGGGGGGCGGCCAGAGAGAGGGATGAACACGGGGCCCCTCTCCCCTAGCTCCTGTGCAGCTCCCAATATCACATACAGGGGGCGGGGGGACAGTGGAAGGAGGGAAAAGAACACAAAAGCATAATGCATTTCATACACTCAATAACCAATGAATTTCATCGCTTCCCTCATTTCCTCTTCCCCAGCCACTTTTCCACATTTGATCATGAATTTGACCTCTTTTCAGAACCAGGCTGTGGGCAGAGCAGCAAGAGGGTGGGAAGATCCCCTCCTGTCCACCACCTTTCCCATATAAATATCACCCACCCACCCACCCACCCCAGCTTTGCATATCAAAGGCAAACCCAAGATTATTTATTACATGTATACCCCACTTTTCTTCTATCATAAGATTCAAGGCAGCTTGCATGTGGTTCCCGAGCGGTTGCTTATTCAGACACTGACCAGGCCTAACCCTACATAGCTTCAGTGTGGTGGCAGCTGTATCATGTGCCCTCAGGCCATTGAAAATCCTCTGTGCTGCCAAACATCTGCTTCTGCCCTACTAGTGTTTTAAATAATGAAGGAAGATAAATCTCATTTTGTCGCTGCATTTGCCACATAATGAAATCACTTAAGGAAAGCCATACATATGAGGAATATCTGCTAATAATAAAACCGTTAATATTATAATGCCTTTCTACAAAACTATGCAGCGGCCCCATTTGGGAGTACTGCATACAATTCTGGTCACCCCATCTAAAGAAGGACATTGTAGAACTGGAAAAGGTGCATAGAGGGCAACCAAGATGATCAGGGGCCTAGAGCACCTTCCTTATGAGGCAAGGCGACAACGCCTGAGGCTATTTAGTTTAGAAAAAGATGACTGCGGGGAGACATGATATTGGTCTATAAAATCATGCATGGTGTAGAGAAAGTAGATAGAGAGAAATTTTCTCCTTCTCGCATGGTGAGGAGAGCTGGTCTTGTGGTAGCAAGCATGACTTGTCCCCTTAGCTAAGCAGGGTCCACCTTGGTTGCATATGAAAGGGAGACTAGAAGTGTGAGCACTGTAAGATATTTTCCTCAGGAGATGGAGCCGCTCTGGGAAGAGTAGAAGGTTTCAAGTTCCCTCCCTGGCTTCTCCAAGATAGGGCTGAGAGAGATTCCTGCCTGCAACCTTGGAGAAGCTGCTGCCAGTATGTGAAGACAATACTGAGCTAGATAGACCAAAGGTCTGACTCAGTATATGCCAGCTTCCTATTTCCTATGTTCCATAACACTAGAACCTGGGATCATCCCATGAAACTGATTGCCAAGAAATTTAGGACCAACAAAAGGAAGTACTTTTTCACACAACACATAATCAAGTTGTGGAATTCTCTGCCACAAGATGTGATGACAGTCAACAAGATGGATGGTTTTAAGAGGGGTTTAGATAAATTCATGGAAGTCTATCAATGGCTACTTGTCTGAGTGCTATAGGCCACCTCCAGCCTCAGAGGTAAGATACTTCTAAATACCAGTTGGAGGGGAGCAACAGAAGGAGAGAGGGCATGCCCTCAGCTCCTGCCTATAGGCTTCCCAGGAGCACCTGGTGGGCTACTGTGTGAAACAGGATGCTGGACTAGATGGGCCTTGAGCCTGCTCCAGCAGGGCTGTTCTTATGTTTTAATGTCAGTTAATTGATAAAATGCACCACGTTCACTATGAATGGTCAATTTGTGAATCTACATTGTTTACTTAGGAATTCTCAAGATTCCACAAAGAAATCACACCTATGTTTGATGGTCTTCAAAACAACCGAGTGGAATGGAAGTCGCGAGCCGATGTATATGAGGAAAAGATGAAAGCTATAGAGGAAGAAAAGAAGAGGCAGGAGGAAGAAGCAGCCAAGAAAGGTTAGGCACTTTTAAAACATTTATCCCTATGTGAGACAACACTTCAGTATGCAGCAGTCTTCTGTAATTCCAGGAGCTTTCCCCAAACTTGCTATTCAAGGCAAAATTCCTTTGAACTGCACTTAATGGTAAGTGAGGACAGAACATACTACATTTAGTGGAATGAAAAATGGAGATCTAATATAGTATAAAGGAAAGGAAAGATTGTGCCATCAGGTCGGTGACATGTACATTAAATGGGACAGTCACCAACACATTGGGGAAATGGAGTTGAGTTCATCTAACAGTCCACTTTTGAAATACTTCAGTAAAACCTCGCCTTACAACAAAAGGACTTTGCCAGTTCCAACAGCAGAGGAACTGAAGAAATAGTGTCATTTTCTGTTAACAATTAGAACTAGCCATCTCTTTCTAACCTAATTTTTTTAAAGTAAATTAAGACCTTTGGATGAGATTGAGTTTTTAGCCTTTGCAATCTGGACTTTTCTGTTTGTTAAGAAGATAAGGAAAACTTAGCTCTTAAATCTAGTCCATGTTCTGATGTTTTCACTATTTTTTAAAAAAGAGTCTGGCCTTTCTGAAGTTTTGTTTCATTTCCTTATGAGGAAAAGCTAAAATATTCCTTGCAAAGGCCCAAGGCCAAAACTACGAGTATCCTTTCCAGAAACAAGAAGAAATGCTGTTGGTAGTAGCAGCTGGGATGAGAGATACACAAGTTCAAGTGTGTGCTTTGCCTTCTGGCCTTGACCTTTCTCAGGCTATCATCCCAAGCCAGCTAAAGAGAGTCACGTGCATGAACAGATTTACATATATCACGGATGAGATTTGTAGCTGAGGGCATAAATCAGACCCGAGTGGAGCTGCAGCCCATCTACACTCCATTGCTTCGAATGAGAGGCAAATTTCAATAGGCATTCTAATGTGTCCATCCCCATCACATTCCTGGGGATGGGGCTCAGTGAAAGAGCACATGCTTTACATACCAAAGATGCCAGGTTCAGTTCCTGGAATATCCAGGTAGAACTGGGAAGGACCCCTGTCTGAAACCCCCAGAGAGCTGTGTTGCCAGTTGCAGCCAACAGTACTGAGCTAGATGGACCAACACTGATTCAGTATAACCACTTCCTCATTTTCTGTGGCTGGCTTCAGACATTGCATGGAACCTCAGCTAAAGCTGAGCTCCATGCGACAGCCCCAGTAGTGCGTGACCTCCAATCCTATCCTACCTTAGTGCCTCCTTCCTTTCTAGGGTAGGGTATGCCAAGATTGGTCGCTATGTCCAAAGCTGAACCCAGCAGTCTTGGCTTATCCTAACCTATTTGCTTCAGAGAACTCACTACAACCTTCAGATTCAGATTTTGGGTTCTCTGAATAAAACAGATTAGAATAATCTTGTCTCAAGATTGGAGGGTTCAGACGTTGCAACCAATCTTGGCACAACCTAACCTAGAAAGGAAGTAGGCATTCATGTGGGGATGGGAAGAGGGAGAGCACATTCCTAGAGCCAAGGGAAGATTCATGGAGTTCAGTTTCAACCAAGGTTCCATGCAACATCTAAACCCACCCTACATATCTATCTGTCTGTCTGTCATATTTTATACTGCCTGATATGTGCATCTCTAGGCAGTGTACAAAATTTAAAACATTTAAAAATCAGCACAGATCAAAATACAACACAATTAAAACAGTAGCATAAAAACAGTAACATAAAACAATTATTAAAACAAATTATTAAAATTAATTATAATTCAAAGCCTGAGAACAGGTGAGTCTTGACGGTCTTCCTGAAAACAAACAGAGAAGGAGATGCTCTTATTTCATCAGGGAGCATATTCCAAAGCCTGGGGGCAGCCACGGAGAAAGCCCGGTCCCGGGTGGCCACCAAACGAGCCGGTGGCAACCGTAACCAGATCTCTCCAGTAGGCATGTGCACGGACCGGTTCGGAGGCCATTCTAAAGGCCTCCAGACCGGTCCGGACACGGGGTGGTTTTGGTTCAGGTGGGGGGTTCCAAAAGAGTAGGGGGGGGCTTTACTCACCCCCTCAAGAATTTTGACATATTTATTCAAGTAAGTGGGCGGCATACCTCCCTGCCGCCCGCTTCATTCCCCCTCCTCCGGCGGCGCGTGGCTCGGCTTCCTCCTCGTGTTTCAATTGCAATCGGGCGGCAGGGTAGTTCCCAGTCCCTGCCGCCCGGCTCTTCAATCCCCCCGTCTTGGCTGGCGGCCGCCCCCTGAAAAGCCCCAAGACCCCTGGCGCCCCTTCCCTTCCCATACACAGGCGGTTGGCAGGAGAGCTCTCCTGCTGACCGCCTGTGTATGGGAAGGGAAGGGGCGCCAGGGGTCTTGGGGCTTTTCAGGGGGCGGCCGCCAGCCAAGACGGGGGGATTGAAGAGCCGGGCGGCAGGGACTGGGAACTACCCTGCCGCCCGATTGCAATTGAAACACGAGGAGGAAGCCGAGCCACGCGCCGCCGGAGGAGGGGGAATGAAGCGGGCGGCAGGGAGGTATGCCGCCCGCTTACTTGAATAAATATGTCAAAATTCTTGAGGGGGTGAGTAAAGCCCCCCCTACTCTTTTGGAACCCCCCACCCAGTGCCGGACCGCAGCTCCGCGGTTCCGTGCACACCCCTACTCTCCAGAAGATAGTTAACAGTCGGCACGGTTCATGACAAAGGAGGCACCCTCTTAAATACTCTGGACCCGAACTGGACATTTCACATTCTTATGTAACTAAGTTATGTGTTATCACCTTGTTTACACATGAATAGAATTAGATCAGAGTCAATAAATATGTTGTATTGTTGAAGCTTAGAAACTTGCAGTCCACACAAGATGTTCTTCAATATTTCATTTCACTGGCAGGATATCATTGTCCTTTCTCCTGGTTAGGAGAATGTCATTGTCTTTGGAAAGATCTTGCTATCTCAAGGAAGAAATAGATTTTTTTTAGCTCGCCTGACTCTGGTGATCTTAAGAACTGTACCTTTCAGTGGTCTGCTGTTTTCACAACTAAAGTGACAAATAAACAGGTTGCTTACCTGTAACTGATGATCTGGAAGAGATCCGTCGACATCCATAAGTATGGGTTCTGCGCCTGTGCAGGGACCATGCAGTAGCCATGCCTCAGCTTGTTGAGGCATCCAAGCCCCGCCCCCATGCTGGCTGCATGCTATTTAAGGGCGGGCTGGGCACCATATTCCTCAGTTCTTTGGACGACCGCCATGAAGGACGACCATGCATGTACAAAGGTGAGTTCATTGATGCAGAAGAATCCGTAGATAGGGAACGGCCTACACACCATTACGCACATAGTGTAGTCCTACTGCAGAGGGGTGGTTCGGGAGGGTCTTATGGATGTCGACGGATCTCTTCCAGATCATCAGTTACAGATAAGCAACCTGTTTATCTGGATCGAGATCTGTCGAGATCCATAAGTATGGGTGTCTAGCCAGCTCCTTTGAAGGAGGAGGATGCAGTAGTGGCTATTGCAACACCCTTTTAAGAACACTTCTCCCGAAATTAGCCTCCACAGCAGAGTGCACATCTAGCGCATCGTGTTTGATAAAGGGTATCTCCGTGGACCATGTAGCTGCTTTGCAAATGCCCATGAAAGATATCCCTGAGAGATGTGCGGTCGAGGAAGCATAGGCACAGGTTGAATGGGCCTTGATAGCTTCAGGGGCGTCTTGCCCTGCAACTTATAGGTAAACTTGATGAGTTCGACTAGCCAGGAGGATAACCTCTGTCTGGTGATGTTCGTGTCTTTCTTTGAGCCCTTGTAAGCCACGAAAAGGCATGTAGATGTACGAAAGTCTTTAGTTGCTGCAAGGTAGAACAGTAAGGCCCTGCGGACGTCTAAGGAGTGCATAGATCACTCCAATGCAGACGTGGGGTTCCTGAAGAACGTCGGGAGGACTATATCCTGGTTCAGATGGAAGTCCAAAATGACTTTTGGTAGGAAATTATGATCTAGATGCATCAGGACCTTTTCTGGAAAACATCTAGTAAAGGGAGGATCTATCCTCAGCGCTGTAAGTTCACTCACTTGACGCACTGTTGTTATAGCAACCAAGAATGCACTTTTCAATGAGACTAGCTTCAGGGGTGCATAGGCCATGGGCTCGAAAGGAGCTTGAGTTAGAGATGAAAGAACCAGGGAAATGCTCCAAGGTTGGACTGGAGCTCGAATGGGTGGATACACATTGGAGAGCCCTCTTAAAAAGACCTTACTTTGTGGATGTGAGAATAAGGTCTTTCCTTCCCAGCCAGGATGTTTTGACGAAAGTGCTGCCAGATGGACTTTCAAATAGATGTTCGCTAGGCCTTGAGACTTCAAGGTGGTCAGATAAAGAAGTACCTCCTGTACTGAAGCACGCATGGGGAGGAAACCATGTGTCCTAGCATAGGCCTTGAACCTGCACCATTTGCTCAAGTAGTTGCGTCTGGTGGAATGTTTGCGCCGATTGAGCAGAATACGGTCTAAGATCCGATCAGCCAGGCGGTGAGTCGGAGAGTCTGCATGTCTGGGTGTAAGACTACCCCGTCGTCCTGGGACAGGAGGTCCGGTACTTGAGGGAGAGGAAGGAAACAACTCTGTGATAGTTTGAGTACTTGAGGAAAGCATGGCGTCACCAGAATCCCTGAAGTAGGTGAAGCCAGTAGTTGGGCAACCACCCATTTGATTATTGGTTGTGGAGGGAACATGTAAGGAACCTCCTGGGACCAATCCAGCTGGAAGGCATCCCCCAGGGACAGAGGGTCGTGTCCTGCCCTTGAACAATAGTGTATACATTTCGTGTTCAAGGCAGTTGCAAAGAGGTCTGTGGTTGGTTGGATCCACCAGCTGAAGAGGGGAGCTATGCAATCCATCTTGAGAGACCATTCGTGATGACGTTCCTGTAGAAATACCTGACTGAGATCATCTGCCAGAACATTGTCCAGGCATTTGATGTGTATCGCTATTGGAGTGATTTGGTGTCGGATACACCAATGCCACAGTTGAACACCTAGGGCACACAAGCTTTGAGATACAGTCCCCCCTTGGCGATTGACATATGCCAGGGCTGCTGTATTGTCCAGTTGTACTTGCACAACTTGGTTCTGGACGAGTGGTAGAAAAGCTTGCAGTGCTTGGAAGACTGCCAATAATTCCAGAAAGTTGAAATGAAGTCGGGACTGTGTCCGAGACCACTTCCTTTGTGTTCGGTGGCCATTGCAGTGAGCACCCCATCTAAGGAGGGATGCGTCGGTCGTCAGCCACACCACGGGAGGTGGAGCCTTGAAAGGGACCCTGCTCAGAAGGTTTTTCAGAGTCAACCACCAGGTAAGCGACCTCAGGATTTGCGGAGGTAGCTCCAAGCACTTCCCCTGGCTGTCTCTGTTGGGATGGAAGACGGACAGAAACCACAGCTGAAGTTTCCGCATCTTCAGCCGGGCATAAGGAACCACTGCTGTGCATGATGACATCAGACCAAGAAGATGTTGTATGAGACGTGCTGGTTATCTGGTTTGTTGTTGGAAGAGATGGACCAGACCCTGGATACAGCTGTATCTGTCTTCTGGCAAGTATGCTTTTTGTGTTATCGTGTCCAAGACTGCGCCTATGTAGGTGGTCCTTTGAAGTGGTTCCAGTCGTGACTTTTTCCAATTCACTTGGATCCAGAGTTCTCGGAGAAGTGATAATACATACTGAATTTGCGAAAGTAACCCTTCTCTGCTTCTTGATGTCATAAGCCAGTCATCTAAATAAAGGTAGATAGTAACACCCTGGGTCCTGAGATGGGTGATCACTGCCACCATACATTTGGTAAAGACCCGGGGCGAGGTACATAACCCGAATGGCAATACATTGTATTGATATACTTAATCTCCAATGGTTAAGTGGAGATATTTTCTGTGATGTTCCCTGATGCTGATATGAAAGCAGGCATCTTTCAGATCCAGAGTTGCAAGCCATTGTTCGTCCTGGAGCAGCGGAAGTATCTCTTGCAACGCCATCATTCAAAATTCCTTCACCTTGATCAGCTTGTTTAAGTGGCGGAGATCCATGATGGGACAGATCCCACCATCCTTTTTCAGAATTTGAAAATAGTGGGAGTAGAACCCCTCCCGCCTGCATGCCCACGGAATCCGGGTGATTGCACCCTTCTCCAACAACTCCCTCATCTCTTCCTGTAAGGCCTCTGAGGGTGGAGTGATCCTCATCCCGGAACAATGCTGAGTGGTCCTGAACTCTATAGCGTAACCCGATGATATGATTTTCAGGACCCAACGGTCTGATGTTATATGGTGCCATGCAGGGGCATGGCTTGCCAGCTTGATGTTGTTGCTTGGCGTTGGTGGTAAGGCTGGCGGGGATGGGGAGTGAAGTGGAGTACACAGGCTGTCCTGAATCTCAAAGGTGCTTCTGGGATTCAGGTTGCTTTGATCGTTGAGATTGAGAGGACTTGTTTTTGCCCTAATAGGGTCGTTTATTGTATGTCGGGTATTGTCTCCTGAAATCTCGACGATTCTGTTGACGGAACAAAGACCGTTGTCTACCCGAATAGGAGCGATAATTTGGGATATAGGCTGAAGTGGAAGCTTGAGCTGAAAATGTTTTCGCCCTGAATTTTGATTTTTTGAGCTGTTCCATAGTTGTGTCAGTGAATTCACTGAACAGCCCAGTACCATCAAATGCCAGGCCTTCGATCTTTTCTTTCATATCCATTTGAAGGTTGGTGGAACGCAGCCAGGCATGTCTGCGAAGTGTCACTGCTGCAGTTAAGGAGTGGGACTCTGACTCTGTGAGGTGTTTCGCAGTGCTCAGTTGTTGCCAAGTCAGTTCGGCTGATCTCTCGAGAGTTTGATGGTATCTTTTCTTGAAATCCTCTGGGGACAAAGAATCGAGCTCACTCTGCAGGGTTTCCCAAATGCTGTGGTTGTATTTGGCCATACAGGCAGCGTAATTCACCACTTTGATGGACAGACACGAAGTGGAATAAATTTTCCTGCCTAGTAAGTCAAGCTTGCGGCCTTCCTTCTTGGGCAGTGTTGAATAACGTCTTCCCTATTTCGATGAAGCTGAGCAGTCCACCACTAGTGAATTAGGAGCAGGGTGTTTCAACAGGTAGGTGTTGTCTTTTTGTTGTATGTGGTAAAGGCTTTCCAACCTCTCACTTGTCAGTGTTGAGGTGTGGGGAGTACCTCCCATGCACATTTTGCTGCTCTCGTAATCACGGGAAGCATGGATAAGGCCACTGGTTGGTTAGACTGTATCCGCAACATAAAGTTGTAAACTGGATCATCAATTGTAGACAGTTGTAATTGGAGGTCAAGGCTGAGAGCTTCTGCCATGGCACATATGTGCTTGTGATAAGACCTCATCTCCTCATTGGGAGACACATACGTTGTCAGTGGCACATCTACTAGGGGATCCACTAGGGAATCTACGTCTTCTGGATCTGACTCAAAGTCAGAGGACCATAATGCTCTGAGCCAGATGGTCCCGGTGAAGAGGGCACAACTGTCTGTGTTTCTACAGTGACATACTGTGTAGGAGGTGGAGTACACGTCTGTGTGCCCATGGAGCGTATCTGAGGTATAGTGGTTTGAGTACATTGCTGTACCAGTTTCACACATGGGGTCTGTGATGTTTTCGCCACATAGGATGGAGCCTTTAGTGGATGTTGTGACAAAGTCGAGACTGTCAATGCTGTAGGTAGAGGAGTATACAGCCTCCATGCCCTTGCTGGTTCTTCTGGATATGGAGCCCCCGGTGAATAGGTCCCCATTCTGTCAATTTCGCCAGTGGTTGGTGTTTGGTGTGCAAACCCAAACGTGTGCCATGTAGAAACATCGTGTAGGTGACTAGTGGACAAGGTGTTCCCCGATGGGTGAACTGGTGCAAGGGCTGTACCTGCTTCGGTGTTTGAAGCGGGGAAATCCTTAAACGTAGATGTCGATGATGTGCTCGAGGTGGAGTCCAACATCAAAAGTAGAGTCTGTGCATTCGAAGGATCCAGCGCTGCCGTGGCATTCATATGCATCTCCTTGTCGTCGACATCGAAGGTCAGTAATGGGATCCGGCAGCTAGGAGACACCCTAGTCGACATCGAAACCTTAGGGGTATGGAGAGTCGACGCCGGCAGCATGGTGTTACAGATACCAGGAGACGGTGGAGCCAAAGAGGAAATCGGTGTCCTGGCAGGGGATAGAGATCAAGCTCTCAATATCGAGGCTACCGGTGTCATTGCAAGAGGAGACTGATGCTGGATCATTGTCGATGTTGAGGCATCCGGTGCTATTTCCAATGTCGAGGGGTGGCCTGGAGCTGAAGGTGAATGTGGAGCTGACAGTGGAGATGGAGTGCATGTCAAGTCAATCATTTTCTGGCATTTCGGCGAGGGTGAAGACGCAACTGGCGTAGCAAGGTGTTTCGAGGGTTTCGATGCTACCAGTGTCAAGACGGTTTGTTTGGATGCCGACATCGAATGAGTATGCTTTGATAAAACACGGGAAGTTCTCGGTGTCGAAGACGGTGTTGTGGACCCTGGACTTGTTGAAGACATCAAAGCAGAGGGATGCAATGCCGGGCGTACTGGTGTCGACGCCGAAGTCGATGCTGATTTTATGGACTTTGACCGATGGGGCCGAAGTTGGTGCCGATGTCGACTTCCGTGGCATTTTCGATATCAAAGTTGACGGACGAGGTTCGCCTGGTGTTGAAGGACTTAAAACCTCATCGTAAATCACAGCACTTAGACGTAGTGCTCGATTCTTGCGTGTTTGCTTTGAAAAAGACAAACATATCCTACAGTTTGAGATATTGTGCTCTTCCCCCAAACACAGCAAGCACAAGTCATGTAGGTCCTTCGAGGGGAGCTTGGCTTTACAGCCATCGCACCATTTGAAGGTCTTTCCCCCCTCGGTCATAATGGGGCGTGGAAGTGCATAGTCAAGGCCATTCTGGGTCAGAAAGCCAGTCAAAGTCCGTCAGCCAAACCAGGTCAGTTTTCCAAAACGCAGTTCATCAGTCAGTCCAAGGGTCATACACAGAAAAAAAGTCCAAATAAAAGTTTTGAGAGAAAGATGAACTCACAGAGGAACTTAACCGACAGGAGGCGGCAGACCAAAGTCCAAACGCAACGGCTGTCAGGAAAGAACTGAGGAATATGGTGCCCAGTCCACCCTTAAATAGCACGCAGCCAGCAAGGGGGAGGGGCTTGTACGCCTTGACAAGCTGAGGCATGGCTACCATGTGGTCCCTGCGCAGGCGCAGAAACCCATACTTATGGATCTCGACGGATATCAATCCAGATCTGCATCCTTTTTCTTCATTGTGTCTACTGTTCAGGCAACACTGGTGATGTGTTTGTTAATCAAGAAAGCATGGGACACATCATGTGAAGCAGCAGTCATACACTGTCGGGATTTCCTACCCTCCTCCGTTTGACAGGGCTGTTTACCCAGTCAAACGGCAGGATTCCGGGAGTAATGGGGGTGTCCAGACATCAGGATAACCTCAGTAATTACCTTTCAGGAGTCAGGAAGGGCTCAGAGAGATTTGCAACAGCTGCTGGGGGATGGGCGGGTGCAGCCCAAGAGGCAGCTGAATGGTGGAGAGGGAATAGCAATGCTATCAGCTCCACAGCTGAAAATGGGTGCAGAAAGACTCATGGAGGGGGTGGAGTTGGAGAACCACTCCCCTTTGGAAAGAAGGGATTAGGTGGCCAATTCACTTGCTTGGCCAGGGAAGAAAGGGCAAGTGAGGAGGGGGGGAGTGTCCTAAAGGTAAGGCTTTATTTAAGGCAGGAGCTGCTGAAGATGAGAAGATCAGCAGGGATGAAGTTTGTCGGTCTGATGGACTCCCAGAAAGGAGCTCAGGCTTTTTGCTCCTGCTGACAGAGGAAGGAGTGAACTTAATACATGTACCTCCTCCCCCAGCTCTTGAGGCAAATGCCGTGCCTATAATTCAAGGGTGAGAGGGTGGAAAGTTATTGAGAGAATTCCTCCTCCCTAAACACAGACATACACATAGTTAATATGGGCTGCCATCCCTGTGTTTTGGATCTTCAGTTTACAGAGGTTGTTGATAGCTTATATATCTTGATTATTAACTCCTGCCCTGCTGTACAGTTGCAAGAAAAGTGAGCATACAAGAACTTATGCATTAGTCAACAGCAGAGCCAGGCTGTACCAGCTACTAGTTCCCTGCTCCTGTGAATCGTCGTAAGAACACATGAAGAGCCCTGGTCAAGCCAAAGATCTGCTTGTCTGGCATCCTGTTTCCTTCTGTGGCCTACCAGATGGGTAGGAAGCCCGCAAGCAAGGCATGAAGGCCATTGGTAGAGCTGCCCTCTATAAATTGGTCTACAATAATTTAAATTAGTAGCTGTCACCACATCTCATGGCAATGGATTCCATTACGTGTTGTGTGAAGAATTTTTTTTTAAAAACTGTCCTGAATCCACTGCCCATTAGTTTCATTGAGCGACCCCAAGTTCTTGTATTATGAACAATGGGGGGAAAATCTATCTACTTTCTCCACACTATGCATGATTTCTTCTATCTTATCCCAAGTTCTTTCTGCTTTCTTCAGACTAAATAGACACAAACCTTTTAGCTTTACCTCATGAGAAAAATCCTCCAATATTTGAGTTGCCCTGTTATATATATTTCTCAGCCTACATTTTCCTTTCTGAAACTGGGCAATTAGAACTAAACACACTGGCCCACAAGTTGTGCAGAGTTACTCCAGTGCTCCTGATTGGCCTACACTGTTGTGGGTGTCTAAAGAAGCATAGCCCAAGAGTGAAATTGCACAAATACTTACACCAGCACACACACATTTCAGGAGTGCTACTTACATTGAAAACAATGGGCCATATGATGTATAACGTAATGAGAGCATTGCTGATTGGCTGGTGCTGCTGCACACATTGCAGGCAGCCTCAGCAGTGTTGCATAAGTGGGCGGATATGCAACTACTTCAAACAATGTACCCGCAGTTCGACAGTGCTACTTACATTTCCAATATAGTGCTGTGCAACTGTGGATGCACTGTTTTAAATAGTTGCACAGCTGCCCACCTGCACAACACTACTGGGGCTGCCTGCAACATGTGCAGCAGCAGCAGCCAATCAGCAACGCTGACATTGTGTTGTGTATCATGATGGCCATTGTAAGTAGTGGTCCTGAAGTGTGTGCACACTGGTTTAAGTATTTTCACAATTGCACTCTTGTCTTGAGCAAGAATACTAACATTTCCCTAGACACCCACAGTAGCGCTGGTTGATTGGGAATGCCACTGTAAACCTGCGCAACATGTGGGCCTGTATTTTAAAGACATCTACACCATAAATTTAAACAAAGGCATTTTGATACTGTCAATTTTATTTTAAATCATTTCCCTAATAATCTGTAGAATGGTTTGCTTTTTTTACCAATGCCACCCACACTGTCTTGACATATGCAATCCACCACAATCAAAGATCTTTTGCCTGGTTTGTCAAGCAAGTTCAGACCTCTCATCAGTTTATATGTGAAGTTAGAATGTTCTCATTTTTCACTTATTTACACTGAACCATAGTTGCCATTTTATGGCCTATTCATCCAGCTGGGAGAGATCATTTGGGAGCACTTCACGGTCCACTTGAATTTTCACCACCTTGAATAATGTGGGGTCATTCACAAGCCTGGCCGTTTCACAGCTCACCCGACTCCATATCAATGAATTATTAAAGAGTACTTGTCATTGTACAGATCTCTGCAGAATCCCACTGCTTATGTCCTTTCATTGTGAAAACGGCTGGTTTACTCCTACCTTCCACTTCCTGTTATTGTTATTAATCCATAAGACTTTATCCTGTTATTGTTACTCAGAAGCCTTTTGATGATGGACTTTGTCCCAAGATTTTTGGAAGTCTAAGTATTTAATGTCTACTGGATCACCTTTCTCCACTTGTCTGTTGACGCTTTCAAAGAATTCCAAGAAGTTGATGAGGCAGGCCTTCCTTTTGTAGATCCATGTTGATTCTTCCTCAGCAAGTCTTATTGTTCCATATCCTTAATCATTCTATTTTCAATAATTCTGTCCACCACTTAACCCAGAACAATAGGCTAATTGGCCTGTAGTTTCCTGACATCTTCCTAGATTCTTGGTGGGGGGGGGGGAATCAGTGTTAGGTTAGCTACTATCCTCATTATGAAAGCAATGACACATGCAACAAAGTAAAATGACACTTCAACCTGCCTCCATTGGCTGCTGGTTGCTCAGAATCTTCTGCTTGATGAAGATTCACCTGAAATATCACTATTAATAGGTCACCTTCATAACAGATATGGCCAGGGAAGAGGTCCCTTCGTGGATCCTGTGAATGTACCTATGGCTATGTGGTAAATGCAATATTTTAAAGGCTTACTTTGGCAATGACTGCAAGTCTTTCTAAATGGCCACTAATGAAGAAGATGTGCTCTATCACTGGAAGAGGAAGCCAGAGAGCGTGGAAGTTGTTCAAAGCACCGTGGAAGAACTCAAGAAATATCAAGTCACTGAATGGCATTAATTTGCACTTCAAAAATAAGTGCTTGGGGTGAAAAGAAACATTTGCCCAGGCTACAGTGACTATAATCTGGATCCTTTTTCTTTTGTCACACCTTACACTGAGTCTTAGTCTGCCTCATTGCATCACCTAGACTGTTCTACAGTTCTTCACATTTTACAAGCATTGGTGGCATGGAATACATTGCTTTTCTCTTGCTGTCCACTTGAGACTCACTCAACTCTGATGATATAGTTCACTATATAGTGTAGGTTTCTTATATTCATTGGTAAAATTGGTATTTAAAAGACTTTGTGTTAAAGCCTCTGAAGTGCAGCGGTAAAGCAGTTTGGAGAAGATGGTTTACATAGCCCTAAGGCTATGTAATCCTATGCATACTTAACTGGGAGCAACAGTGGAACCAGCTGCCTAGTTGTGTGAATGGCTCTAAAGTCTAGGAGATTGGACTATAATTTAAAAGAACTTTTAAACATGATTTTTCTAACATTAATTTTGAGAAGGAAAGCTGGTATTCGATTTCTTTTTACTGCAGGTAAGTATAGGGTACTTTGGAAATGTTATGTTTTTGACAGGAAAGATTTAAGATAGGATATACTTCAGATAACATACAGTATAAAATATACAACTGATTACAGACAATGAAATCAGTTACAATATAACTAAAGCATCAAAATCAGGATATTTTAAATAGAGCGTGGATCAATGGATTAATATTCCTCGGTATTCTAAACTCATCATGTGCGTATGGAGTTTATTAAACTGTATCCTAGAACCATTAAAGTCCATGGGAGGTTTACCACTGAACTTCAATATGACTTGGATCCAATGTAAAATTACACTAACATCTTTAGATCACTTAGTTGCGATAGTGTGTTGTACAATCTAACCTCTTGGCTAAAATAAAAATTTGCTGAACCACTACAGTGGAAAGTTCAGAACAGAAAACAAAACAGGATGATATGAGATATTACAAAATTAATATCAATATTTTGAATATCATGCTGTTAATTATATCCAAACATTTCAGAGGGTAGGGCACTGATCATGTGACATGTTTCAATGCAGGTGGAAAGGGTCGAAAATAACCTAGTAACATGGTGATCCACAGCTTTCAAATGTAAGTTTTAATTCTGATGTTGGTATGTTAATTTAAATGAACCAGAAAGCAACAATTTGCTCAACTACAAAGATTAGAACTATGACAAACAAAAAAACTGTGGAATCATTTGAAAGGCACTGGGAAAAAGAAGTACCTCTGTCTTGTTTGGGATTTGGCAATTAATTTTTAGCTCACTTAAAGGTTTTTTTAAATAATGTAAATATCATTCATATTTAGGGAACACAAAAAGCTGTCCATATTTTTTCCTCAAAAACAGCCTGGAAGATAGTGTTCATCAGTACTTTATTCTTCTCCCACGACTTGTTATCATCTACATTTTGTGCATGGGGTTAAGTATATAGCTGGTCACTGAAACTTTCCAGTAAAAGTGGTTCAGTGTGTGTTTGTCATTTGAAAATTTTTACTATAAAGTATCTTATCACTTGGTGAATAATATCACTGAAAAATGTAAGAATGCGGAGTTTTCAAATGGTCAAACACACTTGCTTGTTATGCAACCAAATCAACATTTGTTAAGCACTTTGTCAGTGCCATTAACATAAATATACATATCTTACCTAACACTTATTTTTTGCCTTTTATTAGCTGAAGCAGCAGGCAGAGGAGGAGGAGGAGGAGGAGGTGGTGGTGGTGGTGGAGGAGATGACGGCAAATCAAAAACATGTACAATTTTATAATTCCAATGGCATGAACATTGCAAGGACTATATTTCTACTACAATGGAAGAAATCTAGGAAGATCTTCAGGTGTGCCCAAAAGGATTTCTGTAAAGGATAAAGTAGCATAGACTTTGCAGTACTGACATATCTGCCATTATTAATGGAATGAAAAGCGGCAGCATCCAGTGAAAACTGAAAAATCTCGAGAGATGGATGGAAAATACCCAATTATTTTGCAAAATAAATGGATTATGGGTTTATTTCTTGGGTATTTGCTACTGTCATTCTCAATTTATACGGAGTGTTTTTTATTTAATATATTAAAGGTGCAGGACTATTGGGAAACTGTTATTTTTACAATCAGTTTGATAAGCTCCGCATTGCACAACCTGTAACCCCAGAATTACTAATGATTTGGAATAGGTTTTATACTATGTTTACTTACTTCATCTGATATTCTTTCTGTTTTATTAGTAAAAAAAAATATTGTAGCATGTCGTTTTAGAAGTTGTAAATCATCTACCATCAGATTTGTGCCTACCGACAGACCCACTGCACATGCGCTTATACACCTTGATCCAGTCATTTCAAATGAGTGCAGGAGCTCCAGTACAGACACAGAACTCTCCCACCCACAAGGACTGCCCTGTTAATTTCAGTGGAGACAGGAGACCTGTGTGCCCATTACTTTACATACCTGGATCTGCCATGTCCACTGAAATGAATGGAGGGCCTATCTTCACAAGAACTCTGCGCGCCAACACATTAGCTTTGTAGCAAGGGAGTTATAGTAGAGTGGCTCTTTCTTGTGCTCAGAAACCTTGGACCGTAGGTAGGACCTCACCCCATGCCAGCATTGCATTAGTGTTTGAGAAGTACAATACAGTACTAGTGTGGAAAAGAACCACAGTATGAGCTTCTCCAACATGGCCTCACATTACCTATGTGGGGGTGGGATAAGAGCAGCAGTACTTTGTTGCCATGCCACAAGGATAACATGAAAATGCAGGCTATGTGTACACCAGTTCACACACATGTCAATGGTCTTGTAAGCTACCAAGAGCAGTCTATAAAACTGAGCAAAAAGTTTTTTGAGCAAAAAACTGAAAAGATTTGGTTGCTTTGAATATCCCCTCCCCAACAATACACTGTTCGGTCCTTGAATGAATGATAGTGCTCACACAATATGCACTGGTCAATCTAGAAGTGCTAAGTGCACATTGAGGCTTCCCCCTAGTTTCTCCTGTCACCAGCAATCAGGCTTTTTTTAAAAAATATTTTTAAGAAAATAGCTTCAACACTCACATAAGCTAAGAGCTACCCTCCAACAAGTTTATGGAGAATTCCTGATGTGTACACAAATGTGCTATAAGAAACAAGGAATGGTGGCCATTTACATGGAATCTAGTCCCTTTGATTTCAATACACATTACTTCAATATAAGTATGTTTAAGATGGCAGCCCAAATGTAGTCACAAAGTGGTGGCTTTTTCATTTGTGATCTTGCTCCTACAAACAACAACGAAGATGTTCCATAGCCACCACTCAACCTTTAGACTGGAATAGCTTCCATGAAGTATACAAGGTGTTCAGCAACATGGAGAAGGGTCTTCTCTGTGGATTAGACTCACCATCAAATCTATGCTAACGAACCTTTTCCTTGCCAACCATGTCCCCAAACAAGGACTTTTCCCATCAAGATAAATGTTTATCTGCTGTGTACTAGGTTTCTGTATACAAGACAAGATTATAACTTTTCAGAATGTGCTATGTGACTATGACTAACCATTTTATTATCAAATATTCCATGAAGTCTGCCATTTTGTTTTTTTATCTCCAGCTACGGCACAAGTTTTAGGCTGAATATACAAATAGCATTGTATGATTCTTGCTCCTGTGCCCTTCTAAAGTGATACAAAAGGATTTCTGAAAATAGTCAGAAATATACAAAATATAAATAATGTACAAAAATAAGCAAATTATATAGTCTTCCAAGAAATCTCCAGTTTGTTCTATTCTTGATTACTGGGCCAAATATTTTATGCAACTTTGAAAATGCCATAAAATATATATTATTTTTCTGTACTAAATGTAGATACAAGGAGGAAATACGAAGGTTACTGTTAAATTGTATACTTTGTATTAAACAAAAATCAGTGTATTCAATACATACGGTACAATCTTCTTATAACTGCATTGTGAAGATCTATAAGAAAGTTATACATCCACAAATGTATGTATTTGCAACAGCAAATATAGCAACGGACTCTTCCAAAGCTCTAAGACAAGTTACACAGATGTAAGCTGATTACTGCTTATTGGATTTGGCTTTCAACCAAACTTGCAGGATAACAAAGTATTAACCTTTAAATCCACTTCTTACCTAAAGAAGCCTTCACACACAGAAGGCTACCTTTCTTTGCTATTCAAGGACACCCTTAGCATGTGTCTTTATACTGCCCTTCCTTCTATATGTATGAATTATGGAAATGTAATTACTTTAAGTAACAGTAAATGTAAATAGAGATTTATTGGTACTTTCCCAAGCTGTGCACCATGTAAAAACATGTACATAAATATATTATGAATGGATTCAATTAAGTTTTTTTTTTTTTTTTAAAAAGTCAGGTCATTTATTATAAGCACTTCTAATTTCCAACTTTCAAAATGATAGGCATGCTATATGATATATAAGCATTGCGTTTTCCCAGATGGAGTAAATATAAATTTCCCTCAATAATAGGCTAAAAAACTTCCCATATGATTCACCTGTGCTCAGGTACCAGACAATATAATTGTTCTTGGGCAAGACTATTTTTTAGGAAACATATAGAACAATAGATTTAAGTTATGCTGTAGTTTTAAAGGGAGGGAAGAGTGAGGCGCAAACATTACACTTTTTGTCTTGTTGCATGCTCGGGATTACAGTCTACTCTAAAGCAAGTACCATTCATTCACTGCTAACGTGATCAGAAACCGTGGATGAGTAAGCACATGTACTTTTTCCCTCAAAAGCAAGCCATCTACTTTATTTACTAAAACAAAACGTGACAAACTGCACCGTTCCACTATCAACATATAGCTAATGCAGTTATCTGTTTGATACAAACGAAAAACAAAACCTTCAAAATAAGCTTTATAAAGAAGGTGTTAAAGAAAATACTGGCTGACATCTCGAGCAACCTAGCTAGGATGCAATGGGAGCAGCATCCTTGCAGCTGGAGGCTGCTTGTAAGGCAGCCAAAGAGCTTATCCATGGCTGCTGCATCTGGACACACTTGCGGCAGGCAAAACCCTGAACTTATATGGAGGCAGCAAAAATTGCCCCACCTCACTTCCCACCCCTGCCTGTGCAGGCAGAGTGGTGGTGGGGATGCTCTCCACAGCAGGGATGTGTCTTCCGGTGCTGCATTGCTGTGGATGTCAGCCATGAGGGCAGAGCAAGAGCTCAGTCCTCGCAAGGAACTAGTAAACTAACTGCGTGCAAGGTTTGCCTTGCAACGCAGCACAGGGGGAGGGGGAAACTATTTTTGCCTTTCCCCACTCCCTACACAAGCCCTTCTTGTGTCCAGGAATATGTTTGTGAGGGCTGCAGACCTCACTGACATATTCCTGGATGCAAAAAAGGCTTTGCACAGAAGAGAGAAAAGCATAAATCACATCCTCCTCCCGCTGTGCTGCGTTGCAAGACAGGTCTCATGCACAGTTAGTATTCTGGCTCCTTGCAAGAATGGGGCTCTTGCTCTGCCCTCGTAAGGCCACAGCGCATGTTAGCCACCATTTCAGGGACAGGATAGAGTTCCTTCAAGTTATTTTACCAACTCAGTTTCATGTGTTTATATTTCAAAAATATAAACTTATATGGGTGTTTGTGAATGTGTCACATCTGATCACTGATGTTAGCACCACATTTTGAGGCCTAGGGCAGGCGCGGCTCGTTAACTCTCCTCCGGGGGGGGCGCGGCGGGCGGCTTCTTTAAGGTAAAGGGAGCTGGTGCTCCATGCCGCCCAGCAGCCCCCGCGGTGGGGAAACACCTCCGCCACTCACCTGGCCGCTGGCGGGGGCTTGCCTCGGCGGGAGCCAGGTGAGTGGCGGAGGCGATTCCCCGCCATGGGGGCTGCTGGGCAACACAGAGCACCAGCTCCGTTTACCTTAAAGAAGCTGCTCGCCGCCCCCCCCCCCCCCCGGAGGCGCGTTCACGAGCCGCGCCTGGCCTGGGGTAAATCAAATGTACTTCATATTTCAATGTATTTTGGTACTAATACATAACAGCAAAGCTATCAATTAGCATGCCATCTTAAATACAATTAACCTGGAGTAATTCAACCCAATTCCAATTGACCTTTTAAATAAATGCACTTTGAGTCACCAAATGAATACAAATTGTTCTCTGGTTGCTATTCTAAGTACTTTTCTCTAGAAGTAAGCTGCTGAAATAGGTTAGGCTACATTTAAGAAAATGTATTTAGGATCAAGGACCACTGGTTGCACCAGTGTTGGGAAATGGGCCACTCAAACAGTCTTCAGGAGTCTACTCAAGACTTTATCATCAGCCCATCTCCTGCTACCCATGCAGAACAGTTGTGTAATGACTACATCAGTGGTTCACACTGTGCCACCAGAACATTGGGGTACGAGCTCCAGGAAAAGGTAAGATATGCATCCTTACATCAGACTTGGGACTCTCCCTCCCCACACCCACAAGATTAATTCGTAGGATTAGGGAAAAAGTCACTTGTCATGTGTCTCCACATGCTGTTTGTTTCTCAAATTTTAGGCTGGCATTCATCGACTGCACATCTGTTTCTTTTTCCATCTCAGAATGCTGAATCTAGCAAAAATATCAGCAAAATGTTAGCATGGTTTTTGAAAGGAGGTACCACCTTAAAAAATTATTGAGGTCACATGGCTGCAAAAGTCAGCAATCTTGTGCCAAAAGTCCAAGGGAGCCAGTAAAAATAAGCCAAACCATTCCAATGTATTAAAACCATCTTTAAAGAAAAAGAGGTATATGGAATTTAAAAGTGTGATGGTTATATACATATTGATGATTCATTAAGCACTTAATGTCAGATTTCCACATCATGTTTCAGAGAAACAAGTCTTGAAAGTACTCATCAAATTCTTCCTCCCTGTAAAACAAAAGCAAAGATCTCTGAGAATGATTTCAAGAATATGAAAGTTACTGCATCTACCTTGCAGTACAAGCTCATAACAGAGGTTCACTCCTTATAAGTGCTTTAACAGAAGCTGTAATGGCAAAAAGTAGTTCAAATGGGGCATAATGTAATATCAGTGTATGGTTACAAATCACTGAGTTATGGCAGCACTGCAGAGATGTTTTGCCAATACCACAAGAAGATAATAGTAGCACAAATAGTAGGACCAGTATTGTCAAATCAGTCAGTATTGTCAAATTAACATGTTATTTTAGATGCAAAAGGGATCTGACCAGCAAACAAAAACTCATAGGAAGCCTGGGATGTGCCAGGGCAGGGGATCCTCCAAAGGCTAATAATTTTTTAACTAGCAATAGTTTGTCCATCGTTTAGGGGTAGAGCAGGCATTACAGTTATATTTTACAAACATTTCAGTAAGCAAGGGAAAATGGATCTCTGCTTAGGAGTTCTTTTGAGGACCTATTCTGAACTTGAAGTCAGATACGAGACTGTAAAGGCTATCAATGCTGAGGCAAATTATCTATATATATTCATTTCAAACAGGCATGATTGTTTTAAAGCAGGTAAACTAAGGGTCTCAGGACTGACCGTGTTTTTTCTTCTGTGTCTTGTGGAGGACCCTTCCAAAAATCAGCATCAGAAGGACCATCTTGCTCATCATTATTGCCTGAACCTGTTAAATAATGTTACAGTGACTTAACCTTGTTTATCTAACTCTACAACATTTTTCACATACTGAACGATGTCTGATTAACAAGACTTCTTTAAAAACAGACAACACTGTACATAATGGTAAGAAAAAATTAATGCAGCTGGATCTACAACCCAGTTAAGACGTTGTTCTTAGTCTTGGCCCAACGGAATCAAAGGCTATCATCCTAACAGAGTGCCAGTGCTCTGTGAGATGCATAAGGGTTCCAGTTCCAGACTCATGCAGCACCAATGCTTGTGGGAAGGGGCAAATTCTGACAACCTCCCTTTCCTCTTGAAGCCCTCTGTGTAACCCGAAAATATTCCCCGAGGTCTGTACGGGAAGAGAGATGACTGAAATTTACCCCCTCCACCTCATGAGTGCTCTTGCTGAGCTAGTCAATCCAATCTGAAACACTAGCACACACTTTGTTGGTTAGGATGTTGCCCAACAGATTCATGTTAAATTGGGACAAGAATTAGGAATGTATAACCACATGTAAATGGAAGGACTTTAATGATATTCAATGGGTTTACATTTTAATGCTCTCTCCTAACTGGGCTGTGAATGAGGTTGATCGAGTCTCTGTTTCTTTCCTTTCTAGTTTGAGTTCAAAAACAAAGTCCTTTCTAAGAACTGTGTGCCTTTTCCTTAAACATGCATGTTTATGCACGCACACTCACACTTATATGTTCCTTTCCCTGTTTCACCATGGTGTGATTTCAAACCAGAACCCAGGATGAAGGTACATCTGACCTCAGCAGTGCCCACTAGGTTTTTTTGGTACAAAATAAACAGGCATCAAAAGACAAGGGGAAAACACTTTCTCCTCTCAAGAAAAGCCTCTTTAACAATGTCCCTGAGTGCAGATCTTTACTTTTCCTGATGTGGCTGCTGCTCACTGCCACGGGAAAAGGAAAAACACTAGATTCATGGCTGAAGTGGGGGCAAAATCTGCTCCTTCCCCTGATGCCAGCTGGCTAGCCCAGGACCTTCTGAAAGCTTGATAACCATTTAAATTGTTTACCTTTATCAGAGTCATCTGATTCATCCGATGATACCTGATCTAGGGGGGAAAGGAATTTTTATAATGAATTAGTTATGTATGCATTTATTTGTATCCTCTCTAATAAAACGCTTGGTGTCCGTCCGTGGACGGACACCAAGTGTGTGTTCGTGCCTCCCTGCCCTGTTTTGCGCCTGCGCGAAGCGCAGGCGCAGAACAGGGCAAGGGAGACACGACCACCGGCACCCGGTGGCCATCTTGGGCGGCCAGAAGCGGCCGCCCTGAAAAAACGAAGCCTGGCGGTGGACGGCGAGTGGAGGAGGCGGCGGGGGAAAGCCAGGCAAGCGGGGCCGGCTGGGAGAGGGCGAGGGCGGGGGCAGGGGCTACGGGGAAGGCAGAGACGGCAGCGGAAGGCAGCAAAACTCTCCCCTACTAGCGCCCGTTATTACAACAGGCTAGAAAACACTAGTATGTATATAAATGGCACACAACATTTATCAGTATGTCTTGGCATTTTAATAGATCACAGGGAAATGCCAGGAACTTCTGGCATACACTGAACAAGTTAAAAATGGTTTGGGCTAATGTTCAAATCTGAGTATACTCTTGTGACTCTGAAACCTGAATTTGGTTTCAAATAGCAAGTTAAGAGCACTGCAAGATTAGGGTTAGTCTCCTCCTCCTCAATTTCTCTTCATTCCAAGGAACACTTCACCTTCAAAGTTATAACTATCTGGTGACGAATCTTCCATCTGTGAGAAATAATCCAGCAGTGGCTCCCAACTTCCCATGACCCCTTTGACTTCTTCTGTCACAAGTACCGAGTTCCAGCCTCAGCAAGTAATTTTCCAAAATATACAATTAAGCTTTTATTATTACAGGGCCAAACATCCAATTATGCATGTTAAAATAAATTTTAAAAAATTAAGCACCAAGGTGTATTTTACCTTTATGGTTCTTTCTTTTCTTTGACTTGTGTCTGTGTGGTGAAGACAATCTTGACTTCTTACATTTCAGCACTTGGGAGTTTTGTTCAGAGCTCCCTCTCTTTTTCTTTGGTTTGACTTCTCTTCTCCTTTATAAACAGAAATAAATCGTCAAGGTTCTTCCAATGTGACCGTGCAGCTACAAGCATATATAGAAATATGCTACAAGAGGGAGATTTTAATTCCTTAGCAGCTGGCCTTGTACATTTGAAGGGTTAAAACTGAACAACTTGTGGAACATATTTAAAATAAGTTACATTTATATTCATCTTTTAAAATGGAGAGTTTTTCAATGCCTACAAAGTTCATTTTTGAGTTCATTTTAGCTGAACTCAGGTATGCTGGGTTTCATCTGAACTGGGTCTTGCCTACACTTAACCAAAGCATGTGGATTCCAGTGCCTCCACCCAGGAAGAAGATTAAAGTGTCGCTTAATGTGCAAACACTTGCCTCAAACAGTTGCTGTGTAGTGGCTTTCTTCTTCAGTTCAATACCCAGGACTAAATGCATATATTTATATTCATAGTTTTATTATTTTAATAGGACTCTCCCAGGCTCCCCTTGCCCAAAGAAATGTGGTTGTAACTGACGGAAAGATAGACAGACAAACCGTTTAAATACTCAAAGTTTGTGACAAGTGTACTTCAAGTGGTGCATTACCTGTGATGAAAATTTAATTTGTAAGAGCATTCTGGACAGAGCCCTTTAAAAAAGAAAGAAAGAAAGAAAATGAGAGATTCTGCTATTCAGGTGAAGGTTTGACAACATTTCTTTCCATACCTTTTCCTTTCAGATTCTCATAGGATTGTCATACTAAAATATAATTTCACATATATGCATACTACCCGCACATTGTCCTAGCTTTATGAAAAAATGCAAAAAGAAGCATTTAACTGTCCTTAATCTACCTAAAGGCTCCTTTTAAAACAGCATTGGGGAAGGGCTAACAATCAATGGTAGACTTTGTTTGCATGCACGTAGTCTCAGGTTCAATCTTTGGCATCTCCAGGGAGGGCTGGAAAAGACTCCTGTCTGAAGCTCTGGTGAAGGGCTGCCAGTGACAATACTGAACTAGATGGACCCCAATTCTGGCTCCTTTGGCTCTGAGGCTAAGCAAGAGTGTTGGACTGGGCCACTGTGGATGCCATCAGCTCTCTATAGGAATGAACAGACAAGCTCCAACTGATTTTAAGTGGAACTAGATTGCATTCTCTTTTCATAAACTCTCTATTTAAATTTACCTATAACTGGAGCTTGGGGAGAGGCTAAACATAACACAGTGGTGGACTTAGTATCACTGAGGTACCCTACTGCACTTATCTAGCCTGTGTGTCCATTAATATTAAAAATGCAACTACCAAGCTTCATTCATATTTACGTAAATGTCAACACTAATTACATAAAGGACTCACTTAATTTAACAAGTGCATTTTTCTTTTCACCATGCTCAATATAACCAAAATTCACCTCCCAACTCTTCAAGCCTTCTTTTTCATCACAGTGCTTACTTCCACAAACAAACTGACCTGCAGAGAGATCAAAACAGAAAACAACACTAATTAATTAGTTCATGATTTGATTTATTCTTCTTCTACCATTTTACTATTATATAACATGACATGTCATGGTGACTTACTGGCAATGAAATCCATTTTAAAGGAAACTATCACTATATTTGTTTAACATTGCCCAATATTTACAAAGAAGAAAAACAATTTAACAGATTAGACTAGTTCAAATCAGACCTAATCTCTTTGGTATTTTGCATGGGTAAGGGGTGGGGGCAAAGGAACCCATTAGTTAGTTAATTATCAAACAACTGTGATGAGGCTGTTTCCTACCTGTTTTCCCATTTTGGCTGTTTCTCATTAATTTATTTGTTTGATTGTTTATATCTGTGTAAACTGCTTTGGGAAGTTCTGTTGAAAAGTGGTATATAAATATTCACTGTATTCATATTCGTATCTTACAAGAGTATTTGCTTAGTAAAGAGTGATGGTCTTACAATGCCACACACATACTTTTATGATCCAAAACATAAAATATTTTAAGTGTGACTAACATAGAAAAATGCATGAATATAATTACTGAAAACCTTCCATTACTTATTAATTACGTCTTACTGACAGAAATAGGTACTTTATGTCCCAGATACAGGGAACTCCTTTTAGCATGCTCAGAATATTTCTGACATTCTCCACTCCTTAAACATCAGCCCCAGCTCATTCAGTACTCTAAATTATTTTTAACTCCCCTGGGGGTTGTGTTGAGGGAAGGAAGGGCTGTTGTTCAAAACAAACAAGTTAAAAGTTCTGCTGGGCACATGCAGTTAATATTGCAGTTATCTGGGTTGCAGTATGTTAGCTTTTACCTTAAAATACAGAACTTCTCAGAAACTTCATAAAATGAGCAGTGTATGTGTCAGCCTTAAGGGTTGCCCTGCTAAGTGAAACCCTAACCTTTCGTATTTGATTTTGTTTGCACAGTGCTGTTTCCACGGTTGTACATAGGACAAGTGATGGCAAGCCAATTGAAGAAGGATCCATCCACATGCCTAGCTGGTGGTAAGGATCTGCATTAATAGGCTCACCTCCAGTACTGTTTTTGAAAGATTAACCTCAGAATGTTCTGCCTAAGCTGCTAACCATTGGATTGACAGTGTCCTCAGATACTTCAATTCTGCAGTGCAAAACCAGTTGTAAGGCTAAAGCTTCTCCTCCTCATATATTTCATCAGATTCAGTACATTCATGAATCCTAACATTAAAAGGGGAGGAAAGTAATACCATGCCAATGTCAAGGCTCCCTTTGATTTTAATGAGTTGGGATTACAGCCAGTGTTTTAAGTCTTGTCATGATGATTGGTCTCAAACCCAAAGGATAAGGAAAACAAAGGCTCCCTTTTCAATGGGCTATTTATTCTGCAGGTTTTCAGACATAACATAATTCTTCATCAACGACAGGGGAAAATCAAAATGCAGTTAATGACTTTAAAGAACACAGACATGGAGGTCATTCATACAACCAAAACTGTGTTCTACCCAAGTTTGGAAGCTGTGTGTGCTCCCAATTTTCGGTTGTGTGGAAGCAAGGTAAGAGGAAAACCTGGGTAGAAGTGATTGTGTGGAAGCAAGGTAGGAGGAAAACCTGGGTAGCTTTTCCTCCTACCTTGCTTCTACATAATCACTTCTACCCAGGTTTTCCTCTTACCTTGCTTCCACACAACTGAAAACTGGAAGTACACACAGCTCCCAAACTCAGGTAGAACACAGTTTTGAGTGTATGAATGACCTCATACTGTTCCTATCAATGACTCTAGTTGTTGTTGCATAAAATGTGGAGACTAAGTAGATGTGATGCTTACTCGGAAATTAAGTTCTACTGTATTCAATACTGCTTACTCTCCAGTAAGGTTATTTAAGAATGCAGTTTTCAGCTCGCCTTCCCTGCAGATCATCTGGGTGAGGGGGCTGTGTGCAAACAAAGACTGCATGCCCAGACAGGCAGCGTGGAGGTGCAGGGGTCAGGACATTTCATCTAAGCCCCTGGAAATCCCACAATGCACCACACAAGTGTGCGATGAATTGTGGGCTCTCCCCAGCAACAGGCAGGTGCCTATCAGTGCTTAGGCACTGGCTGAAAGCAGCTGGCGCTGACATACAGCCAGATAAACAGGGTTAAGGGAGTGCTTATTCCCTTAACCTCGTTTAGGAACCTGGCTTCTTAGCCAGGTTTGCCACTGAGGCACCGCACAGAGCTGGTCAGTTCCCTGCAGTTCCCATGGGCAGCCAAGCCTGGGCTTAGCTACCCTAGACCAGTCTTGGCTGTGCGTGAGAGCAGCCTAATAGAATGTTCAGGGCTTATAATGGCAGAACACAGCTTTTACATCTTACTTACTGCAAGGGTATTACGATGCTTGTATAATGAAGTGTGTAGAATAGCAGATAATGTTCTTGCTACTTAACACTTAATGTCAAAAGATCATCCTTTGCTGACATGCTGATGCCACTATCTCTTAGCCTAACCTTTCTCACAGGTGTTGGGAGGAGAAAATGCAACAGCACTCTCAAGTATCCCTTCTTGGAGGAAACAGGAGAAACAAATGTGACAGATCCATAAAGAATAGTACACAACACTAATACGGCATGTTCAGCCTCTGCATGTATGGATATGATGATGGCATCCAGACCTTTGGCACAGGAGTGCACCATCAGCACACACATATTTGGTGAACAGAAGGAAAGTTGCACTTGCACAAGGAGTCCTTGCATGACCAAAAGGAGTCCTTGCATTAGTGAAACTCACCTTCCATTCTCAAAAGGGCCTTCCACCAGTAGCACACGGCTGCACTGAAGATCTGGATGCCATGCACGATTATTATACGTAGCCAAAGTTACTCCTAGCAACTGCACATTTAAGCTACATGTAAGTACTAACTGAGAGAAATGAATATACTTAACCAATCATCTTCAATTACACATCGTGTCTAGCTGTAAAACAGCAACCGGTTCTATGACATCGAGAATTTAGCAGGGAGGGAAAATATATTGCAGACTAAAAGTTCAGAAAGCTCCCTCTATAGCTTTCACTGGCTCTCTTTGGTTATTAAACAGAGACCCCAGTTAAGCCCTTTTTTCTTATTCTCACATAAATATAAAAGTTGTGCCATCAAGTTGGTGTCGACTCCTGGCAACCACAGAGCCATGTGGTTTTCTTTGGGTAGACTGCAGGAGGGATTTAACATTGCCATCTCCCGTGCAGTATGAGATGATGCCTTTCAGCATCTTCCTATATCACTGCTGCCTGATATAGGTGTTTCCCATAGTCTGGGAAATGATGGTCTGGGAATTCAAACCAGCAGCCTCTTGCTCCCTAGGCAAGTCACTTCCCTGCTGCGCCATTAGGTGGCTTCTCACATAAATATATTACTATTTAAATTCTATCTTTTTTTTGGTGGTAAAATACTGCGTAGGGTTACATAATGCACATTTTCTAATTAAGTTTCAAAACATACATCCAGATACACTGTCAATGAAACCTACAATGAAAACCTTTTCTCTAAAAATTCTGGCTTTGATGGAAAATATAACTTGCTTTACTAAATGGCGACCAAAATAGTTAATTGGCCTAAGTAGCAATATTTTAGAAGAAATATGTCAACAGTAAATTAATATCAGTGGCTAACATCCAGAGCAACAAATTCCATGCAGAACAAAGATGTGCTAGCATAAAATAGCTTAGTTGCACTAAAATACAGGTATCTGCAGAATTAGCACTCTTGCACAAAACTTCCCAGTAAAACAGTGGTTCCCATGAGAGTACTACAGGTGGTCCATGGGGGCGGGGGGGGGGATAAATATAAAATAATAATATCCTGTGTGTCTCTTATGTAGCCACATGCCATCCTGCTCTGGAAGATCTCCCAATCCACAGGGGCAGATTTTTAGGGGAGAAATTGGACTGAAGGAAGGGGGGGAATTGGAGAAAACTGCCTCCATTTTCAGTCTTCCCGTTGCACAAGTGTTATCTTTTTCCCACAGGTGGACCTACTGCAGGTAAATTTACTGTGATGAATGCAATAGGTTTGTGAGCGAACATAATAAATTATTAGAAATAGCTGCATTTTTAATACTCCTTGATATATGTTTGACTCCTGTCAGTCAAGGACTATGTTAAAAATGTTTAAAATGGTTTGCTTAGATGGTGGTCCACAAAAGTGTTAGATGGCAACATAGTGGTCCGCATAAAAGAAAAGGTTGGGAACCGCTGCATTAACACAAATGAGGCATGCCACAATTGCACAACTACTGTGCAACTGTAAGCTTGATGCAAGCCAGACAACACTAGTCTGGACTCCAGAGGTAGAGCAACAGCTTTGCACTAGCACAACATCCTTCCACATGCAGTTCAATGGTCTGGATGTCAGCCAGTTTTCAATTACTGATGATGATTTTTCACACACGTGCTTCAAAAACCACAGGACTTGAAACAGGTATAATTGTTCACAGCCAGATATTTTCTGTTCTGACATCTAGAATGTGAAATTCCTAGGCAAGGAAGATTCAGTTTTCCATCTCCCCACCAGTGTTCCATCATCAACTGAAGACTTCTGGGTTTTGACAAGCTTATTTATCTAGACCTGCTGCCTAGAAATACTTTGCTTATTTTGGGGCTCTTTTTTGGTTTTAGTTGCTGGTTTTTAAGTATTTGTTCGAATGATTATTGCCTTTAGTGTACTATCATTTTTGTTTTCTGTAAGCCACCTTGAGTGCTTCAGTTTCGGAACTGGAACAGTGGGAGCAAATCCTGTAATAGATACAGGCAAACCTCATTAATGGTGGACCCAGCATCCTGGTTTTGCATATCTGCGGTAAGGTAATTGCCACCTGAACCCAGTATAAACATGAAAAATTTTCAACTAAAGGGTTAAGACTCGTGTATCCATGGGTCGGGGTGGGCGGAAATGACTTCTGAGGTCAGTGGCCTCTGAGGTCATTTCCACCCGCCAGTAAGAGAGCCATTTCCTGGCTCGTTTATGTAAAACAACAACAACAACAAAACCCCCATGATTTTTTTTGCTGAAAAAAGAAAATTTCAGCGTTGAGTGGGCATTGCTGGACACCTGGGGACACATAGAGCATGGTAGGGCAACCCCATTCCCCCCACTTTCTCCCCCTCCCTTTATTTTGCTCTTTTCACTGGCTAGGGAGCCATTTTCTGGCTCTTTTGAGGGGGGGGGGGCAAACCCTGATTTTTTGCTGGGGGGGAAATGAAAATTTCCACATTTTGGAGCCATTTCTGGGCAGTCAGGGACAGAGAGCATGGTATGGCACTCCCCCCACTCCATTTTTCTCCTTTTGCTGGCTAGGTGAATTCCCATTACCATATTGCCCTGTTATCCATGGTTTCGCTATCCGTACCCCCCCCTCAGATAATGGGGTTCTCCTGTACAATAAAGTGAACAAACAGGTAAGATCTCCCTCTACTGTATATCGGCATGTATGCAAAACAGGTGTAGAATCCTAACAAGAATATTGCAACAGGTGAGTTGCAAGAATAAGTTCAGCAAAATATACTACACAACTACATCTAGAAAGCCTTACTATAATGTTGAATGCTTGCACCCCTTAGTGGTGAACTAGATTATTAATCTGTGCCAGTGCCTGCTGATGACTCACTCTAGCAGCACGGCCATCTTTGTGAAGCAAACTTGAGGCTTCTTAAATTATCACGCAGAAACGAATTAGAACCACTCTACAATGCATGATATATATGAGAAGCCTACCGCATGATTAAAATAAACACCTGTGGTCACACACTATCATTAGTACCACAGTTGTGGAAGATGTACATTATTTACCTGAACTTGCACACTGTACATGTACACACAAACACAGACACGAGTTCCCACAACTCTGTCATTTGGTCCTATGTGTCCTGGCAATATGAGACTTCCTCTCCAAAAGGAAGGAATGCAAGCCCAGAAGGTATATGTGGCCATGAGACAATGCAGGCAATGTGTCTGAGCCGCACAGATAGCAAGGTCTGCTAGGGAAGCAGGGTCAGACAGACCTGAGTGCTTGGGCTTACCATGCACCGTGGAATTTGGCTGAGTGCCTCCTTTCCTCAATGTGATCCAGACCAGGCTGTCCCTTCATGACCAGCTGACCTGGCAAGCCTGGAGTGAAGTGGAACAAGTCAAGGGTGGGTCTTAGTTCTCCAGGCCAGCCCTAGTTTAGAAAAAGGTGTTGGCTTGGATTCTGGGCAGCAGAGTAATGAGTAGTGCTAGGGCTCTGCTTTGGAATGTCTGATTCCGATTTTAAAAAGTGCCATCCCCCCAGTGCTGCCATGTTCATGCCCCACATGCCATTTCCAGCACTGGGAGGGGACCTTTTCAGCAGAACCAGAGGCACAGGAGGACACCAGGGAAGTACGAAGGGGATGCCAAGAAGGCATGTGAGCAAATCTGGAAATTGTAGTTACTCTGGGGGGAATTAACTGTCCCCAGTCATCCCTGAGTGCCTTCTCAGCATCCCTGCATAACCTCCCAGTGTCCCTGCACAATTCCAGTTCTGCTGAAAATGTCCCTGCCCTGGAAATGGCAGGTACTGTGTGGAGCTGGCCATGCCAGAAACACCTGCATCAGCTCAGCGCCGGGGGTGGTGGTGCATTTTGTCAGGAATGGAAATGTATGTATTTATTTATCATAATTTTATACCACCTGTTACGTACATTTTTAGGCAGATGCATACAATTCGGATGCATAGCCCAAGTAGTCACCCACCCAGTTATTCCACAGCCATTTCACTAGGGTTTAAGAGTACAAAGAAGTTGCTGTGTCATATTGCTGAAGACGAGAAGAATATACACAGGACATGCACATATTCTTAACAAAAAAGGAAAATTGGGCATTAGCAATTCTCTTGCCCAGTCTCCTTTACTACCCATGATTGCATTGACAAAAGTGGTAACATTCTTTGAAACAAAAATTTCTAAGTAAAATAATTATTTCCCCAGCCATTATTCTTCTAGATGAGTTAATACTTTGGAAATGTTAGCTGATATCCAGACTGTTGCAGCTCTGATGCCACTAACGCTGCACTTGTGCTATGTGGGTGGGGCGGTATTTGTTGATGTCTCCTTCAGTCTGAATCCACGGTGCCTGCTGAAAATATGCCCCTGAGAGCCATGCAATTCTCAGGGACAAATGAGAATGGGTAAATGGGTTTCAGAGTGAAGGAAAGATAGACAAAAATCACTGCTGCTCCCCCAGCACCAGTACAGAGTTAGCAGCTCCAATGCTGCGTTGGTCTGGATGTCAGCCGTAAAATATAATGACAAAATAATTACACAAGTTAATTGGACAATGTGTTACTTGTACTTCTCCGGGCGGGGGGGGATCAGCTTTGCTACTATATCATAAGTCAGTCAGTAAGAACAAAAAAACCCCAAACTGAACAGATAAGTTATAGCTGAAAGGGAGAAAGAAAAACTTGCCTTTTCCTGATACCACTTCTCCCTCATGTCTCCATCTAAATCCAAACTGTCAGAAAGATGAAAAGCATACAATGAGTATTTTGCACATACACATTCAGTAAAAACTAAAACAATTCCAGGAGCATGGAGGCATCCAAGATATGTGTAACTGAGGCCCCACCTCTTATGCGTAACATTTAACTTTCCCAATTTATTACGTGATATTGAGCTATGTTGCTCAGTAGTCATTTATAAGCACAGATTTCATAGAGTCCAATTACTGCTAGAGGACAGGAAATTGAAACAATTAAGAAATAAAGAAGTAAGAAGGAAAAACAGGTTGCTCACCTGTAACTATTGATCTGGTAGTGATCCGTTGCAGTCATAAGAGTGGGTTCTGTGCCTGTGCGGGACCATTCGGGAAGAACTGACTAGCTCCTCAAAGCACTTAGCTCCGGCCTTGCACATGGTGTGTTTCCTCAGTTTGGGTAGGCTAGCATTTTCTCCTCAGTTCCTGGAGGACCAACATTGGAATCCAAAGTTCTTATGGAATCAGTGTACATTTCTACAAGGTAAATAGTTTCTTTTTCCTCTGCAAATAGACATATTGTCACTTTGCTTACTGCAGCAGGGGCCGGCGGGATGGTCTTATGACTGCAAAGGATCACTACCAGATCAATAGTTACAGGTGAGCAACCTGTTTATCTGGATCGTGATTCGTTGCACTCATAAGAGTGGGTGACTAACAAGCTGTCAGTCTGAAGGTGGGCATAGTATGCTAAGGTAAGACCCTTTTCAGCACACCCCTCCTGAAGTTGGCCTGAACTGCAGAGCCAAGGTCCATGGCATAATGCTTGACAAAGATATGCTCAGAGGACCAGGTTGCTGCAGTGCAGATGTCTCTGAGCTCGATTCCTACCATATGGGCAGCAGAAGTAACATAAGCCCTAATAGAATGGGCCCATATGGTTTTAGGAGGGTCCACTGTTTGGTGATTATAAGCCAGAAATATCAACTCCATGATCCAGTGGGAGAGTCTCTGTCTTGATAACTGGTAGCCTTTCACATTACCTTTGTAACTTACAAAAAGCCTTTTTGTCTTTCTATAGGGCTTGGTCAGTTTCAAGTAGAAGAGGAGAGCACATCTTACATCCAGGGAATGCAATGAGCTCTCGAGAGGTGTCGCGGGGTTCTGGAAGAAGATAGGTAAAACGATGTCACTATTAATATGGAAGTCAGTGATTACTTTAGGCCTGAATTCCAAGCAAAACACCACCTTGTCATCATGAAACTTAGTAAAGGGGACTAAATTCTCCATTCGGAGACATTTAGCTCGCTGACACGGCAAGTCGACGTTATGGCTAATAAAAAAGCCATTTTCAACTTTACCAACTTAGGAGATGCTGTAGCCATTGGCTTGAATGGAGGCTCCGTCAGGGCTGATAGGACGAGGGATAGGCTCCATCGATCAGTGGGTTGCTGGATAGGTGGGTAAAGGTTGTTTAACCCCTTAAGCAACCTCTTCGAGTCCAGGCTGACTTGGAAGAGGTTGTCTGTTAGGGATGGCTAGAAGGGTTTGAGAGCCTGAAACACCTCCAAGAGCTCCAAGTAGTTTATGTGCATCTGGCATTGGCTCAGTGACCACAGACCTTGAGCTTGAAGATCCCCGCAATGGGCTCCCCAGACCCGTAAGGATGGGTCCGTCGTCAACGAGGCAGAAGGTTGGGGTACTTGGAAGGGAACTCAAGACAGTAGGTTGTTCTGTTTTGTCCACCATTGTAGGGACACAAGGATTGGTGGTGGAATCGTTAAGAGCTTCTGTGCATTGCCCACATTCGGACGAAATACAGACAGAAACCAAAGCTGAAGACACCAGAGACATAATTTGATGAACTGCACAGTGGAGTTTCATGACTCCATCAGGCCCAGTAGTTTCTGAATTTTGTGGGCTTTCTGGCTGGGTTGCATCATAAAGGAAGACATTAGCGCCTTGATGCAGAGGAAGCGTTCTTTGGGTAGGAAGCATTCCTTGGTACATTGAGGACTGCTCCTATGTAGTCTATGCACTTGACAGGTTTCAGTCTGGACTTTGTCCAATTGACTTGAATGCCCAGATCCTTGAGTAAACTTAGGACTGTCAAGACTTGCAAAGTTAACTCGTTTTTTGTCTTCCTGCCGGAAGCCAACTATTGAGGTACGGAAAAATGGTTAGGCCCTATGCCTGAAGGTGAGCTACGATGACAGCCATGCATTTCGTAAATACACAGGGTGCCATCGCCAGTCCAAACTGCAGAACATTGTACTGGTAGACGTAGTGTCCCTCCGTAAACCTTAGAAATTGTCTGTGGTTGGATTCTGATATGTAAGTACACGTCCTGGAGATCCAACATTGTGTACCATTCCTCTACCTGGAGAAGAGAAAGGATGCTCTGCAATGTTACCATGCGAAACTTGTGCACATCCACATGACAGTTCAGCCACCGCAGGTCCATGATTGATCTTAGTTCCCCGTCTCATTTTGGGAACTGGAAGTAGTGGGATTACAAACCCCGCCACTGATCTGTCCACCGAACAAGTGATATTGCCCTCTTGTCCAAGAGTCTAAACTTCCTCCATCAGTAATGGGGATTCAGGTGTGTATGTGATCCCATTGAATGCTGGCAGGGTTGCGAACTCAGTGGCATAGCCCATTTGGACTATGGGAAGGATCCAATGGTCTGATGTTATGTTGCGCCTTGCGAAGGCATGACTTGCCAGCCTGATGTTGGAGGTGGCTAGGATGTTAGTTTGGAGAGAAGTCGATGGTAGAGACTCTTGGGTGAGGTGAATCGGTAGACTTGACCCCCTGATCAAAGATGCTGTTTGTTAGTCAGCAGGTTTATGGTGTTGGCCCTGTGAGGTCCTAGACTTTTGGTTGAAATGCTTCCTTCCAAAAAGTAGGTAAGGCTTGCAGAAGTCTCTCTTGTCTGTCAGCTTATAAGAGTACTGCCGTCTACCTACCATATTGGCAGTACTTAGGAGTATACAATTGGGCAGGTGCCAAAAATGTTTTTGCAGTGGATTTTGATTTCTTGATGGACTCCATAGTGGAGTCCTTCGTCTCACAGAAAAGACCCTTTGTCAAGATTGAGGCATCATCAGCACCAACTGGAACATAATCGGGGAAGCAGTGGCTAGGGATATGGTGGAAGCCTCCTCAGTGGTAGCCCGGGAACTCGTATCCCAGTGTTTCTTGTGTGGTGACACCTCTCCGGCATTGGAGCCCCAGTGCCAGGACTTATGCCTTTTACGATGGGAAGAATCCGAAGGTGGCTTTGGTGCTCTAAATGTGCTGGTAAAAGCTGCTGCAGAAGCTCGGGTCAAGGATTTAGACTGTGCAGCACAGTCCCCAACTTCGGCTTGGATATCATGCCCAATGTCGACGTCAACATCGTACTTAATGTTGAGGGCACGGGAGCGTCAATCGGAGATCTTGGTAAAGGACAGCTCTCAGCCATAGTGCTCTATTTTTTCTTGTTTGATGAAAGAAAGTTAAACAAATCTTACAGGTGGAGGTGTTGTGTTCTTCCCCCAAACAAAGCAAACATAAATCATGAACCTGTCAGCTAAATTCTGCTGACAGGAATTTAGCGTTGCAGCAAACATAGCACTTAAAAGTCTTTTTCTTATCCATAACAGGGTAGAGAAGTAAGGGAAACAATATTCAAGTGTGTGAATTAAAGTCCGAGTCCAATCCAAGGTCATAACCGAATAAATCGTCCATCCATTTCCACTAAGTTGAGAGTATTTAGAGTAAGAATTGTCTGGTCCAGTCTGAATCGTTACACATAAACTAAGCTATTATTGTAATTTTTTACACAGAAAGTGTTCCGGTCTGAGGAGCTCACTATCCGAGGTGCCGACCCAATGGTGGTCAGAAAGGAACTGAGGAGTAGCCCGCCCAAACTGAGGAAACACACCACATGCAAGGGCTGGGGCTAAATGCTTCGAGGAGCTAGTCAATTCAATCTGTGCAGGCACAGAACCCACCCTATGAGTGCAACGGATCACGATCCAGATCAAAGAGATACTTTTTTCCTCATGAAAATGATTTACTCCCTCCTTACATCTTATGTGTTGTGTCAATCTTTCACTGAAAACATTTGGCTGCTTGCAGCAAGCTGCACATTAGCCATAAAAAATAATTATTTGTTCAAAACTCTTAAACGTGCCCCAAATACAAGCCAAATCTAACTGCTTAATGATACCTTGTTACCAATATCTACAACTTGTTCAGTTCAAACCTACAATGGAAATAAAAGCTAATTTGCAAAATTTATTTAAAGGAAAAAATATCACCCAAATTAAATTAGCATCACCAACAGCAAGGTTAGTGGCATCATGTAAGAAGTACATGGTGCCAGCAATGTGGTAATCTGAAATAGATCATTCAGTTTGCACTTCTTAGAGTGTAACAGACATATTTGTTTTCAAATATACAAAAGCTATATGTATTAGATTCCACAAAGTATTGACATTATGTTATTTAGCTGTGGGGCGGGGGATTGCATCAGCATTTAATCACATTTTAAGCACACAGAGAAATATCATATTCAAAGGGGAGAAGACAAAGATAAAGGATTTGAATTGTCCATGCAGATGGACATAAAAGGAGAGAGAGAGGTGAAGGGAAATAATACTAAGTGTGCACATTCCAGTGATCAACTATTCCATTCCCTCCCACTCCAACAATAACTGAACTTAAAAACCCTGCATAACAAATAGGCCTACTCTGTGTACCTTCATTCAAAGGCACTTTTTCCCCAACTCCTCTTTGAAAGACAAGAAAGACTGCAAAGAACATTGTACAATAAAGTTGGCAGTTCTAGTATACTGACCTAGATCCAACATATAGGCCACCCAACTATACTCCCTTTTTATCATCAGGCACACTGGAACTGTCACACAATACATTTTAGCAACAATCACATGCCAAGGAGTATTCTGACCATTGTAACTCAGAATAGGGCTATGTCTATTTTTGTCTCTGCCAGTTAAACCAGGCCAGTTAAACCTCTGCATTTGCTTCAAGATGCAAACAGCAAGAGGCTGCTGGTTTGAATTTCCAGACCATCATTTCCCAGACTATGGGAAACACCTATATCAGGCAGCAGTGATATAGGAAGATGCTGAAAGGCATCATCTCATACTGCACGGGAGATGGCAATGTTAAATCCCTCCTGCATTCTACCAAAAGAAAACCACATGGCTCTGTGGTTGCCAGGAGTCGACACCGACTCGCTGGCACAACTTTTATGTTTATGTGAAAATAAGAAAAAAGTGGCCTTTGGTTGGGGATTATGGGAGTTGAAGTCCAATAACACCTGGGGGAGTTGAGAATCCCTGGTCTAAAGGGTATCAGATAAGATTTATCAACACTTTTAGCAAAGACAATCAACTGGAATTTTCAGGTTCAGAAGCAGGATGTCTCCGGATATCAGATGCTGAAGGGCAAGCAGCAGACGAAGGCTTCAGACCTTTTTAATAGACTTTCCAGAAGCATCTGGCTGTTGGAAGGATTCTGAAATGGATGAAGCTTTGGTCTTCTTACATATGGGACATGGGTGGGTCAGAGAGGAAGGAAGCAAGCCAGAGGCCCACTCCTAATCTCAATGCACACAGAAGCAAGTATTAAAGTAAAATCCAAACAGCCCCTATGATTTTGTGGAATCCAATGGAGTAAGTCCTTGAAAAATTATTGTCTAGGTATAATCACTACAGGCAAACTCATCTTTAGGTTTCCAAACTGACTGTCAGAAGCAGACACTGAACAGTAATGGAAAATTTAGCCATCCAGTGGTCTGCTTCCTATACTCATTCTTCTTCTGAGTATCCATTATTGTCTAACATGAATACAGGATCTGGACTATATTCTATATGTATATAGCTTCTTCAATAGCATACATTTTAATGGCTATAGGAGGAGATGAAATTTAGATATTTGAAGATATACAGTTTGAAAATGATTAAATGTAAGTTAAGCTTATACCTTGTTCTCTTTGTATTTACTTAAATCTGCTATACAGTACTCTTTGAATAATTTATCATAGTATTTCTTGCTAAGTCTCTTCTCCCTAAAAGCAGAAGACATTATTATGGATTAGCTATATAAAACAATACAAGTGGGGACAAATGATGGAAGTTTATTCTAGTTAAGATACAGGCAAATTAGAAATACTAGCAAGTTTGTTTTAAGTAATAGTTACTACTTGCAGCAGAAAATTATTTAAAACTGTACTATTACAATGGGAGGAACTACAGATGGAATATTTTCTTAAAATACTTTAAAAGCACAGATTAGGAACACCTTTGGAGATGCCTTATTTTATAGGCCTTTTTAGAATGAGCTTCCTTTAAATTAACAGTTCAAAAAACTCATTATCTTCCATCATGAATGGTCACAGAGATGTAGTATTCGACTTCCTAAATGGTTTATGCAAGTTTATACCATAAATGACGTATATGAATGAAAAAAGGGAGAAATAAATGATCTCGACCATGGTCCAAGTTACCAGTTCATATCAACTTCATCTTCCTCTCTCCATAGGAATCTGTGGTTCTCCCTTACAATATCAAGGTCAGTCTTGTCATTTGCTCTGTAAGAAAAAGCATATAAGTATGTCTAATTATCAGATGGATTTTTTAAACTAGAAAGAAAGAAGATAATCACACCTTTACTGGTTGCATTTTACTTCATAATTTATTTCACAGAAGAAAACCAGGTTTTACAACATGCTTTAAAAATTACAAAACAGGATGAAAACAGCTCTTTTGGGCAATCCTGCTAGCAGATATCTCGATTTTGGCCAATCTTGGTAGCAGATAACTAGATATTTCCCCTTTAAGCAGCAAACTGCACTGTTCTCCCCTGCCCCCAGGCCAGAGCAGTCATACTCAGCTTTTGAAATTTGCTTCCATTTCAAAATCTAATTGCTATGCAAAACAGACAAACAATATTGGGCTATTTCCTACAAGGAGCTCAATAATTCAACAATTTCTTACAAGAAGCTCAGTCTTCATGGTCAGAAACCGCAAACTCCATGTCATTTGGAGCACCAAGCAAGGATTCATCTCATTGTGAGTAAGCAGCAGAACAAGTAACAAGTATAAGTAAATTAGGAACATAGGAAAGCTTCCTTATATCGAGTCAGACCATTGGTCCATCTAATTCAATACTGTCTATGTCGACTGGCAGTGGCAGCAACTCCAAGGTTTCAAGCAGCCCTACCTGGAGGCTTTTCACACAGGGCTTTTAAAGCCCTTTAGGTCGCACCTCCTCCGGAATAGAGGGCGTGCATTCACTTATTGGACAGGCTAGTCCCTGCAGGCTATCAGGGAGCACTTCACATGCAATTTGGGTTTTTTACTGCGCATTAGAGTGCAGCCCAATTTATATCTGGGGTAAAAAAATCGACTTTTTGTGTTGGGTTTCTGGGATAACTTTGAGTTCACAGAAAAGCCTCTCAGAAAACTCATAGTAAAGCCTGCTGTGTGGAGAACTCCCTGGAGACGCCAGGGAGTGAACCTGGAATCATCTGCAGGCAAGCATGTAGATGCTCTTGCAATGAGCTATGGCCCCACCCCTAAGGTGCTCACATGTAGTCACCCATCCAAAAGCAAACCAGGACAGACCCTGCTTAGCAAAGGGATGATTCATGCTCTCTACCACAAGACCAGCTCTCCTCCCATTCTCACAACATGCTCAGCCTTGAACTACACTTAGTAACTTACAAATGTGGATAGACTTCTGTACCTGTACTTACCCTGAACGTCTAAAGTCTTCTTTCTTACCACCATAGTACAAAATATAGTCATTCACAAGTTTCTTATGTCTTGCATACTAACAGAATTAAGGAATTCACTTTAAAATTTTCTTATCAATGTCTGCTGAACAACTGTTCATTTTACTATTAATTCATGCATACAGAGAAAAAGTAGTTTCTACGGTACATCAACTGTAAAGAGGCAGATTCTGAAGTCAGGTTACACCTAGAGTTAAAAATACAGCACTAAACAAATGTTTAAGATATACCAAGTAGCACTAAGTTTTCAAACAAACTTTGGAAAAGGTGTATTTCAGTGATATTTACTAGTTGATGTGCAGGCTGTTGCAAACCTACTAACTTTTATCAGTTGAGCAGGAGGAACACAAGCTTGATCTCCCTCCCTCCTAGTTTGAAATCCGATCTTCCAACTTCCTTCTTGATAGCAACAGAGGAAGCTGCCTTATACTGAATCAGACCATTGGTTCATCTAGCTTAGTATTGTCTACACAGACTGGCAGTGGCTTCTCCAATGTTGCAGGCAGGAGTCTCTCTTGGAGATGCCAAGGTGGGAACCTGAAACCTTCTGCGTGCAAGCATGCATATGCTCTTCCCAGAGCGGCCCATCTCCTCAGGGGAATATCTTACAGTGCTCACACATGTAGTCTCCCATTCAAATGCAAATCAGGGTGGACCCTGCTTAGCAAAGGAGACCATTCATGCTGGCTATCACAAGACCAACTCTCCTCCCTTGTTCTGTGCAGGCTTCCTAAGGAATATTTATTAAGAAGTTAAAGTTTCTCAAGAACTTCTTAGATGAAATGTAAGCACTTTGCAACATCACACAGCTCCTCTGAAACCGTTGCAAGACTTGAGCTTATCTTCAGGTTCTCTGTTACATCTAAACTAAGTCTTTTGAAAACAAGTTAAACTGTAATGCGTTAATTAAAGCTTTTGTGTATTAACACAATCTGAATAAATAACACAAAATATTGTTATTTATCTGAATTCCGCCATCCACTTGCACTATCTTGCACTTGAGCAAGAGGAGAGTCAATATTTCACCAATTTCCCCTTCTCTGTCAAGTGCACTGCATCCCTCAAACATCTATCCTTGGTGTTTGGGGGATCCCCAAAAGCAGATTCCCGGTGAGCGGTGGCAGGGTTTGGATAACCATTAATAGGTATACACTTTGTTTTTCTTTACTTGAATCATGATCACAAAGTACTAATGGAGAGTCTGAACTTCAAGGTTGGTATGCGAGAGCGAATATCATTCTCTTTTCAAATTTCTAAAGCTGGCATATGTAGTTGGGAATGCTTTTTCATATAATCCTCTGCCTCCATGCTTTATCCCAACAACGACCCTCCACCAACCACTGCGTAGTGTCAACAGTAGCAGAGTGCTGGCTTAAACACTGAATAAGTGGTATGTGAATATGAACCAGTGGAGACATAACAGTCCCAAGAGCTAGTTATGGTTTAGTAATCATGAGCAAGCTGCAGAATTTATTCTTCTATGCTCCTCTTTCATATCATCTCAAATTCCTCCCCACCACCACCACCACCACTACACACACCCTTCCCCTAACCATAGTTTAGCACCATTTCAGGGAAAGAAGTGCTCGCCAGCTGGGAGCGTGAGGCACACCCCTCTCCTCCCCAGCCACTGTTTCGTTTATCAGCTTCAGCTGATACGCCAGCTGCATCCATACCTGCTCCTCCTCCTCTAGCCCCCAGTTCCGTAACTGCGGGGCTCCCCCCCGCTATTATGGCATGCTGGCGGGGTATCTCACAGCTGCCCCTGCACAAAGTTGAGCACACACTGCGTTAAAGGGTCTCTGTAAGCCCTCAGTTTTAAAGGGATTGTGCTGTAATTCGGATGCTGAATCGTGTTTCGAGCACATCCCTATCTCACATATGATGTATTATAGTGCAGTACTGCTCAGTGGAGCACATGTTTTGCATGCACGGAGGCCATGTGCATATCAACGTCACACAGGGAAAGCTGGGGGATACCCTGCCAGCACGCAATCACAGCTGGGGGGAGCGCCGTGATTATGGAAGTGGCGGCGAGCAGAGAAGGAGCAGGTACGGACCTGCTCTCCTACGTGTTAAAGGGGCTGTGTAAGCCCTCACTGTTAAAGGGATTGTGCTGCGATTAGGATGCTGAATCACATTTCAGACACATCCCCAACGTAAGATTAAACATAAGAGTTATATTAAGTTTAATTATATTATAAGTATTATATAATAGCAACAGGTGCACCATGGAAATGAAGGGGGTATGGGTAAATAAAGGCTTCATGAATACATGGGTGTTTCCAAAGTGGGTTAAGCAATTCAACTGATAGTGGGAAGGGGTCACTGATTGAAATCCTCCCTTCTAGTTTCATGACAGAAGGACAGAGCCCCTACTTTTGGCTTACAAAATCAATTGTTTTATTAGCTACCAAGATTTATCAGTTTAATTGCTTGTTTTCTGTTTAGCCAAGGATGAGTGTTGGCACTAGAAAAAGTATTTAGTAAATTTTCCCTATCATGGCCTTGATGAACACGGAGGACTCTGAAGATGGCACTGAGTAGGCAAATGGCAGAAAAGAGTTTGATGGTATCCTGTCACAGTGCTTATTAGCAAAGCATTCTGTAACCAATATCACATATGTAGCAAAGTTTATCCAAATTGATTCGTGACTGCTGTTTGACTTTATACAGAGAAAATCCATTTCTCTGATATACAGTACCTACAATACCAGGTTCTCTTTAAACCTGATGTTTCATCATATGTGATGAAACAAGATGAAATCTCATCCTTTTAGAAGGAAATAACCTTCTAAAGACTGTATATACATTTCTCTTTCAGAAAGATTTTCCTCCCAAACAAATTTGTTTCAAATTTCAAAGAAACCAAAAGGCTGTGTGTTTTTAATCAATACAGTACATATTTAAAAGGATACAGCATCCATTGCTATGAAATGAAATCTTCTATTTCTTGCTTCTTCCCTAGAAAAACAAAATATTATTCCAGTTGTACAAGCCATGTCCTTAATTCTGTTTCCGAAGCATTCCATATAGGTGTTAAAGTACCTGTCCCATTCATCCGTCGCCACCTGTCTGTGGGCCACCTTGCTCTGCCTTTCTTTTTGAAAGGGCTTTTTGAGAATTGAATCTTCATTGCTTGCCATGAAGGATGGAGGATAAAAACACAAAATTAGTATATTTTTTTAAAAGTTATCATTAAAATATACACGCTTGACTATTCAAAAATTTACATAGGAAAATAGCAGTAACTTGGGTGTTAAATAAGGGAAAACAGCCATGATCAGAAACTAATTTTAGAAGAGAGCCAACTGAAAGAAACACAATTGCTACAGTGGACCACTGTGTGAAACAGGATGCTGGACTAGATAGGCCTTGGGCCTGATCCAGAAGGGCATTTCTTATGTTCTTATAACATGTGTGTAGATGCAGGCAGAGTTGGACTTCCTATTGGCCTTATACTGAACCATATCTGGAACTTCTCATTTATCCAGCTCATACAATCCAGTTCATTCTCTATCTCCATACAACTGGCATAAAACACAGAGAAAGTTACATTATGTTCCTTTCCCCACTAGTTTCATAGAGCATCGCTCCTCATGCTGTGCAATCATTCAACATCTAAATTTCTCTGTATTTGGGAATGGAGCTATTATTCCCATCATAAAATGAGGAAGCAATCAACGATGCTGTTCACACAAGCAGCCCTACCCGGGCTTGCACAGTCCCTGTCCCCGGCTGTGTATCTGCTTGGCTGCCTGAGCAGAGAAAGAGGCAGCTAGAGAGCCCAGCTGTGGGGAAATCCCCCAATTCACTACACTTCCTGTGCGGTGCATTGTGGGATTTCTAGAGGCCAGGCTGCATTCCCCCAGCCTCCAGAACGCCGCAGCAAGAGTGTGCGCGGCTGAGCGGCATGGCGAGAGAATCACTGCAGTTGCGTGAGGGATGAAAGGTAAAATCCTGCCTTCACCCCAGCCTCCCTAGCACCAGAGATTTTGTTTATGTGAATGACCTCATCATGTTTAGCATTGTGGAAATATTAAAGGAATTCAATATTGGGAGCAGGCAATCTACATCCTATACAAAGAGGTGGAGGTATATCATTGCATTATGTTGAGGCCACAGTGTGACTGCTGCAGTACACCTACTTGGGGTCTTTCCAACATGGATTTTTCCCTCCATGAAAGATCAATGAACACAAAGAGTATATCTAATAATTCTACAAATGGAACCGTACCACCTTTAATTTCCAATATAGTTTTTCACTTGAATTCAAGGCTTAATTTAAGGTTTAGTAATCAAACATTAGAAGTTTTGGGAGTGTGCAGAATTCCTTTCCTTCACCATCAAGCAATCATAAGTAGGATTTCGATATCAGCGATCAGAAGGAAAGGCTTTCAAGTAAGATCTGGCTTCCAGGCAGGCTTCAACTCTCTAGAAATTTAGCATGTGGGCATCTCTCAAAATGAATCACTCCAAAAGTGGTATCATATAGCCAGGGGTTGGCTCAAGGCTTTTTTGCTGCCTTAGGCAAACTAAATTTTACCCCTTCATGTCCTATCAAATGTCAAACAGCATAGCACGTTAAATGACCAGGAGCTGAACAGGATATTATTTTCTTATTTTCATTTTTAATGGCTGTCATAGCTTTACTTCCTAATTTTTACAACTCTCACTATGCTCCCAGCAGTTGACAGAAACAACTGGAGTCTTTATTGTGTCCCCTGGAATGCAGAAGATGGTACTCAGCCAGTGAACTGCAAAGCTGCCTCTCTGCATTTCTTCCGAAACTGCAGGTAGTGGTCCTCTTGACAGGCAGGTGTCCCTAAAGGTCTGGCATCCTATGTGGCTGCCATGTCTGCCTCATAACATCTACATGCAATGTTATGTCAGGACAGACCCTTCATCAACTGCAGTTGGGGAGGTAAGGTGAGACAAGCAGTCATGGTTGTCAACTGATATATATCCTAAGAACAATCTTTCCTGATGCTAGGTGGGCAACACAACCATATGAATGTTTAAGCGGAAATATACCCCACTGTGCCCAGTCGGGCTTCCTTCAAAGTCAAGGGAGGAGAAGTCATCTTGGACGGGGCCTGACTGTCTGTCCGCCTCTGCTCCACCCTTCCAGGTGATCCTTGTTGGCTATAAAAGACCAGGCTGCCCCAGGGGTGCAGAGCACAAGGTGAGAGCACAAGAGCACACCCCAGGCTATTGACATGGTTGCTCCTAAACGCTCTCCTCGGCTTGGTGGAGCACGTTCTGCGCCTTGGTTTTCCTCAGAGCTTAGGGCAATAAAACAACTCAGATGATGTCTAGAACGATGCTGGAGAAAGAGTCGTGACAAATCCAACTGAGCACGAACTAGAGCCCATTTTAGGGACGACTCTGTGGCGGTGGGGTCGGCAAAGGAATGTTTTTTCTCCGCCTCCATTGCATCTGCTCAGTGCAGACCAACGAAGCTGTTCTGTGGAGCAAAGGAATTGCTCCTCACATCCCCCCAGGTAATGAGGGAAGAACCATCTACAGCCCATTTTGATCCGTTATCACTTTTCAGATAAAGTCACTCGCACCCGTGCCAATCTGGACTCCAGGGTTTTGGCAGTTCCAGCAGATGTGCCTCAGGTACCATCTGGTCCTACTGTATTGGATTCTTTTTGGTTAATACAGCCTGAGGATGTAGACAAGACCCTGGGCTGCGTGTGGGCAACATTGTGTGCTCTTGACCCTTGTCCTTCATGGCTAATAAAAGCTGCCAGGGGGGTTACAGGCAGATGGAAGGGATTATCAATGGCTTCATTAAGGGAGGGCAGGATGCCATCATGCCTCAAGGAGGCAATGGTAAAACCATTATTTTAAAAAGTTCTCCCTTGAGCCTTCCAACCTGGATAACTATAGACCTGTCTCTAAACTTCCCTTTTTGGGCAGGGTGATAGAGCGTGTGGTGGCGTCCCAGGTGCAGAGGATTTTGGATGATATGGATTATCTAGATCCTTTTCAATCTGGCTTCCATCCTGGATATGGAACTGAAACTGCCTTGGTTACTTGACAGGAGGAGTGCATCCCTGATGGTTCTGCTGGACCTCTCAGCGGTATTCAATACCATCAACCATGGCTTCGGTCCTTTCTTGGGTTAGTCCTTTCTTTCTTGGTCCAGAAGGTGCTGCTGGGAGATTACTGCTCGGTTCCATGGCCATTGGCCTGTGGGGTCCTGAAGAGTTCGGTTTTGTCCCCCATGCTGTTTAACATCTACATGAAACTGCTGGGAGAGGTCATCTGGGGACTTGGACTGAATTGTCAGCAATATGCAGATGACACTCAGCAATATCTCTCCTTGTCACCTGATGCTAGGGAGGCAGTGGACATCCTGAATTGGTGGCTGGAGGCAGTGATAGGATGGATGTGGGCTAGCAAATTGAGATTGAATCCGGGCAATATGGAGGCACTGTTGGTCAGTAGGAGAGCCGATCGGGATGAGGAGATTCTACCGGTTCTGGATGGGGTTGCACTCCCCTTGAAAGAGCAAGTGCACAGCTTGGGAATACTGCTGGACCCAGCTCTGCTTTTGAAAACTCAAGAGGAGACAGTAGCCAGGGATGCCTTTGCACAGTTTCAGCTAGTGAGCCAGCTGTGTCCCTTTCTCAAAGGCAGATCTGGACACTGTTACCTACACCGTAGTCACGTCATGTCTAGATTACTATAACACACTCTACATAGGGCTGCTATTAAAGAATATTCGGAAACTGCAGCTAGTGCAAAATGCAGCAACTAGGATGTTATCCAGAGCTGCCCACTGGAACCATATTACCCCCATTTTGAAAGAGCTACATTGGCTGCCTATCTGTTTCCGGGTCCAATTCAAGATACTGGTTTTGATCTTTAAAGCCCTAAATGGTTTGGGCCCTGGATAACTGAGGGACCGCCAGCTCCCAAAGGTTTCTGTCCACTCAATGAGGTCATCAGAGGGGGCCCTGCTCCATGTGCTGACAATGAGGGAGGCTCGCCTGTCATGTACACATTACAGGGCCTTCTCAGTCATTGCCCCCAGACTTTGGAATGCTCTCCCGGTGGGCTTCCGCTCCCCAGCCTCCACCAGTTTTTAGAAAGCAAGTAAAATATTGGCTTTTTACCCAAGCTTTTAAATGAGTGTTTTGTTTGCTGCTACTTTGTATCTTATGGTTATATTGTACATGTTTTTTAAACTTAGATTTATAATTTTTATATTCCATTTTAATTCTTATTGTGTAATTTTTATGGTTTTATATTAAATGCTTTGTAAACCACCTTGAGATTATTTTAATGAAAGGCGATATAAAAAATTAACAAACCAATAAACAAAACAAACATGTATAGGATTGCATCTTTACTTGCCAGGAAGAAGCTATAGAAAATAAGCCAAAAGCAGCAGTCCTTAATTTCCTTCCAGCAGGTATCCAGTTCCTACACAGGTTGCTGCCACCTGGCCTTGACTACTTTGATCTCTTGTTCCATAACCTGATGAATCCTGCTGAAATGTGGCAGAATAAAAGCAAAAAAAAAAAAAAAAAAAAAGACCAGCCAACACTCAGTGCTGTTCTTGAAGCACAAAGTTGAAAGAAATTGATGGCATAAAGCCACTAGATGGACGTGGCAGCTTTCTCTCTCTGCACGCCCCCCCCCCCCCCCACACTGCTTCACTGCTCCTTGGAGACAGCATGCTTTGTCAAGCTTGAGAGGGAAAAGGCAAAGGAACCAAACCGTTCTGTTTGTTTTTCATGCACAATCTTCTATAGGTGGAACAATGACAGTTGAGTATGACTTAATGTCACTGACACAAAGCAAAGACTTTTTAATGTTACCAGTACAGTGTGTTACCTATTTTTCCGCTGGTCAGATTTCTCCCCAGTTTCATCATCACTAAAATCAGAATCATAATCCCCATGGCCAAGGATCTGGGGGGAAATTACAAAACAAAGCACTCAGTAAATTTAATAAGGACAATAGATCACAAGACACTGACTTAAAAGACAACAGTCACAGTTCCCCTACAAATTTTAAAAAACTAAAAACAGTTGCTGTTAACAAAGCTAAACTATGATAAGTCTGACATAAGAACAAGGTAAAGTGTGCCATCAAGTCTATTTTGACTCCTGGCACTCACAGAGCCCTGATGTTTTCTTTTGGTAGAATACAGGAAGGGTTTACCATTGCCTCCTCCAGCGCAGTATGAGATGATGCCTTTCAGCATCTTCCTATATCGCTGCTGCCTGATATAGGAGTTTCTGGGAAACGTAACAGCGGGGATTTGTACCGGCAACCTTCTGCTTGTTAGTCAAGCATTTCCCCGCTGAGCCACTTAAGATGACCTAAGTCTGACATACTGGGTTAATAAACCAAGAGGAAGTACAATAGGGTGGAAAGCTCAGGAGATTTCTCCATGCCTTTTCCCCAGGAGAGGAGCAAACCAAACTGGAGCATAGGAGGAGGAGACAAGGAAAGAAAAGGCAATAGATCCCTGCATATCCGTGCTCCCTTTCAGAATGATACACAGGCCTGATTCACTCAGTCATTCACAACTAGGTTTAATGTGGGTTACTGACATTAGCATGATTATGTGAACCCATGCCAAAGTGGTTTATGACCTGCAACAAATCTGCGAGCCCTTTCTCATGATCGGAGAAAGGACTCCAAAGGCGCAATGGGGGGAAGCCATGAAACGCTTACCTGCCCCACAGATGATCTGCTCTCCCTTGCAATCTCTGGGCAGGTCACTTGCCCAGATTATGGCTGGCTCCTGCTAGCAGCAGGAGGTTTCTGGGGCCAGGAGGCCCCCAGAACTTCCATAATGCACCATGAGACTGCATGGTGCACTCTGGGGAGCCTCCTGATGTAGGCCAGGAGGCTACTCATGTGTAAGTCCCGTGAGGAATTGTGTGGCACCAACACACGATCTGTTAGCCCAGGTTTTGGGTGCACGCACCCTAAGCCCTGGCTAATAGCAGGGACACCTAACAGGGTTTGCTGCTGTGCTGCCGCCGGGAGCCATGCGGTTCCCGGCAGTTCACATGCACTGGCAAAAACGGGCTGGGCTTTCGTAGCCCAGTTAGTCCTGAGGGGCAACTGATTTCATCTATTCAAGGAATAACCTTGATTCATCTTCCACACTTTCTCAGAATGTAATCCTTCGAATGGCTAAAGAAGAGTTGCATGATTTGAACAGAAGTGGGCTAAGAAATAATGTTCTATGTAGCTCTGAGGCTGCTCCTGATCACCCACACTCTCTTCCAATGTAGTTTCACAATGGCTGCCTTCAGACATAACAGAGGCAACCATGTCCTGCCTTTGGCCTCAGCCTTTCAGCCAAAGCCTCTAAATAAAGCAGAGTTGATGTCAGAAATTGGGGGAAGGGTCATCTTAAATTCAGAATTCTCCTTGTTTCAGATAAACAGATACAGAGGTCAACTCTGAATTTAAGACAACCCCTTAAAACAGACAGGTTAAATACAGATTATATCTTAAATTCAGAGTAGTCCTCTGTTTGGATACATATGGTAACACCGTTTGGATCCTTGTGGTTGTGCACATGTGACATCTGATTTGATGTTTGTGCAAGAGCACTAGAGCTGTCTTGTGCAATTGCCACTTTTAGCACAAGTAAGCTGTCCTCTTGTGCTAGTGCAATAGTGCTCACTCCCCATGCGGTTTCTTGCTCTGTCAGCCAATTTACTTCAAACGCAGTGAGCATTTTTCCCCCCTGGTCCTGTTATGTAAATTACACACACGGTTTTAAAAATACCATACAGTGGTTCTGCAGTTTTAACAGGATATATTTCTCCACAGATTGGTGGGGGAGAGAAGAATTCTACATTAGATTTGTGGTTGTCATTCCAAATGAAAAGGCATGGTGTACAAAGGTGTAGAATAACTAAGCAGTCAGATGCCTTTTAATTTGAAGAAGTCCCACGATAGTTTCTATCACCCATCACTATAGAAGAAGTTTGCAGCCTGAAGAAGGTGAAGGAACTTAACTCTTATCCCAGCCTCCAGAAATGAGAGCTCTACGGCCATTTCTTGGGCTGCTGACAGAACTGTATCTAGGTAATTTTGGAGCATGGACCTAAAGGCCTTTGGAATCCAACCCCCGCAATACAAGTTGAGCATCATCCCCCTGCACACCCATACGCACGTGCACACACACACACGCAGCCCGTGACACATGAAGTATTTTTAATATGTGGGTTCTTGAGGGCACAAACATCAACTGAAATAGAACAGGTATATTTGCACAAATATGCATTAGCAGAAACATTTCAATATGTGACTTAACATATTCCCATCCCACATATTTTTTCCCCACTCCCCCCCTCTCTCTAAAGAAGTCACGCTCGGCCACCCGACACAGGTCACAGTCACGCTTGACCGCCTGGTGCAGTGCAGGCCGGCAGAACAGAGTGGCAACCACAACACCAGGGACAGACTAAAGAGGTTTGGGGGGCCCCAGGGGGTGTGGAGGATTTGGGGGCCCCTAGGGGCTGACTTAGACCCGCAAGTCCAGGGGAAAGAGCATCCCTGGTTGCTAATAAGGAATGATTTGCTCTTGCAGTTTACTTTAGATTCTCAACTATGGCTGCAGTGATAATACAAAACTTAATGAGATTGGGGCAGTTCAGTGATAGGACACACAGATTAATCACCTCATAGCATTCTTCACTGAGTATATCATATATTGATATGCATGATATATTCTGATGCATATACTGATATGCATGATAAGAACAATCCCATGTACTTAACTTGGGAGCAAGGCCCACTGATTCTAGATGGGTTTTATTTTCATTATTCATTAGACCACAGCAAAGCCAAAACTGGTAAAAATACACAGCCATAAAAAGTCATACAATTCATCAAGTCATAGCAATAAAATAACCAGTTATATATGTTCTCTCTCTCTCTCTCTCTCTCTCTCTATATATATATATATTCACACACACACACACATATATACACACAAATATATAAAATAAATTAAACATAGCAGAAAGTCACCAATAAAAATACAACCCTAAATTAAATCAACTTAAATTTCAGAATCCCCCCAGCAAATCACAGCATTTTCTTTCAAAGAGTTTCTTCTAACATTAATTGCTACAGACAAAAAGCAAACTACCATTGTGGTTACATATTTCTCATGTCCACACAAGATAAACCATTTATCACTGCATCATTGGCTGAGAGTGGCCTGGTTCACACAATCATTCTAATCTAGGTTTAATGTGGCTTACCAACATTGACATGATTATGTGAACCCATGCCAAGGTGGTTTATAACTGGAGATTCCTGCCTTGGAATGGGTTAACACAATCACACAAATGTGTTAACCCACATTAAACCTAGATTCAAACTACTGTGTGGATGAGGCCATTGTCTCATAGTTCTGCAGGATATGCCCTAGATGCAATTCCCTTTCTCATACAGCAGATACTGGATAATAATGTGTGCTAGGTCTTCTATGGTCTTTAGACCACAAGGGCAGGTATGTTCTCAGGATATGGCCTGCTTATATCTTCCCTCTAGAATAGTTAAAGCTACAAGATTAAACACGCTTTAGTGAAGGCTATCTGTTCTCTAAAATTCTGAATCTCTGTAAAATAGTATAGTAGACCAAAAGGAGTATAAGAAAATGGTGACATCCTAGAGACCAAATGCAGCTGCCTGATGGCCCACTGAATTCTACCAGACTTGCTTCAGAGTAAACATGCATGATTTTGTGCTGTGGAAATGTTTTCCCACCCTTTTGATACATTATGAATAAAGTTAGAATTCTATAGTGCAGTAGTGACTGTGAATATGGAACCGGAGGGAAAATTACACGCTGCAGTGGGGTCACAGATCTCGTGTGCTTCCACACTTCCTGTGTTGTTACACGGCAGTCCCTACAATGACAGCAGGGTGCCGTTCACATTTCTGATGCCTTGTTTTGAATTTAATCACTGCGATATAGTGCTATGACGTTGTGTATCCAGTGTTAAAAGGTTGCTGTTTTTTCGGGTTGTTAGTTTCCCCGAGACTGCTCTCCCTGCTGTTTACGTTTCAAATGTGATTTGCCTGAACGGAAGCATTTTGCTGCTGTTGAGCAGCTAGACTGGAAAGTGCCCAGGAGCAAAGCAGAACACGTGAGATCTTATTTAGTCAGTAGACTCATATCATCAACTGAGGCTAATCAAACACTACACTAAAATTGCTTTTTAATGTACGTGAAGGTTGCCAATATAATTCAGAAAGAGAAACAGAGCCATTTTGAATCCAAATGTAACTCGTATATTGATACACTATGGTGCACAGATTCCCATGTTATCCTCACAACCCTGCGAGCGACCTCGATAAGAAAATCTACATGAGAAATAGTGACTGATCCAAAGCTACCCAGTGAGCTGTAAGTTAAGTCAGGATTTGAACGCTGGCCTCTCTCGTTTAAATCTAACACTATGTCCATCACACCACACATAAGCCATTGCAGCTTTTACCCAGAATGACTGACTCGGCTAAAGCAGAAACCGAGTGCGCCAAATTCTGAATTGGGACGAGGGAAATGGAAACGCGGATGTAGAAAACGTCCTTGACGTGGAGAACTGTCGCCTCCCCTTTCCACCTGCCCACAGGGGCACATCGTCACCAGCCAGTTTTAACAGGGCCAGCTAAGTCCGTCCGACCCCCAGCGACTTCCCCTTCTCCTTGCACGGCAGGAAGAGCGAAGCGCGCCACAGGCCACTCAGTGGGCGACAGGCTCGGGCTCCCTGCGCCTTCCCCGCCGCTCTCGCAGGGAAAGGCCGCTACTTACTGCCTTGGGCAGCTTCATTTCGGGCTTGTCCATACTCGGAGCCTGCCTACGGTGATACGGGCTTGCTTGCTCCGGAGGAAAAAGCAGAGGCGCGGCGCGCTTAGGCCTTTCCTCTCATCCGCGTCCTTCAGCAAAAAGGACCCTGTCGGAAACTGTGGCTGGCGCTTGAGAGGGCCGGCTAAGGAACGAGCCGCAAGCGCGCCTTCTCAGGGGCGACTCCATCCTCCCAATTATAGACTCTTGCCAGTTTTAAGATGGGCACGTCGCGCGCTGCTCTCATTCGAGGCCCCGTCGGCAGGCGCCTTTTTTTTCTTAAACCGAGGGATCATGGGGAAAGCCTTTTCTTTCCTGCAGAGAAAAGTCAGGTGCTCTCTCCTTGGACTGTGCAGTCAACAGTTTTCCTCTGGAGATCCTGCGTACATAAGGGGGATTTGTCGTCCCTTATTTTTTTTCTTCGCAATTAAGAATCGTCGTAACATCTGCCTGGGTCACGTGTCCCGTCAGTTTTTACAGTGTGTGGTGGGTGCGATATGCAAGATGGCTCTTCTCAGGTTCACTTTTAACTTCTTTGAGGCATTTGACAGCAAACAGCTACCCAATACACTTTTTAAAACCTGACGTGATACGTGACACCCATTTGGTCTGGTCTTTAGTACTCAGGCTTAAGAGACGAGAGCAATCAGTAAGTCAGTCACGTTTATTTACCGTCAAAGACCAGAATGCAAAACATATGTGCAAATAAGAATCAACAGTGCTTACAGTAGTTTGTTGGGTATAATATCCCAGCATAACAAATAAACCCCAAGTTACATGAGCTGGTCTACTATCTGATGCCTAACTTTCCTAGCCACCACACAGAACTTTGCGACATTAGTTGTTATATCTTCCTTCTGATCAGAAAGCAAGTAATTAACATAAAATATGTCTGTATGCCCTGGATAATCGACCAATATCAGAGCAGTAAAATGTTTACGAAAGTCCCTGCAAAGAGAACAGTAAAGTAAAATGTGGGAAATCTATTCCCAATCTCCAGAATCACACAGGCACAGTCTCTGTTCTGTTGGAATCTTTCTGAACCTACCCTCCAAATTAGCAGAAGGTAATACATTAAATCGGGCCAATGTGAACATCCTGCGATATTTAGCAATTGTAAGTTTATCTAAATAACTCACAGGTTTGTTATAGGGCTGTAGCCCCAAAAAAACCTTCCTTGGGGGTTAAAGACCAATCAATTTGCGCCTCCATTTCATATATCCATTGTTTTTAATTAATTAATTAATTAATTAATTAATTTTATTTAGCACATTTTTATACTGCCCCAACCCAAGGTCTCAGGGTCTCACAACAAAAACAAAACATTAAAATCAATTAAATACTAAAAACAGTTTAAAACAAATAATAAACAATCCAGGATTTAAAAAGTTAAAACGCTAAAAGGCCTGGGTAAAAAGATAAGTCTTTAGACACTTTTTAAAAGCCACTAGAGATGGGGAGACTCTTATTCCCATGGGAAGCGCGTTCCAAAGTCTCGGGGCAGCAACAGAGAAGGCCCATCCCTGGGTGGCCACCAGACGACATGAAGGTAGCCACAGACGAGCCTCCCCTGATGAATGCAGTGGAAGATGGGGATCATGCAGAAGAAGATGCTCTCTTAAGTACCATGGGCCTAAGCTGTTTAGGGCTTTATAGGTTATAACCAGCACTTTGTATTTTGCCCGGAAACTTATTGGCAGCCAGTGCAACTCCTGTAATATAGGAGTAATTTGGTCTCTTCAAGATGACCCGGAGACCAACCTGGCTGCCGCATTTTGTACTAATCGTAGTTTCTGGACTACGTACAAAGGCAGCCCCACATAGAGCGCATTGCAGTAATCAAGTCTGGAGGTTACCAGCAAGTGTACTACTGTTTTGAGATTAACCTCAAGAAATGGACACAGCTGGCTTATCAACCGAAGCTGATAGAAAGCGCTTCTGGCCACTGCCTCAACCTGGGGAACCAGGGAAAGCTGTGGATCCAGAAGCACTTCCAGACTGCGTACCTGTTCCTTCTGAGGAAGTGTGACCCCATCTAGAACAGGTAGATCAATATCGCTTCCTGAGTGATGACCACGCACAATAAGTACCTCTGTCTTGTCCTGATTCAGTCTTAGTTTGTTATCCTTCATCCAGCCCATTACTGCTTCCAATCAGGCATTCAGGGAGGATATGCCTTCTGATAATGTTGACATGGAGAAATAGATTTGGGTGTCATCAGCATACTGATAACACCCAGCACCAAATCTCCGGATGATCTCTCCCAAGGTTTCATGTAGATATTAAAAAGCATTGGAGACAGTATGGAGCCCTGAGGGACCCCATATAAAAGCTCAGATTTTGAAGAGCAACAGTCTCCAAGCGACACCATCTGGAATCTGCCAGAAAGGTAGGAGCAGAACCACTGCAAAGCAGTGCCTCCCACCCCCAACTCCCTCAGACGTTCCAGAAGGCTACTATGGTCGATAGTATCGAAAGCCATCGAGAGATCCAAAAGGACCAACAGAGTCACACTTCCTCTGTCAAGTCCTAATTGGAGATCATCCATCAGGCCGACCAAGGCAGTCACCATCCCATAGCCCATCTGAAAACCAGTTTGAAATGGATTTAGATAGTCAGTTTCCTCCAAGACTGCCTGGAGCTGGGAGGCCACCAGATTTAGTGCCAATCTTAGACGAATGAATCCCGTCTTCAGCAGGACATCTAAGCTAAACCTTAAAGGCTTAGTTTACCAAAAAAAAATTGACAATTCCCACCGGAAGTTAAAACTATCCATAAGGGTAAAATGAGCAAGGCCTGTAGGAAAGAAATGTAACTTCAGCCAGTAACTTAAAATGGAAAGCCACACCCGGGCCTCCACTCTAGGAATACCTGAGGCTTCCAGCCTCAGGATCACGTTTGGGACACATCTAGGGATCTGCAAAATAGATCTTAAAAACTTTGTCTGAAGAGCAATCCTTTGCATGTTTATATGGAAGTAAATTCCACTGTGTTGGGTGAGCCTTAAAGGTAAAATTATGCCGTTGAGTGGTGTTGACTCCTGGAGACCACAGAGCCATGTGATTTTCTTTGGTAGAATACAGGAGGGCTTCAGGGGTAGAGCCACCATTGGGCGGACGGGTTCAAAGAACCTGGGCTGCCACCCCCAGGGGCTGTGAGCGCGGCCCCAGACACCTGCCCCCCTCGTGTCTGATGTCAGAAGCTGGGGGCATTATTTCACATGAGGCCCCGTTTGAGACTGAAATTGGCCCGCACTGCGTTTACAGTATGGCCGGAGTGACTCTCCATGCCGTGCAGCCCTGTCTGGGAGGGCGATCAGCCCACATTGCGTTGGCAGCAAGGCCAGGAGCAGCTCTCCCTGCCTTTGAGAGTCACTCCGACTATGCTGCAAATGCAGCGCGTGCTGATTTTGATCCCAAACGGGATCGCACAGCCCCGTTTGGGAGCGAGATCACACTCTGCGTCTGACGTCAGATGTGAGGGCGTAGCTAGCTGGCACCCTGCATGTGACGTCAGATGTGGGGCCAGGAGGTTGCGGCGGTGGCCGAACACAGTCCACCACCAGCCTCCCTACATGCCTGGAGGGCTTTACATTGCCATCACCCACACAGTATAAGATGATGCCTTTCAGCATCTTCCTATATCGCTGCTGCCTTACTTCCAGGAAAATGTGCATAGGATTACAGCTTAGGGGCTGCAAACCTGTACACAGGTGGAAGCAAGCATCCCTACTGAACTCAGTGGGTCTTTGCTTCTGAGTAGGCATGCATAAGATCGTGCTGTAAGTCAGGAAAGTTTGGGGAAGTGTAATTGAATTTTGTGGGGTTGTTTATTATTGTACTAATCCCCCCCATTATTATTTATATTTTTATACTGCCCTGTGTTCTAAGCAGCCACCTAAATATGGCTCTGTGGTCGCCAGGAGTCAACACCGACTCGACGGCAAAACTTTACCTTTACCTTTACTTTTGTTCTAAGATCCCAGGACAGACAAATTAAACAACAAATTAAAAACAATCCTAAAACATCAATGAAAACATTTTCAATGGTATTTTAGCCCTCCACAAGCCCTGGGGATGGGGGCCAGGCTGTACATCTAATACAGGCTGTGCAAAGGGCTGGTTCCCATGATACAGCCACAGCACACAATTAGTAAGGGATGCACTGAGAGAGCATGTTGGGATATCCTGTTTGGACATCGTGACACCCTTCTGGTGCATCACTTTATCACATGGGGGAGCCGTTCATCTGAATGGCCCCCTACACCTACTCCAGATGCCTGGAGCACATGCAGTCAATTTGGATGAACAAGGCCTACACACACACACAGTAAAGGGACACACTGGGAGGGCATTGGGATGTCCACGAAGGGCACTCTGATAGATACACTCTTGTTGCATCCCCTTCATAACTGTGTGTGCTGGCGGGGGTGGGGGGCTGCATTTCTTCTCCCCTCCCTATGCCTGATATATGAATTTTAATCAGTGGCTGACATCCTGACTAACAAAGCATGGGCACTGTGATACCAATAATAAAATAGATGTGGTCAAGTGGAAGGTGTCATGGGGTGAAGATGCAGTGAGAAGAATCCTTCATTTAAAAACCCAGCACACAATGAGGTTTTATTTAGGTGCTTAAGAGAGCCAGTTTTGACAATAACTCCCCCTGAATTGTTGTACACAGTTTAAAAGAGAGATACACCAAGAGCACGCATGTCCTGATGCTTTTGCCAGACGTCCTCCTGTTACATCCTTTTATCACATGGTCGGGGAAGTTCATCCAAACCACAGCTCTAAAATGCAAGCCAAACACCTTGGATGAACACTTCAAACACACACAGTAATGCTCTTACCCCTGGACTTCGGGGCTGAAGTCCAGGACCTCCACACCCCCTGTCCCCCCCCCCAATCCTCTTTAGACTGTCCCAGGTGGTGTGGTCACTGCTGGCCTGCACTGCACTGGGCGGCCGAGTGTGATTATGACCTGTGCCGGATGGATTAGAGACAGAGGAGGGAATGGGGGGGGGGGGATGTAATGTAATGTAAACCGCCCTGAGCCATTTTTGGAAGGGCAGTATAAAAATCAAATAAATAAATAAATAAATAAATAGAATGTGGGATGAGAATATGTTAAGTTGCATGTTGAAAGGTTTCTGCTACTGCATATTTGCATAAATATACCCCACAGGTTAAAAATACTGTGTTTGTCATGGTGTGTGTGTGTGTGTGTGTGTGTTGTGTGTGTAGGGGAATGATGCTTAACTTGCAGTGGGGGGGGCTCCACCAGGGAGGGGGCTCCAAAGGCCTTTAGGTCCAGGCTCCAAAATTACCTAAGTGCACCTCTCTGAACACACCATAAAAGAGCTGACTGAGAGGACGGTTGACACGTCTGGGAAGGCAATGTGTATTGCATATTCCCCTTTTTGTCTGCATGGGCCGGTGGGGGAAGGGAGATATTGTCCAATCTGGCACAAAAGAAGGTAAAGGAGAATGCATATGACCATACAGACAAGGCTAACTCAAAGGCAACAAATTTACTGTCCATTATATATGATGTTCTCAGATTATCTTTCCCTCAGTGATAATCTGTAAAATAATTTTAGTTATAAAATAATCTTATAACTAAGATTAACAATAATGTGAAAGGCCTCAGGGCTCATCCTAAACACTGCTGTTTGCTCTCTCCCTGCTAAATATAAAAGAACCGCCACTTAAAAGTGTCTTTCCCTGTTAGCAGGGCAAATACAGATGTTAGCTTGAGCAACCAGGTGAACTTTTACTTATCATAAATTGTATAGTAGTTTTGTAAATAATATTTTCCAGGCCTAATAGCCTTGCTTGAGGCAATTACAGTAACTGCCACTGGTAATTTAAATAAAATGCACAGTTGAAGTTATTGTTATCAACATCTAACAGTGATGTCAGATGGCATACTCAGTTCAGCTCTCATTAAAGAATAATGGCTTCACTCAGCTCTCAAGATAAGTTTAACATATTCTGAAAGACTGTTGCAGGGATGGAGAATTCTGCATCCACAGTTCATCCCATTGGTCTAGCAAATAATATGTTCTCCTTTGAACACTTGGTACAGCATTACCAACTTCATTGGGCCTTGGAAGCCAGAATGGCTGAAACTGATGATATCAGATACAATTTAAGGGTGTGTGGAAATATCTGCATGTAATCTGGTGTTCATTGCAGCGCACTATGCATCTGATGAGTAGCTTTTCAGACTGCTAATCCCAAATTAATCTCTTGAAGTTTAACTGATGAAAACAAAGACAAGAGACTCTGAATTTGTAAAGCAACTGTTTTACAGTATGAGATCTTCTGATCTGGGAGATGCTCTGCAGTTAAGATATTCAGCCTATTGCTGGAGCAACTGCTGATATGGGATAGAAAATGACAATCATTCCTTCTCTAAAGACTCAAGGAAGCATAACTGTGACCTTGCCAAGTAGCTGGGCGTGACCTCTGCTTTAGAGACACAGGGAGGAAAGAAATATGTGGGATGAGAATATGTTAAGTTGTGTGTTGAAATGTTTCTGCTAATGCATATTTGCATAAATATGCCCGCTTTATATTCTTACATTTTTGTGAGTTCAGTTGCTGTTTGTGCCCTCAAGAACCCACATGTTAAAAATATTGCGTGTGTCACAGAGTCTGCATAGGGGGATGATGCCTAACTTTATTTATTTATTTATTAAAACATTTTTATACCACCCAAAACGTACGCCTCTGGGTGGTTTACAACTTGCATCACGTAGTGAGGAGGGGGCCTCCAAAGGCCCTTAGGTCCAGGCTCCAAAATTACCTAGGTGCGCCCTGTGGTCTGACATAGTGGAACAATGTATTTGTTCCACTATTTGATGAGATTTTCCTCTAAAGGAGCAACTTAGTGCTTGCAAACATTGCATTAGGTCAATTAATTATTTAAATAACTCAAAATACATAATTTATACTTACCAAGCAATAAAAGCCAGCTTTTATTTTTCGTCGTTCCACTCCCTGGGAAATACCAGTCTGTGTTAGTATGAACAAGTATTGAAATGACTCTGGCAACTGGGATAGCACATCACACGTATTGCACGTAGAAGGAGATAGAGGAGAGGAGATGTACCATTGTTCATAATAATAACCAGAGTCATATACACAACAATACGTAGGCAGGAATGAACCCCAAATAATGAAATTCTACAGCAACCACTTCAACTGCTACTAAGACCTGTGATAAGGACTTCCCACCGTCATCCCAATCATGGAAGAGCTTGCTTCAAAGCTTAGTTTCCCATTGCCTGATGGGGATATTATGCGCTGCCTCTTCTGTTCACCTCAAAACAACCATATTCACCACGATATCTTCTGCCTTGTATATCTTAAACCAGGCTTTGACTAATTTTCTATGGATCTATGAGCCAGGCCAAAAATTTAGGAGCCAGGCAGTAGATACTTGATGAAATTACTGGGCATAGTGACAGATGTTTTGGAGAGGGAGAGTAAATGAACGTACTTACTTATTACATTTATAGACCGCTCCATCCAAAGGCTCTGGGCAGTGCACAAGAAGTTTAAAAGTCATAAAAACAAACACCATTTAAAGCACACTGCTTAAAACAATACAAAAACAAATTTAAAACAATTCAAAACCATTTAAAAACAATTAAAATACTTAAAAACAATTAAAAGCTTCAGCAGGCCAAGCCAAACAAGTAAGTCTCTAGGGCTCACTTAAAGGCCACCAGCAGGCCTAAACTGCGGATATCTGCCGGGAGTGCATTCCATAGGCCAGGAGCAGCTACAGAGAAGGCCTGATTCTGAGTCCCCATCAGACATACCAGTGGTTCCTGGAGACAGACCTCTCCAGATGACCTCAACGTGCAATGGAGATCATATAGAAGAAGATGCTCTCTAAGGTAGTTCGGAACCTAGCCGTTCAGGGCTTTAAAGGTAATAACCAGCACTGTATTTTGCCCAGAGTCATATTGGCAGCCAGTGCAACTGTCCTAAAACAGGCATAATATGGTCTCTCTGGGTTGCCCCGGAGACCAGTCTGGCTCCCGCATTTTGAACTAACTGAAGTTTCCGAACTACGTACAAAGGCAGCCCCACTTAGAGTGCATTGCAATAGTCAAGCCTGGTAGTCAGCTGATGCACAACTTCTCTTTCTCCCCTTTACATGACCCCATGAGATCATAAAGGAGTGCTGGCTGTTGGTTCTTCAATGTTTAAATAACACTGTGACCCTCAGGGACAAATTGCTGGAACCCAAAGAGCACTTTTGGAAGGAGGGAAGAATGGTTGAAATCGATCCCTACCGTCCCCACGCACATGTGCTGCTGCTCAACCGACCTTTGGCTGAGCTCAGAGAGCAGCCATCAGCACTGAGAAGGTTCAACTCCTGCTCCATACATTTAAAGCTGTGCTAGATATTAGCCACTCTATCTAATGCCTTGTCTTGCATGAAGGAATTTCAGAGACTGGCAAGGGTTACTGTCCCCCTGTTCCAGTTATGCCAAGCCCTGCTTGTAGCAGTTTGAACAGTTTCAGTCACAGGACAGGCTGCATATGTCACGATGTGTGTAGGGGGATGATGCTTAACTTGCAGGGGGGGTGCCTACAGCATAGGGGTGGCCTCCAAAGGCCTTTAGACCCAGGCTCCAAAATTACCTAGGTACACCTCTGTGCCTAGACTTGGACATTCAGAGGTAGAGTTATTTAATAAAATCTTTATTTGTCCCAGGCAGCCTTTACCATATGTTCATTATAAAGGGGATAAAGAGATGCAGAAACAGGTCAGCCTGAGACAAATAAAGATTTTAATAAATAATTCTACCTTTTGAATAGTCTAGGTGCCATAGTTAAACTTTTAGGCATTATGGCTCCCTGGCACTTGTCAAGCCATGTCTTTAAATGAAATGCATCAGCGATAATTAATCAATTGAAGTTATTGTTAAAAATCCATATAAGAAATAAAACCTATATGTGGATGGATGGATAGTAATTTCATTGTGACTACTTGCAAACTAAAATAGTACTCAGTATGAGTAATTGAAACTGATTTGGTCCAAAGTGATTTTATTCATTCCTGGTCATCTTGTAACAAAGAAGGATGTAAAAGAGTCCACTCAGTGCAGTGAAATGGAATGAATTAGTGAAGCTCCATTTTTCACTTACTGATAAGCGCATTGTGCAATTCTATGCTGAGACATCATTTATTAATACTGAATGCAAGCCAGGCTAGAATTGATCTTGTTAGGAACAGTGCAGTACTGATTGCCAGATAATGAAAATAATATGGTTGTATTTCAAATTAAATAAAATTACATGTTATTCTAGGGCCAGTGTAATTCACATTTTACATATTAGTTGTCAGCTGCCTCTATGATAATCTAAGGACATTCAAGCACAGAAAGGAATTCAGGAAAAGATTATGAAAAGAACCTATAATAATAATTACTACAGCCCAGTCCTGTGCATATTTACTCAGAAGTATGTCATGTTGTTTTCAATGGGGCCTAATATGTGTATTTAGGATTTCAGCCTTTAGAAATTAATACAATATAAATCAGCTTTCCAAACAGGTTCACAAAAATTACTAGTCCATATGTGTCTTTTACTAGCCTGCCAATATCTGTAGCCTACTAGAAACAAACAAATCAAAGTTTCCCTGGAGGAGATTTTATTCAGCACAGGTGACTAACAAGTTGCTGTTTTCAAAATTCATATAAATAGCATTTATATAGTGCACACTACTGTTCAGATACATTCTCTTCCGATAATGTATCTGAAGCACTTTGAATACATTATTTCAGAAACTGATACAACAACCCTGTTGGGCAGGCCAGAATTATTCCCAAATTGCAAGCAGAAACACTGCAGTCCATTCGGGCACTCATATTTTGCATGGAGGATGATGAAGCCAGGGAAAGTCTTCTTATGGTGACTATCATGTGCCTTGGTGGGAGCTGAATACTGCAAGCCATTTGTTTGTTAGAAGGTGTTTCTCATCTATAATACTAATGTGTTGTCCTGTAGAAAATAAATGCTGATTGAAGCTGTATTGCAGATCCAGCCACATACTGCTTTAGTTCTGAGGCTCTTCTTCTGGGAGTGATCACTTGCAAAACTATTTTTGGACTTTTTTTCTAGAACTGAGAGTGGTCTACCCTTTGGCAAAAATAAAAAATAAATCTGCAAGCAGGGCTGTTTGATTCTGGTGAAATAAAATGGTAGTGATGCAGATAGTAGACAATCAGATATCATGATCCCATGAGATCATGAAGGAGTGCTGGCTGTTGGTTCTTCAGTGTTTACCATGACCCTCAGGGACAAATTGCTGGAAGCCAAAAAGCACTTTTGGAGGGAGAGGAGAATGGTTAAAATTGCTCCTTACCACCCCCATGCACATGTGCTGCTGTTCAACAGGCTTTGGGCAGAGCTCAGAGCAGCCCTCACTGTGACAGTGCAGCTCCTGCTCCATCCATTTAAAGAAGTGCTGGATATTAGCCACTCTATTTGTTGGAAGTGAAGGACTATGCGCTGTCTCATGTCTCAAAGACAGTGGAGGACAGACTAGTGAGTCAGAGGGCTAGAGGGTTAAGACACTGGTCATCCCTTCTCTACTGCTCTGACACTATCCCTTTGGAATGTAGATTGCTACTCTTAGGGACTAACTTCTTTCTTCCCTGCTTTGCACTTCCTCTCTCTCTTTCTTCTCTTCCTGTTCCTTCTACCTTGCAACATGCAAGCTCCTCTCCCCTGCACCATGTGTGCAGAGATGCAAAATCCATCTGCATCCAGCTAGCTAAATAGATTAGAGATCCTAACTCCTCACTTTCCTATCTAGAATGGAGTTATCTAATAAATACCATTTATATTGATTTGACCCTATGAACTGGCTCCAAGTTACTTTACTCTCAGCATACACGCATGCCTAACTAAATTCCGCTGTGTTGTGTCTCTGTGCACTCTGCTATAATGAAAAAGGGTTTCTCTTACCAGAGAGAATTCCCAACAGGTTATGGGAGCCCAGTATTTTCAGCTGTGTGTACTGCAACTAAAGAGTTAAGTCTGTTCCAGGAAATCCAGTGAGATCTAGCCGTGGACACTTTGAATTGCTGATCTACAGCAGCTGCCCTTTTATGGAGCTTAGTGAGGATGGCTACTTACCTAGAGGGAAAGCTCAGGCTGACTATCCTGAATCCAGACAATTACTTGGAATGGAAAACCCGACTGAGGATTGCATTGCGAGCGGAAGGACTACAGAAAGTCACTGAAAAAGACACATACCCCCACCCGCAGATGGAACCACAGCTGCTGAGAAAACTGCTAAAGAGGCCTGGCTACTCAAGGATGCAAAAGCTCAAGCTTTGATCACGGCCTCTGTGAGTAAAAATTCCCTTCTACTATATGTGATCTTGAGACCTCAAAGGAAATGTTAAGCAAGCTAGATTCCTTGCATATGAAAAAGGGGTGGGCATACACCTTTAACTTGAGAAAGAAAATGCAGAATCTCCTGTATAAAGACTAGGACTGTTTTGCCACGCATGTAGAATTGCTGGAAAAAAATTTCTTTGAATTTAAAGCTGCAAGGGAGGAATTTACAGAGAATCAGAAGCTGGAAGCTCTGTTCCTAAGCATGCCTCCTAGCTATAGCAATATAATCGGCCAGTTGGAAGTCCACACCTCTCTAACCTTTGAGAGAGCTGTGGAAACTATCTCTTCTGAGGCAAGCAGAAGAAAAGTTTTGAATTCTCGATATGAAGGTGAATTGACAAATAACTTTGCTCTTAAGGCAACAATTGGCCATTCCAGAGGAAACCCAAGGTGGGGAGGGAATGCTGCAAGAGGAAACCGCATGGGGCCCCCACATTTGGATACAAAAAGGTCTGGCTCCATTGCCAAGGGAACTCAGTCCAGAGAGAGAGGTCACATGACCGCCAGCAGGGAGACTGCTCCTGGAATGAGGCCAACTGGGATTAATGCCTTTAGATGTTTTCTGTGTAACCAATTTGGCCACAAGGTGGCGAACTGTCCCAATAATCAGACAAAGAAAGCTGACTTTACAGAAAAAGATTCAAATAAGAATTTTAGTGTTTTCCTTATGCAAGGCGATGAAAAGTTTATTCTGGACACAGGTTTGGACCAGTGTTTGATGGTCCATATTTCAAATCATTTAGGTTTCTATACTGAACTGTTTGATATTCCTGAAGAGATTGTTCATTTGGGCAATAATACTACAATTAAGGCAAAGAAGAAAGACGAAGGAATTTTGTATTACAAGTTGTTAGATGGATCAGTTAAACAATTTTTTCTGAGAGATGTTTTGTATATCTCTGACTTCTCAAGCTCCTTGCTTTCAATATCCAAGCTAGGAGCTTTCAATATCCAAGCTCCTTGCTTTCAATATCCAAGGCTGTGAACTGTATATTAGAAATGGACAATGTGTTGTTACCCAGAATGGAGAAGTTTGCCTTGTAGGCTCTGAATGCAAAGGTCTGTACAGCGTGCAGGAGCAACCTGTATCAAAGACAGACAGAGAAAGAGCAGCCCGGTCCAAACCTGAAGCATGCCAGCCCAATGAAGTGAACCTTGCTCAGTCATGCTCATATGAAAACTGCTTACACCTATGGCATAGATGCCTAGGACACAGGAGCTATGAGTCAATCCAGAACATGAAGGAAAGGGGATTAGCTAATGGCATTGATTTTGTATCATGTGACTAACTGTGTTTGTTGTCTTGAGTCCAAAGCAGTTAACAAGGCATTTCCTAAGCAGAGTGAAAGGAAGACCAGAAGACCCCTGGAGCTGATCCACAGTGATATAGCTGGACCACTGCCAGCGACCATAGGTAATCACAAATATTTCTTAACAATCACTGACAATTATATACAATATTCAGTTGTATTTCTACTAAAGGAGAAATCACAGGTGCTCGAGAAACTCCAGGAGTACGTGGCCATGGCAAGCAACAAATCTGAGCGGAAGCCAAAGATCCTGCGCACAGACAATGGAGGAGAGTATATGTCCAGCGCCACTCAGTAGTTCCTGAGAGAACATGGAATCGTGCATCAAACCACGGTGACTTACAATTCATCACAGAATGGAGTCTCAGAAAGGAAAAATAGAAGCCTCCTGGACATGTTAAGATGCATGCTTGCTGACGCACACCTCCCACAGAAACTCTGGGGAGAAGGCATCATGATTGCTACATACATACAAAACAGAATGCACACAAAGCCTATAGGAACAACACCATATGAACTTTGGCATGATCATAAGCCGTCCATGATGCATTTGCGTGTCTTTGGAAGTACAGCTTACTCATACATCCCAAAGGAAAAAAGGACTAAGTTAGGGGCTAGGGCCACAAAAGGGATTTTTGTAGGCTACTCAGTGGAATCCAAAGGCTACAGAATTCTGGATCCTGACAGCAACAACATAACCATAAGCAGATGGGTGTATTTTGATGAGAATGAAAGAGCTACGTCTTCAGAGGGGGCCTACACCGAAGCAAGCAACCAGACCAGACACCCTGACGACTGGATTATGCTTCCTGATCTCAGCGGAATTGAGGAGGAGGAGACAGCAGATCCAAATCCAACCACACTCAACACAGAGACCCCCAGCGATCCACCAGATGCACCTGAGATAATGGAAGGGATGACAGAGGGTGAGGTGAGGTGATCAACACGCTCAACCAGACATGTTCCAGCCCCGAGACTGTCCTACCTCGCAAGAATGGTGGAACAACCAGAACCCTCATCATGGGAGGAAATATCCCAGCTACCACAACCAGAAGCCCAGAAGTGGAAACAGGCTGCATTTTGAAGAGCTTGACGCTCTACATTAAAACAAAACCTGGACTCTTACTAAGTTATCTCAAGGGAGGAAAGTTATAGGCTGCAAATGGGTTTTCAAACTCAAATATGATGCCGATGGTGAGATTCAGCGCTACAAAGCCAGATTAGTAGCGAAAGGATATTCACAGAAGTATGGAGAAGATTATGATGAAACATTTGCACCAGTGGTCAAATGCACCACAGTAAGGACTCTGTTAAGTATTGCTGCTAGCAAAGGAATGCATGTTGAACACCTAGACATGAAAACTGCATTCTTGCATGGCGAACTAGAAGAGGACATTTACATGCAACCACCACCAGGTTTCTTAAAGAAAGGCAAAGAGGACCTTGTATGCAAACTGCAAAAGAGCATTTATGGTTTAAAACAGGCTGCCAGAGCATGGAAGACAAAACTGAATGATATGCTGCTTCAAGCAAACTTCAAAAGAAGTTGATCCCTGCCTGTACACGAAATTCAGAGATGGCAAATGGACTTACATTTTGGCGTATGTTGATGATTTGATTCTTGCCTATGAGAATCCAGATGACAGCAAGGAAATAATGCATCATCTGAACAAAGATGTGGAAGTCAAGCAACTTGGCAACATTGCACACTACTTGGGCATTCAAGTACAAAGATAGAAAGATGGAAGTTTCCTCATCAACCAAGAACAGAAAATTAAAGACCTGATAAACCTGCTCAGACTGGAAAATGCGAATCCTACACTAACTTCAATGGAAGTGAACTACATAAAGCAAGAAGATCAAACTGAGCCACTATCTGACAATCATAGATATTGTGAAGCATTGGGTAAGCTTCTATACATTAGTACACTCACTAGGCCAGATATTAGTACAGCAGTTGGCTTACTTTGCAGAAAGACTGCATCACCAACAGTCAAGGACTGGAATGAAATTAAGAGACTTGTTAAGTACCTAAAGGGTACTGAACACTTTAAGCTTAAGCTACCAGCTAACAGTGAACCAAAACTAGAAGCATATGTAGATGCAGACTGGGGTGGAGACCTAACAGAAAGGAAATCCACCAGTGGTCACATAATTTTCTATGGAGATGGAGCCATAAGCTGGTCAAGCACCAAGTAAGATATAACAGCAGCATCAACCACTGAAGCAGAATATGTATCAGCTGCACAGGGCTGTCACGAGATACAATGGCTGTGTCAACTACTGAAAGATCTAGGTATAGATGTACCACAGCCCATACCAGTGTATGAAGACAATCAAAGCTGTATTAAACTCTCCAAACAAGAAGATGTAAAGAGGTGTACCAAGCATATTGATGTGAAGTATCATGTAGTGAGAAGTTTGCAAAAGGATGGACTAATCAAGCTGATATACTGCCCAACAAATGAAATGCTTGCAGATATACTCACTAAGCCACTACCAAGACCCTGCTTTGAAAAGCTGAGAGAAAAAATGAATCTTGTGAACTGAGTCACGAGACATCGAGAGGGAGTGTTGGAAGTGAAGGACTTTGCGCTGTCTCTTGTCTCAAAGACAGTGGAGGACAGACTAGTGAGTCAGAGGGCTAGAGGGTCAAGACATTGGTCATCCCTTCTCTGCTGCTCTGACACTATCCCTTTGGAATGTAGATTGCTAATCTTAGGGAGTTCCTTCCTTCCAGCCACTTCCTCTCTTCCTGTTCCTACTACCTTGCAACATGCAAGCAAGCTCCTCTCCCTGCACCATGTGTGCAGAGATGCAGAATCCATCTGCATCCAGCTAGCTAGATAGATTAGAGATCCTAACTCCTCACTTTCCTATCTAGAATGGAGTTCTCTAATAAATACCATTTATATTGATTTGAAACTATGAACTGGCTCCAAGTTACTTAACTCTCAGCATACACGCATGCCTAACTAAATTCTGCTGTGTTGTGCCTCTGTGCACTCTGCTATAATGAAAAAGGGTTTCTCTTACCAGAGAGAATTCCCAACAATATTCAGGGCCTTGTCTTGTTTCTAGGTGAAGTAGCACCAGAGCCTGTGGATCTTGCATGAAAGAATTTCAGAGACTGGCAAGGGTTACTGTCCCCCTGTTCCAGTTATGCCAAATCTCCCTTGTGGCAGTTTGAGCAGTTTCAGTCACAGGAGGGGCCGCTTGCTTGGATTTGTGGCCCTTCCCAGTTCCTAGACCTGGACATTCAGAGGTCATTTAATAACATCGTTCTTTGTCCCAGGCAACCCTGTCTCTCTTCTAAATATGTTAACTGTAAAGAGGACAAAGAGATGCCCATATACTCAATCTCCACCTCACAGTGTCTGTCACTAATTTTGCCAAGTGTCTTTAGACTGGATCCTAAATTTTTTGGCTGGCTCCTAGATCCAAAGAATAATTGTCAAGGCCTGGATGAAGAGACACATATCCTAACTGGATTAAAGCAATCACCTGATTTTCAAGATAATGTTTCCCCCCGGAGTTCACAATGTGTCCCACTTCTTAACTATGTTTCTTAATTATGAGAAATTGTATTACTTCAATCTCCTTATAGACAGAATACAGTATGTTTGAGAGTAACTGTGCTGCGTTCAGGACAGAAGGTTCATATTAATGACATTTCTTCTGCTTGACTGGCAGATGCTTTGAACATATCCAAGTTTCAACCTCAGTTCACAGCTTGTTTTCAAACAACATGGTAATTATTTACAGAGCTCATGTTGCAGGATTTTAATATCTAGAAATCTCTCCCAAAACTAATTCAATCTTAATTTTTCCAAATAAAAACCATTGAGGCATACTCAGGGGTGTAGCTATAATTGAGCAGATGGGTTTAGCTCCTGAGGCCCTCTCAGGTCCACCCCTCCTTATTTTCTTCATTATCTCCCTCACTCCAAGGGACTGCCGGGAAGAGGGGTGAACACAGGCCCCTCTCCCTTAGCTACACCTCTGGGCATATTGTATCCAAAATGGCACATTCAACTAGGATCAACACAGCCATAGTAAGATACAGAGCCCTTTCTCATGATTAGTGAGAATTACTTACATCACACAAGTGCTGGGATATGGGTATCTCAGCAGCCAGCGCTGCACATGCTAAAAGCAACCAGCGCTGCACACAAGTGGGGAAATGGGTTTAAGGGACCAAGTGTTTCCTTAACCTCATTTAAGACGATGGCTGCGTAGGCGGGTTTGCCGCCGCGGCATCGCCAGCAGCCACTCGACTGCCGCAGCTTCACATGAGCAGCAAGAGCAGGCTTGGCTGCCTTCGCCCACTCTTGGCCGCACGTGTGAAAAGCCTCACAACAGAGTTGTTCTTTATGAACACCAAAAGCCACGGAGAAAGAGGACACAATCATTATGGAGTGCAGATAAGAGGAGAGAAGTACATGATGCTTTATTTTGCATAACTGATAGCTTGGCAATTGTAAACAAGCTGTGGGTTGTAAATGAAACTTGTTATGTAATCTGTGGAATGGTGCTGTTCTTCTGGAATGTTTTGACATCTAAAATGTATTGGGTTTTATTTGGAAAGCACTGAGCATTTTATCTGAGCTTTGTACTGTGTTTTTAGTTGTGCTGTTGTTTGCACTTTGGTCACCAAGATGTTGTGTGCATGGGCTAGGTTCAGACATGATGAGAAAAGGTGGTGTATTAATCAGAGTTAAGAACCCATCCTACAGGCCAAGCTTCTAGATGCACAACAGACAAACTATGGTTAAAAGTGCTTATCAGCTTTTGTTTTCCATCTGCTCAGGACTCAGCTTCATCAAGTCATCTGTTCGCTCCAATCTTTGTGGTGCATCAGCCTCTTCAATGCCCTTTCCATGGTGCAGCATTCTCTTGAGGCAGAGCAATGACAACAGTTTTCCAGTAGTCTGTGAACTCAGACACAGGGTGACTTCAGGTGTCACACAGAACCTCGGTTGAAGCCAAGCTCCAAGAATGACTTCCCCCAGCCCCAGGAATGTAGGCTCCCCCACTCCCGTCCCTGCACAACTACCTACTTCCTTTAGGTTAGGCTGTGCTAAGAGTTATGACGTTGGAACTCACCAATCTTATCCTAACCTATTTCCTTCAGAGAACCCAAGATCTGAACCTCATTTCAATCCTCATATTCAGTTCCTAGTTCCTCAGATTCAGTCCCTAGGAAGCAAATAAGATAGGATAAGCCAACATTGGTGCGTATACTGGGACATTGGAACTAGTCCCAGTATATCTGAACTTAGAAAGGAAGTAGGCACTCGTGTGGGGATGGAAAGATGCACATTCTCAGGGCTGAGGGAAGTTACACATCGCTTGGCTTCTACCAAGGTTCTGGGAGAAGTCTGAAGCCATTCATAATGGAAAACTACACATTAACCCTGGCCTGGCACCTTTGGTCTTTTGGGATACATTTTCATCTTGTTGGAGACGCACTCCGGAGAGGAAATTATGTTGCTCTGGGTTAATTTTTCGTTTCAATGGGATACATAAAAGCCAGATTAGTGATTAGAGAACAAATGCACGATACGGAACGGCACATAGATTCATGTCATGTACCAAGAACTGTTATCCTAGGAAATCAAACTACAAATATCAAGCCTGCTAGGTATCTTAGCATGATAACTGTGCCAAAATATCGTAGAGTGTTTTCACTAGCTTGTCTTCATGCACTACATACAGCAGTGCCCGAGGGAAGATATAAGAAAGTGCCATAAGTTGAACATCTTTGCCCAAGTAACACAGAAAGCATCGAGACCACTGCTCATGAATTGCTCCTATTGCAACTGTTATAGAGATATTCACAATTATTTTCTCCTCCCTTTTTTGAAAGATTACTCAGGATGATTGGACAATTTTAATGTGAATTGTCTTTTATCAGATGGAAATGATTTAATGAAGCTCTTCTCACGATCAGAAGCAGTTCCCTGGGTGGGCAGATCAGCTGCTCCGGGGGTTGGGTGCAAGGAAGCACCACCATGTGGTACCCTGCCCCCCCCGAGCCCCATTAATGCACCACATGAGTGCACGGTGCATTATTGGGATCCCCCCTCCCCCCCTGAGTGTGCCCGCCACAGCTGCAAGCAGCCGCAGCTGACACACAATCAAATAAACAAGGGTAAGGGAGCACTCACTCTCTTATCCTCATTTAACTAGGAGGCTACATAGGTGGATTTGCCGCTATGTGGCCACCAGGATTGGGCACGATCCCGGTGGTTATCAGAGCGCGCAAAACCGGGCTGGGCTCCCTTAGCCCAGTTTTGCAAGCTTGTGAGAATAGCCTCAATATTTTTAAATGCTATGTTTTCTGCAATGGCAAGCAAAGTGTGTCACAAAATGATTACCTCACTTGATTGGCAAGCATTATGTGTGATAGTTTTATGTAGGTATAGGGTGTGGGTTGTTGTTGTTTTAATTACCTTGGGTAGTTTGTTTTGTGTTTAGATTTAATTTTATGAGGGGTTATTAATTAGTTGGTGTTAATTTGTAATTTATTTTTGTTCTGATCATTGACTGAAACAAAGATTGAGTCATTCATTCACAAATTCACACATTAGCAGGAACTGTGGCTTGCAAACCAGCTTCAAGCTGTAGTCCTGGTTTTAGTCCTCAAACAAACCATGGTTTGTGAACAAGCTCAGATTCAGTTGTAGGCCGCATTCTCACATAACATGGAACCAGCATTTTAGGGAGCAGAGGTTTTCTCACCATGTTGTCCAGATGCTTGCAACTCCAGTTCTGCAAGGTGAGCCACCCTCGTTTTCAATTTTTTAACTGCAATCTGAATCCTCAGGCTGTTTCGTCTACCTAACCCAAGGTTCCATGCAGCCTGTGTGTCATCTGAATTCAGAACTGCAGGCTGCATTATCTATAGCTGGAGTTGAGGAAGGAAACTCCTCCCTCCCTCTGGCCATGATTGGCTGTGCAGGCTATCCTTCATGCCAACAGAAAGCCTGCACAGCCAGTTCCCCCTCCTTCCTGCAAGGGAATAGAACCATGGGTCCAATGCAACCGTAATGTAAAACCAGAATTTAGCTAAACAAACCATGGTTTTGTGTTATGTCCTCACCCAGCTATCCCATAGATAGCTAATACTGTGATGGGACAAATGGTTGAGTGGGCACTACACTTTTTATACCAGCCTGTTATAAAGTGGCAAAAATTTTGTGCTTTCTCAGAAAGTTAAGTTAATTTTAAAACAACAGATGCAAACAAATGCAGAACTATGGATGCTGGCCAATGAATCTGTTGGTTTAGAATATGCAAAAAAAGTCTCGGGTTTTTTTGGTTTTTTTAATGTGTCAAGATTGTTTGTGGCTCTGGATTTGATGTGTTCTGTTTACCAATCTCTGGACTTCTCTTCTTCAATAGGGAGGGGCAAATTGTCAGATCCATTAAGTCATATTTTCCATCCTAGGATCACAAGTCAGCTTTCCAGAGCCTGATTTTGCCACAAGGAAAGAAAGAGGAGATTGTTCTAGTTGAGCTGGAGTTGGTGTTATGTACATGGCATGGCATAGCATGGCATTCTCGTCCCAGAGCTTTGGGCTGTGGAAATCCATGGACAATAAGGACTGTCCATAGGGGAAGTGTCTCATATAAATATTAACAGCAGTCTGTGCCATTCTGATTAGCCTGAGGAGAACTCAGGGATGCGTTTTCTCACTCCTGTTTAAGCTGACAAGAAGTAGAAATGTTTTTCTGGCAAATGGATCTTGGCGATTTCTCTACTAGAAAGACAATCTCTTTGAGAACTGGTTGGAGCTCAAAAGAGTGTGTTTTGTTTATTGTGGCTGAGGTAAAGCAGAACCTCAGTTCATTTGAATTTGGCATTTGCAGCAGAGTTCCTTGCAAGAGAGCCGCACTGGGAATGCACACTCAGATTTGTAGCAAAGGTCCACAGGGATGTCTGATCTCCTAAACCCTTTTCTGTATTTGCAGCAAAGCACTGGTGATTCACTTATAATTAGAAACTTCTAAAGCTACAGTCCTGAACCCTGTGGAGGTTGTGGAGCTGCACTCTTAGGCCCCCAATATAACTCCTGCTTTCCTCACTAGCCTCTTTCCATTGTTGTGGAAATATGTGGTGGTGGTGGGGATCACACTTGCTGGTCCCTCCCCTTCTCACTACTGGCCCTGCACACTTAGAAGAAGGCTCATGTGCAAACAGGGTTCCTTATGCATAAAAACCCTACAAGTATTTTTTCTCTTCATGTACAATTGGGAAGCCTGGTGCAATCAGGATTCCTGGCCATTAATACAGACTCTCCATATGTATGGCTGTGTGCACATAGATTCCCTTTCTCACTTTCAGCTAAATGTGTATGATTCCACTCCTACTTCACATGTTCAGTCAATGCATGGACAAAACATGAGGAGGGGCTTGTGTGTGGTGCAGCACTGCCATTCCAAGTGTGCTATGATGCAGGCAAGCCACTCAAGTCCTGCTGAGGCCTCCATACTTTCCCTTTTCAGCATCCTGGAACCTGAAGTTCCCCATGTATACTTGCTTACAGACTATTCCCAGCAGAAGCAGGAGAATGCTGGTGTAGGAGAGAGTGTTATACTGGAGCATCACAGAAACGGCTCAGTGCTGCATATATACAGGAGACTGGTTTATAGCCTATACTCTGGAATGATAGGCATACTTGTTACTTGTAGCAAAAACAAGTCATTTGGCACATGGAAGACTAACATATTTATAGTAGTATTAATTTTTAATGGGCTGGTGTCATGATGGGCATTACCCCATGAAAGCTTAAGCCACAACAAATGTGTTAGTCTTTACGGTGCCCTAGACTGTTTGTCATGGCCTGTTGGGCTGTGCGGTGCTTTTCTGTCAACGGGGACTCACCAAGGGGTTGAGACATTAATCAGAATCACCAAGCCAGGATCAGAATCCAGGCACAGTCCAAGATCAGAAGCCAAAATATAAGTTCACACGGGAGCAAGATAGCAGAGAGTCAGCTCTACAAGGGAAGAAGGTAGCACAGAAGGATCAGACTAAGCAAAAATGTTACTTTAGCAACTGTGCCTTCCAGACCAAGTCCTTAAATAGGCCTGCCCCAGTATTCCTGTCTCAAGTTCCTCCCTCTGTTTCCAGAGGCAGCTGTTCTTAAAGAGGTTGTGACCCATTTCTTAAAAGTAAGTTCCTCCAGCGAGGCAGTGATTTCTCTATCACTGGTGGTAGTGGTTCCAGAGAGTCCTGGGAGTTGGAGGAGATTGGAGAAGGGCAGAGGGGTGTCTTCTGGCTGTGGTGGAGCTGTTGGTTCTTGTTGTATGGCTGTCTCTTGCAGTGCCAGCTCCCCAGAATCCCTCACACCCTGATACTGGTGGTTCTACATTTGAGTCCATTATAGAACTGGGAGGTGCAGGCACAACAAAAGGGTCTGTGTGACCCATTCTGGATCCTCATCTCCTGATCTTTTGCCACTTGTGTCTGATGGGTGAGGTGTCAGGCTCAGGTTCATGACAATCTGTTATCAAGATCTACAACTGGCACCTCCATTTTTGCCTTGATGAATGCTATGATTTTTTATGTTTGATTTGCATCTGTTAGTTGCTTTGGGCTTTTTTTTCTGAAAGAAAAACAGGGTACAAATATTGATATGAAATGATATCTTTTGCAAAGGAAATTATGTAGTCATTTAAGACAGCAAGCCTTCATTAGAAGATTCATCAACTTTAGTCAATCAGTTTGCAGGGGCCAATTTTAATCTGTGTGGTAGATTAAATTTAGGAGACACACTTATTTTATTTTTAGGCTAGTTTGGTTCTGGTGTGGTACTCCGATAAAGAATGAAAAAGAAAATATTAAAGATAGCATTTCCTGATAGTGAATAGTACCAATAGTTTATAATTGTAACTTTTCTTATGCTCCCTCAGTATCTGCGGTGGGGTGGGTGGAGGAGGGACACACACACTTCTGTTTGGTAATATACAAATGTATTTAAATTTAATCAGCATATCAATTAATTGATTAAAAGGCAGATGAATAATCAATGGAGAACTGTTAATAGCAAAGTGAGACTTATCCCTAGAAATGCTTAGATACAGAGTGTGAGATTTGGCTAGGTTTCTTGCCTCAGTGTGTTTATTTCTGCTACTAGTCTTGTAAACAGGTCAGCTGGCAAAATCAGTTGCCAAATACAATTTTATTATCTCATCTTGTAAGTACATAAAACCTAATTCCAAAAAGAATTAAGTTCCAGCCAATTGTATCTGACAGATATGATCAATCAGAATCTTCTAACGTCTATGAGACATCCACTGTTTATAATGTTTGCAACATATCTAACAAATAGGACAACAGACCAAGCTAACCCATTAAAAATATTACAGATGTAATTATCTATATATTAATTACCTTATGTTACATAACACACTAGCTTGGATGGCTTTAAAAGGGGCGTGGACAGATTCATGGAGGACAAGTCTATCAGTGGCTACTAGTCTAGTGGCTAGAGGCCAGGGGTTCTCAGCCTTGGATCTCCAGATGCTGTTGGACTAGAACTCCCATCATCCTCAGCCACAATGGTCTCTGGCCATTGTGGCTTAGGATGATGGGAGTTGTAGTCCAACCATACCTGGGAGCCCAAGGTTGAGAATCCCTGCTGTAGGCTACCTCCTGCCCCAGAGGTAAGATGCCTCTAAATACCAGTTGGGGGGAAGCACTAGCAACAGAGAGAGCATGCCCTCACCTCTTGCCTGTGGGCTTCTCAGAGGCATCTTGGTGGGCCACTATGTGAAACAGGGTGCTGTCTGGACTGGATGGGGCTGGGCCTGATCCAGCAAGGATGTTCTTATGTTCTTTTCTTCATCTCTTAAACAGAAGCATGACTACAATCAGACAGTAAGGGCTCCTGTCTTGGACTGGGGCATGAAATGGGTAATGTAATCAGCTTGTCATGATTTCAATTTAGTAATTTTATAGAGAGAGCGAGGCGGTCTCTATTAGTTATATATAATCTCAAGGTGGTAAATGTCAGCTTGCTAGCTTGAGTGACTTAGTTTATGCCCCCCAGCATTTCATTGATGAAAAAATAGGGACATGCCTGTGATGTAAGGTTTGTGGCCAAGCCATCTGGGAGGCATGGTGTACAGTTTTGACTACAGGCATGCCACATATAGAAAGCAGGTAATAAATTGCATGCAGAGCAAATTATTCCAGATTACTAGAATCAAGCCCATACCCTCTTACAGCTCACACATGAAAACAGGGATACACATGTAACAACCAATTATCATAGCAAAGATTACTGTCCAACCCGCCCCCCCCCCCCACTATTACACATTGCTCAAGACTGGAATTCAGCTGCTTTATATTGTGCACTGAATAGTGACTTAGTGCTGTACTCACATTTACAGGCAGGTGCACTAGAGACATGATGCTTCACTCACCTACCTGGAGATTTAATTTCCAGAGACACCCAAAAGGGAGCTGAATCCTGAAGAATTTTCATACTAGGTGGTATATAAATTCAATAAATAAATAATACATAAATAAGAATGACAACTCTAGCAACTCTTGGGGGAAAACTGAACAAGGCATCTTCAAAAAGCAAGAGTAGGGGCAAGATAGGGATAGTGATTTACCAGGGACAGATTCCAGGCAATAGGGGATGTCCCCCGTAAATAGGGACATGGTATTTGAGCTTAGTTACAGCAGATAATGGAGACTAAAGCTGTTGTGGCACAGAGTGTGTGTGTGTGTGTGTGTGTGTGTGTGTGTGTGTGTGTGTGTGAATATATTCCTATGTATGTGTACAGAGAGAGCATGGGGGGGGGAGAATATATGTAAGATCAGGTGGGCTGGGGAAGAAATGAATGGAAAAGGTGGGAGCCTGCCCTAGGCCTAGAAATTATCAGTTGTAGCAGTACCCAGGGTGAGAGGGATTCCTGTCTTTCGTCCAGGACCAGGCAAAGGGTGAAGCAAAAGCGACTTCAAAAGCAAAAGCAGCTTCATGTCTCCAAGGAGTGGTCTGGCCTCATTCCACCTTCTTTTCTTTCTCTCCCATGACTGTTTCAGACCACCCTGATGCAGGAGGAAAGAAGTAACCAAGGTATGCCTCCTCAAGGTTTGTACATCAAAGAGGGTGTATGGCAAGTGCTCAGATTAATGATGAGAGGCGGCAGCTTAAATCTTAATAGGTTTTGCAGAACACACATGACTGCATTCTTCTTGTTGCCAGGCTACAATAGCTACCAAGCCGTAACGGTAGGAGCAGCAGAACACAACATGAATGTGTAACACTGAAACTTAGCAAACCCAGCATATAAAGCACAGCCTGACTTTTAGGGGATCATATTTGAGATTCCTTGGCCATTTTTTCCTTTCTTGGGTTTAAATAGTTTAGATTTAGTGGGTTGGCTAGCTTCCACCTACAATATCAGACTGGCAGCTGACAGTAGAAATCCCAACAGACTTCTGTCAGATAAGGGTGTCAGGTAGTGTCAGATAGGGATGTGCATAAATGGTTCATTGTGAACCGGTTCACCTTGAATTGGGGCTGGTTTGGAGGTTCGATTGAAGACCGAATCAGGCCCGGTTCAGGCAAACCAGTTCACAAAAGTAAGGGGCGGCTGGGCAGGGGTGGCAAGAGAGGTAATAAGCTCCTTACCTGGCCAGGGCAGCTTCTGGGGCAGCCACTTGCTGCCGCTCACCCTCCTGGCATGGCCCACAAACAAGCTGTGAGCTCATACAAGCAGTGCTTCTCCAAGAGTGGAGCTGGGTTGTCACACTTGGCCTCAGGTTTTCCCAGACACCCATCCTGATCTAGCCAAGAAGATCTGTGCACACATCACTTGATGAATCAGAAACCCCAGGCATAAATTAGAAGCTACAAACACCCACTGGAATGAGCATCCAAGTGTGGATGCTGTCTCTGCGTTGCTTTCAGTGAGATACTCCTTCCAATGCACATTCTAATGCACATCCACCTAGTCTGTCTGCCACACCTTTTTGGAGTGGCCACTGTTATAAACGGAATGTGAGATAAGATGGTTGTTGTGCTCAGCAGAGCTCATCTTAAGCCTATAAATGATATGGATATAAATAGACTATAGAATTCTTAACTTGCAACTAGCCTTGGAGGAGACACAGACAGGCTGGTATCAGAGTCAGCCTAGGCAGCAGCTAACATCTAGACTAAGTCATGATGAACTCCAGTCAAAATTAATGGGACTTAAGTTGTTTGTTATTTGTTGTATTCAAATGCTGCCTTTCTGACTTGACAAATGTATTATTATTTCTTGTTTACACAGTTATTGACTGGTTTGTTTTATCGAATCCTTCCCAAGGACCTGGGATGGCTGGATTTTATTGTCAATTGTTATAGATATCATCACAGAATATAGGCTGTTCCCAGTAAAGCTGCTATTATTATTATTATTATTATTACATTTATATCCTGCTCTTCCTCCAAGGAGCCCAGAGCAGTGTACTACATACTTGAGTTTCTCTTTCACAACAACCCTGTGAAGTAGGTTAGGCTGAGAGAGAAGTGACTGGCCCAGAGTTACCCAGCTAGTCTCATGGCTGAATAGGGATTTGAACGCGGGTCTCCCCGGTCCTAGTCCAGCACTCTAACCACTACACCACGCTGCATCCATTGCATTCCATTCCAATGTACCAAAGCAGTTTACAATATTAAGAACATGTTACAGAATATTTTAAAAACAGTGTTGTCTCAGGCCATTGATGGTATTTTCAGGAGCTGAGAACAAGAGCTCCTTGGCCAGTGTGTTCCCTTTCTTGCCTTCCCTTCAGGGCCCAGAGGTCTTTCAGTGCTGCTATCTAAAGGAGCGATGGCAAGAATTGTTTGACCTGAGCACCTCTTCTGCCTTCCCCTCAGGGCACACAGGTCTTTCAGCACTCTTGGGAATGTGGTGGTGGTGGGGGACACACCAGCACTCCTCACAGGCCAGTGCTGGTCTCTATAGGAACCAATAGCAAGAGCACTCTGACCTCTTCTGCCTTCCCCTCAGGGCACACAGTTCCTCCCATACCCTTGGGAAGGCTGGGGAGGGGCTGTTCTCTGGCTTGGGTACCACTTCTGCCTTCTCAGGGCAAGCAGTCCTTTCAGTATCCTTTACTTATTGGTTTTAATGGTGTTTCATCTGGAAGTTGCCCATTATATTGCCCTCTACTCCTCTTCTGCTGTCACTTGATTTACCCAGGGCTTGTGCTGTCATTGGCCATGCCCCAAGTGGGGCACCATGAACATAAGCTCTGGGAGAGCCAAGTGAGAGGAGAGGAGGAAAGAGAAGAGAAGAGAGGAGAGGAGGAAAGAAAAGAGAAGAGAGGAGGGAAGAGGAAAGGAAGGAAAAAAACACTGCCCCTCTTCTCCCGTTCTCCTTCTCCTTTCCCCAGGCTCAATTGCAGAACTGAGCAGTATGGGCATAAGCCCCAGCAGGGCAAGTCCAATGACCATAGAAGATTTGCAGAGCAGGCAAATGTTGTCCTGACCTATCTGCTCCCTTCAAAAGCCATTCCTGGATTTTGAGCATCTGGATCTAGGCACTGGACACAATTCTTCAATTCTCAAACTGTCCAGGCTGAAACAGGAGAAGTGACCAACCCTGCATGGTTGTGAACCTGGCAGCAGCCCTTGCATGCCCCCAGAGGACTCACATGGGAGCTGCTGAAAGTGTGAATCCAACCTAAGCATGTTCTGTCCCATCAAATCCTGCTTTACCAGCAGAAACAGGAAAGGATGGGCTAAGGATGAAGCCAAAGAGGTACCCTGACACTGGCCTCAACACAAATCTTGTTTTTCCCAGAAGAGACAGGGAGGTCACAGTGGTTGAACTGACAATTGGGAAACCAGATTTCCATAACTAAAGCTCTAGTGAGCCATTAAAAATCCACACAAGCCACATAATCTTATAAACAGATTGATGACAAAACAAAGCAGATATCCAGCTTAAAGGAATGAGAATATAAATTTTGCTTTTATAGCCCCATAATAAAAGTCAACAATTGAAACATTTATACTTGTGGTTAAACCAGGTTGTGGGAAGCTGTCTTTCAGCTTTGTGGCCATGGGCTGGAAAATATGAACTAAGAAATCAAGCTTAAGTTCTATTGTATCATGGCTAGACATAGGGAGACATGTATAGAAGACCAATAATGGAGGAGGGGGGCTAAATGGGAAAAGGCTGCAACATCTCAATGCTTTCATAAGACTCAGAACAGGCTTAAATAAAAGCCAGAGCCATTTGGATTGCAGAGCAGTTAGTGATTTCTAAAATGGATCATTAGTGATATTATATAGTCTTGGCACTCCATTAAAGCCAAAAACTGTTTAAGTTTGAAAGAAGAGTTTGGCTGCTGCAACCTTTCCTTATCAGGCACTGCAGGTCTCAGACCAGGAGCCTGAACTGTCAAACACTGGTTCCCTGCATCCAGAGGTTCTGCCAGATAATTTTGGAGCTTGGATCTAGTGGGCTTAGGATGAGGCCCCTTGCAAAATAAGCATCCTCTACACAAAGACACACACACACACACACACACACACCATGGTTTCACACAGCATTCTTGAGTGCACAATTCCCACAGTTTAAAACACATTCAAAAATATTAAAAATCAAAAGATTGACTGATCTGCTTCAGATTAAATACACATAGTCTCTCTCCATCCTACCCTACATCTGTGCCCGATATCAAAGGCCTATTCCAAGCCATTCCAGGAGACCTAAAGAGTTGAGCAGAAATGTGGGATGCTTTACCCTTTTTTATGAAGACAAAGGGTAGATTCCTCCACATGGAGGTGGAACGTTGGTACAAGAGGGGGCTTCAGTTCCAGAAGGTTTTGTCATTTTCTGCCTTGAAACGAGCCACTTATGGGCCCTTTTTTAAAATTAAAAAACATTCAATAATTTATTAAAATTCAAAAGATTTATCGATATGCTTCAAATTAAATATATGGAGTCTCCCCCACCCTGCCCTATATCTGTGCCTGATATCAAAGCTCTATGCCAAACCAATCTGGAAATATAGAAAGCAGGGGATAACTCAGACAAGCCCCATACTTTCCACTGAAGATGAGGCAGGCACAGGCTTCTTACACTAAGGAGTATGGATGTGCATGGAACTGGCGCGAGGAAGTTCAAAGGCAGGGGGATGACTTTAAGGACTGGTGCAGGTGCACTCACCCCTCGTGGTGCTTTCCTCCCACAGGCGCTCCATTGTAAACTCGTCCAGTAGGGCAGCAGCACACCTCCCTGCTGCCCCGTCCCCTCATCAGAGCAGAGGTAAACAGAAGTACCCAGAGCATGTGGACAGCAGCATGTGTACCTGTCGCAAAAGTACCCAGTGTATGTGCTCAGCAGCCCCAGCCTGCACCAGCAGTACAGGGAGCGAGCCTCTTAGTCTCCCGATGGCCAGCACTGCTGGTGGGTCCCTACCAGGAGCAAAGGAGACATCCTGGAGCCCATGCTGGCTGCAGCTCAGGGTGGTGATTCCCAGCACTGGCATTTCCTGGCTTAAATGGCAGGAGAGCTGGAGGTTTTACTGACAGGGCTCCCGCCGCCCCTGTGAATCCACTCCTGATTGGAGTGTGCCAGTTGGATTTATTTGCTGGATTTAACTCGACTTCCCTGCAGATCAGGACAACATGGCGTTGTTTTTCTCCAAAGGGAGGCTACAAATTCTGGCTTAGCCTGAGTTATGTCGGGGTGTGTGTGTGTGTGTGTGTGTGTGTGTGTGTGTGTGTGTAAAACTCCTCTATTTCCAGCAGCTTTCGGGGGGGGGGGAACTCTGGGGCTTCTGCTTTCTCCAAAGGTGTTGATGGAGGTGCTGATGGCTATGCAAATAGTCCATCTAATCCCGCAAATTAAAAAACCTCAAAATTGCTGCGAATCAGATTCGCTTTTCAGATACCCCAAGGCATAGAGCCATATGTGAAAAACTTCCTGGCTGTGCTGCCTTGGGAGGGAGAGAGCAGCAGTCATGGTGCTCACTGCCAGACTAGGAAATTCTTGAAAGCTGGTGGCAGCAGGGGCATGACAGAGTCCTGCATGATTTGGTGGGGCCCAGAGACAGTGGGGGCTGCTGTCACCCAGACTTCTGCCCTGATGTCCGGTGGGAATGGCACCTCTGCCTGCATCACCTGCTGCTGGTGGGAAAAGGAAGCTGCCAGGAGTTCAAGCTACAACACTCTGATAGTAGCCCAGAGGAACCCTCCTGTCCTGTCCACAGGAATCCAGAAGGGTAATGTGGCAACCCACTGCTAGAAAATGGAGATAGCAGGTCAGTTCATATCTGCAAGATTCCAGGTGAGCAACTTGATCCAATTGTCTCCTAATGTAGGAGACACCACTCTGTTGAATCAAGTTGCTCACCTGAGCCCTTTTATGTCTTCTGACTCTGACTACCCCTTCCAGGCTCTCCTACTGCAGAGTAAAGTTCCTTAAAGAGGCAGCCTTCACACCTGGAGCCAAGCACTCGTCGCTGCCACATCTCCACCAACTCCTGCTTGATTAATTCCCTGCGTTGGCAAGCAAGCAAGCACTGGGGAGTGAGAGGATCCTGGCTTGAGAGAGAGTAATTCCTTGTGGAAGTCCAGCTCCAGAGGAACTGTCTCTGGGAATCTGGATACAAGTTTGAGTTGCTCCTGGCTGTCCAATTCATTTTTTATGTCTGAGCCCGGATACTCTGCATCTGACCAGCTCCTCCCTCAAGGAGTCCAATTTCTGCATATGACAACTGCTGCTAGTCTCCTGGTTGATCAAGGCACAACAATGGGTACAGCATGAGAACCACTCACTTACCAAAGGTTTAGATGGAGGCCATATTCTCAGCCTGAATCACTGCATGATTCATTCTCTGTAGGTGACACATGACCCTCTCCAGATCCACATCCTGTCTAAACTTGCAATCAGGTGTGCCATCAAGTCGATGTTGACTCCTAGCGCCCACAGAGCCCTGTGCTTTTCTTTGGTAGGAAGGGTTTACCATTACCTCTTCCTACACAGTATGAGATGATGCCTTTCAGCATCTTCCTATATCGCTGCTGCCCAATATAGTAGCAGCGGGGATTCGAACCGGCAGCCTTCTGCTTGTTAGTCAAGCATTTCCCTGCTGTGCCACTTAAGGTAGAGTTGCATCCAAATACTTATTATTACAGAGGGAAATCTTCCTACTGATACCTGTTTGGTATCCTATGACCCAAACCTTTTCCATAATTCCAAATTAATGGAGTTATACTGAAGGCAAAATTGACTTGCCTTCAATTATTAATTTTCATGTCATCATCATGTGCACATTTGAAGTCCAAACCACCAAGACTATGTGGCAGCAGGAATATTGAAAATACACTGCATAAACAGCTGCTGGTCCTCTGCACCACAACACATATGAAGAGCATTTCCATGATCCTTCTGAACAGCATTTTTTCATAATGGAATGCAGTCACAGGAGACCGAAACAGAGGACAGAGGATCAGAGAGCAATGAGCAGGGATAGCTCTTCTCCTTCCTCCCATTTGTCTGCACAGAATCACTCCAAGTTGCTTTCTCATTTGTATGGGAAAAGATACAGGGAAGGTAAAATATTAACAGTTCTTCCCCCATCAGTTCCAATTTCAGCCTCCTCGGCTGCTTTTCTTAAAAGAAAGAAAGAAAGAAAGAACTATCAGGAAGTAAAAATAATGGAGCTGTAGAGTTGTTTTCCCCCTTCTTAATCTGCTCCCTTTGCTGCTGCAGAAAAGAACCCACCTGTCAGCTTCATATAGGGCAGAACTCAGTTCATCATCTGATCCAGAAGGCCAGTTCTGCATTAATCTGTAAAACAATGCCTTTGTCAAAAGAGTACAAAAAAGATCAGATGAATAAAAGTATGCCAGAGCAAATAAATACAGGATCCCTCAATCTGTCACTCTGATTGAATGACCTTCTGCAGTTTCGGCTTTAGAAGGTTTCAGGAATGTGAAGATTAGGAAGAACATAAGCATCATTCATATGCAGCTCCAAGCACATGGACTATTCCAAATTCAATTGGAGCTTTATGCATCTCCTAGTTATAATATCAGTGATAATACAGGGCCCAGCCCTGCTAAGGCAAATTGGGCTTACATTGCCTTTTCTTAACATTTTTTTTCTTACATTGCCTTTCTGTATTGTGATGATCTTTTTATGGCGCTTAATTCCTAAGAAAAGGTGATGCTGGTGCTCAAGCCTGTTTGCATACAACATCCCCTGATCTAGTAACCTTCCCCACGATTCCTTGATGCATAATAACTTTTTTTGCTTATTGCACAGTTTTATAGTTGCACTCTGGACATGTTCAGGGGCACTTTAATCTATTCTTTCTCCCTTTGTTCCAAGGTAAATCCTTGGCTTTGGAAACCAATGCTGAGGCTGAATCTTTACACAGATTAAGCCCTGCTCCTTTACCTCTTAGTACAGATGAGAAACCAGCACAGCAAATAAACAGGTTTCCACAATAATTTGGATTTCACATAGTTTATTTCGAAGCCTGATTGTTGTACATTAGCAACCCAAAGACGCAAGAGAGATAAAGACACTCAGCTGGCTGTTTTGTCTGAGAGCAAGAGTATTTTCTTTGCAAATGACAATTGTGTGCTTTCTCAGTAATAGTTTCCATGTGTGCCTGTTTGTTTTGCAGGGACATAAGTCTGTGTGCCATGAAAGCAAAGGCCACACATAAGCTGACCATTTTTGCCATGATGCTTTGGATGGTTTCACTCTCTTTCCTTTCCCGATGAAGAATGTTTCTCTCCTTCTGCTGTCACTTGTCATATGCAAAGCCCAATTCCCAAAGGTTAATGAGGATGGAGGGATCCAGCAAAAGATGACTGGTGATCTCTCCCCCGACACATGCACACTCCAGCTCACACCCACGCACCCACCCACCAGCCAAGCATAATGTTGTACTATTTTTGGCAACAAGAAGAGGGCCTCCCCTAAGAAAAAATGAGAAAGCCGTGTATTTTCTCAGTTGCGTCACTTTGCAACCCAAGGCAGTGTTGTGCTCTGTGTTTTTTTGCGGTGATGCAAGTCCTTTTTCTTCTACAGCCGGTTGGGTTCCCCCCCCCTTCCCTGTCTTACAGCACTTCACAGGTCCCTTCTCGGAGCAGTACGTTGCCTGAGTGAATAGAAAGAAACATACCGATCAGCTGCAGGTTTCTAGCTACAAAAACACGTTCAGAGGGAAAGAGACAGAAAAGGGCTGGAGACAAGAGAGACAGAGAAAATTGCTTGGTGTTATAGAAAGACATTCAGCGGCTGAATAAAGGGAAAACCCTGTTCATGTTTTGGGATATTATTATTTCAACTGGCTGGAACCAGAGTGGATCAAAAGAATGGGAAATGCCAGCAAACCTTTTAGAAGAATTGCTTCGTGCCTCTGCCTTTTATCTGTACTGTTGCTGACTGAAGGGAGCAGACCAGGAAAGACAACATGTCCTGCTTGGTGTACTTGTACCAAAGATAATGCTTTATGTGAAAATGCCAGATCCATTCCACGCAGCGTTCCGCCTGATGTTACCTCACTGTAAGGGCTGTAAGCATTTGGTTCTTTAATTTATGTTTAAAATAAGCAAGCATGGTGGATGTTTTCAGTGCAAGCTGGAATAATGCCTGCAGTAGTAAATACCTCCAGCATTCAAAACCAGCTGGGGGGGGGATGCTTAAATGTTGTCTCTCTGAATGTACCTATTACTTCTCATATATCTCTACATTATAGCTTCCCCCACACCACCACTCTCTTTTTCTGGGTGATGTGAAACTTGTACCATCCATTTTCCTTAAAAGAAAATGTAATTTATAATGACTATACCAAGTAATGGTCCTTCGAGGTACAGGGTGGTAATTGACTATTCCATGAACTCTCATTAACATAAGGTCTGTTTTCTTTGCCTTCCAGATCCTTTGTGAGATCTGCTTTTACCAAAATCCCAGAAAAGAGTTTTGTCTTCTCACCGTCTCTGCAACTTCTGTGAGAAGGATTTATATCATCATTATTTGTTATGAAACACATGCGTTTTCTAAAAACACTACAAAATGGGCTTTAATACTTGTTTTATAAGAAATAGATAGAGCAGATCTATTATATAACAAAATGCACCTAGTGCTTTCAGTACAGGTAATTAGAGGTGTACCATACCCAGCGGGTTGTTTTAAACTGAATGTGCTCCTTTATTCATTGTCATTATCTTTACAATTATGTTTATCAGTGTATTTATTCGGCAATATTAATTGGCTAAGCTAAATTATGATTCCCAATTCTTGTTATGGGAGCTATGTTATGTTCCCATACTGTGTTCCTAAATCACATGAATTGTACCTAAAAGAACTGAAAATAATGGTCATTATAATGAATTTTCTACACTCTTAGAATGTGGTGCTAGCAGATGCTGAAGTGTCAGAGTTGTTGGCTACATAGTCTGGCTCCTTTCAGAATCAAGACTGGCATTTCAATGGGTTGATTTGGTAGACAAAACTCACTTGGGTAGAAGCTGGTTGTTTCCAATAGATATTTCCTTGGGTAAAGGTTGGACTGTCCATTCTTCTTTACTAAGATAAGACTGTGTAAAAGCAGTGAAAATTGTAGTTGTTTTATGAAACATAAATAGTTGTTTTATGTAGTTGTTTTATGAAACATTTATGAACCAGAGATATTTCTTCAGTGAACATTTGGTTCCTGTGTGGAAAAGAATCATAGAAAGGTATGGGCCACAAAGATGACAAATTTTCTTCAAAACACTGTCAAGAAAATGTTTTAAGTTGATTTTTAAAAAGGGAATTTGATATTTGTACACGATTGTAGCATAAGCATATACAATTTATTTATTTATTTATTTTTACATTTATATCCCGCTCTTCCTCCAATGAGCCCAGAGCGGTGTACTACATACTTGAGTTTCTCCTCACAACAACCTTGTGAAGTAGGTTAGGCTGAGAGAGAAGTGACTGGCCCAGAGTCACCCAGCTAGTTTCATGGCTGAATGGGGATTTGAACTTGGGTCTCCCTGGTCCTAGTCCAGCACTAACCACTACACCACGCTGGCTCACACAATATCACTAGGTCCAATGTATTATTTTGCTGGAACATTAAGCACTTAAATTTCATTGGCACATAAAACCCATTCAGTTCAAATGCTCATGCCCTAATAGTTAATGCTCTGACTCCCACTCTTCTCTCCGACTATCAAGGGAGCAGATAAGAAGGCATGCACACACGGTAAGGTTTTGAATCCAGGACAAATGAGTAAATATAGTTACCATGGAAACCTTTATGTTGTTCCTGCTCACATTATCCCACACAAGCTTTTCCTGAGTAAGGGCATATTACAAAAAGGACAAAATCAACTCACATTGTGCCGGGAAAAAGAGATGATTGCATGCCACGGTTTGTGTGCCCATAAAGGGGAAAGGATATCATGAGTGTGCCTTGTTATGCTATAATATGCCACCTGCTTTGCCAAATAGTGCATAAATATGCAGGGTGACCCATTTCAGCAGCCATTTCAGAAACTTACCATGTTTCCTTGATAGACACATGCTCTGTGGTTCCTAAATACTGAAATTTTGGAACTCAATTTCCAAACTTAGAAGCACAGATTTCTGCTCCAATGTTTAAAGTAACAACGGATGTGCTAGAACAAGGAAAAGAACTATACCTGGTTTAGTATATACCTCACCCAGTATTTCCAAAGCTGAATGCCAAAATACCCTGGTGGTATTTTCTGATTAATATTATTTCTGAATTCTGAATTCTTTCTATTCAGTGAAGAATTTTGGTTGCTTGTGATCTTTTGGAAACTTACATTGTTGGTTGAAGGAAAGCAGGTACAGGTTCCTTTAACATTAAAATTATGGCTTTCCATTGTATTATTTTTATTATTGGCTTGATACTTCTGACTAAGGAATAAGTATCAACAAAAGTAGAATGTCAGAAGATGCCCTATAAAGATGAGTGTAACTTGAAGTCTGCAAGGTGGAATTTATTTCCCAAGTAACATGTGGGGATATGACAGGGACAGTGGCTTGTGAAACATCAGGGCTGTGTCAGAAAATTGTCATAAATTGAAGCTCTACAGTTAAGCTGCATATTTAGTTGTATTCAATTTGTATCTCCTGACAGAGCTCAAACTGCACTTAAAACCATAGAGTTGGAAGGATTCAAAAAGATTTTCAGGAATAATCTCGTATTCTGAGGCTGGACCATCTGCACACCAGCCCTGTACAGATTAGCCCACACAACCTGGACCACAATGGATCACAGTTAGAGAACAGGTGCATCACAGAATGGGGCCTGAAAAACAAAGAGCTCCAGATGACCCAAAGCACGTGAGCCATGGTTATAATCAAGCTGAATTGGTAGACATAATGACACTTCTCCTACCATACGCTCAACACAGAATCAGTGATCAGCATCAATAAGTAAGCTCCCATGTCCAGAGTGGGGCTTTGCAGGCCCCTGCTTCAGCTATGCAGTGCTGGAACTCAACACTGCTGCACCCATCCAGTGATGTCTAGATGTCAGCCAGCACCTTCAGCTGTGAAAAACCTGAGTGAGGCAGTCAGCCTTCGATAGATCTAAAAATATAGACTTAGAAATACCTTGAGTTGAAAACCTGACATTTCCCCCTGCATTTGTATGCTTGCTTACCCTGTAGTCCTACTGCCCTGAGGGCTCCTCTTCATCTTTTCCCCTTCTCTTCCTGTGTCTGTGGGGGGAAGAAATTGTTCCTGGAAGAGTTCTAAGTCAGAATGCATTATGGAAATTAATCACACACATGCTGTTTATTTGTGATTTCTGTTTCTGGTTTTTTTGTTTTTTTTGACCCACTGTGAGAATAGAGCATCTAGAATTCAGCCAACTCTCTCTCTCTCTCTCTCTCTCTCTCTCTCTCTCTCTCTCTCTCTCTCTCTCTCTAACTGAAGACTCTGGACAACTTACCTATATAGTCACAACTGTGTATGTTTTTAAAAAGGATAGGAAAACAGAAACAAATAAATAAATATAACTTGTTTTCAGACATCCTATAAATGTCTCCAAAATAGGCAGTGTTGTTTGGCAATCCTTGACAAAGCAGGAAGAATTGCATCACAGATTCTATGAGCTGTTGGCTGATCACTGATTACTTGCTGGCATCAAAATCTCCTTCCCTTCACCACACAGAGAGTGATTTTGATGTTAGCTACGATGAAATTGTATCTGAAGTGGAGTAAAATCCCACCTCTCAATGGTCTTTGAGCTTTCAATGGTCTTTGAGCTAGGGCCAGGATTCTTTCCCTTTTCTGGTAGAATTCTTGCTGAGATATTGAGAGAAGGGACAAAACAGGATAAACCTCCAGCTGCTGTTGATTATGTGGCCGGTGGGTAGAGTCAAGCTGCACTTTCAGTCCCACAGAAGAGGGGTGCAGATTCCCCCTAAGCATTTGAGGAGCGCTCCCCTCCCACATTTTACTGATCTCCCCCTCAAACATAATAACTCAGATCTCCCCTACAAACTTGTCTCCCCCGCAAAAAGATTTAAAATTTTAAACTTTAAAAAACCTGCAAGTTGCTCAAGCTTTCACTCTGTCTGCAACCCTGCTGCAGAAAAGGGGCATTAGAGGATTTTTAGGAAGATGCCAATCATAGCAGATAAAGTGTTCTCTGTGAGAGACCTATGAATATTTATAGTCCCACAGATTAAAAAGCTAGATAAGCATTCCTCTCCATTAATTGCAAAACCCTGTTATCTACTTCAGTTTTTAATCCAGAAATTTGTATACATACAAGCACATGCGTTGAACCATGGAAGAATTAAAGCCAATAAACATGCCAATATGTTGTAATATTTACATTCAGATAACAACTTTTAAACAATGATTTGTATAACTGTACACAAAGGATTTTTTTAAATTATGCTCTGTTTACAAAGCCTCATCTTAACTGAATTGCATTAAGCCCCTTGCCAGGCTCATCTTGCAGAGATAATTTGCAGAGGAGCTCTTTTCAGAACCCCATTTAACTCCTCTAGAGCTTATTTTCTTTGCAAACCTAGGTTAGGAAATTTCAGTGGAAAAAATGTACCTTTCATAGTTCTGAACAGAATACATCTATCAGGAGAAAAAATAATCAAGAAGATACAAAAAGGAGGAGACAAAATAAGCAAGACGGTTCAAAATAATCAAGAAGATACATGTAAAATTGGTACGTCTATCGTAGTACCACTGACAAACACTTAAAACAATGTTTTGCTGATCTTATGATTCTTTTGGCTTGAAAGCACATATGAAGCTCCCACATCCATTCAATTTAATGGAAGAGACAGTTCTATTTGATGAAACAGATGTGGCACAGATGTGCTCTCTTAAGTGAAATTGATTGAGGAAGTCTGCTCTTTCTGTCTTGAGAGCACAGGTGGAATTAAGAACATAAGAACAGCACTGCTGGATCAGGCCCAATGCCTATCTAGTCCAGCATCCTGTTTTACACAGTAGCCCACTAGGTGCCTCTGAGAAGCCCACAGGCAAGAAGTGAGGGCATGCCCTCTCTCTTGCTGATGTTCCCCTGCAACAAGTATTTAGAGACATCTATCCTCTTAGGCTGGATGTGGCCTATATCCCTCAGACTAGTAGCCATTGGTAGACCTGTACTCCATGAATTTGTCTAAGCCACTTTTAAAGCCATCCAAGTTAGTAGCCGTCACCATATCCCATGGTAGAGAATTCCATATATTAATTAGAGATGTTCATATCAGGTGGTATAAAAATATGATAGATAGATAGATAGATAGATAGATAGATAGATAGATAGATAGATAGATAGATATGTGCTGGGTGAAGAAGTACTTCCTTTTGTTTATCTTAAATTTCCTGGCCTTCCGTTACATGAGATGACACCTGGTTCTAATGTTGTGAGAGAGGGAGACAAATTTCTATTTGTCCACTCACTCTATTCCATGCATAATTTTATACACCTGTCTCCCTGAAGTCGCCTCTTTTCCAAATTAAAAAGCCCCAGATGCCTTACCTCATAAGGAAGGTGCTCCGGGCCCTTGATCATCTTGATTGCCCTCTTCTACATTTTTTGAGTTCTACAATGTCCTTCTTAAGATACAATGACCAGAACTGCACGCAGTACTCCAAATGTGGCTGCACCATAGATTTGTACAAGGGCATTATAATATTAGCATTTTTATTTTCAATCCCCTTCCTAATGATCCCTAGCATGGAATTTGCCTTTTTTTCAAAGCTACTGTGCACTGCGTCGACACTTTCAACAAGCTGTCCACTACTACTCCAAGATCTATCTCCTGGTCAATCACTGACAGCTCAGACCCATCAGTGTATGTGTGAAGTTGGGGTTTTTTTGCTCCAATATGCATCTCTCTATACTTGCTTACGCTGAGCTGCATTTGCCATTTTGTTGCCCACTCCCTCAGTTTGGAGGGATCCTTCTGGAGCTCCTCACGATCTGTTGTAGATTTAACTATCCTAAATACTTTAGTGTAATCTGCAAATTTGGCCACTTCGCTGCTTACCCCAACTTCTAGATCATTTATAAACAAGTTAAAGAGCACTGATCCCAGTATAGATCCCTGGGGGGCTCCAGTGCTTATATCCTTGCATTTTGAAAACTCTCATTTTATTCCTACCCTTTGATTTCTGTCCTTCAATCAGTTACCAATCCACAAACAAACTTGTCCCCTCATCCCATGACTGCTAAGTTTACTCAAGGCCTGTTCTACTATATGTTTACCAATTTTGTCCTTAAGTATGCTTTCCATCAGTTTACCTGGCACAGAAGTTAAGCTAACTGGCCTGCAGTTTCCTAGATCCCCCGCTGGATCCCTTTTTGGAAATCTGAGTTACATTAGCTACTTTCTAACCCTCTGGTACAGAACCTGATTGTAGGGACCAGTTACATGTTTTTGCTAAGAGATCAGCAATTTCACATTTGAGTTCCTTCTGAATTCTTGGGTGGGTGCCATTTGGCCCTGGTGATTTGTTAATTATTAGTTTTTCAAGACAGTTTAGAACATCCTCTCTCATCACCTCAGATTGGCCCAACTCTTCAGCCTCCAAGCCTGAGAAGCCCAGTTCTGGAGCAAGTATATTGTCAGCATCCCATGCCATGAAGACAGATGCAGAGAACTCATTCAGCTTCTCTTCAGTTTCCTTATCCTACATAATAAACCCATTCATGCTCCCATCATCTAAAGGTCCGATCACCTCCCAGGCAGGTTTTCTGCTTCTGATACATTTAGAGACGCTTTTATTATTCTCCTTGAGACCTAGCTAAATGCTCTTCAGACTCTTTTTGTAGCCCTTATTGTCTCCTTGCATTGCCTTTGCCAGAGTTTATGTTCCTTAGGGATGTGCACCGGACCCGTCTGGGGCCATGTTATAGGCCTCTGAACCGGTCTGGATTGGGGCCGGTCTGGCGGTCCGGCGGGGGGGGGGCATGTAGCTTTAAGGGCGGGGGGTAGTACTTACCCCTCCTGCTGTTTTTCCCCCACCGGCGCTCAACGTTTTGGCAGAGTTTTGGGGGCAGCAGCGTTCCTCCCTGCCACCCCCGCCCCCGTCGTTGCCCTGCAAAAGAGGAAGTCAGTTGCACGCATGCACCTATCGTGGTGCGTGTGTGCCTGTCACTGCTGCGGCACGCTGCACATGTCACACGTTGCGTGCGACACAACATGTGATGTGTGCGGGGTGCGCGCACATGGTGGCGATAGGTGCGCGCGCCGCGACGGGCACATGCGTGCAACCAATTTCTGCTTTTGCCAGGCAGCGACGGGGGCAGGGGCGGCAGGGAGGAATGCTGCTGCCCCCAAAACTCTGCCAAAAGGTTGAGCGCCGGAGGGGGGAAAGCGGCAGGAGGGGTAAGTACTACCCCCCACCCGCACTTAAAGCTACACGCCCCCCAGTGCCGGACTGCGCCTCCATGGTTCCGTGCACATCAGGGGCGTAACTACTATTAGGCAAGGGGAAGCGGCTGCCTGGGGGTCCCCAAGCCTCGAGGGGCCCTCCAGAGGCAAGTCACATGACTATACTGTGAAGTGTGTGTGTGTGTGTGTGTGTGTGTGTGTGTGTGTGTGTGTATCAGCGAGGGGCCCATCTTCAAATTTTGTCTCTGGGCCCACTCCAGCCTTGTTACACCCCTGGTGCACATCCCTAATGTTCCTTTCTGTTCTCTTCATTTGGGCAGACTTCCATTTTCTGAAGGAAGTCGTCTTCCTTTTTATAGCTTCCCAACTCTACTTGTTAGCTATGCTGTCATCCTCCTGTATTTGGTGGTAACTTTCCTCCTTCTTCATAGTACCTTTCCTCCTTCTTGGTATACATTTCAACTGAGCTTCTATGATTGTGATTTTAAATAGGCTCCATGCTTTCTGGAGTGATTTGTCCCACCTGACCTTCCCTTTCAGCTTTCTTTTTATCAGTCCCCTCATTTTTGAGAGGTTTCCTCTTCTAAAATCCAGCACATCTGTGTTGTACTTCCTTGGCAACTCCACTTGCATATAAGCTGAATTGGATAACGCTATGGTCATTGTTCTAGGGGTGTGCATGAAACCAAAAACGTGGTTCGGTTTGAATTCAGATCAAATTCAAACTGAACTGTGTCCCACCAGTTCAGAACCGACCCAGTTCAGTTTGCAATAGAACCACCAAACTGCCCCAGTTCAGTGAAAACCAGTTCGACATCGAACTGTTTGTACACAGCCCTATACTGTTCTCCAATGGTTCTACAACTCTGACATCTCACAACAGGTCCTGGGCACCACGCAGGATAACGTCCAAGGTCACCTTCTCTCTGGCTGGTTCTGTGACCAACTGTTCTAAGTCACCATCATTTAGCATATCTAGAAACTTGGCCTCTCTGTCAATACCCACATGTGAATTTGCCCAGTCTATGTGAGAGTAATTGAAGTCACGCATCATACAGATCTGTCTCTCTTTGGCACCTCTCTGATTTGCTTCTCCAACTCCAGGTCACTCTCATTTGATCTGGAGGGTGATAGCATGTCCCTAGTAATATGTTTCCTTTCAGTCCTTGTATTGTCATTCCTGTGGTGTAGTGGTTAGAGTGCTGGACTCGGACCAGGGAGACCCGAGTTCAAATCCCCATTCAGCCATGATATGTGCTGGGTGACTCTGGGCCAGTCTCTTCTCTCTCAGCCTAACCTACTTCACAGGGTTGTTGTGAGGAGAAACCTAAGTATGTAGTACACCGCTCTGGGCTCCTTGGAAGAAGAGCGGGATATAAATGTAAATAATAATAATGATGATGATGATTCTGTGGAGGACTCCAATCCTAGATTTTCTAGCTTGTTGAATTCTATCCCTTCTTTCATATGCAGTGCTACTCTACCCCTAATCCACTCCTCCCTGTCTTTTCTGTAGAATTTGTATCCAAGAATAAGTGTCTCACTGGTTCTCACTGTTCCACCGAGTTTCCAGTGTGCCTACTATCTATGTTTTCATTAGCAATGAAGCACTCCAGCCCACCCATCTTGGCTTGGAAGATTCTGACATTGGTATATAAACACCTATACATGGAGTCTCTTACCTGGTGTTGGCATGTGCTATCTCCCTTACCATCATTTGACCTTTTTGACCAGCTATCATGTGTTTCTGTTTGTTCTGCTCCTAGTTCTACTCCATTCCCTTCTGGTTTATCTGAAAAGTTTGCACCCTTGTACCTTGGGGGATTTTGCTTGCCAAACCAGATACCGGCCAGTTCCTGTTGGCAATCCCCAGATGTCATTTTAAAAACTGTGCAACATTTTTTGATTTTAAGCATCAGTAGTTTGATTCCATTTTGGTTCAAGTGTAGCCCGTCCCTTTTGTAAAAGCTTTGCTTGCACCAAAATATATCTCAGTGCCTAACAAATCTAAACCTCTCCTACCAGCACAACCATCTCATCCACACATTGAAACCCCTCAGCTATGCCTATCTCATTGGCCCTGCATGTGGAACAGGTAGCACTTCAAAGTACACTACCTGGAGGTCCTGGACTTCTGGAGGTCCTGGACTTCAACATGCTACCTAGCAGCCAAAATTTGGTTTCCAGGAGCTCCTGACTACTTTGCCAGTATTGTTGTTGCTGGCGTGCTCCATGACAATTGACTCCTTCTCAGCACAGCTTATCAGCCTATCTAGATTCTGTGTGACATCCACAACCTTTGCACCAGGCAGGCAAGTCACAGTGCGGTCTACACATGGGTCACAAACCCATCTCTCTGTGCCCCTAATGACTGAATCATCCTCTACTAGGAGGCCCCCAACCCCCAGAAGAATATCCTGTGTAAATGGATATGTGTACAAGGAAGGGGTCCCTTCTAAGGGAGCATTCGCCCCTTTCTCAGACTGATGTCCTCCTTCCCTGAGACCTTCATTCTCTGTGACAGCAGAAGAACTGTCAGCCTGGGAGTGGGATGCCTCTATCACATCCCTGAGGGTCTAATCTACATACCTTTTTGCCTCCCTGAGCTTCTTCAAGTCAGCCACCTTGGCTTTGAGGGGAAAAACCTGTTCCCTAAGAGCCAGGAGCTCTTTGCACTGAGCGCATACCCACGACTTCTTCCCCTCAGGCAGATAGTCATACATGAAACACTCTGTGCAATAGAGTGTGCACTAGGGATGTGCACGAACTGGTCCGGAGGCCATGTTAGAGGCCTCCGAACCGGTTCAGAATTGGGCCGGGCCGGTGGTCCAAGGGGTGTCTAGTTTTAAGGGCAGAGGGTAGTACTTACCCCTCCCGCCGCTTTCCCCCCTCTGGCGCTCCACTCCGGAGCAAAGTTTTAGGGGCGGCAACGTTCCTCCCTGCCGCCCCTGGCCCCGTTGTTGCCCGGAAAAAGAGGAAGTTGCTAGCACACATGCGCCCATTGTGGCATGCGCACGCCCGCTGCACACATCACACGTAGTTCCGTGCACATCCCTAGTGTGCACCTAGAGGTGCACCTAGATAATTTTGGTGCCTGGACCTGAAGAGCTTCGGAGCCCCACCGCCGCATGCACCCTCACCATGAGTTTAAAAAAAGTTAAAGGTTTTTAAAAGTTTTTTTTAATGGAAACCTGCATTTTTTTTTGAAGGCCTCCCATGAAGCATGCTGCCACCGCAACACTGTGCCAAACCATGGTGCCAAAAACTTCAATAATTCTAGCTGCCATGTGCATGGTTGTGGGGTGTGGGGTGTGTGTGAGCTGAGCAGGTCTCCCCCAACCCCGTGGTCGTGGTGGGCAGAGTGGGAGTGACTGCTGGGCCTGACAGTTCAGCATGTGTGCGGCTGGGCAGGGGGTGCACCGAGTAGGCTTCCTCCACCCTGTGGTGGAGGTGGAGCAGGAGTGGCCACTGGGCCTGATGCTCCAGAGTGCTTGCACAGTTGGAACAGAGTTGGAATAGAGTGTTGCAAGCCCTGATGTCAGGGGCTTGCAACACTCTGTTGAAACTGCGCAGTCGCACAGGAGCGCCTCACAATTCCTGAGGGCCACTGGGCTGTTCAGGCCCAGCAGCTGCTCCTACTCTGCCCACTGCTGCCACCACCACCACCACCATGGGGGGGAGGCTTGCTTGTCTCTCTCTTGTCTCTCTCTTGCTTGTCACACACACACCCAGCCACGCACATGGCAGCTAGAATTATTGTTTTTGGCACTGCAGTTCGATGCCATGGGACAACAGCGGGGTGGGCACGGGGTGGTGACAGGAAGCCCTCCTGGTCCTTTGGAGGCCCCCCTGGATCTTGGAGGCCATGAACCGGGGCCCCAAGGTCTGGGGGTAAGAGCGCCTCTACCTGCTGGCATTCTATCTTCATAACTGGTTTTACTGGCTACTTAGAATATATACAGCTCGTGTACTTGAAAGCTAGGTCTTAGCTACCGTTGTCAGCTAATTAAAGGTTTTCAGCTCTGTCCTCTAAGAATATTACAAATGTGTGGTAGTACTCACATTCTCCTTGTGATGGGTATCTACTTCGTGATAAAGAGGGATCATTTGTGTGCCTTCCTGCACACTTCCTTGTTAAACTCCATGCAAAACTCCTTTGATATCTGTTAGCAAACTCCTGTTCACAAAGTTTCCCTGGTCTGAGCCTTGTCTTCCCAAGAGCTGCTTCCAAACTGAGCCACCTCTGGAAAGTGGTTCCTCCCACAAGCTTTGTGACTCACCTGAAGCTAATCCCCACCCCCGTCTCTCTAGGCACAACTCAAACTGCCCTGTCAAAAACAAACCCCATGCTAGCGAGAAATCAAATCCTAGAAAAGAGTAGCCCTAATTAACTCATCTTGACTTTTCCTCCTTGTTTTCTTGTTTATTTATTTATTTAAAGATTTGTTCTGGAATGGGAGCCTTTTATGTCAGTGTTCACCAACTTATGTGCCAGAACTTTTACTATCAGAGCTAGGTCATAATTACTAAACAATATTTTTGATTGCTCAAATACTGAAGCTAATGAGAAATTAATTCGCCAAAATTTTGCTGGGCACATTGGACACTCATTGGAAACCCCTGTAGAACTCCATTGCTTTTTAAATAGTCACATATTTATAAATTACTACCAAATTGCCTCCCTAGCAATTTGATGATATAATTCAATTTATTTGCTGAGTATCTGAATCGGAACTTTGCTTTGCATAACATTTTTTTCTTTGGGCAGTGTTTAAGCAGTACATGAAATATACCCTTTGTATATATAAAAATTCTTCATCTCTGTGTGTTACAATGGAGCAGAAGTAATGTTAGATTTGTTCTAAAGAGTATGTCACCATTTAATTATTCTTTGTTTTGTACTTCTTTATACAGATTATTTACAGCAAATACATTTGATGTCATTAGTGGTGATGCTTTTATGGGCCTTCCTCATCTAGAATATTTGTGAGTGGGAAAAATTATAGTCCAAGAATTCTTGAGCATGCTGGGTATCTGAGAGGTTTGACCAAATTGCACTTTTGACCTCTTTCAGGTTTATAGAGAATAACAACATCAAATCGCTTTCAAACACTTCTTTCCGAGGATTGAAATCTTTGATCCATCTGTAAGTAAAAGTGATCCTCTTTATTGTCTGGCATATTTACATAAGTATGCAATGTTGCTTTTGTTTTGAAGCTGTGAACTGCTAAAGACTTTTTAGCTGATTATCTATGTTGCAACTGATTATGCAGTTAAGCAGACAATTGTCTGATGCTGCACTTCATAATTTAAACATTCCATGAGTAACATCAGTATTAGTGGCTTGGATCCCAAGAACAATGCAAGTAGTTCTGTGTATCCGAGGGGATCTGGGGCTTATATATCTTGCACAGCAGCTACCTGACAAACCATTTTTAAACTTAAGGATGTTTCAGAAGCAATTTGTGATGTGGCATGGAAGTTTTAGCATTCAAAGGAACAAATATTTGTAAATCCCATTGTGTATGCCCAAGCACTTGGGCATACTTAGAATAGCTCTTCATAGCTCAGCCAGTACGATAAAAGCATTACTTTTTTGTGCATGATATATTTTTAATAATCAAACTGAAGTAGCAATTACTTAGTATGTCTTATTAGTTGTTATTTTTAAAAAGTGAATAATTCTCAATAGAATAGCAGATTAATACCCATATTTGTTAGCCAGTTTTCATTTCAGCAGCTCAGCTTTTAAAACTTCACCAATATGTCACTGCTAATACGAAAACCACAGACACAATAGATTTCTGCAGATCTTGAATGTGTGAAGATCATGACACTTGGATCTCATTCTCTTTCCAAAGAATCTGAAGAAAGAAACATGGAATTTGACTGATCTCTTAATATAAAATTATGACAATTTATACCGTTATTGGAAATCATATTTATTTACACAATGTTACTTATTCTCACTGCCCCCGCTTAAACTAGGTTACCTTTTCTACATGTAACCATGCCAGAAATCTGTCCCAAAGGAAGAGTGTATGTCATTTTCATTGGCATACTTCATGCTATTTCTTCTGGACATAATCATAACATACAACAATGTGTAAAACTAATTATGCAGACAATGGAAATTTCAGACAAGAAAAATAAAAAGCAGGAGCAGTCTTATCCCAGAAATATGCCTTCATCTATCCCTATCTATCATGCTCACTAGAAGTGGAATTTTCTTTCCAATGAGGGAAAGCAGACCTTATAATTATGTGGTACATCATAGATTCATCATCATGATGCCTATTAAAGTATTCTATGAAATTATGGCAGATGAGTATTTTAGATTCAGATAGACCACACACATTACTTGCATTCGGACAAACCTTTAGATAGCTAAATTACTCAAGCAGCCATTTAATTTTTTAAAAATCGATACCTTGCATAGCAAAGAGGCATTTAATATTATTGAATACAATCAAGTATACAATGTATATCAACGTATACAATTGAATATATTCATTTACACTAGAAATTGATTTTGTTTAATTGGAGGAGCTTTGATATATTTAACACCACGGGGTGGGGGGAATTACTGTTGTGGGTACAGAGGCGTAACTATAGGGGGGCAGGGGGGGCACGTGCCCCGGGCACCATCTTTTCTGGTCACATGGGGGGCGCCGCCATGACCAATTTTTTTAAATCTTTTTTTTTTATTTTTTGTTAATACAAATGTTTCCTGCTCAGTGCAGCAGTGCTGCAGCAGTCAAGGGAGCGCGTCGGTGCCCCCTTCCCCATGAGCGGTCCCTTCCGCGCCGCCTGCGCGCCCCCCCCCCATTGCTTTGCTGCCGCTGGCGGCCAGTCAGTGGCCTGGCTTGGCGGCGGGCGCTTGTGAGGAAAAACCTAAGGGGGGGCGTGGTGGGGGGGCGCCATTTCAGTGCTTGCCCCGGGCACCGTTTTCCCTAGTTATGCCTCTGTGTGGGTATTTATTTATATACAAGATGTGACTTTTCAGTTTTGAAATTCTTAACAAAAAGAAAAGGAAAAGGTCCCGCAGCATGTCTAGTCACACACGAGTGTCTTAAAATACTGGCAAGATGCCAGAAATCTCCACATTTTCTACACCCTTACTGGAGTTCTGGAAGCACAAGACTGCCATAGAAGTGTTAATGTAATATTGTAACAGAAGGCTGAGTACATTATCATGTAGCAAGTAAGGTGTCCTGCAGCATAATCTTTAACAACTCATTGCAATGCTCACCACAACTATTTGCTGTGAAAATGTTTCATTGACAGACTGAAAGGATTGTCTAATGCTAACAATAAAACATCTTATTTTGCAGGAGTCTTGCTAACAACAATCTCCAAACACTCCCCAAAGACATATTCAAAGGCTTGGATTCTTTAACCAATGTGTAAGAAAGCTTCTTAATTTTAACAATGTGATTCGAAAGACCAGAATTAGTAGCTTGGCAGTAATTATTACAAAGATAAATTATTACAAAGGTCTGGCTGCTCATTTTGTGGCTGTGATGTGACAGATGAGACTTCTTGACCATTAAAAGCATTCTTGTCAACTATCTTGTCAGTTTGCATTGAAGCATCTACTGCTAGTGACTCTCCTTAGAGCATATCGCTTTTTTAAAATATAACAAGAACTTCAGAGGCTATGGTTTGGTTTTGTCCTAGTCTTGTTCCAGCCTACCAACATTTAATTGTTTTTTTAAAATATCAAAATAGAAATGAAGTAAACAGCAGTGGGTATTATCATTGCCAAACTGGTAAACTGGGTGCTTAGAAAACGAAACATTGTTCTAAACTAACCCAGGAAGTGGAATCACAGAAAGAAATCCAAGAAGCTACTTACAGAGTCAGACCTTTAGTCCATTTAGGTCACTATTGCCTATACTGACAGGTAGCATCTCTCCGAGGTTTCAGACCTAGACCTACGGAAGATACCAGGAACTGAACCCAAAGCATGTGCTCTGCCACCGAGCGACTTCTTCCCAAAGGGACATGCACATGTTAGAAAGAACTGAAAGCATAGCTGTGCTTCACTTGCTGTTTTTGCTAAAGCAGTTCCCACCAGATATCAGACATGCCGTTCTTAAATACTGTAGTACTAGTTTCTCTCTTCAGCACTGGGAGCTGCTTCTGAAAAATGGTAAGCAAAGCTACAGCCGAATGCATGATTCTCTCTTGCATGCCCAAGTTCCCTTTTTCAGTTCTGGGCACTGTACACAATGGGAATGTGTTCCACCTAGGGCTAGTTAAAGCTTATGGATTTGTAACGATAAATCTGAAAATCATCACAGCATGACTCATTCATTTTGTCTAAATCTATGCATGCATAGAATAAAATGCATGCATGTAGGATATTTGGTTTCTCTTTTTTCAAGTAGTGTGGAGTGAGAAATTCAGACCTGTCTTTGCAGGATCCATTTCCTTCAGGAAAAAAATGGCATTATGGTTTTATTGTAGGGTTTTATTTGTGCCCATGTACAGAAAAAAAGAGGCTGAGAAGCAACATTGCTGTCAGTGCAGCAGGCCCTACTATCCACGAAGCATTCAGTAACCCAGTTAAGGGACGAGGCTGTAGCTCAGTGCAAAAATGCACATTTTGCATGAAGAGAGTCCCTAGTTCAGCCCCTGGCATCTCCATGTAGGGCTGGGAAAGACTGCTGACCAAAATCCCAGAGAAGCCACTGCCAGTGTCACTGTAGTAGACCAGGGGTAGGCAACCTTGGGCACGCCAGCTGTTGTTGAACTACAGCTCCCATCATCCCCAGCCACAATGTATTCGATGATGGGGGTTGTAGTTCAACAACAGCTGGAGTGCCAAACGAAAATGCAACAATGAATATTTATGATTAATATTTGTATACCACTTTTCAACCAAAGTTCCCAAAGAGGTTTACATAGATATAAATAAATAAAATGGTTATTAACCCCAAAGGCCTCATAATATGGAAAGGAAAGGAAAGGAAAGGAAAGGAAAGGAAAGGAAAGGAAAGGCAGACCCCAGCAACAGCCACTGGAGAGATGCTGTGCTGGGCGCTTTCCAGACTAGCGCTGGGAAAGCAGCAAAATGCCTCTGGGCAAGTCTCATTCTGAATGTAAGCAGCACGGGGAACAGTCTTGCAGCAACTAACAACTCCCCAAAACAGCAACTTTTTCACGCCAGATGCCCTTGCTCTACATCGCAGCTACTGAATTCGCAACAAGGCATTGGAAATGTGAACGGCACCCTGCTGTCCCCGTAGGGATTGCGTTGCCACGATGCAGGAAGTGTGGAAGCACACTTCCGAGATATGTCCTGACCCCATTGTAGGGTCTAGTCTGGAACGCACCCTGGGGATGGATAAAGCCAGTTGCTCTCTTTATTGCTGCTCAATAAAGAGAATCACCACTTTAAAAAGTTGCCTCTTTGCTTATAAGGCAAGGGTTGCCTACTCCTGCTGTAGACCATACTGAGCTAGATGGACCAATTCTTGACTTGGTATAAGGTGGCTCCCTTTGTTCACTGTCAATCTATCTCGGTGCTTGAGTTTCATTCTCTTACTCTCAGCAGAATTAAAACTGTTTTTGTACTTCTGCAACAGACAAAAAGCTTAAATTTTTGACAGATGCAGTCCAAGTCACCTTAAGAATTATCTCCAAAAACAAGCAGACTATTTGATATGAAGTTTTACTCATAACAGTGTTCAACAATTCAGCACAGGCAAAGCAACACATGCAATGGAACAGAGTCAAATGGCAGTTTCCACCTCATACCTATGGACCAACTATGTATTAGGGAAGGAAGCATTTTCAGTGTGGTAGCCAGGAACATATCTTTGCATGCAGCATACAAGCTATATTGCAAAATACAGGCACAGCTTAAAGAACTGGGGGGGGGGGAATGGGCAAAGTTCATTAATGGGAGAGTTAAGCATAGTATACACATGCAGTTTTCCAACTGAACTTAATAGAGCGGAATTGTGCTTAATTTTGGCTGTTCCTATTGTTGCAAAAAACAGATGCCAACAATATCTAAAACTTAATTTCCCAGGAATGAGGAACAGGTAATTAACAATTTCAAAAGACTTGTACTAAATAAATAATCTCATTTCCCCCCCGCCAGAGACCTAAGAGGAAATATATTCAACTGTGACTGCAAGTTGAAATGGTTAGTGGAATGGATAAGCAGAACAAATGCCACAGTAGAAGACATTTATTGTGAAAGTCCACCAGAGTATAAGAAGCGTAAGATCAACAGCCTCTCTCCCAATGTATTTGATTGCATTATCACGAGTAAGTCTCCTAAATGCCTTCCTTGTTCCTAAATTTGTCTCCTAAATGCCTTCGTTCCATTAACATTAGTGGCATGTTTTCAACCACAGTTCTGCAAGCTGTCTGTAAAAAGTACTCGTCGAGCCAAACTACTCATTACATTGACTCTGTCATTGGCTGTGATGTGTGTAACTTTTCCTTGCTAAATAGCCAGATTGGGACCATGCTGTGGCAGGAGGGGGGCATTTACTCTTTGCCTCCACCATGTTCCCAATCCAGGCTGGGATCCCCTACAGCTGCTGTCCTGGGACAAAAAGCTCCCACTGGTGCCAAGTTTGGCAATCAAATTAGCTTTTTATAGTTGTTGAGTCTTGATTTAATTGCCAAGGATATGGGGATTCCTTATTTTCTTGTCTCAGTTTTGTTGTTGTAGTATATTTAGGGTTTTTAAAAATAAGATTAATGGTCCTCTTTTTGTACATCACCCTCAACTATTAGATACAGTGGCATGAAAATAAATAGATGGAAGTTCAGCTTAACTGGAATGCTATTTACATAAATTGCACCAATACGGGACTATATTAAATGCATACATTGAATCCACATACAGATATATGAGACAGACGCATTACATGCAAAGCGAGATAAGTCAAGCCTTAATTTGTTATAATTGTGATGATCATGGCGTACAGCTCATGAAAACCCCAAATCCACAATCCCAGAAAATTAGAATATTACATGGAACCAAGAAGACAAGGATTGTAGAATAGAACAATATCGGACCTCTGAAAAGTATAAGCATGCATATGTATTCAGTACTTGGTTTGGGCCCCTTTTGCAGCAATTACTGCCTCAATGCGGCGTGGCATGGATGCTATCAGCCTGTGGCACTGATGAGGTGTTATGGAAGACCAGGATGCTTCATTAGCGGCCTTCAGCTCTTCTGCATTGTTTGGTCTCATGTCTCTCATCCTTCTCTCGGCAATGCCCCATAGATTCTCTATGGGGTCAGGTCAGGCGAGTTTGCTGGCCAATCAAGCACAGTACACTGTATACTTTTCAGAGGTCCGATATTGTTCTATTCTGCAATCCTTGTCTTCTTGGTTCCATGTAATATTCTAATTTTCTGGGATTGTGGATTTGGGGTTTTCATGAGCTGTACGCCATGATCATCACGATTATAACAAATTAAGGCTTGACTTATCTCGCTTTGCATGTAATGCATCTGTCTCATATATCAGTTTCACCTTTTAATTTGCATTACTGAAATTAATGGACTTTTGCACGCTATTCTAATTTTCCGAGTTTCACCTGTACTTTGAATGACTGAGCTTTAAAATAATGGGTTGGATCCAGACTTGTATGAGACAGGGTTGCTGTAGATTCATAAGGCACCATTGCTGCAGTTATTCCCATTTGCCGCAATAGGATAACTGCACTGCTTGAGCAACCACTCATTCTGAACAGCGTCAATGCTGCCTTACAAGCCCGCAGCAACCCCGGCACAGAGTGTTCTGCTGCTGGCATGCTGCAACATGTCACTGGTTTCAGTGGTGCTTATTAGTCAAGATTCACCCACCACCACCACCACCACCAATTGTTGACTTTTAAATTAGGGCTCAAAAAACCACATTGCTGTAATTGCTGCAGGTAGCCATTTCAGATTGTCTGTGTCTGGACAGTTACTGCATCAAATAATGTAAAGCAGAACTTCCTTTTTTGCATGCGTACATTTGTTTGTTTGAATGCCTTATTCTTGCACATACTTACTTTTCATATAGCACCATCTCTGTACATGGCCCTTTACAAGAAGAAGACGACAGGTGCCTGCCCCAGTGGGCTCATAATCTAAAACTGATAGAAGGAAGACAACACAGGAATGGGAGGGAAACGGAAGCAAAGGGAACTGGGGAAGAATACACGGTCATTACATGTACTTAAATGAAAGAAAGAAAGAAAAAATGAATGAATACTCTACATAAAAAGGAATGTATGTCATCTTTCATTATGCACTTTTCCAGAATTTGTTGTATTTCGAAAGCTGCCATATCAGTCTCTATCAATCGACACTTTCTCATACATGAATGATGAATATGTAGTGATTGCCCAGCCTTTTACTGGAAAATGCATCTTTCTTCAATGGGACCATGTGGAAGGGACTTTTAGGAATTTTGACAACATCACAGGTATGAATCTTTAATAATCCCTACGAACATTATGCTACCTGATCAAAAAGCCAGCTCCTGATGTCCTCTTTTATCTTTCTTTATGCAGGGACTTCAGTGGTTGTGTGCAAGCCTGTCATTCTCGAGAATCTCCTATACATTATTGTGGCCCAACTCTTCGGTGGCTCCCATATATACAAAAGAGACATTCATGCAAATAAATTTATAAAAATCCAGGATATTGAAATTCTCAAAATCCGCAAGCCCAATGACATTGAAACGTTCACAATTGCAAAAGATTGGTACTTTGCCATTGCCGACAGTTCAAAAGCTGGCATTACCACCGTTTACAAATGGAATGGAAATGGATTTTATTCTGATCAGTCTTTACATGAGTGGTACAGAGATACTGATGTGGAATACCTTGAAATTGCCGGCAAGCCTCACTTGGTCCTGTCAAGTAGTTCTCAGCACCCTGTCATATATCCGTGGAACAAAGGAACCAGCAAGTTCATGGAGCCTATTGATATCCCTGATATGGAAGATGTTTATTCTGTAAAGCATTTCACCGTAAAAGAGAATATTTATGTTTGTCTAACAAGATTCATTGGTGACTCCAAAGTCATGAAATGGGAAGGTTCAAAATTTCTGGATTTACAAAGTATGCCATCAAGAGGGTCAATGGTATTCCAACCTCTTCAGATAATGAACTACCAATATGCTATTCTTGGAAGTGATTATTCTTTTACTCAAGTTTATTACTGGGAGGCAGGAAAATCCAAGTTTGTGAAGTTTCAAGAATTAAACATACAAGCACCAAGATCTTTTACACATATCTATGTTGATAAACAAGATTTTCTCTTTGCTTCCAGTTTTAAAGGGAATACAGTGATTTATAAACATATCATAGTTGACCGAAGCGCATGACACGCACACACACTCACAGTGTGGAATCTGTTATGAGACTTTCTCCTGCGATAAAATGGACCTAATGAACTAAATGCATGATGATGATTCTCTTACTTCCAGTCTGCGAATGCCTTTAACAAAGATTGCTAGAATAAAGTACCACAGTATCTTCATCTGTAAATGTCAAGTCTAGTGCTGTTGGGCATTGTATTTTTTTAAAAGAAAGACAAATGTAGTTAACTGGGCCTTTTTCTTCAATCACTATGTAAATATGTGGTGAAACTTCATCGGTTTTCAGCAAGAAGGGAAAGAAACAATAAGATGTAATTTTGTGTTATTCACCTGTTTGAAAATAACTGCCAAATAAAATGTTTACATTTTCTTTCATATTCCAAATAGTGTTACATATAAGTAATTGGTTTTTATTTGTGTGCACTTTTGCTCTAATCCAACTATTTCCTGAGGGCATGGAGGCCCAATTAAATATTAGAGTACAAATGTTATGTTATACCTGTGGTTATATTTATATAAATATACTTTTCTAGCTATGAAATGTATATGGATTGCAAACTCTATATGTAGATTCCTTTGGGTCTAAATCAACAGGAAGATCTTCTGCGTTGGCCCCATGGAAATGGGGAACTGTCCATGTGAAGCTCCCAGTCACTTCTGGAGACTACATTGGAGGACCTGCTGCTGAAGGCTCTTTAGTTTTGCTTTCAATAATTGCTTATATACCCATTATTTTTTTTAAAGGAAGAAAATTGAATTTAAGGTGACCATCCTGATATAACGGGGGGGGGGGGGGAACCTTTCTAAAATACCATCTTGGCATAAAACTAGACAGACAGACAAATTGTGCTTGCGTGTGTACCTTGTACATAGTTTCTCTCAAATGTGTTCAATGAGGCTTACTTCCAGGTATTCTCAGATAGGTCCATACAAAACAATGAGACTGTTCCTGCGATCAGCCTAAGGAAAGCCAAGGAAAAGCCAAGCCCGGTCTTTGCTGACCGTAAGAACCGGTTGGAGCCGTGAGGCTCTTGGTGGCAGTGTGGCAAACCCTGCAAAGAGGCTACCCTTTTAAATGAAGCTAAGATCGCTAGTGCTCTCTTAGCCCTGTTGTTTTGATCATTTGCCAGCCCCGGCTGCTTGCAGCCAGGGCTGGGAAACTGCGGGGCTCCTAGTTGGCATTGGGAGGGTCCCCTTAATGCACCGCACAAACTCATTATGGAAGTTCCGGGGGATGGGGCAACACTTCCCAGCCCCCAACCCTCCACACTGCTGAGTGCAGCTGGCAATCGTCTGGGCAGGCAGTCTGCCTGCCCAGCAAAGACAGAGTGATCATCTGTGGGGAGGTAAGTGCTGGCAGCCTTCCTCCACGCTCTCCCTCAAGCGATCAGTGAGAAAGGGCTCAATGAATTTTATTTCTGAGTAACCATGCACAGGCTACATGGCTGCACCCTTCTGCCTACTTACTTGGGAATAAATCCTTTTGGCGAGGCTTTCTTCTGAATAAACATGTAAAACTTCAGGCTGCAAATGTTACAGAGGTAATGTTGTCACTTATAAAGTCAATGCAGTCCCTTTTGAATAATTCTGGCCTCAGTGCATCAGCCCACCCATATTGGAGGTAAGGTTGGCTAGGATGCATGGGAGGGGATTGTCTGCAGCAACATCCAAGGATAGGGAACTCCCTTCCAATGTTTCCTCTAATTGTTCTCATCTGTGTGCCAAATGAATTTTGTTCTGGGCAGCAGTATTAAAGCAGTGTGTGAACACGTGTATTCAGAATGGGGCGTTCCTGATTCTACCTGAGTGGGATCTAAAATTAACTGAGTGGACTCCTTAGAGGGATCACTGCTCCCTTCCCAAGAGAGCTGCTTGGCATGTCCAACTCACCAATGAGGCTGGGTGAGGTGACTGCCTCGGGTGGTGGATTGGTGCAGGCAGCAGATTACTCACCAGTCATCTTTGCCCACCCACTGCCTCCAGCCACCTCTTCCTGCTGGCCACCTCCCACAAATCCAGTAGTGGAGCACCAGCCACTGACCTTGTCCTTCTGCTGCTTGTCATTCTCCTCCTCTGCTCTCACTTCTGCTCCTCTCATCCACACATTTCTTTCCTTCCCCTGCTGTGGCTTTTCAAAGGAGGAGGGCAGGGGCAAGGAGGAGGAGGAGGACAGTGGTGGTAGCTGGTGCACTGCAAACCACTCACCAGGATGGGAAGGAAGGAAAAGGGGAGAAGGGAAGGCTTGCCAAGGTGGGGAAAGGAAGAGCCAGGCTGGTGGGAAGGTGAAGGGAGAGTGGTGGGAAGAGTAACATGCTCTGCATGCCACCAGAGAGAGGAAAAGAGGTAGGGTAGGGTGGAATAGTGGAACACATTGTGTGCTGCTGGGAAGATGGGGTGGAAGGCCAGAAGGTAGTGGCTCACTGCATTGCTTCAGGTGCTGGAGAGGCATTGGGACACCTCTCTGCTTGGCTCCTTGTTCAGGTGCTATTTGGAGTCTTGATCGTTCCAGAAGGCCTTTGACCTAGCTGGTTGGTATTTTATCTTCTGAGATTGTTTGCACTGTGCTTTATTGCTTTAATAATGTTGCTATAAAGTTTGTTATCATTGTTAGGATCATTGGCAACAGCAGACTAGCCCTCTGCTGATGTGCTAGGACTTTTCCAGTTGCATAAGGAGAGAGGAGTGATTTTCAGCAATCTTCCCTTCCCTATGCAGCAGCCTGTGCATACCAGCTCTCCGGGGTGCTTTCCAGACTGCATGGGACAAAGTGGTGCAAAATCCTATGGCAAACTCTAACATTTTGAGGCCGGTTAGAGTTAGCAGCTGGATTTTACACCACTTCCTCCTGTGCTGAGGCTTTGAGGGGAGAGGAGGAGGCAGGTGATGTGATGGCTTTCCCTCCCCTCCTTCCCCACTCCCTTAGTGAATTTGTGCAAGAGCACCGAGCTCTTGCAACAACAAAAAATGTCTTTCCCCCCCCCTCAGCACCACTAGTACCAATAAAAAGGAGTACCAAAGCAAAATACATGCACAAGCTATCTCTCTAGACCAAGAAGCAGATGGGTCATTTCAGTTACTGACAACAAGCTTGGACTCTTGTCTCTCCTGGCTGGTTAGAACAGCCGATGGGAATGTTAATTCTTGGCTACGGGAGTTGGTTAACTCCTTGCTACGAGAGGGTTTCGTGCCAGAAGTCCTTAAAGAGGCGATAGTTCGCCCTCACTTGAAGAAACCCTCCCTGGACCCTGAGGTCCTTGACAACTATGGACCGATCTCCAACCTCCCTTTTTCAGCGAAGGTGTTAGTTGTATGTACCCAGCTTGAGAAGATCTTGGAAGAAACTAGTTATCTTAATTCTTATCAGTTGAATTTCAGGCCTCGGCATAGCACAGAGACAGCATTAGTCGCTCCAGTAGATGACCTTCTTTGGGACTTTGACGAGGGTAGTGTCCCTCTCTTGGTCCTTTTAGATCTCTCAGCGGCTTTTGACACTATCGATCATGATATCCTTCTCGACCGCCTACGTGGGTTGGGTATCAGGGGCACTGTTTTACAGTGGTTCCGTTCTTACCTTAGCGGGTGTGTCCAGTCGCTATGCGTTGAGGACAGATGCTCTGACCCATGGCCACTCCTTTATGGAGTTCCCCAAGGTTCGGTTCTTGCCCCTATCCTGTTTAACATCTATATAAAGCTGCTGGGCCAGGTCATCTCCCAGTTTGGGGTGAGATTTCATCAATATGTGGATGATACTCAGCTGTATATTGCCATCCCAGACCATTCTGGGGATTCTGTTTCTGTGCTTACTCGATGCCTGGAAGCTGTTAGGATCTGGATGAATCAAAACAAGCTCAGACTGAATCCCACTAAGACTGAACTACTTTTACTCAGCCTTCATACCAGCCAACAGCTGGATGTGAACCTTGTTTTAGATGGGGTGCTGCCCCCAAAGAAGCTTGTTCGTGATCTGGGGGTCCTTTTGGACTTGTGTCTCCTGCATGAACAGCAGGTAGAGGCTGCGGCCAGAAGTGCTTTTGCCCAGCTTCATCTGATTCGCCAATTATCTTGATCGGCAGGCATTAATGACAGTGACCCATGCCCTTGTTATCTCCCGCTTAGATTATTCTAACGCTCTCTATCTAGGGTTAGCTTTGAGAATGATCGGGAAGCTACAACGAGTCCAGAATGTAGCGGCTCACCTACTCATGGGTGCCAGAAAATATGACAGTGTAACACTTCACCTACAGTCATTACACTGGTTGCCTATTTGCTTCTGAGTTCAATTTAAGGTCCTGGTTTTGACCTTCAAAGCCTTGCGGGGTTTGGCGCCTGTCTACCTACAGACGTGCCTCTCCCATCCAGTTATATCCTGGCTGGTTAGATCATCTCAGATGGCCCTTTTGTCGGTCCCTGATTTCCGAGAGGTTCGGGGCGCTAGGACCTGTGAAAGGACTCTTTCAGTTGCTGCCTCACTTCTTTGGATCTCTCTTCTTGTTCAGATTAGTTTAGCCCTTCCTTACTGGTTTTTAAATCTCTATTAAGGACTTTTCTTTTCCCCCAGGCTTTTGCCCTGTAGTTTACCTATTTGGTTTTTCTTTTCTTTTTTGTTAGTTACTTTAGTTTTTAATTTAGAATGTAATTTTTAATGTTGCCTTGTTCTGCATGTTTTTGTGTACTGCCCAGAGTCTTTGGAGTGGGCAGTATATTAAATGTTTCAAATAAATAAATAAATAATAAAAACAATAATCATAAACACACAAAGATGCAGACACACATGCCTCTAAAAGGCACAGAGGGGAAAGTACAGCTGCAATCCTATGCACTCTTACTTGAGAGGAAGCCCACTGAATTAAATTATTTATTTCTGAGTAAACCCAGCAAGCCTGCAAACTGTTCTAAAAAAACACTAAAAAAAATCAGCTACTATTTTATCACACACGTACAATGCTTTATACCTGAAATGTCAAGATAAGATCCGAATACAGGCTGTGGCTACTTGAACGGCACCTTGCAAGAAGGTTTCGAAACCCAGATCATATGAATGCACATCAGGTCCATACGTAGCGAAGCAATTTTAAGTTCCCTTCTGGAAAGCACCAGGGACATGGTTTCAGGAAGCAGACAGCTGAAGAGCTAAGGGGAGATAACTGAAAATCAGCTCCCTTCTTGGGCAACTGAAAACCTTGGTGCATTAGCAAAGGGTTAACCTGAATGTCAGCCACTGTTTATTTTATCCAGATGATGTATGATACCTTGTGTGTCTGAAATATAGGGCAGAAAGGCAAGACAGAAATATCCAAATAAATAAAACAAATGCCAGAAAAGACACATAGATTCTGTTTTAGATTATATGGACATCATATTTAATGGATTTTTCTATTTACTGCACAGCTTTTTATCAAGATGTTAAGAAAGTTAACAGATGCATTTCTTTCTTCAACAGAGAGAAAGAAACATAATAATTGAAGCATGCTAGGAAATGTCAAATAATTTACAGAGAAATAGTAAATCAGAAGGAATGCTACCATTATTGTTTGACAGACCTTGAATTAAAGCACAAGATATACAGTTATGAGGAGACAAAAAACTCCCCCAAACCCTGTCACTTGTACTAATTCATGGGAATGTATCATTAGCCACTTAGTAACCAACATCAGATGTTTTGCAATTTTGTCCCCGTGACCAGGGTTTTAAAGGAATTATACTTGAAAGGAAACCATGTAGATTCCTGGCACAGGATTTGATACAAACATATGCCCACGTGGATATTTTCTGGAAGGAGATTTCAGGCATTGCGGGCCTCTTGAAACTCCCTCTTGCTTTAAGTCTGGAGAAAATCTGAAAGCAATCATTAAATCCTTTAAATCAAATTAGAGGCTCCTGTTGGATATGGCGGTCATCTAAAACAGTGTTTCTCAAACTTTTTGGAGTCAAGGACCGCTAAATTCTTCGTGCAGAGTTTCAAGGACCGCTACATTCTTCATGCGCAGTTTCCCGGACCAGCAGTTAGTAAAGGGGTTTCAAGTCTGTCTATCTATCTCTCTATCAGACTTCTATACTGCCCCAAACATGCATCTCTGGGCAGTTTAGAATGAAAATAATATAAGCATTAAAATAATTAAATTTGGAATCTTTTGCAAACATGGAATATTAGGGGTTCTTAACCTTGGGTCTCTCAGTTAAACTCCCATAACCCCCAACAACAATGGCATTTGGCCATTATGGCTGGGGATTATGGGAGTAGAAGTCCACCAATGTCTGGGTACCCAAGGTTGAGAACCCCTGAATCTAAAAGCCTGGGTGAACAAATTTGTCTCCAGTATGTCTTCAGTATGTGCGGGGTGGGGGTGGAGGTGCTTCTGATTACTCAGTGGAGAGGGTATGTTGGGCCATTAGAAAAATTCAAAAGCTACATGGGGCCAATGAAAACAACATACAAGCAAGCCCCACTGATGCAAGAGGGAAACAGCGTTCCCTCTCAAGGCGCCTTGACTACAACAGGCAGCTGGGTTTCAATCAACCAACCTTTGGCTGCAAATAATGAGCATGCAAGAACCAGCAGCCCTTCAAGTGGCGCCCACTGCCATACTTTTTCCTCCATGCCCCCGCACCGCATACAGTTTGAAGCTGTAAAGATAGGGAATAAGATAGCTGTAGGAAGATCTCAGCAGCACATGAAGGCAAGGCACAAGAAGGGTCCCATGCCTCCGTGATACTCTTCCTCTTCCATGCCATGTGCAAAATTGAGGAAGTGAGTGCCTTGATTTCAGTTGGGGGGGGGGGTTGACTCCCAGTCAGGGACCGGCACTCAAGCCTTCGGGGACCGGCAGCGGTCCAGGGACCGGTGGTTGAGAAACACTGATCTAAAAGATGGGAGGGGGATGTCTAATGTCACTCACTTGCAGGTTTTGGACTAGCCAATAGTGAAGTTAGCCTTGAAACTGGTGCTGCCAAGTTATCTGTTAATTACTAAAGACACACGAGGTTGATTACTACCCACCAGGATTGTGAAGTATCTTAATGATTGCTACTACTTGATAGAGCATTTAAATCTGGAAAGAAGTATGTTATGATTGTAGGTACAATGGTGTGAGATAGCCTCCACTTACTTATTTCCTCGGATGCCACTAATCTAGCATGCTTTCAGAATAACCTTGGTGTCAATTTTGAATGTATAAATAGTATGAAAATAAAAATACATCTAAAAATTGTTTCTCCATCACAAGTCATTTTAAACCAGAAGCCAATTGTATGGGGGACTGTGTGATAACTGACAATTTTCAGAAGGGTACAGAAATGGTGCACAATCCAACTCAAAAGCTTCTGGTTTAATAAAAGATTTTGTGCATCACCTGAGTTCAGAAGGCACCACTCAGAGATACAGTAGCTTTTCACTGAAGCTATAGAAAGGAAGCGGATATTTTTAGCACAGGATTCATCAGAGGTTAGCAATCTTTAAAGCAAAAGAGAGCAAAGTTTGAAGAGGCAGCTTTACATACTGCCTTTGTGAGCAATGACCATTTAAATATTCCTTAGGGGCACAGAACCCTATTCTTGCATGTGCCTCCCACAGAATCATCAGTGATTCTCAGGCAAGATACCATGGTTTAATATGAATGTTTAATATTTATTATATTCAAGCTTTCTTTCAGAATAACACTGCAACTACCTCATTTTTTGCTAGTGCAGCCTGCATTATTTTTTTCCCTTCCCTGATAATGTTAGCAATAGCAATAGCACTTACATTTATATTCCGCTCTATAGCTGAAGCTCTCTAAGCAGTTTACAATGATTTAGCATGTTGTGAGGTACTAGGGCTTTTGGAGTTGCCAGGTGGTTTTGCTTTGGACTGACAGATCACAGGAAGTACCAAATGTTCCTGCGATGATAATCAGTGCAGAAGTTATGAATGTCTGCAACTACTGATCAAGTTTAATACAAAACAACTAGGGGTGTGCACAGTGCATGGACCACGGTCTGAGCCGTGGTCTGTATTTGGACCAATCCATGGTCTGGTAAACTGGTCTGGTCTGGTTCAGCTGAACCACAAACCGGTCCAGCAGCTTGAGGTGACACAGGGAAGGATGCTGAACAAAACCTTTAAAAGTAAAGGTGTAGATCCTTACCAGTGTGACTGCTACACCAGGCAACTTCCTGCTGCTGTGGCACTCCCTCAACAGCCTTTGTGTGGCGGCATGGCTCCATCACTCACCTGGCCTCCATGCATGCCTGGAGTGGTGGTCATGCTGGTAAGGACCTACGCCTTTACTTTTGTAGGTGTTGCTTGTCATCCCTCTGGCACTGCCTCAAACCACCAGACCAGTCCATGGCTGGCCACACCAACCTAGTTCGCCGGACCACAGACCCGTTCAAACTTGGACCACAGCTCAGACCATGGTCCATGCACACTCCTAATAACAACCTCTTTTTGGGATGCCTCAGTTACATTAATGACTTAGCCCAGTGGCTCCCAATCTGGGAGCCCCCAGATGTTGATGAACTACAATTCCATCAGTCCCAGCTTCAATTTATTGTAACTGGGGATGATGGGAGCTGTAGTTTAGCAACATCTGGAGGCTCTCAGTTTGGGAACCATTGTCTTAGCCATAAGTAGCCTATAGATGGCATTTTATCATATACCAATACTATCATATCCAATCTTAATTTTTAAATGATGTCCATGTATAAAAATATGTGAATTGAAAAAAACCTGGTGTATTCCATCCATTACAATGGATTCAAGGGTTTACCCAATAGGCCCAAGCATTTTGATGTAAGCGAATATCTCTACTTTCTGAGTTTTACAGCTAGGATACAAAATTAAAATAAAGACAAATAAACTTGCCTGTAGCTGGAGATATTCAGCCAATGTGTACCAATATTTAATTAAAATTTAAAGTTAGTAGCTAACACAATGAGGAAAATTACTCAGAGCAGTCCCACTGAAATTAAAAGTATAAGTTAGGCATAATCCTATCAGTATATACAGTGGTGAAGAGCATTAGCTATGAATCAGGAAGCCCCAGTTCAAATCTCAGTTCAATCCTAAACTAACTGGATGGCTTTAGACAAGTCATTCTCTCTCCACCTCTGTAATATGAGGATAAGACCTGGCCTACCCTACAGGATTGTTGTAAGAATTGCTAAAATAATGTATGTGAAGTACTTTTATAAAAATAGAAGCTAAATAGATGTCACTATGACCACATAGGGACCTATTTAGTAGGGTACAATTATTTTGATTTTATACATGGGAAACTGAGGATGAGAAATATTAGGGTCATTCACACAGTGCTGTGAAAGAAGGCAGGAGCCTACTTACCTTCCCCCACATGATCGGAGTCCAAACACGGCCCCATCACCCAAATGCCCAGACAATAGGTCTGCACTGGGCAGGCAGTGTGGTGCATTGGGAAAGTTCCTACTGCTGGACTGTTCCTTTAACCTGGCTCTATGGCAAAGATGGCTGCCAGGAACCTGGGAGGAGTTACCACATGGCCCGAGCATCCACATGGCCCAGAAGTGAGTAGGAGGCACACACTCATCCTCCTATCTCACTTTTAGCCCACATAGAAAAGCAGGGCTACCCGGGGGAAGAGCAGCAGGATCGGGAGCAATCCTAGTGCTTCGCCTTACCTCGGCTAGCCCTGGTAGTGACAATGAGTTCAGTTATTCACTTAGGCCCACATAAGCTACACATAGCTAGAGTCATGTCTACTAATTTCAAATCGATCTCTCAGGCTAGCCTCTTCATAATAAAATGTACTTTTAAATAAATGCAGTAGGGCCGTCTGACAAAGGGTATCTTATATGTTATGGTATTTTATATAAACTGTGTGGGGCTGCGTAGCACAAAAACATCATACTTGGTATATATAATCCCAAATTATATAAATGAAAGCCAGCTAGATATAATGTACTAGCTCATCCTGAACAACAGTTTGCTCATGTTGTAATCTTTTAAAAATGCCCTTTTGTTGAGGGTCAGGAGTTGTTTTCCTTATTTGTCTGCCTAAGCAAGCTGCCTAGCAGATCTCGTAATTTCCTTCCTGGTTCATCTAGGAAGTGAGCCCACTGGGCAGGAAATATTAAGATATATTTTGCAATTTTCCAGTTTGTTTGCATTTTGAGCAAGAATTCGGCAAAGAACATTCTTCAATGGGCATAAATTCTATGTATGTCCAAGGCAAGTAAAGCCAGAGGTGCACCTAGGTAATTTTGGAGTTTACACCTAAAGGCCTTTGGGAGGTGGGGTGCCACAAAATAAAACATGTATCATATCATACCATTATATCCTTGTATGATACTATTATATCATACCACAGACACCATGAATACTGCAATCCCCAAGTTTTGTGAAAATAGTGGCATTTACCATCATGGTTTCTGCCAATATTTAAATAGCAGTGACAAGCACAGATTCAATCCTGCCACTTAAATTAGATCACACCACAATATACTTAGGAAAAGGTTAGAACTTTTGGTATTTTTAGAAGAAATTCTGAATAAGTTACTTCCCACTGTCCTGTAGATACCACAGTTTGCATGGACAATCCTGCCACTTAAATTAACTGGAAGTACTACTTTTCACACCAGAATATGCTCAGGAAAAGGTTGGGACTTTTGCGGGGTGGGGGGGATATTTTTTAGAAGGAAAGCTGAATAAAATGCTTACCACTGACCTTCAGCTAGCACATTTTGCCTGGGCAATCCTGCCGCTCTCCTCTCTGTCTGAAACCCAGGAGCAGGACGGGACTAGCCCCAGCAAAGGCAGGGAGAGGGGAAACTTAAACATAACACAAGAAACACATGGAAGGAAGAAACTTTTCAGCAGGCAGGGTGCAGGGCAGAGGTGTCCTTACCCCTGGACTCCGGGGCTGAAGTCCAGGGCCTCCACAGCCCCTGGGGGCCCCCAAATCCTGTTTAGTCTGTCCCGGGTAGTGTGGTCAGCTGGCCGAGCATAATGATGCTTAATTTGCAGGGGAGAGGGTCCCTCCAAAGGCCTTTAGGTCCAGGATCCAAAATTACCTAGGTGCACCAACGGGGGCGGGGGGGGCGGGGCGTGGCAACGGTGAGAAACAGCCTGTTTTATAGCTGCTTCCCTCTCTCTCTCTCTCTCTCACACACACACAGAAATCTTAAGCTGACTTAACTAAAAGTGTATTCAGCAACAGCTCCACTTTCTCCTTCCCCTCCCTTTTTCTCTTGACCTCCCCTGCCCCCCCCCACCCTCTACAGCAGGCCTTCTCAACATAGGCCCACCAGACTACAACTCCCATAATCCCCAGCCACTGTGGCCAATAGCCAGGAATTAGTTGTAGGCCAACGTCTGTAGGAGGGCCAATGTTGAGCAGCCCTGCTCTACAAGATCCCCCTTGGGACAAATGTCCAAACATACTTCAAAAGATTCTGAATAGAAGACAACACACCCCGAGTGGGAGGAATGCTGCCGCTTCAGCGAGTGGGGACAGAGGCGCTCCAGCTCCTCCATAGGGCCTGTCCTAGGTGGTGTGCTTGCCTGGCCGAGCATGATGATGCTTAATTTACAGGGGGGAGGGCTCCAAAATCCTTTAGGTCCAGGCTCCAAAATTACCTAGGTGCACCTCTGAGTAGGGAGGGAAAACATGCCTCAGAGGAACTCCTCCATCCCTGTCCCCCAGCAGTCATTGTACTGTGTGCACAGGGCAGCACAGCCTTTCTCCTGCTGCCCATTGAAGCAGCAGCCAGCAGCATTCCTCCCGACTCCCTGGGGCTAGTTCTCATCACCTCTGCATTCCTTCCCCCTCCCGCCCCCACCCCCCGCCTGCCAAACTGGTGGCATTCCTCCCCACTTGTTGGAGGCTGGAACTGGAAAGCAGCAGCAGGAATCAGCCCAAAGTGGGAACACCACTGCTTTGGTGGGTACAGGCAGCAGAGGCAGGGGCTGCACAGGCATGTGCTGTATGTCTGGGCAGGTGTGCAGCCTGCTGTGGCCAGGCAGAGAAGCAACTCAGGCTGCTCCTGCTGCTCAACCACACCAGCCCAGGACTAGGTCCACTACTGCTGCCGCCCTCAGTGTGGCCCTCAGTGTGGCGGTGGCACACGAGAGGATATTGGGTGGGCCGCAGTCTGGCTTCAGCCCACCCACAGCCTGCCCTCAGCACAGTTACACACTTGGCCACCAGGCACAGTGCAGGCACACGGCACCACCGGGCGGTCACCCCGGCCCGAAAGCCAGGCCATTCTTGGGGGAATTTGGGGGGCCCCAGATGGTGTGAGACTTCCACCTGGTCCAAAGGGTGTCTCTGAATAAAGCAATCTGTTAAAGAGGAAATTCAAAGGATTCTCTGATTTCCCAAGGCTGTCGTGTACTGTCCTCTAACTCCAGTTAGTTTTTGTCTTTTAAACATGAGGATAACAGGATCTTCAGTTGGGCCAGTGGATTTTACTGGATTTAATTAAAAACTGTCAACCTGGAAGATCGCTAAATCACCTAGAGGAGTTTGGAGAATGTCTTCAGGTAACTCACAACGCAATTTCACCTTTTTGTGGCAGACATGTTTCTCATCTGGTGGTAACATCTTAGAAGGTCACCATGAAGGATATTTCCCAGAATGCATTGAAATCCCATCATGCACTGCACAACTACTGGGAATAGTGTTTTGTGGGTAAGCTGTGTTTATGTGTGCTCTTTGCAAAGAGAGTCCTGAAGTAGCACCATACTTTCCCTGTTTGTTTGTTTGTTTGTTTGTTGGCAAAGATGAAATAGGAATCAGAAATATAGATCTTGTTTAGAATTTCTTGCCACCAGTAGTGATTCAAAACATATAGCAAAGATTGTATGAGGGTATCAGTGTCATTCTTTCAATGAGGCCTGAATTTAGGACTGTGGTAATGATTTGTGTCCTGTTGGCCTCAGGACAACTCAGGATGTTCTTGCCAGTTCAAGCCTATGACCTATAAATGCCAAGCTCTTGGAGAGTTCAGTTTCATAAATATTATTTACTGAACACAGACGCAGACTCCTTATTTACAGCAAGCTCACCCAGCTAATTAATATTGCTAGCACATTATTCTTTAACTGCACAGTTCATAAATTCAAGTCACAAGATGAGAACACAGGAAATTGCCAGCTGGATCAAACCAAAGGTCCATCTATTATTATTATTATTATTATTATTATTATTATTATTATTATTATTAATTCTATTTCTGTACCGCCCTTCCAAAAATGGCTCAGGATGGTTTACACAGAGAAATAACAAATAAGTTGGAACCCTGTCCCCAAATGGCTCACATTCTAAAAAGAAACATGATTGACACCAGCAACAGTCACTGGAGGTGCTGTGCTGGGGGTGGATAGGGCCAGTTACTCTCCCCCTGCTAAATAAAGAGAATCACCATGGTAAAAGGTGCCTCTTTGCCCAGTTTGCAGGAGTATCTAGTTAGCATCTAGTTGAGCATCCTGTTTTCAATAGTGGCCAGCAGGACTTTTTCAGAGGGCGGGGCAAAGTCTGCAACCCTATACCAAATTACTGGGAATAAGCTCCAATTCAATAAAACTGGCTCAATTGGGAAGGGTGGCATTGCCTCCCCTTGCGCCCCACCCCCGAACACCCATGGTCACCAACCAGATGTCTCAGATGTGGATAAGCAGGGGAAGCCCTTCTTTAGTGTTTGCCCCCAAGTAACTGGTATGAAAATGTACACAGCCTGCTTTGGTTGTAATGGCTAATAGCCATGTATAGATCTGTCCTCTTGAGGCTGCCTAATCCCCATACAAAGTGAATTAATCTAGTGGTTATCACCACATCTTGTGGAAATGTATTTTCTTCTAACTAAACTGATTCTGCTACCAATCACTATCATTCAAGTGTTTTATAAAAAGAATATTTTCTCATAAAACTATGAGAGTCATGGTTTCCTGCACACAAGAAGGATTTCCTACTCCCAAGTAGTCCCATGGGTTACATTGGATATCTCCCAACTTTTGCAGGCTACTCCAGGATAGTGCAGCAGTGACCCCCACATCCCAGGCATGGTGCCCTGTGTCATGTATGAACCACTGAGAATGTGAGTTGTTAGCAAAGAAAAATGCACATTTCAAACCCTACATTAATAAGGATCCATACTTCAACTTCTCAATTTTCAGCATTTCAGCCGAAAGGACACATTGTGCGCGCCTAAAGGCAATCTGGGGTGCATTCTACAGGCCAGTCACCCACAATCAACACATAGAGGCTATTTCTAGCCTGAGTTAGGTTGTGCGTGAGAACCTCCGGGATCGGGCCTGATCCCGAGAGGCCAGAGCCGCCTAGCCTGGCTTTTTAGCTCAGCTGTTACCTGAGGTTAAGAGATTGAGCACTCCCTTAACTTGGGCTTGCTGCTTGTGTGTGAGCCAGGCTGCTTCCAGCCCGCTCACACACAGAGATGGGCACCTAGAGCAAGAGATGGGCAACCATTACAGGTATCTGAACCTTGTTTGTGCAGAAGCTGCCGCACAGTTACATCCCTGGGTCAGACCATCAGTTGATGAGCAGTTGTGAGGTTTCTGAGATGCTGTCCCTTCTGGCAACACATTCCTAGCAAGCCAAAGAAGTACAGTTTTAAATTATGGTGGTGCTGTGATGCAGAAACATCCTACACACTGAAAGGAGATGTTGACCTTGGGGGAAAAGTTGGAGGACTGCAACAAAGACAAGTAAACCTGCAAGTTGTACAGCAATGTGTTCAGCCATGGAACAACACTTGAGGCCACTTCCTAAAGTGCAATTAGACAGGTGATTCAGATGAGAATCACTCTCACATGATTAAAGGATGTGCCAAGAGTACATCGGAGCATCCACCAATTACATATGGGCAAGTGCATTCTTGCCACAGACCTGATGTTCTTGTGTGTGCAGGGCAATATTCAGCTGAACCTGCCCTCAGAGAACTGTGGTGAGGGATAGCTCCCGCCGCATCCCAGTGTATAGATGGCAGAGGCTCTCCTGAGCAAAGGACTGACTTGTGCAGGCACTATGAAACACAACAAGCCAGACATACCCCCAGCGATGCAAACACATTCACAAAGAGAAGCCCTGCTATCTGTATTTGGCTTTGATGGACTGAAGACATTAGAATTGTGTATACCCAGGAGGTTTGTGACCAGGATAGCTGACAAGAAACCAAGCACAAGATGTGGTGATTGTGGGTGACTAGCCTGAAAAATTCACGCAGTGAGCTCCCAGATTGTCTTTAGGTCAGTCACAGTGTTTCCTTTCATCTGAACTGCTGAGAACAGAGCTCTTAAACTATAGATTTCTCATTAGTGTGGGGTTTGAAATTTTTAGTTTTATTTGCTAAAGCTCACATTCTCAGTGAGTAGTGTAGTAGTGAGGAGGGCACTATGCTTGGGATGTGGTGGTCACCGCTGCTCTCCCCAGGAGTGAAATGTTAAATTATTGTCAGTTCTATGGCCTGAAAATGTTGGGGGGGGGATTCAGTATAAATAATGGGAGTACTTGGGAGTAGGAAGTTCTATTCATGTGTAAAATATCATGACTCCAGATGAGGGTTAAAGGGAAGATGCAGTGATAACAAAGATCAAAGTGTTCTGTGAGGGAATGAATGAGGGAGATGTTTTGGGGAACAGTAGCAGAGAATTGAAATCGGCAGCAGTCCTGTTGAGTTTGGTTGTAGTAGGAGTTGTATAATGTTAAACTTCCTTTGTTCTACACTTCAGTCTCCACTGATGAACTTCATCATTTTATAATGATGAACTTCATCATTTTATAAAGTCTGCTGCATTAACCGCAAACATTCTACACAAGAACAAACCACAGCAAGTACCACAGTTTAACTGAGGGACTACACATAACAGAGAGGTTCACAGACCCTGTTCGGGAATGTCATGTCCACATGTTTTTCACTTGGTCTAAAAGTGGTGCTTGGTTTCCTGAAGGCTCTGTCAATAGAAAATTTCAGTCCACTTTGCCTGCAGCTGATAGCCCACCTCCATGATTAGGCCATTGCCATTTCTTCCTGCAGTTTTGTTTGCTGAACTGGAGAAAGGAGTGGTCCAGGGAGCAGGTTAACCTGTCTCTGGGAACAACACTTCTGTGTAACCCTTCCCTCTTTTTTCTTGTTGAGTCACACAGCAAGGGAGGAACAGGGACCTAACCTCTTGGAGAAGCAAGCTTCAGGGATCTCTACCCCAAGGTCTTAAACAAATGTACACCTGAAAGAAGCTGCCTACGAAAACCCCAGACTGGCAGAGAAGCAGATCTCAGTACTATGCTAGACAAAGTTTGTCATAGGGATGTGCATGGAACCGGCGGGGCCTGGTTTGACGGCGGGGTGTGTGTGTGTGTCTGCTTTTAAGGGCAGGGGAGGAAGCGCTTACACACACACCCCACATTTCCCCTGCGGTGCTCAGTTTCCTAAAAGTCCATCGGGGTGGCAGCATACCTCCCTGCTGCCCCATTGCCCTCTTTACCAGAAGTAACCAGAAATACTCAATGCGCCTGCGCACGTCTGCACACGCACATGTCATGCACGTCACGCGTGAGCATAACATGTGCGTGCACAGTCACCATATGCATCGAGTACTTATGGTTACTTCTGGTAAAGGGAGCAACAGAGCAGCAGGGAGGTACACTGCTGCCCCAATGGACGTTTAGGAAACCAAGCGCTGGCGGAAGAAATGCGGGTGGGAAGGCGAGTGCATCCTCCCCCACCCTTAAAGGCAGACGCACCCCTGCCGTCGAACCTTTGAACCGGCCAGTGTTCGAACCTGTTCAGAGGCCTGTAAAAGGGCCTCCAAACAGGTTCGTGCACATCCCTAGTTTGGCCACACAGTCCACACAGCCTTTCTTTTCAAATGTTAAGAGCAGAGATCCACAAATTTAGGCTTAGCTCACTAGCCAGCCATTATTTGTGTTCACCATGAATCCCTTCTCTTCCCTCAGATCCTTTTCTGGCACAAGGCTTAGGCAAGAAGCTGGTCTTCTGTCATGTGCATTGCGACATGGAGATGGTAAGAAACAGTGGGAGCCCTCTCTTGTTGCTCAGAAAGACTTCCTACTGTGTCTTGCCTTCTCAAAAATGGCAGTGAAAATGACACCTCTGATAAGGAGATCTGTGTGGTGCTGGGTGTCCTGCTTGCCAGAGGACTGGAGGCCAGTGGAGAGCTGGCACTTGGATATGTCCTTTGTGCATGCAGTATATTACATTAGTTTTAACAAACAGCAGGTACACCATTTCAGTTTTCTTTTCAGACTGATTCTCTTCTCTTCAGTTAACAAAACAATGCTTGTTTGCCTTGAGCTTCTTCTTCAGACTGATCTTCAGTGCACCTAGGGACTTCAGAGTAATGGCCTAATGCCTCAGGTAGGTGAAAATATCTCAGATACGCAACAAGTTGTAAAGAAAACACAGTAATCATCCAGATCGCCAGAAGAACAAAACATGCTGAAGCTTCAAGTGTTGTTCTAATTAATGCTGTGGTGCTCTGAATAAAAAGCAAACATCTGCTCCACTTATATCTGTCAAGCATGCACCTACTGCACTTGCTTCCAGAGGCAGTTACAAGTTTGTTTTGAACCAAACACCCTGAGGTCTCTGAAAGATTCTAGAGATTTGTTTCAAGGGTGCCAAGAACTTGAACTTTTTGGCAAACGTGCCTAGTCATCCTGCAAACAATGTTAAACAAGAATTTCAGCTACATTCAGCTAGAGAAACAACTAATTGCACTGGGAGACATGAGAACATCATCTTTTATTGTGGTAACTGCAGAGAATTATTCTCAGCTGCTGGGAAGACATGAGCACCCCAAGAAGCCATTAAGAGAAATGATCATGACACCATCATAATGATGAACCCGTTTAAGAAGTGGGAAAGGCACCAGAGAATTATGGAATTCTTAATATCTTCAGTCTCTTTCAAACACAAAAAACACAAGATTATGAGGTGTTTGGCAAGTATCAGCTTGTGCCAGCCTTGCAGTAGGAAACCATCATAAGCCTTCCCTTCCCCTTAGGGCAAGTGAATATTCAAACACAAAACAGACCCAGCCTCTTCCTACGCTGTTCATTGTCTTGGCCCAATATGCCAGATTTTTCATACATGATGCTTAAATTGAGTCTGTCTCATGCTGTCTGAGTGAGTCAATCATCATGCAGAAGAATAAACATGTATTTGTTTGTTTTATAACGATAGATAGATAGATAGATAGATAGATAGATAGATAGATAGATAGACAACACACACACACACACCATTCTGTGGGGAAACAATCTAGGCAACTTACAATGACAACATTTGAAACAATCAATCAATCAATCAGAACAAAACCGAATAAATAAAAGAACAAAATCAATCAGGACAGCAAGAAAACCATATTATGTGAACCCAAAGATTTTCCCCAAAAGCAAAGTCTTAGTTTTCCAGCTTGTGGCTAACAATGGGCAACATCCAGTGAGTGATGACTAAGGAATATTGAAATCAGGCATTAAAATTTATGAGAACATTGAAATGTATGAGGCAAGTTAGTCATGACTAAGTAAGTCTCATCAATTACAATGGTCATCAGTCATGACTAACTTAGTCTGGAGCCTGCCCAATAAGGTGGACATGTTGTGCACTTTTTGGGGGGTGGACATTCCACATTGCAGTTGAGATGGCCCTGTCTGCCACCTGCTGTGCCTCAGACAATCAACAGAGCCTTTGTTGTTGAACAGGACTCAGCAGTAGGTTCCTATAGGAAGAGGTGGTCCACATTTATGATGTGAATGATACGAATGTGAATACGTTGGATATTTCTATACGCTGTTCAACAAAGGTCCCCAAAGAGGGTTGATGTATGGACATCAACAGCAAATGAAACTCCCAGTCTTTGCATCGATTGTTACATGAAACAAGAAAATGTTGTTCTGCATCACTTCTGGAGGCACACCAGGACAATACGTTTGAAAACCCTGGGCCCTATTGCTGAACTTTACTGCCTACAGACTATATTGCCTTGTTTACACTAACTTATATAAGAATACAAGTGAGCATTTAGAAAAATGTATATCCTTTAATGGGATTATATTAAATTTATTGGTGTACGCATATGCAATGAGGTGACATATACAGGACACAGGAAGACACAGTGCTAGAAGACTTATGAAGAACAATATAGTTGAGGGTAAGCACAGGCCGGATTTGTTGGCTAGGTTCAGCTTTAAATTGGTGGATCCCTGAGGTTGCTACAACTTTGAGGGGGACATTCCCCCTTGCACTCAAATTCAACTTGAATTCTGAAAGAAAGTTTTAAAAACATGCATTTTGCACGTTAGGAACATCAGAGAAAATAGGTAGGAATATCAACCTGATCTTCCAAATTAGCTACCATGAAAGTTCCAGTACAGAGATAATGGCCCAAGTCATACATAACTTGGAACCACAAGTCCAATGCATGTTTTCCCAAACCGGAACGTATGAACTGGTTCATACGTTCCAGTTTGGGAACTGGAGGTGAAGGGACCTCCTCTTTGTCATTATGTATGAATCAGGCCAACACCAGTTATTTCAGGCCATTTTTAGGCTACTTTCCAGTAAGCTTATGAGATCACCCAGCATTCTGTGTCTGTGTCCATGTGTCCCCCACTATCAACCGCAATGCATGGAGCAATATGAACCAAATTGGGTACAGTTGTAGGGACACATAGGGACACCTCAACGGCATAGTTTGTGATGACAACATCCACCCCAATCCAAGATAGTAGACACGTAAACAACACACCCAAATGGCATGGTGTGTGATGATGTCTTCCACTCCAGTTCAAGATGGTGGCCATGTGAACATCTGAGGTGCAAGTAGGCTAATTTGTGGACTGTCTAATCAATTTGAACCAAATTAGGTGTAGTGAGTGACACACAGGGACACCTCAATGGCATAGTTTGTGATGATGTCATCCACCCTGATTCAAGATTGCAGGCATGTAAACTTTTGAGGTGCAAGTGGGCTAATTTGTGAACTGCCCAACCAATTTGAACCAAATTTGCTACAGCTGTAGAGACACATAGGGACACCTCAACCACATAGTTTGTGATGATGTCATCCACTCCGATTCAATATGGCAGACGTGTAAACTTTTAAGGTGCATGTGGGCTAACTTATGAACCACTTAACCGATTTGAACCAAATTTGCTACAGCTGTAGGGGCACATGGGGAAATCTCAATGCCTTCATTTTTGATGATGTCAGCCACCCTGATTCAAGATGGTGGATGTGTGAATATTTGAGGTGCAAATGCACTAACTTGAGGACTATCTAATCAATTTGGACCCAATTTGGTACAGTTGTAGTGAGTGACACACAGGGACACCATAATGGCATAGTTTGTAATGATGTCATCCACCCCAATCCAAGATGGCAGACACATGAACATTTGAGGTTCAAGAGATCTAGCTTGTGGACCTCAATTTGAATCAAATTTAGTCCAATTGTAGAGGCAGAGAAAGGAGAGTAGGCTGATTAGTTATTATTAGAACAACTTGTTTAGCCTACTTTCCAGTAGGCTTATGAAATCACCCAGCATTCTGTGTGTGTGTCCATGTGTCCCCCCCCCATCAACTTTGCAACTTCTGGGTCAATTTTAACCAGATTGGGTACAGTTGTAGGGACACATAGCGATACCTCAACGGTGTACTGTGTAATGTCATCCACCCCAATCCAAGATGGTGGATGCATAAACTTTTGAGGCGCAAGAAGGCTAACTTGTGAACCGCCTAACTGATTTGAACCAAATTTGCTACAGCTGTAGGGACACATAAAGGTAAAGTGTGCCATCATGTTGATGTTGACTCCTGGCAACCACAGAGCCCTGTGGTTTTTCTTTGGTAGAATACAGGAGGGGTTTACCATTGCCATCTCCCACATAGTATGAGATGATGCCTTTCAGCCTCTTCCTATATCGCTGCTGCCCAATACAGGTGTTTCCCATAGACTGGGAAACATACCAGTGGGGATTTGAAGCTGCAACCTCTGGCTACACATAGGGATACCATAACTGCATGGTGTGTGATGATGTCATCCATTCCAATTCAAGATGGCAGCCATGTGAACATCTGAGGCACAAGCAGGCTAATTTGTGGACTATCTAACCAATTTAAACCAAATTTGGTACAGTTGCAGAGTTACACACAGGGACACCTCAATGGCATAGCCTGTGATGGTGTCATCCACCCTGATTCAAGATGATGCATAAATTTTTGAGGCACAAATGGGCTAACTTGTGAACTGCCTAACCAATTTGAACCAAATTTGCTACAGCTGTAGGGGCACATGGGGAAACCTTAATGGCATAGTTTGTGATGATGTCATCTACCCAAAACCCAAGATGGCAGATGTGTGAATGTTTGAGCCACATGGGCTAACTTGTGGACTGTCTAACCAACTGGAACCAAATTAGGTACAGTTGTACTGAGTGACACACAGGGACACATCAATGGCATAGCCTGTGATGATGTCATCTGCCCTGATTCAGGATGGCGGACATGTAAATTTTTGAGGTGCAAGTGGACTAACTTGTAAACCACTTAACCGATTTGAACCAAATTTGCTACAACTATAGGGGCACATGGGGAAACCTCAATGTCATAGTTTGTGATGATGTCAAGATGGCAGACGTGGATTTTTGAGGCACAAATGCACTAAACTGAGGACTGTCTAATGGATTTGGACCAAATTTTGTACAGTTGTAGTGAGTGACACATAGCAACACCTCAGTGGCATAGTTTGGAATGATGTCATTCCCCCCCCCCCAATCGAAGATGGTAGATGTGTGAGCATTTGAGGTGCAAGAGATCTAGCTTGTGAACCTCAATTTGAACCAAATTTAGTCCAGTTGTAGAGACAGAGAAAGGGAAGTAGGCTAATTATTTCTTACTAGAACAACTTGTTTTTCTTTGAAAGAAACACAAGGAAATTGGGGCCAAACTACATTTTATGGGCAGTTTTGCAATTCTTCCTCCTAATTTTTTTTAAAAAATGAAAATCATCCATAGGAGGCTTGAAGCAGGAGTGCAAGACTGTCAGAGGTCCTTGTTTTCAAATCAGTCTAACACCAGCAAGGGCAGGGAAGAGAAAATGGACCAGGGAATAGGCCAGCTCCTTGCATATTCCCTCAAATTAAATCCACGTACACTGGCCTCCTGCAGTTTCCCCTTGGCTACATCCTGACAGAGATAATCACACAGTATAAAGCAACTAACAAGGCGGGGGAAAGAAGCAACAGGACATTCAGGGGACAAGCTGGAGTGAAGTAGCCAGGAATATCTGAGATCTGCACTGTTCTTGATGTAATAGCACACAATATCCACTGTGTACAAGACATCTTTGATCCAAAAAAGTGAGCAACTTATTTCTGATGTCATAGTGCTCATACACAGCACATGACAGGTACAGACTGGAGCTGGCAGAAACAAAGAAGCAAAGAAATGCAGAAACCAAGGAAGTGTTGAATTAATAAAACAAGAGAGAAAGCCGATATAAGGTATTGAAGTACAAAGCTAAGGTTCAAATAAACATCCAAAGGATATAACAGACCAGCAGGATATCTAGAATAGTACTTGAAATGTTCTGTAAAAAATCAACTCATCTATACTGAGTTTTTCATGAAGTGGTCTTGAAGCAGCCTGAACATCTCTGAATTCATCATCTTCCATGCCCAGCATGTCTAATATATTAACCTATATCATCAAAAATTGAGTTGGGAAACCAGTAAATTGACTGGTTAGTTACTGTCGAGATATTAGTTTATTGCTTACCTACCATTTGACCAGTGTAAAATAGTCTTTGAGGGCAGAAAATGAGTCCTCATTCTTACTGAAGTAGTAAATCTGTGTCTGGGCTGTACTAGTTTAGACTGCAGGTGAAGCTCACATGATCTGCAGGCCCAGTCCTATGCATCAACACGATGCAGAAGCAAGTCTCATTAATTTCAATAGAACTTTCTCCCTAGTTAGCATGCAAAGAATTGTAACCAAAGTGCTAGGCTCTTCCCTGACATCTAGTTTGTGATGTGGAGGGAAATGTTAATATTCTGCAGATTATTGTGGGTGGGCCCAGGTTTATCACCTAAGTAAAAATTAACCTGTGGATCTGGCAACTTAAAGCACGAACAGGAACACAGTATTCATGGAACTATCTACAGTACTTAGCCTTGCTGAACATGTATCCCTTTCTCTCTCTCAAAATTGCTTTATTTCTATTTAATTTGATTTTTTAAAGACTGTTCATCTGGATCCTGGTGCTTCAGAATAAGAACTGAAAATGGTTGAATATCCATAAGTTTTATGCTAACTCAACACTGTTACAATTTTTTAAACAATTTATAGCATTTAATATCAACCATTTTGCAATTATAGTTAACTGATATGTTTTTACAGTTAGTATAAATATCTCACTATTGAAAATTAATGTTTCTGTTATTCCTAAAAACACTTTAAAATGTTTGTCCAATATTCAATTGTTAAACATATTATTTTTTTACCGGTCAAATAACCAACCCGAATCTAGCTCATATCATCCTACACATACAATGAGTATAGTCCACCATTCTGAGATAACCATAGAATAACCAATAAAAAATAATGCTGCATTATACATTACAGGGATAGACAAGCGAAAGACGTTTTAGATAAACATTACACAGAAATCTATGTCACACATACTAAAAGGTAAAAAGTATGTGAGAAAAGAAGCAAAAATCTTTGTAACTGACTGCTTTTCAGCCCCTTATTACAATATATAGTTCCTGCTTATTGACAGCAGATGGCACTAACTCTTCTTGCCTTTATTTAACAGCATTGTTCTTGGTACACAACATACTCACATGTTAAGAATGCCAATTTACAGATTCCTTATCTTCAGTCTCACATGGACATTCTGTAGCTTCACAATTATCTAGTCATTTGCATGGTTGTTCTTTCATGCACAGTTATCCTTTAGATCTATTCCAAGGACACAATTAAAATAACTTCATGGTATACTACACATGGCCAACTTCTAATATATTTATGTTGTTGTTGCTGTTGTTGTTAGTGGTGGTAGTAGTGGTAGTAGTAGTAGTAGTAGAATTAGTAGTCATATTTGGGTGGGGCTTGTGGACATCAATTTCTAAAACATTTGCTATCCCGCAAGTGGGTAGACAAGTTTTGTGCTGTAGGAAAGAGACAGCGGGACAAAGAGAGAGGGGGATTGTTGGTGTGGCGCAGCAGTGCAGACTCGAAGGGGCCGGCTGGTGCTGCCAGAGGCACACTCCACACCACTTCACACTGTACAAGCAGCTAGCAGCAATGCTGTGCCGCAGCAGCAGTGAGGGACAGGAGAAGTGGCACCTGGACCAGTAAGGCAGGGAATCGGGCCAGCAACGGAGTGGATGGCATCAGCACCAGTTCCTGCCCAGCCAGAGAGTGAGACCTTAAAGTGGAAAGGGCAGATCATTGCCATTCACCTCAAGGGGCAAATGGCAAGGAGCTGGTGCTGGGTCTGTCTAGTTCAAGATCATCTATACTGACTGACCACAGTCCTCCAGGGTTTCAAGCAGGGGTCCTTCTGGAAATGACAGGGATTGGACTGGGGACCTTTTGCATATAAAGTAGATGTTCTGCTACTGAGATGCAATCCCTCTCCTGAATTACAAATGTTCTTGTATGGACACAATAACACATGAGATACTCAGAGATGCTGTTTAAGTCATCTGTGAAAAAAGCAATCTAGTTTCTGGTGCAGTGGTTTGAATTAAGGATTTGAGGGCTGAGCATGGACAGTGAAATTAGTTTCTGGGGCTGAGATTTGGATGCTCTACTATTAGCCATGATGAACTAAGAAGCTCCATGCCCCCTGTACTCTGAAGGCCAGATGCAGTGGAAAAACAAAGAGACAGTCTGAGGCTATCATCTTCATGCCTTACTTCTTGTATGCTTTCCAGAGGCACTTGGCTAAGTACTGTAGGAAACACAATTCTGGACTAGCGGGGCATTAGTTTGATCCAGCCCTAGGGGTCTTCTTATCCCCAAGCTAACTTGGCAAAGAGGCACCTTTTTAATGTGGTGATTCTCTTTATTTAGCAGGGGGAGAGTAACTGGCCCTATCCACCCCCAGCACAGCACCTCCAGTGACTGTTGCTGGTGTCTATCTTATGTTTCTTTTTAGATTGTGAGCCCTTTGGGGACAGGGATCCATCTTATTTATATACTATTTCTCTGTGTAAACCACCCTGAGCCATTTTTGGAAGGGCGGTATAGAAATCAAATTAATAATAATAATAATAATAATAATAATAATAATAATGATGATGATGATGATGATGATGAAAGAAAGAAAGACAAGTCAAAATAATCGACATAGCAATACCAGGGGATAGCAGAATAGAAGAAAAAGAAATAGAAAAAATCACCAAATACAAAGATCTACAAATTGAAATTGAAAGGCTGTGGCAGAAGAAGACCAAAATAATCCCAGTGGTAATTGGCGCCCTGGGTGCAGTTCCAAAAGACCTTGAAGAGCACCTCAACACCATAGGGGTCCCAGAAATCACCATCAGCCAATTACAAAAAGCAGCTTTACTGGGAACAGCCTATATTCTGCAACGATATCTATAACCATTGACAATAAAATTCTGGCATCTCAGGTCCTTGGGAAGGACTCGATGTCTGGATAAAACAAACCCGTCAATAACACCTGTCTGACTGTGTAAACAAGAAATAATATACTCTTTCATCACTCAGTGGTAGAGCATCTGCAGGCAGAAGGGCCTGGTTCAATCCCTGGCAAGACTTCTGCCTGAAACCTTGGAGAAACCACTGCCAGTCAGTGTGTAGACAATACTGAGCTAGATGGACTAACAGTCTGACTTGGTATAAGGCAGCTTCCTATGTTCCTATGTTCCTATGGCTACATTGTAGATAAATGGACACTAAACAACTCAGGAAGAACGTATCTAATCTCACAATGTCATCCTGTCCCTATAAATACTAGAGAGCAATTGTATCAAGTACAATAAATGTGCACATACACTGCAAGGTTGTGTGTGTTAAGCATTTAAAGTGACCTCCATAAAATTAAACAAGGACAGGGAAATGGTTGCTTAGTGACAGTGCGTCCATGTTGCCACATAAGGAAAATATATATATAGTGTGAATTGTTTTCACAAACTCTTCATGAAGGTTTAAGATAGCCTCAGCTAATCAGAGTGAACAATAGCCCTCCATAAAACACCTCCCATCTTCCTTGTGCCAGAAAAGAGAATTACTCGTATTTGGTAACAGTCAAGGTTAGCAATGAAATAAATAAGGAAATTATTGCCTTTAAAATGCACTTTGTTATTGATTCTGTAAGGAGAATTTGCAGTTATGAATACGGGCTGACAATTGCTTTCTTAGGTGAATAACTGAGAAGCCCACTGATTGCAAGATTACCCTGGAATATCCTTAATGGGAGACTTGCTAATGGGGTGTGATTGCTGGCTCGGTTCAGCAGGTTCAGGGTCAAACTGGACTGGCCGAATTATAACCGATCCGGTTTGGAGCTTTACTGGTAAAGGGGCAAGGGAGCTTTCCTAAACCTAGAGGGGGTGAGAGAGGAATGAATTAGTACTTACAAGTGCTGGTAGCAGCAACAGTCGCAGCTCCCCCCGCCCCACTGGCCTCTCCAGAGTAGCCCAGGCTGCCGGCGGCCCAGTACAGGTCTTCTTTGGCCTGGTTTGGGCCTCCGTGCACATATGGGGAACATTTTAGTGATCTCCGCGCATGCACAAAGGTAACTAAAATGGCTTCCACAAGTGCACAGAGGCCCAAACCGGGCCACCGCTGGCCCAGGCTACTCTAGGGGAGGTCAGCGGGGGTGGCGGGATCTTCCACCATCCCAGTCCCCCCAACTAGTAAGTACTAGCTCATTCCCCTCCTGCCTCCTCTAGATTTATGGAAGCTCCGCTGCCCCTTTACTGGTAAAGGAGAATCATTACCCGATTCCCCATTACCAGTAGAGCTCTGAACCAGAATGAACCGGTTCAGCGGTCAACCAGGTCCGTTTCGACTGGTGCCAAAACCGAGCTGGTCCAGGTAGGTTTGAATCCGGTTCAGATTTGAACTGAACCAGCCTGGCCAGTTTTGTGTACATCTCTGCTATCTAAGTGGTAGGAGAAACCATGGTAGTCTTAGAAGATGGCATATGGGTATAAAAAGAACAAAGAAGCAGTTTGGGACAGGTAGAAGGATTTTTTGAATGAGACACAGAGAAATAGGGTGTGAGTTATGGCGATACTGGAATGCAAAAACTGGGCAGAGGACTGAATAATTTGGGGTATAGGGCTGCTCTCAGAAATGATGCAAACTGTTGTTGCTTGTAGGAGTGCTTGGCTAATTCAACTCCATCTATATTCAAATATAAATAAGCCAATTTTATAAAGACTTTATAGACCTCCAGTGATATCCCCACCAAAGGAAGCCAGAATCTAAGAAGCATTGCACCTCTGGGGTGCAGACAGATGCTAACCTTGAGCAGCAACTCATCATTTAAATTTGGGGAGGAGAGGAAAGAGAGGAAAGAAACCTTTCCTGAAAGAAAAAGAAAGAAACCAATGTCCAATCTGGAGACATTGTTTCCTCCTATTTTCTGCCCAAGATAAACAGCTGCCAAAGATTGATGCTTATTTGTAAATCATCTTGGCTGCCGAATATGCTCCTTCACGTGCTTGAACCGGTTCGGCATAAGACCTTTGAAATGTTTTGAAACTTCCAATGTGCTGCCCCTGGCTGTGAAGAGGCTTAAAACACAACCTGCTAAAAGGCATTCTCCAAAGCCCTTATCTCAACCCATAAGGAAAACACTCCAAACAAATGGGACTAAGCGTCAAGGTCACTTCTCCAGTAAAGACTCACCCAGCGTTTCAAAGCCCTTTCTGCAATCAGTGGCTCTAAATATTCCTACCCATCAGGAGCCCTCTAAAGCTAAAGCTGTGGATACACAGCATCGCCTGACTTCAATAATAATAATAATAATAATTATTATTATAATAATTATAATAATTATAATAATTATAATTATTCAATTTCTATACCGCCCTTCCAAAAATGGCTCAGGGAAATTACAAAGAGAAATAACAAATAAGATGGCTCCCTGTCCCCAAAGGGCTCACAATCTAAAAAGAAACATCAGATAGACACCAGCAGCAATAATCACTGGATGTACTGTGCTGGGGGTGGATAGGGCCAGTTACTCTCCCCCTGCTAAATAAAGAGAATCACCATGGTAAAAGGTGCCTCTTTGCCCAGTTAGCAGTATGCCCAGTGACTGGGGTATGCCCAGTCACCTTAACCGCTGAGATGCCTGAGAAAGTGAATAACAACCCAGAGCACTTTAATGGGGGATGTACTCAAATGAGCTCTCAGCCTCCTTCTGAGCTGCTGAAGGACCCCGACCTTGTGAAGCAAGCTACTCTGGCCTTACAAGAAGCCGGCCAAATTTCCTTTGATACCCTCGCTGGTCTCTCTTTTGATCCTCACTTTGATTCGATTTTGACTCTCCTAAATCCACCTGCCCCAATTCCCTCCATATCAAGAGTAAAGACCCACCTCCCAGGTTCATTTACAGCTCATGACGATTTACCCTCTATACCAGTAGCTGCTCACCCTTCCATTACTCGGGAGGATGCCTCCAATAAGATGGAAGACACTGAAGAGGATTCTGGTCGTATGGACATTGTCCTCCCTCCTGAGGTTAGCTGTGAGAGCGTGCAGAATCCAGGTGGCATTAGAATAGTGCCACATCAAGAGGAAAAGGCAGTCATTGTTATCGAATCCGAGGATGGAGTGCCAGCATCCGACGAGAGCTGCCAACGGCCCTTATTTGATACAGTTGTTCCTTCAGAGTTGGAACCCTCGTGTACTTTCTCCTTGAGCGAGGGCCCTGGGACGGATCCCATAGAAGACACAGATCCTCCAACTTGTACTCCCCTGGAGAATTCTATCACTGTGTCTGCCAAATGACTGCTCCAGAGAAACCCAAACATTTTTAAGATCGCCACATGGAATTTGGTGGGCTTCAAGGCCAAGTTGGCTGACCCATCATTTATTGACTATGTTTCCAAAACAGACATCCTTATGTGCCAAGAGACATGGATGGTGGAAGATGTGTCCCTGGAGGATTTTTTTGTATATATGGTCCAGGCATCTTTGGGGCAGGATGGGAGCAAGAGAAAGGGGAGACCAGCTGGTGGCCTTGCAGTGTTTGTGTCGACATCACTTAGGGCGCAGGCTAGGGAAATTGCATCTCTGGATTCCATTGCTATGGCCATTTATATTCAACTGGGTAATTTATCCCTTATAGTGGTCAATGTATATATACCTCCAAGAAGTCAGAAAGCCTATGTAAACCAGACCTGGTTACATCTTGAGCCATACCTCACGGAATTCCAGATTAAATTTCCCGATGCCTTCTTCTGATAGTGGGTGATTTCAATGCCCAAATGGGGCATGATGATAAAAAACTATTCAGCAGATTCCATCTTATCCCCCTGATCAGTCAGTTCCTAATGGCCACCTAGTACACCGATTTAAGGATAAGGGGGTCTCTTTTGCTGGTCTAAAGTTAGCCCAGACCATCTGTGAACTAAATTTGTACATATTAAATGGCACCAGTCCCCATGACTACCCAGTAGAATTTACCTTTTGGTCAGGTTCTAGAACTTTGACAATCGACTATATGATATGCTCCCAAGATCTGCTAGATCTGGTTGCGGGATTTAGTGTTGTCCCTAGATTTGATAGTGACCACCTTCCACTGGAGTTATGCTTGTCATTCCCAGTTAAGATTCAGAGACATGAATACACAGCCTTTGATGCTGAGTCTCTAGAAGTTATGCCCACCAGATTAAGATGGTCTCTAACCCAACAAGAGAGATTGTCGCTCCTCTTGAATTCTGAGTCTGCTATTACCTTAAGGAACCTAACATTGATGGGCGAGGAACCTAGGGAATGTATAGATGCCTACCAAGGGCTAATCGAGTTACTCCGCCCTACCTTGTGTGTCCAGCAGGGAGCCCACAAGAGGATGGGCCCTCCCTCTTTAAGAGCCTGGTTTGATGACGAGTGTAGGAAGTTGGAAAGGGTCTTGGTTAATGAATACAATAGATACCGTGAGTCATCTGATCTAACTTGTGCTACCAATTTATTACCTCTGAAGAGGGCATATAAAAAACTTATCAGAGCAAAAAAACTTGAGGCGGACAAAGCGGACTGGCAGCAGTTGATCTTTGCCGCCCAACAAAAAAAACACTCTTATTTTTGGCGTTTGATTTCCAAATTTTTGGGAAGGGGAATATCCAGAGTCGAACCTCAAATTCCAGCAGCTATATGGGAAGACCATTTTTCCAGACTGTATGGCTCGGATGAATGGCCTTCCCCCGCAATGCTGTTAAATCTGGAGGACTGTCCAGTCTGGCCGCTGGTCACATGCTCTGATATAGTATCTCTGGTAAATCAATTTAAAGTGGGTAAGGCCCCTGGGCCAGATTATATTTTGGTGGAGTGTATTAGGAACAACTTGGAGTGGTGGGCCCTGATATTAGCAGCCCTCTTTTTGCACATCGATTGGACAGCCCAGATCCCCAAAGATTGGGGGTTGGCGATTATTGTTCCAATATATAAGAAAGGTCAAAGGGACCAACCAGGGAACTTCTGCCCCATCAGCTTTTTAAGTTTTATAGGCAAATTATATGCCAGGCATCTGCTTGTTCGCTTCATGGAGTGGCTTGACAACAACCAGATCCTTGCCAAGAAACAAAATGGCTTTAGGGCGGGAAGGTCGATTATGGACTCGATAGTTGTGTTACAACATCTGGCAGAAAAATACTTGGGGAAGGCCCCAGATGCATTATCTACAGCATTTGTGGACTTAAAGTTCTCATTTGATTCGGTCCCAAAAGGTACGTTATGGGAGAAACTTGCTGCAACATCCATAGACAGGAGACTGCTTTACCTGATACTTAAACTCCATGATGATACCTCACTAAGGGTCCGGCTTAACAACAGAGGACAGGTGACTAGGCCGATCAGCACGAGACGGGGGTTCGGCAAGGGTGCATTTTGGCCCCTATGCTTTTTAATTTTTATATTAACTCCTTAGTCACTCACATGAAGAAACTAGAATTCCATCCGCCTAAATTAGCTGGCAGACATGTCAATGTTTTACTTTATGCGGATGCTGCTGCATTAGTTTCAAGAACTCAAATTAGTCTTAAAAGAGCATTATGGGCATTGGCAGATTTTTGCACCACCCAGGAGCTAGCCATAAATTATGACAAAACCAAAATTATGGTTTTCTCAAATAGACCTAGAAACTGTGCCTGGTCCTTAAATGGCCATAAATTGGAGCAAGTGAGGCAATTTAAATACTTAGGATGGGTTCTGCAGGAAAATAAGAGCTTTGCTGCCCACAGGGATTGTGTAAGTTTCAATGCCCAAAGAGTTGCCTTGGCAATTCAATCTTTACATACCAGAAAACGTGCCCAATCCGTACAGGTGGTCCTTGATCTTTTCAAAGCCAAAATTTTGGCTCTACTTATGGTGGGTGCGCAGATGGGCGCTTACACTAACTTCCAGAGGATAGAAATTGTTCAAACCAAATTTCTCAGGGGTATACTGAGGGTTGCTCAGTCTGTCCCCAACGCATGCCTTAGACTGGAAGTGGGCTGGCCTACTGTTGAGGCTAGAATCTGGAAGACCATGTTCAGTTTTTGGCTCAAGCTGTTTTTCTGCCCTGACGGGCTTGCCCCATTAGTCCTAGAAGATTCTTTTAAGACCCGATGGAAACGGGCCATTGACAACAGATTAAGTAGGTTGGGTTTTTCATCTCTGGTGATAAGACACCATAAAGCAACGCATAATGGACATTGCCAGGCAGGAGGATGTTAGTAAAATAAGATCTGGGGTTTTTATGGGGGCCAAAATTGATAGTTGGCTCCCGGTTCGCTACTTGACAAAGCTATCCTTCGTTGAACACTGTAGAGCAATGACTGCGGCCAGGTTCAATGCCTTTCCTTCAGCCGTCCTGGAAGGGCGATTTCTGAAAATCCCTTATCTCCAGAGATTGTGCCCGTGTCATGCGGGAGAGGTTGAATCTACTGAACATGTGTTGTTGAATTGTTGTTTCTATAAGGAGCTAAGAACAGAATTAATTTTCCCCCTTTTAAGAGATCGCAGATTGACCTCAAGTCAGGAGAAAGTGGAGTTTTTACTTGCAGACTTGGATGATTTCATCTCGACAAAAGTAGCCAAGTTTCTTTGTATTGCAAGTAAACTCCGCAGAAGACATGTTGAGAGGTTAGATGCGGGCATAGTATAGTAGGAGGGTGAACAGATTTTATCTAGATAAAATTCTTCATGTATGATACTCTTACTGTACTGTTTCTATTGCAGTTTCTTTTGATGTTTCTGAAGTGACGTGTAGTTTTGTGTGTGGTTTTGTTGTATTGAGAGGCTGTTGGCTGTAATAAAGTACTACTACTACTACTTCTCAGAAAATGCTGTTGCTATTGCTGTTTTAACTCTCTCTTAGCCAGCTGTAACAACCAACATCATCTCCTTCCATCGTCTCCTTCCAGGCATTACTTTTGCCTCAAAACAACCATTCAAGTGTTTACCCAAAAGAGATAAAGTCCTCCTTCACACTAGGGGGCAATAAAATAGCTGTCTGCAGTGTTCTTCTATGCCACAGGCCTTAGGAGCCAGATTCATCACAGTATTGCTTGTAGGAGATGACAGTTGTAGAGATGGTGTATTTTTGCTGTGGATGCCTGTTTGTCATGAATTGCCTGTATTTAAGGCCGCCTTCAGACGTAACCCCTCCCCACGCCCACACACACACACACACACACACACACACACTCCCATCCACATTAATATGTTCAGGAGAGCTGCCTCTCTGTAATCAGCAAGACTGTAGAGAAGTGGGGGAGTTGGCTGTGCAGGCTTCCTTCTTGACAGAAGGACAAGCCAATCGGGCTGGAGTGAGGGAGCAGCTATCTCCCTCAACTCCAGTTCTGTGTGGCTGAAACTGTGGTGCCAGAATTCAGATATAACACTGGCGCTGCAGAAATGGAGTTTGCAGCGGCGAAACACCACCCTGTCCAAAGGTTCAGACTCTGAACCTTTGAGGGTTGAGACTCTGGTTGAGACTCTGTCTCAAAGGAGATCAGGTAGGGAAACTGCAGGTTCTTTCCACTGCAAACTCAGTTTTCCTGAATGTGGACATGTGGGTGAGGAAACTGGAGGTGAAGGTATCTCACGTTTCCTGTTACGTCTGAATTCGGCCTAAGACTAGGAATCAGATAACCTTCATACTGCTGCGCCGTATAGCAACCAGCTGAACTACAGCAGCCTTGGCAGGCATGGACTTCTCAGACCCTGGCCTTACCACCTAGCCAGGCTGCTCATTGGGTCCTTCCAGGATAGGAAGAATATAAAAACTTCCTTTCTGGGCTCAGGCTTTGCCTCAGTTTCAAAGTCTCCTGGTCCTGGTTCCAACTTGGCTTGGGCTGGCCCCTGGTTCTGGCTCCGACTTTTGTCTTTTACTTCTGGTTCTTGTTTGTCTCCTCAGTTCTGACTTTTCTCTGCCTCACAACTCATCTCCTGATGCTGATTCCTGGTTTATCTGCTTGGCTTTGCCCCTTGGTTTTGACCCTTTTTGTTCTGACATTGACTGCTGGCTTGCTTCCTGACTCCAGTTGCTGGTCTGTTCTTTTGAGCCTTGTTCTCTCCTGGACCTGACTTCAGGATCTGACATGTCCTCCAGTGATTGTCTATAATAAAGTGCTGCCACTATTTTTAGTTTAATTGCTGAAATTGTACATGGAAATGAACTTGAAGCCAAGGAAAGTCTTGACATTGGTGAGATATGTACATTATAGCATGCCCTCGTTAATAATGTGGCCGTTGTATTCTGGACCCATTGAAGGTACAGACTACTCTTCAAAGACAATCCTACATATAACACATTATGGTTGTCCTCACAACCAGCCACAGCAGGGTAGGAGTGGGGAAACCCAGAGAAAACCCTCATGTGGAACCTTGGGACACACTCCTACCCTGCTGCTTCAGAACAGAACTACCCTGTCTTTTACCAAAAATTGTGTGTGCAACTGAGGGTGTCTGCAGCAGCTCCTGGCAGCCAAGCTCACTGTCAGCAATAGAGTGCCACCTATAGGGCAGCCAGGAAGTGAGGAGCTGCTGCATTGATACAGGCAGCCTCTCCACTGCCCGCACAATGCATTGTGGGATACTGGAGGACTTCCTCTTTCAGATCCCTGCGAAGAGATTTCTGACACGCAGGTTGTGTGGGCATGCACCATGGTGCTGAGCTGGCAAGTCAGTCCTTCTTCATGTGGGTGAAGGTAGGTATCATCCTACCTCCCCCCCCCAGCCCTCTCTAGCCCCGGGGATTTTGGTTGTGTGAACAACCTTATTGTATTCTAATGCAGATGTTACCAGAGCATGGATAACTGTGACAAGATCAGAACTTCCCCAGATGAGTTTCAGGTGGTGCACCAACTGCAGCCTGGTGAAATTGATCTGTGCTAAAGAGATAAGTAAATTTTCTCTTCCATGGGTGGTATGAGCACTCTTGTACTTCATAGGAACATAGGAAGCTGCCATATACTGAGTCAGACCATAGGTCCGTCTAGCTCAGTATTGTCTACACAGACTGGCAGTGGCTTCTCCAAGGTTGCAGGCAGGAATCTCTCTCAGTCCTATCTTGGAGATGCCATGGAGGGAAGTTGGAACGTAGATGCTCTTCCCAGAGTGGTTCCATCCCCTAAGGGGAATATCTTACAGTGCAAACACTTCTAGTCTCCCTTTCATATGCAACCAGGGCAGACCCTGCTTAGCTTAAGGGGACAAGTCATGCTTGCTACCACAAGACCAGCTCTCCTCTTCAGTGGTACATCAGATGGAGCACTCAACCTCTATGGATTATTTTTTTAAAAAAGAAAATGAAACATTTTTTAAAAGCAAAAGTTCACAAAATGGCAATCTAGGAGAATGAGATTTGATGCTCATCGCTACTGAGGACATGGGCACTATCTAACAAATGTCCATGCCACTCACACATCCACATTCTACACAGCATCGCAGCTGTAATGGATGCACTGATCATGGTGCGTGGGTATGTCGGAAATCCTTCTTTCTCAGCAACAAAATATACTTTGCTGATATACTTTAAAAACATGATAGACTTATTTTGAGAAAACATGATCTTTTAAGTATTTATTATACAGCTTTCCTGTGCTTTTACTGCCAAAAGAAAAATACTACTTGTTAAGTTTCTTAGATAATATATAGTTTCCTACCTACTCCATCATCTATTGCTTCTATAAATGTGTGTAGTACAACCTCCAGTGTGAAAACACCACCTCAGGATCCAAGGAGCATTCACAAAACTACTATGGGGGACAAGGAGACAAGAAGAATAGCAAAATCTACAACTATGTCTACCCAGCTGCCTAAGCCTATTTCTAATCAGATCCCACCCCGCCCCACCACCAAGTTTATCCTGAGTGTTGGACAGTAAAATGTTTATCTATCCACATATACATTAACATCTGCAAAATTATATAAATTAGCATGCTCTGATTTTATTAATGTACATCCATATTCCAATATTGGGTCAGTTCTTTTAAGAGTGTTTCAGTACGATGGTTTCCTGAAACATGGATTCTGGAGGGCATAGCATGACTCAATGGGAAGGAAACTAATGCTTCAAGTACAAGTGTGCTACCTGAGTGGGAGAAGTTCCAGGGTACAGCAGGAAATATATGGGTTATTGTAAACAAGAAAGTTGATTGGCAGAGTTAGGTACAATAAGCACTTTATAGCCCCTGATAAGTAGTTACAAAAGTTCATTGCAATACATACCCTATTTATCTTATACATATGTTTATGTACTGTATGTATTTATTTAAAAATATTTATATCCCTGCAGCACATGTGAGACGCTTGGGGTAGCTTACAATAACAGATCACAATAAATGTAAAAATAGAAGAAAATGGGCAGCAGAGCAGTATAAAATTGGGCTAAAAACTGGAACTCTAGTTTAAAAATACGTAATAAGACCATGTGTGGAAAGCCCCAAGTTTAAATTGCAACAAAAACAGACAGCCAATAAAAAGCCTTTCAAAAGAGGTGTGTGATTTATATTACTTCGTATTTGCACTATTTTCCATGTGACACATATGTAATTTTAAAAGTTCATCTCTATTGGTTCAACACTTTTGTATAAATATACCTTCTGCTAATGAAACAGCCACCGATCAATCACCACTCATGTCTTAACATGAACAGCATAATGTATATATTCAATAAGTGAAATCACTATTACAGAGTTAAATGTATGCAGTGCTTCTGTTACAGAAGGCTTGCATTTCCCAGGTGAAGGTTGTCCTTTCATGAGGTGAGGTGAGGTAGTCTCCTCAGGTGGTGGATTATTGGGGCACCAGCAGGGTAGCAAGATTTATTTATTTGTTTAGTTAGTTAGATTTATTTAGTTTAGTTAGTTAGAGTCCTACTCCCATAGGACTCTGGGTGGCTTGCAAGCAATAACATACACAGCACCATATTTCATAAAAATATATCTTACATAGCCTCATAAACCACAACCCCATACAATACTCATTCCACATGACATAATAATCATGAATAACAAGATCACTCTACAACCAGCTATCTCAGCGACCGAACACCCGGTGGACATTTCAGTCTTATATGCCTTACGAAAGGCCAACAGATCATAGAGAGCTCTGATATTATCCGGGAGACTGTTCCATAGAGTCGGGGCCACCATTGAGAAGGCTCTGGCTCTCATTGATTGCAGTTCAATATCCCTAGGGCCCGGGATTACCAAGGCATTACTTGTAGACGATCTCAGGACCCAGCAAGGGACATATCAAACAAGGCGATCTTGGAGGTATGGAGGGCCCATACCGTGTAGGGTTTTAAATGTTAAGATTAATACCTTAAACTTAACCCGGGACTCAACCGGCAACCAGTGCAACTGAACGAGCAAATGTGTCACATGTGCTCGCCAAGGCACCTTAGTAAGGACCTTGGCCACTGCATTGTGCACCAATTGCAATCTCCAAGTTAGGTGCAGTGGCAGCCCCACATAAAGCGAGTTGCAATACTCTAACCTGGAAGTGACCGTTGCATGGATCACAGTGGCCAAATCGGAGGGGACAGATAGGAGGCCAGCTGCCATATTTGGCGTAACTGAAAGAAGGCCCCAACTGCTACCATTGCCCCCACTACTACCTTTGGACCGATCTGACCATTGCATGCAGGGAGCTTACCTGTGGCTGAAGGACAAAGTCTTGACAGGGGCTCACATGGTTTTTTTAATTTTTAATTGTGCATGCAAAGAGTGCATGCACCCAGGCCACACTCCTGCATCTGATACCAGCCACAAGGGGCGTGGCCAATACCTGGCACGGGCCAGTCAGCCCCTGCAGAGTTTCCCCAGTCAGCAGTTACTTGAATCACTGACTTGGAGCTCCTTTCCCTGCCTCCACGTGGAGGCAAAAAAAGGAGCTCCCAGTCAGCGATTCAATGCGCTGCTGACTGGGGAAACGCTTCAGGGTCTGACTGGCCCCATCCCGGTATTGGCCATGCTTTCTGCATCTGACGTTAGGCTCAGGAGGTGTGGCTACTGCCTGGATCTGTTTGGACCTTCTCCCATCCTCCCCAGCCAGTGTTTCAATGAAATGCTGGCTGGGGAGAAGATGGGCGCGTCTTGTGATCCCAGCCGGCAAGGGCTTCATTCGCTGGCTGGGTGCAGGAGTGAGTAAGGAGGTGCCCTCATTGAGGGCAAGGAGTGACTTGGTGGCTCCCCAGACACAGGCAGCAGAGAGACAGTCATCCCCCCCCTTGCTCCATTGTCCCCACATCCCTGCTTGCAAGCTTTGCAAGAAGTGCCTCTCCTCTGTTCCCGGCATAGCCTGCAAGAAGGACAAGGACAGAAGAGGAAGCTGCTGGCAACCTTCCCTCCTTTCTACCCTTTGTGAAGCTTTCAAAGCTCGCAGGAGTCAATTCTGAAAGAGAGCTGTCCTCCACCAGGCATGCATTGGCATCCGGTCTCAGCTACCACAATTATACCTTGCCCCCTGCCCACCATTCCCAGGACTTAAACAACAATATGCTGTTGCTGGAAAAATAAGCTTGTGCTCCCACCCAGCCCACCCTGCTCTGCTTCCCCCAACTCAGTGGTAGTAAATAGTGTTTCCCCACAAGTCATGGTCTCACACAAAGGGTTGGGCAATTTATACCCAAGCACTAGAAACCCTTATTTATAGCACCATAGCACAGGAATTGGCTTATCACAGCTTTGTAGATTATCACTGATCATAAAATAACAATCAACAGCAAATGAGAAAAATGGATGAATCAGACTACCAGTGAAGTCTGCAAATATTGTTCACACTTATTTGGGACTCCGTGATCACAGTGTAGCTTGTTTCTGAGTTTAACAGGCATAGGACTGATTGGGCAGCATGTCACTTCTGCTCTTTGACATTCCTGTTCCTGCTCTTATTAAAAAGCAACCATCTTCTCAAATGTCATGGAAGCATGTACATTCCTTGTGTCACTTTTCCTACACCAGTCTAGCTCCTAACCCACCCTTCCCCTCCACCAACCTTAATAGTGTTTGGAGCTCCTACATACATACCATGAATGTATATTCACCTTCACCCTGAGGTAACTGTTCAGTCGGAAACAACCTCTTCCCCCACACTTTCCCTACAACCCCATTGGAATGTGACCCATACATGGGCCATTCCCTGCAGCTATGGACATGAACTCTAAACTTCAGGGTGGGGGAATTCTCTTATGAATAAGAAATGATAATTGGACAGGCAGCAGTGATGCCTAATTAAATTTAGTCAGTCACTATGAAAAGGCAGTCATCTTGAAATAATACAGTCATTGACTGTAAACCAAATAAGATATGCTGGTAGGGGAGACTTTTCAGCAGTCAGTATTGCTGGAGCAGAAATGGCAAGAAAAACCAGTTTTGTGCATCGTTCCATCCCCTCTGAACTGTTTTTAAATCATGTTCTTAGAGTTGCACAGGTTATATATCCAAAGATTATCTAATCTTAATCCTTACCCTTCACACCATTTTTCTGCTGAGAATCACTCTCTCTTTTCCTACTATGGAAAATATATATGTATCTTTTCCCCAGTAGCAGTAAAGGCAGCTCAGTTATTCTGTGGGAAAACAGTCCAAAGTGAAACAGTTTAGCCTCTCTCCCCGCCCTGCCCCCGCTGCAATGGTAAGCAATTCAAATTTCAGCTTCAGTGGCTGCATTGTATAAAAAGAGAAAAAAGTCTCTAAAAATAATCGCTGATTTACACATGATATATGAAGTTCCACCCCAAGAACCAGTTCAGATGTTGTTTTCCTTGGCATACTTGGACAGATATCTGCTCGGTGCTATTGGTCATGTATTCCAGGATGAAACAGAAGCAGGCCGTGGCTAAGAGTTGCCAGGCTGTGGCTAAGAGTTGCTGATGAACTCATGCGAACATTTGATGAGCACCTTAAACAGGCAAAGAAAGAGCTCCAGGGACTCTCTCACCTTGTGAATATAGGGCATAATAGCAACCCCAGTACAATGGCTCCACCAAGAATTCTACAAATGGACAATTCTACAAACATTTCAAAATGGTTGGTTCTGTTGCTCATATATAGTAATGAGATTGGCATTCTTTTGCAATTTCATAAAGCCGGTGTGTTGTTGGCATAGCTGGTTATTAAATGTGATCTGAGCCTTGGATTTCAGGTTCAAAGTCCAAAGCCTGAGCTGCTGCCTGATCACATTCTAAAAGAACAGACACACATGGGAAATATTGATTCATTTTTTTGCCTTATTGCAGGGTGTACACGAGAAAGCAAAACAGAATGCCTAACAAAACCCTGCATTCTCTCTAATTATTCTGTGACTACTGCCACAGAATAAATAATAGAAGCAAATGCAAAGAAGCAGAATATTTCTGAGTAGGAAGTAAAGAAGCATTGTCGAGCTCCATGTCAAACAGCCCTTGCTCTAGCCTGCCCTGGATCCATGGATGACGTGGGAGGCAGAGAGATTCACTGAAAACTTCTTTATTCCAGAGATTAGTACAGGGCACAACAGCAATAATAGTAATAATTGCATTTAACTGCACTCTGCTTCCATTCTGGTTCCTTACCCAATACATGCTGATCTCATTAAAATATGGGGGAAAAAATCAACAATTTTGAAATGTTTGTAGAATGGTCCATTGGTAGAGTTCCTGGAGGAGCAGTTATACTGGGATTGCTCTTATGCCATGCATTTACAAGGTTAGATACTCTCGGAACCTCTTTCTTTGCATTTTTAAGGTGCAAATCAAAGGTTAACATGAGTTTTAAAAAGAAATTCCCTACTTTACGACAACTACAACAACAAACATTTGTATACTGCTTTTCAACAGAAAGTTCTCAAAGCAGTTTACACAGATATAAATACATAAATAAAATGGCTCCCTGTCCCCAAAGGGCTCACAATCTAAAAAACCCAGACATAAGATAGACACCAACAACAGCCACTGGAGGGATGCTGAGCTGGAGATAGATAGGAACACCTTCACAGCCTGAGTCTTACTCTTCCCTAGTTTCTTGCATTAGCCAGATCTTAATTGGTCTTCCAGACCAGGCACTGACTTGTCGTTCTTCTTCTAAATCTTTGGCAACTCCCTATTGAAGCAGGTACCAAGCATCCTCTTGTCCCAGTGGGCATCTCACTGGCATTCTCAAAAAGGGACAGGTAAGGGGTGTGGCTCCTGTCCCACCCCCAACTCAGGTGCTGAGTAGGCATTAGCCCAACCCCATCTGCGAGTCCTCTGCTGTTCTGCTGGCTGAGACCTCAAGCATATCTTTACCACTGTCCATCATTCAGGGTCCCATGGGAACTGTAGTTCTGTAAGTGCAGCTAGAGATCTCTAACAGACTTCTCAGGACCTCATCAAACTACAAATCCCAGGATTCTTTGTGGGAAGCCATGATAGTTAAGCTGGTATAAAACCGGTTGTGTAGCAATCATTCTCATTCTACACATTTGTCACTCTTGGAAATATTCCAGTTTAAGCAAGGTAGGGATACGTTTTCTAAAGGCTTAACTATATTATTTTTAAAAATAGGATAATATTGGACAAGTGTAGATGTACATTTTGACAGAATACATGTTTGGCAGTTTTACTGGCAACTTGACCCACAGGAAATTGGATGCTTTGTATATCTTGGCAAAAACAAGCACAGCCCTGAAACTCATCAGCCTTTTCAAACCAACCTAAGGTTATGAAACAGATATTCTCTCTAGAGTGCAGTATTTGGCACCAACTGTAGCAATTCTAATAATTCCTTTAATTATCCAATTACTTAAAATGTTGTAAAGAAAAGATATGTTATATGTCTTTTTAATAAGTCATGGAGAATTAAAATTACAAAAGCTGGCAAATGAAATTAAGCTGGCAATAAGGAAAGAAGAAAAGAAAAGAAAAGATCTGAGAAACATATTACTGAAAACCTTAAAAGCAAACAGTACAGATGTATTTAAATATATCAGAATCTGTAAACGAGACAGGGAGGTTGTTGGACCATTAAGCAGCAAAGGTGTGCAAAAGGCTACTGCAAGAAGGCAAGGAGACTGCAAAGAAACTAAAATGTATTGCATATGTTGGTCCTCACTGTGGAAGGTGTCGGGCAGGCACCCTTCCCTGAAAAGCATCTGAAAAACAAAGTCCAGTAGAAATTACAAAAGATCAAGTTCTAGGATTCATTCACAGGTATAATTAACAAATTATAGGGTCTGAACAGCACATCCAAGAGTATTTAAACAGCTCAAATGTAAGATTAATGGCTAACATCCAGACTAATGTGCATGCTGAAAACCTTTGCATGCACGCAATGGGAGAGAAGGGATTTTCCCTGACCTCTCCTTCACTCTGCAGGCCACTGTGCCTCCCAAAAAACATGTCTCTAAAGGTCCTGCAACTCTCAGGGACATATTTTGGGGAGGCAAAGTGGGCTGCAAAGGGAGGATAGATCAACGGAAATTGCTCTTTCCGTAATGCACATGTGCAGTCTTTTTCAGCATACACAACATTAGTCTGGATGTCAGCTGTTGATCTTTTAATAAAACTATGGCTGGATTCAGATGTAACATGAAACTGGAGGTTGACGTACCCACAGTTTCAATTTCAAACTATAAATTTCACCACAGACATTCGTCCAACCACAGTCCAGCAACCCCCTGTCGCAGGAGAGGGGAGCCCCTCCCTGCTGCTCGGCTGCCAAGGCAGATCCCAACAAGCTCCACGGCCAGAATGTGGGCAAAGCATTAACCCCATCTTCACTGTACTCCCAGCTATGTTGCTTTAATAAATTTGCTGCAGAACAGTGGGGCGTGGGGCAAATACTTGCCAGTGAAGAGGCACATCCTCATGGGGGGTCAGATATGGGGGCACCGTTGTGTCTAAAGCTCTGTGCATTCTGCTGCATGGCATGCGAGTGGTGACAAGGTTGGGAACCCGAGTTAGGACAGCTTGCCATCCCCCCTCCATGGCTGCCAAAAAACTCATTTCCCCCTCCCTCCACACCCTCTGCTCTGAGCTCATGGTGATGCATGGGCCCACACACACACACACACTGACAAAAAGCAACCCCCCATGCACTATCCAACCCCAGTGCGGCCTGTGCCATACAGGCCAAATCTTGGTGTGGGGTAGGGGATCCCATCTCCCTCCTAGCCACATCCAACCCCCAAAGCAACCTGTTGCCCATCCTGCCACCTGCCACACCCTCGCTTTCAGATAGCAAGGAGGAAGGGGATGCTGACAGCCCTTCAGCCGATGCAGGGGTGCCTGAGGGGCAGCTGTCAGTTCCCAAGAGATGGCTGAGGCAGGTCCATCTGATGTCCCAGACCAGGAACAGCAGTCTGAGGCAACAGAGATAGGTCCTGACTAACCGGAGGATGAGCTGTACAGGCAACCCCACAATTGACTCCACAGCAAAGGTGGGTCCAGAGATGGCACGTGCATCTGGAATCCATCAGGAGAAGTAAGCGCCTCAGGGTAAGCCTTGAATCCCTGCCAGCTGAGAGTTATCAGCTTGGACTATAAAGCACGTCTACAGTTTGCAGTTAGCAGCTAGAAGACAACGTACATCATCCGTAGTGTCGACAGCCTGCAGCCTGAGCTAGAGAGAGATTCCGAGTTGTGCTTTAGCCTCTACAACCCAGGCTTTTGTGAGCTACATCCTAGACCCCCCTGCCAGGTGCCTAGATTACTGACACCTCCATCAAGGAGGATCACATTGCATTTCCTGCCCCATCCAACCCCCCAAACAGCTCATCACCCTGCCCACCACTTGCAAGGGGATCCCATGTCCTTACCTTCCCCATCCAACCCCACAAAGCACTCATCACCCTCCCCGCCATGGCCAAGTGTGAGGGGGAGCTCTGCACTCGCATTTTGTAATAAACACAATGCTTCTATTTTGAATACTGAAACTTTATTATGCATAGATACACTGGCAGCCCTTTCATTAACAAGGGGGGGGGGCACTATTTCTCCAATCCCCTGTTGCCGCAGGTGAGGGCAATGGCCCCGTGTGACCATCAGCAGTTTAAAGGGCAGTGTGCTCTTCCAACACTATGCAGCTTCCTGCCTTGGCAGTGGGCTGGAGGGAGATGCTCTCAGGCGTGTCTTGCAAAGGCCGCTATCACTGCCAGTCCCTCCCTACTGCCACCAGTTATCCTTGGGGTGTGCCTCTGGGACCACCGGCACAGCATCCCCATCTCTGCCAGGTGCCCCTGCACCACCGTTCTTGCCCTTTAGATCTGCAGCCAGGTCCACGAGCTCCTCCAGAAGGATATCTCCCCTGGTCTCACAGATGTTGTGGAGGATAAGTCGGCCACAATCACATTGGGCACAAGATCCTCCTCTACATCCAGCAAGGTGTAGAGAGCGTGCCACCAGGCCTTCAGCCTCCTGAATACCTGCTCCACTGTGATCCTGATGCTGCTGTGCCTGTGGTTGTTGCCCATGAGGATCATATCCTCCATGAATATTTCCACTAAGAAATTCACCACTTCCCTGAATATCTTGCAGACGGTGAATCTGCCAGTTGCAGATTGCTGAGGTCAGGTGGTTCATGTTGCAGGCCAGCTTGTAAACAGTTATGGTTAGCCTCTTCCATGCTGAGATCACGTGGCGCATCACAATGTCCTGCTGGCTAAGAATGTGCTCCATCTTGCTTGCCAGGAAGTCAAAGGTGGCCCAGGACATCCTGAAGCCCCCCCTGAAAGTGCTCATTGTCCCACTCGTCAGCATCCTCCATCGACCTCCAAGTGCTGTTATACCTTGGCAGCACCCACCTCTTTTCCTCCAACCACCCCTCATCCAGGGCGTGGGCAGCAAAGGAGAGGGCCACTGAATGTCTCTGGGCTGCTTCGAAAACTATCCTTGAGCACACTATCAGCCCCTCGAATCTCCTGGAGACCACCAACAACCTTGCAGCCTCCACACAGACAACTGCTGCACCCTGCGGCACCAAGCAGAAAGCATCTCCTCTTCTGGGCTCTCTGTATGTGCTGAGGACCATCTGCATGCCGGTGTGGACCACAATACAGGGTGCTGTACCCACCATGGCAAACCATTTCCTCTCTTGCTGCTGGGGAGGTTGTGTGATGGCACATGCCCTCGTGGAAGCTTGAATTGTGCATACCAGCCACTTGGGGGCATCCGGGGATTGCGGTGGATGGGAGTGCCCACCCACCTAGCTCACACAGCAGTGGGGAAAAGGGGTGGTGTTCCAGGAAGGGTGGGGGCACCCCTTCTTTGTTACCTGCCATGGGCATCGTTCGGGACAGCAGGTTCTAGGCCTGGCACCCCCTCCCTTCAGCTTCATGTCCTCACGTGCAGGACCCACTTCTTGCTCCCTTGAAAAAATCCTCCTCAGTTTTTGGAGGAATGTAACCCTCTTGTGCCCGGTGGTGTGTGGGCCCTCTGTCTCCCTGACAAAGTGCAATGGAACTTGGTTTCCCTCCTTGCAATGGGACCTTTTCCAGTAGAAGCGCGAAGCCTGCCCCCTCCATTTTTAATCCCCCTTGAAACACTTTTGGGAAGCTGTTGGCGGGTCCCTCCTCCTCCCTGGATTCCTTTGGAGTGCCTTTAAAGACCTTTCATGCAGCTAGGGGCATGTGCACCCCCCTTGATGAAGTGCTGCCCCTTCCCAGCATTCTCTTCCTTTGGACAGTGGAAATTGATCAGAGGGGCTGAGTGAAGAATATTTACACCAGTCTTTATAACAAAGAAACCAGATGTCTTTATTTTTTATAAAGGCATAAAGACAACATCCTCTTTGCAAACATTTTAGAGGAGGACAGGAAACTTTTGGGGATTTCAAACTTGTGGGTATAACAAAGCGAGCTCAGTGCTGGCTTGGAAGCTTGAGGTTTTGGGGTTTGCAAACTTGGGTGGGTGGGTGTGGGTGGTGGCGGTCTAGAACTACTGCTCTGCAAACAAGGCAATGGAATGTGGGGTTCAGCCATGCCCACTGCTTGGCAATGTCCTGTGCAGTAGCATGTAGGCATAGGAGCACTGGCAAGACTAATTGGTGGGGAAGGACTGGGTGTTGGTTTGATCTGAATCCTCCTCCCCTGGTCCTTCAGGAACAGTGGCCTGTGCATGGCCATCTCCCTCTGTCTCCCTTGTATTCCCCTTCTCCCCTGGGCAGCCCAGACCTGAGTGTGGTTGCACTCTGCCCTCTTCCACTGTGGGGTTCTTCTTCTGAGGGGAAGGGAGCAGGTGGGGGCGACATGTTTCTGTACATGTCCCTGAAGAGCCTTAGTTGTGATGCTCCTGGTCTGGGGTGTGTTGCGTTTGTACCTTGTCTTGGCAGGGGCCTTGAGAGGTGGCGGCTGCAGGGTTGCACCAGGGGGCCCTTCTTCTGCTTGCTCAGCATCCTGGGGTATCAGGTGGAGATAGGCTTGCAGTGGGGCCATGGCCTCAGCGCACACAGAGGTGCCAGCCTGCTGCCATGGCACATGCATGTGGACCCATTGGAGGGGGTCTTTGGGGCATTTCAGGCATGGACAACAAGGACCTAGCATGCAGATCCCTTAAGGTTCCTTGTGATGGGCCTGGGGGTATGTGGGACTGTGCATGCTCCTGTTGGGGAGCAAAGAACTGGCCCTGCCCTACTTGGGAGGCCAGAGTGGCTGGTGAGTGGCCCACAGGTATGGGCAGGTAGAGCCCTGGCATCAGCAGCTGGGGCGGGTAGAGTGGCTACTGGGGGGGCAAAGGGTAGTGGCTGGTTGGCGAGCCATTCCATGGAGCTGGACATGCATTCAAGGTAGCCCATGTAGTGCTCGAACTGCCTCTCAGCAGCCTTGTTGGAACACTCCAGGGCCACACCTCCCGCACAGTGTTCTCATGGGTACACACCACCTCCCTCTTGGTGTGCTCGTAGGCACACACAGTCGGATCTATGGCCTCCTCGAAGACCCGCCTCTCCTCCTCATGCCTCCCCCCCACCCGCTCATGTCTAGCTCATGCAGCACATCACAGGTTGCCTGGGAGTTCTCTGCATGCTGCATTACCAGATCCTTGGTGAGCTGGAGGCGGTCAATATGCATCCTGTTGCGTAGCTGGGCCACACATAGGCGGATCCAGGGTGGGCCAGGCAGGGCACGTGCCCTGGGTGCCACTTGAGGGGGGCATGCAAAAATACCACTGACTGCCCCCCCTGGTGCCCCCCACCCATCCCCACAAAATTTTTGCTTTGCGCGCTCTGAGCACTGCAGTGGTACCGCGTCTCAGCTCCAGGCACCGCGCCTAGACACCAGGCGCTGTGCTGCTCCCTGCTGCTCATTGGCCCGCCAGACCTCCTGGCACTCCCTACCCGCTCATGCTTGCGCAGCACAAGATCTCCGCCGGTACGTGCACTACACGCTCCGCTGAGTGCTCGGGTCGAGACTCTTCTCTCTGCTTCGGGCTGTGCCGCGGAGGATCATAATCTATATATCGCCATTGATTACCAACACATCATCATCATCACTGGCTCACTTCAATAAAGTGTGCTGCTGCAGCATCCATTCCAGACCAAAGTGTGTGTGTGTGTCTAAAAAATTCCTTTTAATTAAATTTACCGGGGGGGAGGGAGGGTTGAGGTCGGAAAATGGTTGGGAGTGCAGGGCACTGCTTGCTGGCTTTGTTCTTGGGGTTCTCAAGGCCAGGGGGTGTCTCGGGGGTGGGGTGGTGGCTGGTGGCGGGTGACCTCCCCCGAGTTGAGGCGGCTGCAGGGGCGGCACTACAGGGACCCTGCCCTGATTTCCCCCTAACCTGAGCTGGGTCATGGTGTGTGTTTGTTTGTTGTAGTGTTCTTTAAAAATGTTTTCATTCTTTTAATTTACCAAAGAGGGGCGGAGGTGGATGAGGAAAGCTGGTGTGTGCATGTGGTGCTGCAGTAGAGCAATGAGCTGGCTGGCTTCTTGGGGCTCAGGGGGATGTCTCACTCTCAGTTCGGGGGGTGGGGGGCAGCGGGTGACCTCCCCACCCATCCCCGACAATAACTTGGGACTCGAGGCAGCAGCGGTGGCAGAGAACCTATCTTGTTTTCCCCTAGCCCCTGCCCTGGTGAGAGAGAGAGGTTTTCTCAGCTTGAGAAGAGCCAAAGCCTGGCTAAGGCTGCTGGGGACGCGCGTGTGACACGTGGGACCTCTGAGGGGGAGGAAGGCCGGGCAGATTCCACTGAGCATGCTCAAAGCCTTAGGGCACATGACTAAAGTCCTTTTTTGGAATGTGACCACAGTATATTTTAATTCCCCCCTTCCCTTCCCATCCTGGAATAATAATTTATTATTGTGATCATCATCATATCATATATAACACTTTGACGTATTCAAAGTGCTTCATATACATTTTCCCAATAATCTGTACAACCATCATTTAAGGTAACCACTATTATTACCAGGATCCCTGTCAGGGAATTGGCCTATCCTGAGTGCATGTATCTAAGCCTAGGGACCAAGGATAGATTGGGACATCTGATGATGTACCAATCACCCCACTGCCCAACAGAGCCTAATCGAGCTGACAGATCTGGTTGCAGATTTGGCATTGGAGTTGCCCAGGTGTTGGTGGTGGGGGACTTCAATGTTCATTTCAGGACCAGGTGTCAGGAGCAGCTCAGGAGTTCATAGCAGCCACGAACCTATCCCAAGTGGTCTCTGGACCAAGACATGATGGTGGTCACACACTTGATTTAGTCTTTTGCTCTGATCAGGGTTATTCCATGGATAGGGACTCCTGTCATCTCCACATTGTTATGGACAAAACTCCATCTGGTTAAGGTAGGACGTGCAACCACAATCCTTCAGGGGTAAAGGACTTATTAAGTTCATCTGCCTGAGAAGGTAATTGGATCCAATACGATTCCAAGAAGCCTTGGAAGGGCTTAGAGTTGGCTCTGCTAGTGATTCTGTTGATGCTCTGGTGCAAACATGGAATAATGAACTCACTAGAGCAGTAAACACAATCACTCCTAAACATCCTCTCTAACCAGCTTCAAATTCATCTCCATCGTATTCGGAAGAACTACAGGAGTTGAAACGGCGAGGTAGATGACTAGAGTGCATGTGGAGGAAGACTCAGCACGAATCCAATACATTACAACACAGAGCACATTTGAAGATCTATGCTCTGGCAGTGCAGATGGCAAAGACTCAGTTCTTTTCTGTCCACAATGCTTCTGCAAATTCATGACCAGCTGAATTGTTCAGGGTTGTAAGGAAGCTAGTATATGCCTTCTCCCCCTTGAATTTGAATTTAGAACCATCAGTCACTCGCTGTGATGTTTTCAATGACTTTTTTTTGCAGATAAAATCTTCCGTATTCAGGTCGAACTGGATTCCAGAGTTACTGCAGAGTTTATTGTGGAAGTGTCCAGCAACATCTCTTACAGGATTAGATTGAATTACTTTCAGTTTGTGACTCCTGAGGATGTGAACAAACTGCTTTGAAGTGTGTGTCTTATAACCTGTTCTCTTTTGACCCTTGTCCAACTTGGCTTATCTCATCTGGTAATCATATTATCAGAAAGAGTCTTGTAAATATTGTAAATGCTTCTCTGAGGGAGGGCAGGATGCCTCCTTGTATTATTAGAACTTATTTGAAGAAACCTGCATTGGATCCCTCAGAGTTAGCTAATTACAGACCCATTTCCACTCTTCCATGCAGGGGCGTAGCAAGGTTGGAGTGGGCCCAGAGACAAGATTTTAAAATGCGCCCCCCCCCCCGCCACTGAAGCTCAGCTCATGAAGTAAAGAAATCTTAAATGAGGCTGGATAGTGGTAACAAAAAACATAGTAAAATTGTTATATATATCGTGTGTGTGTGTGTGTGTGTGTGTGTGTGTGTGTGTGTGTGTCCGTCCTATGTGCCACAATAGAACGTCATCCTAGTCATGTACTAGAGAAAAACATGCTGTTCTGGTAGCTCCAGGTCTTTAAACCCACATCAATTTCGGAGGATGAATACAACCGAAGGAAGCCCGGGTGGGCTTGCAGCAGGGGGAGTCAGCCATGTGAATTGCCTCGGGGGGGGGGCAACACAGTGGGCTCCCAGACAACTGTCTCCCCTTGCCCTATTATAGTTACGCCCCTGCTTCTATGGTTGGGCAAAGTGATAGCCTCTCAGTTCCAGGCAGTTTTGGATGATACATATTATCTAGACCTGTTTCAAACCAGCTTTTGAGTGGCCTATGGAGTTGAGACTGCCTTGGTTGGCTTGATGGATGATCTCCAACTGGCTACTGACAGAGGGAGTGTAACACTGCTGATCCTTTGGGATCTCTCAGCGGCTTTTGATACCATTGACCATGATATCCTTCTGGAGCACCTGAAGGAAGTGGGATAGGGTGGCACAGTTTTACAGTGGTTCCATTCCTCCCTCTCTGGCAGATGCCAGATGGTGTCTCTTGGAGACTGCTGCTCTGCAAAGTGAGAACTAAAGCATGGAGTTACACAAGGCTCCATATTGTCTTCAGTGCTCTTTAACATCTACATGAAACTGCTGGGAGAGATCATCAGGAAATTTGGTGCAGGGTGTTATCAATATGCCAATAGGTTTCCGGGCAAAATACAAAGTGCTAGTTGTGACTTATAAGCCCTAAACAGCTTAGGCCCTGGGTATTTAAGAGAGCGTCTTCTTCACTATTACCCACACCACCCATTGAGGTCATCTGAGGAGGTCCGTCTCCAGTTACCACCAACTCGTATGGTGGCTACACAGAGACGGGCCTTCTTGGTCGCTGCCCCAAGATACAATCCTCCCCATCTCTGGCAATTTTTTAAAAAACACCTGAAAACCCATCTTTTCACCCAAGCTTTTCCAGCTTTTAAAAATGGTCTGTTTTTAATTTTATGGCTGTTTTTAAATTGTTGCTTTAAAAAAAACCCTTTTATATGTGTTTTAATTGTTTTTATGTTTAATAAAGTTTAATAAAATAAATTATTATTATTATTACTATTACTATTAATAATAATGACACCCAGATCTACTTCTCCATATTGACCTTATCCGGAAATGGCATAACTTCCCTAAATGCCTGCCTGGAGGCAGTAATGGGCTGAATGAGGGAAAATAAACTGAAATTGAAATAAGACAGAGGTACTGCATCATCTCATACTGCGTGGGAGGAGGCAATGGTAAACCCCGCCTGTATTCTACCAAGAGAAAACCACAGGGCTCTGTGGGCACCAGGAGTCGACATTGACTTGACGGCACACTTTACCTTTACCTTACTGACTGTGGGGGGATGGGACCCAAGAGCCTGTTCTGGATGCGGTTACATTCCCCCTGAAAGATCATGTATGTTGCTTGGTAATGCTCTTGGATCCAAAACTCTCTCTGGTTTCTCAAGTTGAGGCAGTGGCCAGGAACACTTTTCATCAGCTTCGGCTAATACGTCAGCTGCCCATGTCTGGAGGTAAATGACCTTAAAACAGTGGTACATATGTTGGAAGCCTCCAGGCTCAGCTATTGCAATGCACTCGACATAGGGCTGCCTTTGTACGTAATCTGGAAACTACAACTGGTACAGAATGTGGCTGCCGGACTAGTCTCTCGGACAACTCGAAGGGACCACATAACACTGATTTTAAAAGAACTGCACTGGCTACCGATATGTTTCCAAGTGAAATACAAAATGCTGGTTATTACCTATAAAGCCCTTAACGGCTTGAGTCATTAAGAGGGTGCCTTCTTTGTAATGAACCCAGGCACCTATTAAGATCATCTAGGGAAGTCCGGTGGTTGCCACTGGCTGGTTTGGTGGCAACTACTGGGCCTTCTCTGTGGCTGCCCCAGCGTTTTGGAATATGCTCCCTGCCAAAATAAGAGCATCTCCATCTCTGATTGCTTTTAAAAACACCCTCAAGAAACACTTGTTTTCTTAGGCTTTTAACTGAAAGTAATTTTAAACAGTTTAATTCTATGAAATTGTTTTAACTTTTAATTCTATGAAATTGTTTTAATTGTTCTTACTCTGTTCTAATTGTTTTTACTTTTATATTTGTGGTTTTAAATTGTGTACACTGCCTAGACATACACATATCAATATGTTGAATAAATACATACTATGTAAACTGCTTTGAGATTTTTTTCCCCTTGAAAAGCAGTAGTAAAAAAACAAAACAAAAACCCAATAATATCCCCATTTTGCATTTAGGAATTTGAGACTTTATTATTCAGATAATATTATTCAATTATGATCGAAACTAATAAAATAAAATAATAATAATATCCCCCCACTTACAGATAGGGAACTGAGACTATTATTATTATTGAGACATTTGTTCAAAAAATAAAAATAAAATAATATCCTCTACTGCAGATAGGGAACTGAGATTGAGAATATGTGGTTTACCCAAGGGAGTTCCTGGCAGGGATGAGATATGAATGAGGCTGTAGCTCAGCGGTAGAGGATCTGCTTTGTATGCGTAAGGTCCTGTTCCGGGCACCACCAAGTAGGACTGAGAAAGGCTCCCACCTGAAACCTTGGAGAGCCACTGCCAGTCAGTGTAGAGCTAGGTGGACCATTGGTCTGACTCTGGGGAAGGTAGCTTCTTTGTTATGTTCCTTTTATTTATTTATTTAACATATTTTTATACCGCCCAAAACACATGTTCTGTGGGCAGTTTACAAAACAATAAAAACAACCAATAAAAAGATTGACACATTTCAACAATTAAAACAATTTAAAAAAAAAACTATTAAAACACAATTAAACCAATATCTAATTAAAAGCCTGGGTGATGCGTCTTGACTGCCCTTTTAAAAGTTGTAAGAGATGTATTATTATTTATTAATTATTTATTTTATTGATTTTATTTGTATACCGCCCTTCCAAAATGGAGCCAGAGAGTTCCTGATTCAAAAGGTGGGGTACGTTTACTCAGACGTGGTTCCTGTTCCATAGGCTTTACCCAAGGAGTCAGCCAGGGGCGTAACTACTATTAGGCAAGGGGAGGCGGCTGCCTGGGGGCCCCCACGCCTCAAGGGGCCCCCCAGAGGCAAGTCACATGACTCCCCAACACCCACAGAGCTTCCTTCATTATGATCCTTCCTTCGTATTTCTTCCTTCGACCTGGCTAGTATCTCTCTCTCTGTCTCTCGACTCTCCCTCCCTGCCTCCCTCCTTGTGTGTATGTATCAGTGAAGGGCCCATTTTAAAATTTTGTCTCTGGGTCCACTCCAGCCTTGTTACACCCCCGGAGTGAGCCTCGCTCTCTTAGGTAGCCACACACACGAGGTTACTAACATAATAAGAGTGATCGTTGGCACCACCGGCTGGTACAACAACAACTGCAATACATCTTTGGTACGACTTCTCCTCCTCCTAAGGGCAGTGAACAGAAAGGCTACCCTCCGCAGGCATCCATCCTCCTTCTTCCCCACCCCAACTTGCCGGGAAAGAGGAGGAACATAGGAAGCTGCCATATACTGAGTCAGACCATTGGTCTATCTAGCTGAGTATTGACTTCACAGACTGGCAGCTGCTTCTCCAAGCTGGCAGGCAGGAATCTCTCTCAGCCCTATCTTGGAGAAGCCAGAGAGGGAACTTGTAACCTTCTGCTCTTCCCAGAGCGACTCCATCCCCTGAGGGGAATATCTTGCAGACAGTGCTCACACATGTAGTCTCCCATTCATATGCAACCAGGGCAGACCCTGCTTAGCTAAGGGAACAAGTCATGCTTGCTACCACGAGGCCAGCAGGAGCCATAGTAAGCAGCAGCACTGTTATGAAGCCGTTAGGGGCTGGCTCCTTTTTTCGTGGGAGCCGAGTTCACGCTGGGACAACCAAATCGCCCGGAGGGAATTAGGCCGGCTCATCATGTACAGGAGGCAGACAGGGGCGGCGCTTAGGGCTGGAGCGCCGCATGCGCAGCGAAGGCACCGGCTTCTCGCCGGCCAGAGCCAGCAGGCAGCTTGAAGCAAGCCGAGCCGAGGAGGTCCTCATGGTGCAGGGTCAGAGCGGCGATGAGGGCGCTGCTCATCCCACCGCCGCCGCGGGAAGCGGAGAGGAGCGATGGGAGCTGGAAACGGACCTGTCCGACGGGGCCCAGGAGGGGGAGGAAGATGCCCAGCAGCAGGAGCAGGAGCCCTGCCAGTGCCGGGTGCACGACATGGAAGCGGTTGAGACTGCCAAGCCCAGCAACAGTTCCTGCTGTTGCTGCGCCTGCTGCCTCCGCGGAAGTTCCCCCTGGAGATGCGGGACGCCCGGTGGGTGAGGAGGGCAGCAGCGCGGTGCCCTCTCGGGTGACACTGCCTTGCTGGCGGGCGCCGGGGCGCTCTCGCCCTTCCTGCTCGCGGGGGGCGGGCGGGCGGGCAAAGGCTGTGCGTCTGCCCTCGACCTCGGGCTGAGGCGCGGGGCGTGAGCCACTCAGAGGGCGAGGGAGGGCGAGGATGAGCTCTGTCCTCCTGGCGCTGCCCGCTCGCCCGCCTCCGAAATAAATGAGGGGTGCCCCAACTCTGCCTGCCACTTTGAAGACTTCGACAAGCCAAACAAAAACTTTGGTTTTTGTTCGCTCCCGTCCTTTTATGATGTGTAGTACTTTAAACTAATTATAAAAGTAATTATACTGTGCTTTCCTGGGGGGAAAAACAACCCCCACCTTTTGGTGGGGCCCCCCCCCCATCTCTTCGAACTAACTTTCAAATGGAGAGAACACACATTATAAGCTGCCACAAGACTCTGCTTTGTTGTTTTTGCTGTTTCGCCTCTGCAAACATCTTAACGAGTTTATTCTGCGCTGGTTGTTGACACCATGAATACAGAATAAAATCCCCGCTTCACACATGATATTGAATTAGCCATGATGGCTATGTGTGGAGCCCCCATGTTCAGAAGCAGTATATTTCTGAATACCATCTGCTGAGAGGGCAAACGGCAAGGGGACCCTTTTGCCCTCATGTCCTGCCTTCTCAGAAGCATTTGTTTGACCAAACTGAATGCCCGACTTTTGGTCTGATTCTCACAGGTTTTTAGGTTCTTAAACTGAAAATGTGGGGGATACCCCCCACCAGTTGTTTACTAGTCTTTACGCTCTGAAATAAGATCCCTTAACAGGTATATTCCTTTAATACATTTTTAAGAGTTTTAAGTGACATGCTTACACACTTTGATTCCTTGCTTATGTGTGATGTGAGGGTTCTAACCCATGTTTATGATTTTGAGTATGGAACCAGGAGGTTGCAGCTTAATACCAGATTAATTATCAGAGAATATGTGGGTGTGGTCTTGTGTAGGTAAAGTCCAAGTATTAAATTACCAGTACAAAAAGGTGATTAAATTTTGTACACACTAATCGGAGTATCTGGATATAAAGTAGCATAAAATATAACAAAGGGCATTAGCTAACGTCTAGCTAACACAGTGCCTAGCTGATACAGCATGTTGTGTGTGCTGTGGAAAAACAAATATTTCTTAGTTGTGTCATACTACAAATGACTTTATCAATATCTTATCATCCATAGATCATCTTATCTATAGTGTGCACAGAAATATGACCCATTGTTTTAAAGTTTGGTGATTTGCCAACCTAGCTTTCTGTGAGCTGCTAATGACACGGTTTTCAGTAGAAGTAATTACAGCGTGTAGAATTACAGTGTGAAAAATTAAGAGAAATCCCTGTTTTTTGTAGTTGGTGAAAAGTTATATGACAAAGGACAGTCCTGAGTCCTCTAAATCACAGAAAGTATGGGGCTGCCTCCTGACACTGCCACCTCCTTTCCCACATCAAATGAGCTATTCCTGTGATTATGTAATGCTAGTCATCGGTCCAAATATTCACTAAGTTTCTTAGAAACTGTTTCATGGGAATGTGCAGCCCCTCGGACACTGCTCTGATGTAAAGCATTCTGAAACTTCTGTGTACCCCGAGTATGCATTTGAGTAGATTGCTGGTTTATCCCATATCTTGGGCCTAAGTTCTCACTGAAGGGTAGGTTTGTGACTCTCTTGTCTGTCTTCAGACTGCAAGGGGTGGGATCACACAACTGAATGCTTCTCCATATACAGTTCCCTGTACTAGATGCTGGGGAGGAAGGTTACAGATGAGCATTCTTATGTGAATTGGGGTGCTGGTGGGAGGTTGATTTGTCATGCATGAGGGGTATAATGTTTACCTTCGGGAGTTAAGAAGGACCGAACGGTAGCATGATGGTGAAAAGTAGCTTGGTGGTTTGACAGAGGGTATCTCTTTTATATGGTGACTCTGACATCAGTCATTCTCCCCCTCCCCTTTCTTCAGCATTTATTGTTCATATGCAATGCATGATTATCCAAACCAAACATTGTTCTTTCTTTAAAGAAAACAAATACCTCTAAGCCCATTCTCCTGCATCATCATATTGATAATTACTGCATTGTGTCCATTGTTTTTAAAGAGGAATACACGGAAGTAAACATTTTAAAAATAATTTACCTGTAGGAACACTGAAGAAAGAGGACTATATTGGCGAGTCTAATATTATTCAACCAGTCTACTAAAGTACCTCTAGCTATGGAAATCTGGTCATTGTCTTTTTGAAGACAGTGGTATGGGAGTGAGGTAGGGATGCTTTCTGCAAATTTGCAAAGGCAAATATCTTGCCATGAGAATATATATTTAAGATGAGGGGATTTCCTCTTTCTATAGCTATAGAAAACGGCTTGGCTGGCTCCTTTCCCCAGTTTAATATTTTTACTTTGCTGTCACTCTCAAAATAATAAGCAGTGTAGTAGCTATGCTGTATAATTGATAAGAGGCAAAGAAGGTAATGAAGTGGTTCAGAAAGCACCTGTTTAGGACCAAAAGCAAGGAATGGGGGTTGTAAGTGAAGCTGTCCATAAAAGAGAATACTGATAAAATAACACTATGTATTAAAGCTTTGGTGCCAGGGCTTGCTTTGCCATGGTATTCAAGGCTATTCTGTCATATTGTGTTGTCAGTGCTGAATTTAAAACTAGTATGGTCTGAAATTAGAGCCTCTATCAAAGGAAGTGCTTGAAGATAGAGGAATGTTGTCTTATTCCATCTTTAAAGTTTACATTGAAAGAACAGATTATGAAGCATGCAGTCTGATCCTATGCATGTTTACTTGGAGACAAGCCCCACTTATTTCATTGGGACTTACTCCTAGGTAAGTGTGCATAGTCTTGCAGTTTTATATTTTTGGTTCGTGTTTTTAATTTCAGTGCACATTGTTTTCAAAGTGTTTCAATTATGGTATCTTCCCTTAAAATCTGAAAGTTCAAAAGTTAGTTCAAAAATAACTTCTGCAAAATTATCCGTTATTCATATTAAAGTAAATATATAAATGAGGACTGTGTAGTGTGTGCAGAAATCTTGGGAGTTTAGCTTTATGTTGACTTGTTAACTGTACTGAGGATCCAAATAACATCTTTAGGGGTACTCAGTTGATATTTTAACCTCTCTCTGTGTTTTTTTTTTAAACACCAGACACCTCCATGTCATATTGAAAGGTGTGGTTGTTGTTTTTTGGGTTTTTTTTAAAGTCTTCATTTCAGAAGGGTTTTGCCATCTGGCATTGTGGGGAGGATGTTCTTGGGTTTGTAAAGCTGGTTGTGCATTTATTGGATTCTAACCCACTTTAATAATTCCAGTATTGAGTTTGGCACCCTATTTTTTGGATAAAGAATAGCCTTTAACACAGGGAATGAGAACTTGATATTCTGTTCTTCTTTTTCATTCTGTAAATCAGCATGGCTCTGGATTTCTTCCATGAGCTGTAGTTCATTTGGAGTCTTTTTATCTTAATCCAATATTTCAGATGAAAAGTCCATATTAGTGTAAATCTGTATTGTATAATATGAGAAAATTGGGGCAATAATATAATTAAAGGATCAAAATCTTTAGAAGTCTTTTGTGGCTAAATGTCACAGAGCTCTGTAAAACAGTGTACTTGCTGGTAAGATGGAACAACTGAACCTTTTCTAAAACAATCCAGACTAAAATCCATTATGATTAAACAGAGAAGTATACACACAATACCACAAGCTATAGTATGCTTTGAGATCTGACAACATTTGAAAATATTTTATCTTTTTAATGCAAATATGGTTCAGAGGTTCAGCTCTGGAGTTTTCTGTTTTGTTAAAGTTTCTGAAAAAGAGCAGGTAGCCCTCTGCTTAGGAAAAAGGTTTACTGTAAGAAATTTTGGGAGTTCTGTAATTAGGGCTGTCCCTTATGGGGTGCGGGGCTGGTGGCAAATCAGCATGTGCGAGGCCCCCTTGACATTTCGTATGATTACAAAATCATACTGACTGATGACATACTGTGTAAATAGTGTGAGTGAGTAAGGTTTTTGGACATGTCCAACCAGCTTGGTCATATAGTGCTTTTGTAAGGCAGAAAAGTTAAAAGCACATCACATGCCCCTTGATTCACAGTTCTCACTCAACCATTCTGGATTGCAAACCAACTTGAGCATACTGCATGTACAAATAAAATAAATAGCGTTTATTTAGATGTTTTCAGTTAGCCCTATTTTCAGTAGTTGTGAAGTACTCTATGGATAGAGAGCACTCTTCCTGGCAGCTTTACTGCAGTAGGGAAATTTATTAAAATTCATGAAACAAGCCACTTATAGGACTTTTACAATTTTTTTTTAATTTAAAAAAATACTAAGAACATTTTGTCTAATCCATTTCACTTTCAATATCCAGAGCTCTCTCGCCGTGCCCTATATTTGTGCCCGATATCAAAGCCCTATGCCAAGTCATTCCAGGTGATCTAAAGGGTGGAGCAAGAAGTGGGGTGCCTTTACCCCACTTTTTTATGAAGGCACTTTTACCCCACTTTTTTTATGAAGGCAAAGGGCAGATTCCGCCACATGGGGGGGAATGATGGTCCGGGGGGAGGGGGATGGCTTCAGTTCCAGAAGGTTTTTGTAATTTCCTGCCATGAAATGCCACTTTTTTGATTTTTTTTTTAAACCCAAAATATTTAAAATATTTTTTTAAAAAATAAATTTGTCCAATCAATTTCAATATTCAGAGTCCTCCCACCCAGCCCTATATCTGTGCCCGATATCAAAGGCCTATAGGAAGCCATTCCATAAATATACAAGGAGGTGGGAAATTATGAAAAATGGGAAATCCCATACCTTTCATTGCTGGCTCTGAGAAGGAGGCACAAGCTCTCAGCACAGCTCAGGGTTGTAGGACAGGGAGGGCAGAGGTGTGTACAGCGCCCTGGTGAGCAGCCAGCACTAGCCTCCAGCACTAGCCTCCTGGCTGGATAGCTTCAGGGACTGAAGATTGCTTCAGGAAACTGGGAGGCCTTCAGAGAGGCCTGCTGCAGCAGAGAAGCCCTTGAAAGCTCCACCTACCCGCTGAACGGCTGAGAGTCAGTTGGGTAAAGGGAGCTGTAGCAGCATCTCCTCTTGTGCAGGGAGCCTTTGGATAGCAGGCTAGCCTACTGTGCGTGGCTCCTGCAGACTGCAGCTCTACAGGTTGGCCGAGCTGGGAGAGGGGATGAAGGTCAATTTTTGCAAGGTACGCTGTTCCCTTGTGGGGCCTGTCCCAGTGTGGAGCCTGGGGCAATCACCCTGGTTGCCCCACCCTAAGGACAGGCCTGCCTATGAGAAAAGAAGCTAAACAGGCATTGATAATAATTATGTGTTTTAAGGAAGATATGCTACTTGTGCTTTGGTCAATCTGACTTCACCTCTGATGGCAGCAGACCTGGATGGATAAACACTCTGGTTTTTCAAATGCAGGGGTGAGGAAGCATTTTAAAATGCTTCCTCACCACGGGACCCAGCATGGTGTAGTGGTTAGAGTGCTGGACTAGGACCGGAGAGACCCGAGTTCAAATCCCCATTCAGCCGTGAGACTTGCTGGGTGGCTCTGGGCCAGTCGCTTCTCTCTCAGCCTAACCTACTTCACAGGGTTGTTGTGAAAGAGAAACTCAAGTATGTAGTACACCGCTCTGGGCTCTTTGGAGAAAGAGTGGGATATAAATGTAAAAATAATAATAAAATAATAAAAGGCAGCTAAACATGTGGGTGAGTGCCTAAGACCCGCCTCACCAGCCATGTCTCTCCCCCCTCCCTGCAGCCAGTTCCCACGCAAACCATTTTCCTCCTAGCTAGGCTCACTTCCAGTATTTATTTTATTTACATTTATATCCCACTCGATCTCCAAGGAGCCAAGAGTGGTGTATAAGGTTATGTTTATACTCACAACAACCTTGTGGGGTAGGTTAGGTGGAGAGATAAGTGACTGGCCCAGAGTTATCCAGTGAGTTTCATTGACTGGAGGTGATTGGAGGATGGACTATGGTGGGAGGGTTTTGCAATCCGACCCTATGTGCTTTTTCCATACTTCAAATAATATTTCCCCTTCCCTGCTTTATACTTAATTGTGGCAGACCTGTGTTTGAAAATGCAGTTCTGCCACTATTGTGTGTAGTTTGGGCTCTAATGGCAGCTCTGCTCATTACAATTATAGGAAGCACAAGTATTTCCTGCAGCAAATGCATAAAGTACTGATATTGTACACCCTATATCTTTAAACCTCTCTGCAAATTCATCTGAAACCTTGGCTCCATGAAGGTTACTAATTGCACATTGGGGAGGAGAGCAATGTATTTACTTGTGGCCACATAGCACTCTGTTCTTATAGTTTATATGTATTATTACCTTCTAACTTTGTTTCAGCTAATATTATTTTGCTATAATTGTGTTTAATTTATTTTAATAGTGTATTGGTGTTTGCTGATATAGTTGGCCATTGGATCTTTTTCAGATGTTGAATTTTGTTTTTACTGCTTCTTGTAATAAGACCACTATTTAACAATGTTTTAGTGCCAACAGTGTGCTCACTCACTACTCTAGGAAACACACAAATGACACAGGGTTGTACAATCTGCATTAGACAGACACAGTGGAGTTAAGAGTTAGAAGTCAGGAACTCACAAATAGGTAGTGGAGACGGGAGTTGGGCAGCAGGACTGCAGTTAAGGAGAAATTAGAGCGGTTCAGTAAATGCTATGCTGAAGGAAAAAATCTTCAGGGTCAGAAATGAGGGAGAGAGTTAGGAACATAGGAAGCTGCCATATACTGAGTCAGACCATTGGTCTATCTAGCTCAGTATTGTCTTCACAGACTGGCAGCGGCTTCTCCAAGGTTGCAGGAAGGAATCTCTCTCAGCCCTATCTCGGAGAAGCCAGGGAGGGAACTTGAAACCTTCTGCTCTTCCCAGAGCGGCTCCATCCCCTGAGGGGAATATCTTGCAGTGCTCACACATCAAGTCTCCCATTCAGATGCAACCAGGGCAGACCCTGCTTAGCTATGGGGACAAGTCATGCTTGCTACCACAAGACCAGCTCTCCTTCTGTGAACATCCCTACTACTTTAAGGGCGGGGGAGGGTACACTCACTCCTCCCGCTGCTTTCCCCCCACCGGCGCTCATTGCCTGTAAAAAGCCTTCAGGGCGACAGTGTACTTCCCTGCCGCCCCTTCCCCCTCTTTGGCTGGAAGTGGCCGGAAGTACCAGGTGCATGTACGCATGTCACGGTGGTACTTCCAGCACTTCTGGCCGAAGAGGGGGAAGGGGCGGCAGGGAGGTACACTGCCACCCCTTCCCCCTGCCCGAAGGCTTTTACAGGCAACGAGTGCTGGTGGGGGGAGGGGTATGTGCACCCTCTCCCGCCGTTAAAGTGGCACCCCCCACCCCAGCCTCAAACTTTGAACCACCCCCCTGGTGTTTGAAGATGTTCGGAGGCCCGTAAAAGGGCCTCCAAACAGGTTCATGCACATCCCTACTACAGACAAAGTTAAGTGTATGAAGCGGAGCAAGAATCAGAATAGATGTAGATTGAGAGACAAGATAAGGGAGAATGTTGCCACGGACAAATAGGCTAGAAGATAAGAGAGGGCATTTTCAGGATGGAAATTGGGAAAAGGATGTGAAGTTGAGATACAGCAAAATGGGACAGAAGATTTCATGAGGTGAGAATAGAGATCTCGTCATGGAATGTTTCCAAGGCTACATCAGCTGTCTAAATTTTGCAGCTTGGTTGGATACTTCTTAATTATATTAGCCATGGGAAGCTGATTCAAGGGTATTCAAGGCATGGTTCGGTGCTATAAACTTGTGGCCTGAAGTCCTGATAAATTTGCAAATCACCTTTGAGAAAAGTGGGATTTTGGATATGTTCTAGAGTAGAGTCTAAGGAGGTCCATCTAATCTAGCATCCTGTTTCAGTAGTGATCAACTAAATGCTTCCAGAGAAGTCCAT